>NC_140072.1:124257044-125457044 GCF_964194135.1 Talpa europaea
GGAGGGAGAGAGAATGGATGAGTTGTGGGTAGTACTGGAGGATGTAGTTCTGATTCCTTAATCTAGCGAGGGTCATCAAAATACATATTTTAAAACTATTTTAAAATCCCTTCAGCTATTTATGTAAAATAAGTTGACAAATAAAAAGAAACAGAAAAGTACATTCTACATTCGGACAGATTTTTTTGCAAAGCAATCTCTCAGTTTGCAACTGTGAGATAATACAATTTAGAAAATGATGTCATTGTTAATGTTACTTACTGTGGTTTAGTCAAGATCAGGCAACAAATCAAAATTTTTATCAGCTAATAATGGAATAGGTTTAAATAAATGTGCTCATTTATTTAGCATTATATATTTACACATAAAGTGTGCATAGAGTTGTATTCAATAGTTATACTATGTGTATACATGTGAATTCACTGCTGCTGTTTCATACGTTTGATTGTAATTCAATCATGCTAGCTTTGCCTAAGTTTTCTTGTGAGCACACACTATTAACTTTATAAAGTGACTATTAATCTAGTAACAAATAATTCTCAGCCAATATGGATGAATAAATCATGGCCTCACTTTCTCATTTGCATTTTTATTCATCTATCATATTCAATACAGTTGCGAACCTACCCGGTAAGAAAATAAACTGTCATTTAATAAGAGAGATAGCCTCAACCTCAAAACCACCATAAAGTTCAGGAACATCAACTTAAATCTTTACTTCACTCTGATAATTCTTAAGAAAAGAGGTGGGCATACATGAAAACAGACACATTTTTAAATGCATGTTTTGTTATAAATAATTTAAGCTTTCTTACTAGGAATAAAGCCTCCATAATTATTAGTAAAATTTAAAGATATAAAAGAGATAAAGTGTGAAAGAAATATAATTGTGAAACACTAAGACAAAATTTAGGTAGAATTTGTTCAATAAATTTAGTGAAGTATAGTTTGATTAGTCTCAGTTTTCAAGAACATGTGTCATTCTTTGAAATATTTATTTTAGTAGGAAGAAATATCCTAGTTTGATTTACTCATTTATATATATTTGAGTTCTGATGTCAATAAGATAAACAAATTATATTATGTCAAAATTATATTTTTTCGTTTAAGCTAGCAATATAAGAAAAAGTTAATGTTTGAATTGCACAATATTTCCAGATAAATTTGCAATACCATTTTTTAAAAATGGAAAATGAGTGGCCTCCCAGATGGAGCACAAATTAAAGTCTCAGCACTATCAAGCTATCACCAGCCACTGCTGCACGATTTCTATCCTCAGCCGAGGAGCTAGCCCACATGACACAGCAGACCTCTCCTGTCTCACCTGCTGCTCCCCTCAGTAGTGTATTTCAGTAGGTCTGCCTGTTCTACTTCCCACTCTGCCTCTGGTGAATCCTTTCACCCTCCACACTTCTGACTTACACCCCAGTACTTACCTGCATAAATAAATCTTTTTAAAAAACTGGAAAATTAAATTTTTGAGGAAAAAAAAATATCAGTAAAATCTAAATTAACTCATTTTCCACTAACATAGGGTAAATACTATTTTTCTTTATTTCTCTATGTAAAACTAAAAACTCTGGACAGTTTATGTAAAATAAGCACTAAAACCAAAACAACAACAAACAAAGACTCTGGAACTTCAAAGACTTTGAAAGAAAAAGATTTACCAGCTAACAAAGCAAGGGACCTTGGGATCCAAGGAACTATGTGATCTTGAGTATCCTTATTGCCTCTGTACCTTTGACTTGAGGCTAAAGAAGACTGGATGCACCCAGGGGTGCAGAGGAAAGTAACACCTCCTAGTCAAGGACAAGGGTAACCCAAAATGACACAAATATTTGACAGAATAAGTACGCTTAATCAATCCAAATACTACTGATCTTATCAAGAGTCTCACCAAAAAAGGTCAAATGGGAAGACTAATGTAGGTTACTGGGCACAGATATTTGCCTTTATCTGAATGGTTGATTTCTGCTCTTCCTAAACTGGGTACCAACCTTACCATGATGATTATCTTCAGGTTTATCTTCCTTCAGTCAGAATTGTATTTGTTTACCACAAATATTAATTTTATCAATGCTATATTTCAGAGTATGTGGAAATTTAGTTGAGCCAATTATCCAGCCAGGACAAATTTAGGGTCACTCTTGATCTGGGACCAAGGTCATCTTTGTATTGTTTTGATTGTAGTATGTGATGCCAGAGCAAGTAGCCAGTACCAAAATCAATTTTGTGTGTCTTTTATGTGCTAGTTGCTTTTCTAGGCCTTTGGGTTTGAGCAAACGAAGCAAAACTATCTTTTCTGCCTTTAAATAAAAATCAAGATAAATGACATACATAGAATAATAGTAGGTGATGAGATTTATGAATCTCATTCCCTTTCTATCAACATTGTGCTATTATTTAATTCAGTACAACTCTGATGATCTCATTCATTCAAATGAAACATTTCTTTGTAAATCTCCCCAATTTTATCAATATTACTTTTGTTTTGATTTCTAGTGTCCACTGATTGCTTTGCCCTCCTGCCTTATTCTCAAGGAAATTTCTTTTTAAAAAGACATCATATTAATCTTTAACTAAAAGGACAAACAACCTCTCAAATTATTGATATAATGTCTTCATCATTTTAATTGACACTTTACTCTTCCTGTCTATGGGCTCTTCATTTTTCCTTCAGCATGTGAAAAACAACATGATTAGTTACTTTGAATATCTCATTTTTCAAACAAACTCTAAACAGTGCTCTTATAAAAGCTTTCCATTCTGCAGAGGGATTAATCTTTATCAACTTTCCACAGCATTGTTTTCCAACTATTACTTTTTTGGTTTTCTTTCACCAAACTTCTTGCACTGCTCCCAGTTTTGCTTATTTTACAAAGAATCTTATGACCCACTGTATATTCAACTTTTTAACCTATTTTTGTTGACCACCAAATGTGAAAATAATTTCTCTTTACTTCAGTATCATACAAAATAAAACAAAAGTTATTTTATTTTATTTGCACCTTTTATGGCATTGGAATTAACAAAGTTTAAACAGAATGTGTGGAACGAAGACTGCTCAACACGCTGTTCAATCTGTTCTATGTTAGGGAAGCTGAAAAATCAGATTTTATGTCTCTGAATGTTAAATAATCTGCACACCCCACAACCAAGTGAATTAGGCTAGGTATATAGGCTCTGGGAAAGAGTAAAAAATGGTAAACAGTTAAGCCAATAATCTTTTAATAATTATTTTAAGGTCAAATGAAATGATTTTCTATTAATAAGATTGGATTCCTTTCCTCTTATAGCTAAATCATAGAGTAATATGTGCATTTATCATGTGATTTTCTGATGCATTTTGTTAAGGAAAATGTATATTGTAAAACACATTTTGTCAACTTTTACAGGTGAGTAGTATATTTATTTGTAATATTCAGACCCAGAAATTCAACTTGTGATTGTGTCTGGGTTGTGGTTTTTTCTTATATTAATGGGCTATATTTTATTTTATTTTACTTATTTTTTTAAGGAAACCTTTTTTCCCCCAAATATTTATTTATTTATTTATTTATTTATTTATTTGTTTATCTATCTATCTATCTATTTATTTATTTATTTATACAAGCACTGGGTACAGTCAGAAGCGTGGGAGGGTGAGAGAATTCACCAGAGCCCGAGCAGGGAGCAGAGCAGGCAGAAGGATCGAAATACACTGCTGAGGGGAGCAGCGGGCAGCAGGAGAGGTCTGCGCACCATGTGGGACCCTCCACTGGTGGCCGGGGAGCAGCTGGAGATCTAACTAGCGCTGCAGGGGCTGCAGGCAGCTTCACAACCCAGCACTCAACCGCTGTGCCACTGGGGAGGCCCAATAGGCTATATTTTAAAAACAGTTTTAGATTAAGAGATAATTGAGCAGAAAGTATGAGTATTCCCATCTAATGCCTCTTCCCTAACTCCCTCAACATTTTCTCTATTATTAGCATCTTCTTTTTTAGGGTCATGTCAATTATTGACTTTGACAAATGATGTCTTCTATCCACCTTTACAGTATTATAGAGAATACTTTCACTGTCTTAACAATCATCTGTGTTCCCAAAGGACACAGAAACATTGATTCAAAAGACCACCTGTACACCTATGTTTATTGCACCACTATTTACAATAGGTAAAACCTGGAATCAACCCAAATGCCCCAAAATAGATGACTGGATGAAGAAGATGTGGTATAGATACACAATGGAATAGTATTCAACGAACAGAAAAGATAAACACATGCCATTTGCAGCAGAATGAATGGAGCTAGAAGGAATTACGCTCAGTGAAATGAACCAGAAGGAAAAAGAAAAATATCAGATGGTTTCACTTATAGCAGGGCTATAGGGGAACCAAACAAGACATCGGTGTAAAAAAATAATAATAACAGTACAAAACACAACAAAGCAAAAACAGACAATTATAAACCAGAAACATCCTGCAGGGGAGGAGGAGGGAGAGGGACCAGAGGGAGGGAGGGAGGAACACAGGGGACTGAGGTGATGGTGCACGGGTGCCTTGGGGAAGGAAACTCTATGGGGACTACACCTGAGGGGGTGGGGGGAAGCAAATATTGTTTAAAAATGAACAGTGATGTGGGCCTCCCCCAGTGGCGCAGCGGTTGAGCGCTGGACTGCAAGGCTGCCCGCAGCCTCTGCAGCGCCGATTCGATCCCTGGTTCGATCCCTGGCCGCTGGCGAGGGTCCCACACTCAGCAAAAAAAAAAAAAAAAAAAAAGGAACAATGATGTAAAAAAATAACTCAATAAAAAAATAATAAATAAAAAGTAAAAAATACCACAAAAATCACACACACACACAAAATCCTCTGTGTACCATCTATTCATTCTTCTCTTCCCCTCAAAACCTGGTTATTACTGATAGTTTAACTATTTCTACAGTTCTGTCTTTTCCAGATTTTCTGTAGTTAAAATTATACAACATGTAAAGTTTACAGACTTGGTCCTTAGCTTAGAATCATTTTATGTTACGTTTCTTCATGTCTTTTGCTGGCTTGATGATTCATTTTCTAAAATGATTTTATAATATGACATTATGTAGATGGACCACAATTTAATCTTTCACTTTTTGAAAGACACCTTGACTGCGTCCAGTTTTTGGTTTTGTGAATGAAGTTCCTGTAAACATTCATGTGAAATTTTTGAGGAAGATAGAAGTTTTCAACTCATGTAGGTAAATATTTAGGAGCCTGATTGATAAATCCTATGTATGGCAATGCTTAGCTTTTTGAGAAACTGTGGCAGTGTCTGATTAAGTGATGCTATCATTTAGCATTACCACCAGCAATGAATGAGATTTCTGTTGCTCCACATCCTCATTAGCATTTTGTGATTTCTGTGTTTTGACTCTTAGTCATTCTAATTGTTACATAGTCATACTTGTTTTACTTTGCCAATGCCAAAAGCCATATATTTTGGGGCACCTTTTTATATGCCATTTGATGTCATCTTTGGTGAGATTTCTGTTCAGATTAGTCATTGTGGGTTTTTTTTTGTTGCTGTTGTTCCCTTGTGTTTTGTTGTTGATGAATCTGGGATACAAGCCTTTTACCAGGTATGTGTTTTGCAAATATTTCTCACTTTCAGTGCCTTGTCTTTTTTTTTTTAAAGATTTATTTATTTTTTATACAAGAACCAGGGCACAGGCCAGATGTGTGGAAGGGTGAGAGGATTCACCAGAGACAGCAGGGAACAGGGCAGACTGATGAAATACACTGCTGAGGGGAGCAGAGGCAAGACAGGAGAGGGCGGCTGTACCATGTGGGATTCTCGCCAGCCAGCCGGGATCGAACCCGCACTTCAGAGGCTGTGGACAGCCTCACGGTGCGGCGTTCAACCGCCTACACCACCAGGGAGGCCCATTTGGTGATATATATTATTTATTTATTTATTTATTAAGATTTATTTGTTTATTTATACAAGAACTGGGGTACAGGCCAGATGCGCCAGAGGGTGAGAGGATTCACCAGAGACAGAGCAGGGAACAGAACAGGCAGACTGTCGAAATACACTGCTGAGGGAAGCAGCGTGCGAGACAGGAGAGGTCTGCTTCACTATGTGGGATTCTCCCTTGTGGCCGGGATCGAACCCGCGCTGCAGAGGCTTTGGACAGCTTCAAAGTGCGGCGCTCAACTACCTGCGCCACCAGGGAGGCCCTGCCTTATCTTTTCTTAAGTGTTTTACACGGCAATTTTTTCTTCATTTTAAAGAATCTATCTTATCAATTTTGTCTGCAAAGATTTCTTTCAACAGTTTATCTACAATAGTCATTGCTAAATATAAGTTCACCTAGATCATATATTATCTTTCAGAAATGTTCTAGATTTGTGTTTTACATTTCAATCTAAGATATATTTTGAATTTTATGAGTGATGTAAGGTAAATGTTTATATATATATTTCATATTCAGTGATCAATTGCTGAACATTTATTACAATCGCGTGTTTATATTTATTGCTTTGCACATGAATTCCAGTTATTGTAACACTATTAATTGAAATAACAACTTTTCCTCCATCCAATTGCCTTCATTCTTTGAATTGGAGTAGAGAAAGGGATGTCTTCTTGTCACAGACCATAGAGATAAGGCTTCAAATATCATATAACAAAGTATAATTATGGGATTCTTGTACACATTCTTTATGAGATGAGGACGTTCCTCTCCATTCCTAGTCTGCTGATCTCTTTATCATAAGCACATGTTTGATTTTGTAAAATGGTGTTTTGCATCTATTAACATGATCATATGACTTTTTATCATGCTGAGGGGAAGGATTGCATTGATTTTAAATAAGTGAATTTGTATACACAAAGTCAATCTCATATGATCATGGTACAATTTCTTTTTATATGTTGTATTCTACTTTTACATGTTTTGTTGAAGACGGATGTGTGTATATTCATGAGAAAAACTGTTCTGTATTTTCCTTGCATGAGATATCTTTGTCTGGTTCTGATATTAGAGTACTGCTGGTCTCACGAATTAAGAAGTTTTCCTTCTGCTTCTATTTTCTGGATAATCAGTACAGGTCTTTGCATATAATCTATTCCTTGTGTGTGCTTAGTAAAATGTGTTGTTCAAAGAATTGGAGCATTTTACCTTGGTTATAAATCTGTGAATATTTTCTGTCAACACTTTAAATATTTCCCTCTTCTTCCTTCTTGCTTTCAAGATTGCTACTCAGATACCCTTCAGGTAGGGGGATTATCCTTGATTATCCAGGTTAGCCATTGTGAAGGTTCTTTCACATGGAAGAGGAGGACAGTAAAGTAGAAATGTAAGAAATAATTAACCAATCAATGCAGCTGTGATGATGAGGAAGACACCAAACCCTAAGAGGAGTGGCATCTTGAAGCTGCACAAGTCGGGAAAATAGAATCTCCCCTAGGACCTCCAAAAAAAGGAACAGAAAATTGTTGATACCTTAACCTCAGCCCAGTGGGACCCATCTGGATTATCTCACTTTCCCACCTGCAATGCAATAAATGTTCATTATTTGAAGCTACTGTGTAGCTACAGGAATGAGTGAGTTCCCCCAAATTGAGAAGACAATTTGAGGGGGCCTCCCAAGTGGTGTAGGAATTAAGTCTCAGCACTGTTACTGCTATAGCCTGAGTTTGATCCCAGGCTGGGGTACTAACTTGCCTGTGGTGCAGCAGACCTCTCCTGTCCCTCCTGCTACTCCCCTCAGCAGTGTATTTCAGTAAGTCCCCCTGTTCTGTTCTCCACTGTGTCTCTGGTGAATCCTCTCACCGCCCCCCCACACCTCTGGCCTACACCCCAATTCTTCCATGCAATAAATAATTAAATAGACAAACAAACAAATAAATGAATGAATAAATAAATAAATAAATAAGATCATTTGAGCCTGAAGTTCAAAGCAGGTGTGCTCATTAATCACAATTAAAGTTTATTAAGGGCAACTTGTATACATGCTGGGCTCCTCAGTGCCAAAGCAAGTGGCAAAAGACTTTAGTACCAGGCAAGGTCTACAATACCTGCCCTGACAGGGTTATTCTTATGCCCTGCTTAGTACTTGTGATCATTTTTGTTTAAGACTAATGATACCAGAAGATCTGGGTGACATGCCATGCTGGTCTTTGTTCTAAGATTGATTAGAATTCTATGTGAATCAGGAGTACAGGTTAATAGGGAGAATTGCTATTTCCCAGGATTGGACAATCACCCATAAATGGCCTCAGATGGAGTTGTTTCTCCTACAGCCACTAACTTTGTTGTAATTTTGTTTTTCAACATCAACAGGAAACTAATATAAATGGGTATCATTTACCTTTTGGCAGTTTCTCCTCTTATTTGTGGACTTTCATTTATATTTGTCAATATTTTATACATTAAAGCAGAATTATTCATGGCTACTCTAAACTTATGGTGGGTTTAACATTTTCAAGAAGAAATGTTCCTCATCCCCAAGGCTTTCACCTTAAGTTATTTGGTGTTAATTATATTACTATTGCTATACTACTTCAGTTTTGTTGATCTTATCAGATATATCTTATAGTTATATATTACTCTTTTTCTAATGTTAAGGTTACATTTTACTTTACCTTTCTTTGCCTTTTAAAATATCACATAAGTTCTATTAATGTGATCATTCAGCTCACAGATTTTATTATGGTAAATATAAAATGTGTTTTCATTCACTAGGTTTTCTTGACAGCTCACTTTATATATGCCATTTATTATGCTTTCTTATTTTGCATTAGTGTGTTTCTTGTTACATTGATGTTTGATTAATTTATTGTTTTTTAAGTGAAAATTAAATATTAATTTCTTGTAGTCAATATTGCTTATTACTTAAATGTGATATTTTAAAATGTAAGACAAACATGAAAACAAAAAAAAAAGGAAGAAAAATCTTGGTAAGAGAATTTTCTGTTTGATTAATCTCTGTTTGTCTATAACATTTTAAATACATATTTAATCTCCTGAGTTTACTGTAAGTGACCCGAGTATAAATGCAGAGGAAACTGTCAGTCACCTTGTTGGTAATTAGTACTGTAGACAACAATAACTTAGATATTTCATGTGTTCATATAAATGTAATTTACTTGCTTAAAATATGTATCTATTGCTCTTTTCCCATCTATATCATTTAACCTTTTTTTCAGAATAGGAGCGCTTTTTCTCTTTGTTTCCTTGGTTTCTTGATATATATATGCTAAGCCTTATTTGTGCCAAAATTGCATTATTCTTTTCATTAAGATAAGTTCTAGATTGGTGTACTAGAAAACTCATAACAATGTGTCAGATTATTGTGTCCATTAAATCTAATAATATATTTACATGAAATCCTTGGTTTGTGAAACATAGTAATTATATGTTTAGAAATTAATTTATATATTCTTTAAATGTGTCTATGTGGTATGTAAATCAATTTGGGATATAGGAAAATGATACTTCACTGCAGAAAGTTTGAGTAGCACTGGTTCTAGATTTCTTTATCTGAGACTTGTCTTGGTAGCGTACATATTATCCATGCAACAAATATTACTGACCTCTTTCCATCTTACATATAGCTCTATACTACTTTCATTTCCCTCTAAAAATCATGATGCTAAGCTAAGAAAATATTTGTATTTGCTTCTTTGCAGCAAATACTAAAGGGAGTTACTTTCAGTCATGCACTTTTATGTAAAACTAGAAAAACAAATGAACATGACTTTACAATATTCTGTCTTTATCTTGAAGCTATTTCCTGTGTGAGTATGGACATTAGAGCAATAGTGAGGGATGTCAGAAACTATATATGATGTTCATACCATATAAAGATGACAAGTGACTAGCCAACGGGTTGTGAAAGCATAATGAGCAAGAGCAACAGTATAATGCTGGCCTTTGGGAAACATTGCCCCTCTCTCATTTACTTGGTTTTCTGTCTCTAGCAACAATAGTTATCCTTGAGATACAGATCTATTTCTGAATCACATTCACTGGGGTATGAAAACTTTCAATTTTCAAACCCTGATTCATTGTTCAATTATTTTTATAAGCCTATTTTTTGTGCAACAGTGAATCCCTAGAACACTGATATCTCTGCTCTACATGGCTTATTTTGTATATGTGTGTACATAAAACTTAAAATTGTGCCATGATAATCCTTTGGACCCCTGATCAGGAGCAGCGTATAGCCAAGACTTTGCCAGCCATTCAAAAGATAATGTTCTAATAAGAGACTCTATATTTCTTTTCATTCCAAGAACAAACTCATTGATTAAAACTATGAGTTACTAATTAGATGAAAATTGAATATACAAGGTGATCTTTTTCACTTATTTCTATTTCAATGCATTACAATTTTAAGGTATTTCTTATACTAGTCAGCCTTCTATGAGATTTGATTCATGAAAAACATTGAGAAAATCTTTTATTTAAAAAAATCAAAAAATTATTCCAAAAGAGTTAGTTATACGTTTTTTTTTCTTCTTAAACTATTTTGTAGTAATAAACACACTAAATGCTAAATTTTATCTTGGTTGTTGACTTCTTTGTCCTCTTCTGATATCCTCAAAAAAAGGAACTAGATCTTAACTAATCTTTATAAATAAAGATGTTTCAAGATACATTTTAGAAATCTTTTGTTTATGCAAACTAGGTAAATTTATTAATGTAACTTCTTTTGAGCCACATATGTGTAAAATGACTAAAAAATATCTATACTCTTCTGTAAATTGGTGTTACTACACCTTTAACATTATTAAGTATTCAGTCTTAAAGTTCATTTTATTGAAAAAGATTTTTAAGATAGAATTACTACTTTAAGAAATTTTAGTAACTAATACAATTTTCCAAAAGTAGAGCACACTCAGCTTTTAACTGACTAGGGAGTCAAATCAAACTCATGATTTCATTGGGTAAGAAGACAGAATCCTGTCATTGACATTTATTTATTCCAGCATCTCTGCATATGATCCATTAATAATATTTTTCTTGTCTCTGCATATACAATTGAAAATATTATGTGAAGAAAAATAAACTCTGAAACTTGTGGCAAAGAAGAAAAATATTACAATTTTTTCTGTACCTCCTTATACTCACTTTTGACTGAACTGTTGATTTTATGAACGACAAAAATCTTCTTCTTCCTGGCAGTTAAACATATTTTGAAGTAAATATGAGAAATTAATTATTGAAAAAGCAATTATGTTAAATATAACACTTATTTGTGAGTGTATTCATCACATATGAATGGAGTATTAAGTCTATGATTAAAAGTGGGTTAAAAAGTATAGGTGTGAAGATGTGCTATTGATCACAAATGCACAGAATCTAGTGAAGACATAAATTAAATATCCTGTAATTGATATAGTATGTGTAAGTATAAATGAAGACATAATCTCATTATCATCTAATTTTCTATGGATCATGAATTCATTGATGCTTTTTCTTGCTGTCTATCTCCAGTCTCATGAATTGCAGACAGTGCTAGAGCTGATACAGCTCAGGGCTAGACATTAGCTCTTTCTTCATGAAGCCACAGGTATCCCCATGTGCTCTCTCCGCTCTGTCCCTTTAAGGTCCTCATCTGGCTTTGGGAAGGATGTGAAAGTCCAAGGATCTAAATGAAAATGTCCCATGGACCAAGGAAGGTAAGTAATCACTTTTTATAATCCAATCTTGTCCTTGTGTTTAGGTTTGTAGTATACATAAATGGGTGTCTGTATAAACATGCACACAAATCAAAAGAACATGGAACAGTCACACATGTAACCTAACGTATTCAGTTGAGAGGAAACATTTTAGAAGAAATAAAGCCTTGTCAAACCTAGAAGAATTTCTATATTTTTGTAGAATTTTTATATTTTAAAGTTTTAATTTTTTTAGATAAATGTAACTTCATAGGCAGATGTAAGAAATATTAAAACACTATATGCACTTTTTCAGAACAGTGAATGGCAGCATCTTGCAAAACTTTGGTGCAATATTACAACCAGTGTATTGTTATTAATGAAATCAAATGTAAAACATTTCCCTAATGGAAGGATCCCTCATAGTGCCCTTTTATAGTAATTTCAGCATCTGTTTCACTTTTACAACTTCTTATCACCTAGAAACCACTAAAATGTTTTCCATTTCTGCAGTTTTGTTATTTCAAAAAATAATAGGTAAATTGAACCATATGTGATGTATTTAGTGATTTTTTTTCTTAGTGAAATTCTCTGGAGAATCATCTAGGTTTTCACATTATCAGAAATACTTTTTTAAAAATACTGAGTAGTATTCCTTGGTATAGATGGACTACATTTTTTTTTTAACTTTATACTCCTTTTAGGGTAATCTGGGCTGTTTCCAGAAGGGGACTATTATGGATGAAACTGCTAAGAACGTTCAGTAGTAGTTTTTGTCTGAAATTAAATCAGTTTCTGTGTAATATCTGGGAATGCTATTTTTATACTTATTTTTAATTGCAAACGGTATTGTAATTATGTAGAAATATAAGTGATTTTATTGTCACTACATTGTAACCTCCCACCATAATGAACTCACTAGTTTTAAAAGTTTTCAGAGTCCTTAAATTCCCTTCTAGGTTGAAAAAAAAGAAACATTTTATCTGTAAACATGGTATTCCTTTCTAATATCTACAATTTTTTTTCTACTTTGATATATAGCACTCGCTAACACTCCTAGCACTATGTAAAATAAAAATGATGAGATTGGATAATTTGTCTTTTTCTGGATCTTACTAAGAATACATTGTCTTTTGTCATTAACTATGCTAAATCTACAGGGATTTTGAAGGTGCTCCTATCAATTGAGGATATTTCCCTTTTTATGGATTTTTATCATAAATAAGTTTTGGACTTTTTCTGTTGTCTCATCAGCACAGACTGATGATAAATGTGAATTTTCCTCACTAGTCTGTTAATATGGTAAATTACATTAATTGATTTTAAACTATTAAAACTGCTATACATCCTTGGTATAAATCTTTCTAATCTTTCTTGTTTATAACATATATTTTATGTAGCTATTGCTCCTAGTTACTAACAAAATACTGCATCTGTTTTTGAAGTGATATTCCAAGTGTATATGCAGTTGCTTTGTAGTAAAATAAAATTGCCACATTCAGCTAGAAATCATTGGTTACAGTATGTCACCAAAATGAAGAACTTAAAATGTAATGCACCCATATGCTTCTTAGATGTTCTTGAAAACCTGAGTTGGTTTGCTTAGCTAAATTCTGTATTTGGTTTATTCATTTATATTCAAAGATGATTTCCAAACTTGTAATGAAGGTGTTATTATTCTCTTAAGTCATTTTCTATTTCTGCTATAATAGGACTTTTTTAAGATTATTGAGAAAAACTAAAGCTATTTACAAAAGAGCCCCAGTTTTGCCAGTTCCTCAGTTTATTTCATATTAAAGAGTATATGTGATTAGACTCCAATTTGTTACTTCCATGTAGGTACTGTACATTTTTCATACAAATAGTCTATCTACAAATTCTTAATTTCTGTGCAATCATTAAAGATCTATGGCAAAAATTTAATAGTATGGTATTGGTAAGATCAATTTTTGAATTTTTAAATAAATTATACTGCTTAACTCATGTATAATTGTTCTTTAGTCATCAGATATGGATTAAACATCTTAATTTTGCTAACTTATTATGGACTATTCTAATGATATACTTTAATATATGTTCAATTTAAAAATAACCTATAAATTTAATGTAGCTACTAAATTATAGTTAACACACATTTACAGTCTGTCTTCCATATTGAGAGCTAAGCAATAGCTTAATGTGTTTGTATATCTCATGCACAGAGATATATAGATAAAAATTGCCATTTATGCTTTTATAATATTACAGTATACTATTACATTTCAAAGGATAATGTTATAAAATAATAAATTATTTATGTATAATTTTATTTATTATATAATTTTCAAATAAGGTTGCCCTAGATAAATACCTTTCCACAGTCTTTTATATCACAAAATATTAGTGAAATCATACACATTTTATTGTTTTTTATGTTTTTATAGTTGCGATTCTAAAACTATGAAGATGTGTAAAATGGAAAGAAATGCAATTTAAGACAGTTTCTATGTATCTTTTATTTGCAAAAGGCTGCAATATGTTGAATGAAATTGTACCTTTTAGACTGTTTATCTGGGGGCATAATTTAGCTACTGAATCCCAGTTTTGTTCATAACCAGGCTGGAGAGATCCTCTAAGGTTTCAGTGCTAAACACATACAATTGCATTTCTTTCCAAATACAATGCATATCACAAGTATATCATCGGAAACATCAGTTTGCATCATGATGAAAGTCATGTATATTCAATAAATGGGTTAACCTATTTCTCTATGACTTCTCATTTTTAATCCGGTACTATAAATTATTGATATTAAAGACTTTGCTTGGTCTGCTTTACTGCTTAATACATAAATGCCCCAAATTATCTGTTTTTCATTTAAAACACAGCTTTTTCAATTTAAGTTTTGAATGCATTTCTGAACTTATTAAATTGCTTTGATAAAAAAGTAATGATAGAAGAGATGTGTGAGTGATGTAGCATCCACTATTTTATTTGAATAATTATAAAACATTATCTGTTATTTGTTTGTTGTATTGTTTTTAGTGTGCCAACTCTAATTTTAGGTAATTTCCTCCAAGAAATTATATGATATATAAATATACTTATGACAAAATAACGGGGTTTGATATTCTTTTACATTTTTAGCATTTTACTTAAAAATTTCCAATTTAATACAGTGTGCCAATCCAGTAATTAAAGTCTTCCTTCCTTTTACAATGATGATAAATTGAACCTCAAAGTAATTTGAATTTGTTTTAATAATGATTTTCAGATCCTTTGAGACATTTTCCTTTTCTATATAAAATTCATTTTATTTTCCATGGATACATTCAAAGATAATTAACATCAATTTTGGTTAAATATTTGTTTTAATGGCTTCTGGATTGGAAAACAAACATTGCTTAATTTCTGATTATAAGTAGTCAGCTTATGCATTAGCCTGTTAGTGTTACAATTAATAAGAGCAATGGCTGTGTTATTTAAAAAATTTCCCTTATCCTGTTTTCACCCTAACAATGGTCTTGTCTCATCATTTATCATTGAAGCTACTGTTAAGAAGCTGTTTCTTTTGTGTATGTGTATTTCTAGTGAATATAAACTCAATATGCTGAGCATGGGTGGAACATGTTGAGAGAATTTAAAGAAGAATGTATGAATTTTGTGCTATCTAAAACTATATAACTTGCATTAATTCATTCATTTAATATTTACCTTGCATAGTGTCAGAGACTGAATTTAGTCAGAGTACAATGCTGATCTAAACTGTAATCTACTAAGTCTGCCAAAGTATTCAGATAAATTAGTAAATAAGTAAATTTGGAATTAATATTAAGCTGTCCATAGAACATTGTGTTCTTCTAACAAATGATACTTGCAATTTGTTTTTTTAAGGCTTTAAAGATTTATTTATTTATGCATACAAGAGCTGGGGTACAGTCCAGAGGTGTGGTGGTGAGAGGATTAACCAGAGACAGAATGGGGAACAGAACAGGCAGATCTGCTGAAATACACTGCTGAGGAGAGCAGAGGGTGAGACAGGAGAGCTCTGCTGCACCATGTGTGTCAGCTCCCTGGCTGGGGATTGAACTCATGCTGCAGTGGCTGCAGATAGCTTCATAGGTTGAGTCTTAACCCCTTGCACCACCAGGGATGCCCGACACCTGTAATTTGTACCATGTAAATATTTGTAGGTAAACATACAGTGTGACTCATGCAGAGTATATAGGATGTCTAAAGTCCTTACTATTAGAAAGATAAGTTGTATTCGATTTGCTTAATGGCTTGTGTTACTAAAATCCAGAGGTTGAGAATAATGAAGGGAAAAGTTTGATATGAAGATTCTCAGAAAATCGGGGATGATGTCATGCCCTCTAAAAAATTGGTTTTCTAAATTTACAACAAGCAACTGTAAACCAGAGACATACTACTGTGGGGGTGGCGGGGTAGGAGGGATTATGGTCAAAATAAGGTGAGTGGGAATTGTATGGGGACTATAACCAAGATGAAAATGCATACATTGTGCAAAAATGAAAAATGATGTAAAAATATATAAAATAAAATAAAAATTAAAAAGAGGGAAAAGTTACTTGAAAAAGATAACATTGGGATAACTTTTTTTAAAAGAAATAATCCTATTAATCAACACTAATTAGAGTAAATGTTGAGATCCCAGTTAAGAGCTACTGACCTGTGGTAGGCAAGGAGGGGGCATATTGGCAATGGAGATAGAGAAGCCACATGTATAGACCTGGGTTCCGTTTTGTATAAATAGGGTTTGCTGAGGAAGAGGAACGTGTTATGATAGCTGCTATTTTTCTTTTTTTTTTAAAGATTTATTTATTTATTTGTACAAACACTGGGTACAGTCAGAAGCACGGGAGGGTGAGGGGAGGGTGAGAGAATTCACCAGAGCCAGAGCGGGGAGCAGAACAGGCAGACTGAGGAGGTACACTGCTGAGGGGAGCAGAGGGTGGCAGGTGAGGTCTGTCGCGCCATGTGGGACCCTGGCCTGGTGGCCGGGGATCGAACCAGTGCTGCAGAGGCTGGAAGGCAGCTTCACAGCCCAGCGCTAAAGCACTGCACCACTGGGGAGGCCCTGAAAGCTGCTATTTTTCTGTCTTGCTCACGTGCCTGAAAAAAAATGGTATTACGTTGAATTGGAAGCTTCCACTTTGATAAGGGGAAATGGAAAAACACATTTTGTTCTTGGTATGTTTATTTTAAGACATCTTCATTTAAGATAAATTTCCAATTTGATTTTTATTGTTTAAATCTAGAGAATGAAGGAACCTCACATATGAATTGGGAATCTCTGTAAATAAGTAACATTCAATGACCAGCATGTGGATGAGATATTTCTGTGGAACCATACTCAATACAAATTGAGTGGGTATAAATATAAGCACAAAAGAAATTCAGAATTCATGGGGGAGAAAGGAAGATGAGTCTGGGCAAGAGACAATGGACATACAGAGAAGTCAAAAACCTGGGAATGGAGGTCACAGAAATCAATGTAATGAAATGTTTCAAGAGAGGAATTTAGAACAGTGATGGAAGATGATGGAAATTAATATAAAGTGAAACAGTAATAAATACCTTTGAATTTAATCACATGGAGGTCATTGGTGACATTAGAAAAACAATTATTTTGGCTATGGGAATAATGATACCACTCTACCAGGTAATCATACCCAAACTTTCAAGTTACTCTGTCTCATAATTCACATGCGATTCACCAAAAATTTAACTACCTATCAAAGTTCATGGAAAATCTGACTTCATCTTATTTCTCCCTGCTATTATTTGATCCAAACTCTATCATCTTTTCTGTAGTAAACTTCTTCCTCCCAGTGTTCTCTTGGAAGCTGTTGGCAACATAGTAGCAGGAGCAAAAATAAATAAATATTAATTATCAACAGTAATGATTAATAATTATGTTAGTAAATTATTATGTGATAATAGTACATAGTAAGATATAGTGGTTTATTCAACTGAATACCACAAGTGAAAGCAGAGAGATTATGTGATTTATGCAAGGTTGGACTAATAATAGTCTCCATTTAGATTAGAATCTTTCCTATATCCAGAATAACTCTCTGGTTCCAAAGTTTTAGGATATATAATAATTATGAAAATAACTTTTAAATGAAACTCTTCAGGTTTACTTCTTTGAGATTTTGTCTTTTTATGTATATGTGGAATTGTAGCGAATGCTAACACATCATTTTATTCTTGTTTTCTCCACATTTTTTGACCTAGAACTGTATTTCTTAATACTGCTTTCATATTTAAGTATAAAGAATATTATTGGAGGTTAAGTTTCACTCCTACTTGTCTCACCCACAGAATATAGCTATTAATCCTTGGCATAGTAAAAATTGAAGGTCTCATAAATAAATAGTATTTGAGGATTCATAACTGAAAGTAGCAACCAGATTGGAGAATACCAGAATATAAAAATGAAGTTTATGACTTTTTCTCTATTTCCTAAGTAAAGAAAAATTTTGCTTCAAAGTTGCACAGTGCCTGAATCCATCTATATGAAATTTTTGAAAGGAGAGAATGAGAGAAAGAACTAATAAATATGTACTAACAGAATAAGAGTGACAAAATAATGACTGTAAGGAGTTAAGGGTATGGAAAGACGTTACTAAGGAGGAATAGTAAAAGTACTTTGGGGATGATGAAATATTTTGTTTCCCAACTGAAGCTGTGGTTTAAGGAATTTGTGTCTGTGTTATAATACATAAAGCTGTACTCGCAAAATTATTTTTTGTATTCAGCAATAACTAAACTAATATAAAATAACACCGACATTTGGTCTATTCACTAAATCATTAGTATATCTGATGTAGGCATCAGGTAATTTTTGAAAGTACCATGTACAATTTCAGTACAGAACTATGCTTGGAAACCATTACAGAAGACCCTGTTGTAATTACTGGATGCATCTTCATAATTTTTTTCTGTTACATTTGTCAGTCTTTTCACTAAAAGTAGGATAAACTTATCTATAAAACAATTATCTTGTTCCATCTTAATTTAATCTCATAAGGAGTTACATACCATAAACACTAAAATGTGAGGATTTCCCCTGCCTTTTCCAATTTGACCCTTATTTTTGTCTTTTGCATAAACTGTCATATTTATTAGTAATGTGCAAGCATTATAGGCCTCAAATCATCCCTAAGTCTCTCTGCTATAAGATGCCTCATTCATGTAATTAGAAAAATGAGATCCTTAAATTCTCAGAACACTATCATTTGGTCATCCCCTTTATGTTAAGTCTAAGCTAAGTATAACACTTAATGTAAATGAAAAGCAAATTGTAAATGTTATATTAAGGGAAAATGAAAGAATTCAGTCTCTCAGGAATAATAATACAAGGGCACTGAGAATATTTATGAAGCAATCAAATGAGATCATGGTAAGAAAGAAAATTTTCTTGGCCCTCTACTTCATAAAGTTCCAAATATATTTACATGTTAATGTCAACTAAGGAGTTTTTTTTTTTTTAATTGTAGATTCAGGATTATAAACTTAGATTGGTCATGAGAATCTATAGTTTTCAAAACTCACAATGATGATGATTGATGCCAACTTGGGGAATTAATAGTTCTTATACCTCATTCAAAATCCTATTAGAGTTCTAAACTTTATCCTTTAAGCCCAATCATCACAAAACTAGACTATTATATTCTGTTGTGTTTGATGGTGCTATCTGTACCTACCTATTAATAATTTATGGACTTCCCTGGTGGCACAAGGGGTTAAGTCTCAGCACTATGAAGCTATTGGCAGCCACTACAGCATGAGTTGGATCCCCAGCCTGGGAGCTTACCCACATGATGCAGCAGACCTTTCCTGTCTCTCTCATTGTTCCCCTCAGCAGTGCATTTCAGTTAATCCACCTGTTCTGTCCCCCACTTTCTCTGGTGGATCCTCTCACACACACCCCACACCTTTGGCCTATACCCCAGTTTTTGTATGCATAAATCTTTAAAAAAATAAAAATTGTGTTTTATATGGAAGGCATGTGACAAAAACAACACACTATAAAAATTACTTCCTATACTATTTATATTATTTATGTTTATATACTATTTATATTAACAATATACTTTATACCTACACACTAATATACCATCATTATATTACTGTTGCTATCCTTTTCAGAAATCATGATGAAATTTAATTTGAGAGTTTCTAGATGATTTACTGAAGATCTAAAAGCTAGTAATTAACCTGTCTTGACTCTAAAGCCTTTGGCTTAACCCACAATAATCTATTTTTAACATGGGTCATCACATTCCACACGTCATCACAAAATGGAACTGTGTTTTATTTAACAAGTTGGCCCTATTTCCTGCCCATATATTATTAAGTATAGACCTAGAAGTGTTGCCTATAAATATAATAGGCTACTTTATAGCCATTTATCCTGTAAAACTCATCGTATTATTCTTCATATAAACATTGAAGTAGCAATGTGTAATCTGTGTAATATAACCAGTGACTTCTCTAGGAAATCACTGAAAAATGTTTATTTAAGAATAATATACCATTGATATTTTAATCCGAATGCAATAATTCTAGTCTCTTATTAACATTATGAACATATTAAATACATTTGAAAATTAAATATAACAAATATTTATTTTTTTTAGGTACTTAATAAAATATATTTTTTAAAGATTTATTTATTTATTTATTTATTTATTTTTAATAAATTTTATTGTTATATTCCCCATACAATTGCAGCCCCCCATTCTGACCCCAATCCCTCCCCTCCCGCCCCCGCCCCCCTAAAAGTGTCTCTGGTTCATAGTTTTTTGTTGATTTTGATTTTCACTTTCTTATAGTTATTCATTTTCCTGGTCCATTATTTAAGTTTTCTAGATTCCTGCTATGAGTGAGACCATCCGGTATTTTTCTTTTTCTTTTTGGCTTATTTCGCTGAGCATGATCCCTTCCAGCGCCATCCATGTTGCAGCAAATTGCATGTGTTTATCTTTTTTGAATGCTGAGTAATATTCCATGGTATATATGTACCACATCTTCTTGATCCAGTCATCTATTTTTGGGCATTTGGGTTGTTTCCAAAGCTTAGCTATTGTAAACAGTGCTGCTATAAACATAGGGGTGCAGGTGTTCTTTGGAATTGATGTTTCTGTGTCCTTTGGGTAAATACCTAGGAGTGGAATTGCTGGGTCATATGGAAGCTCTATGTTTAGTAGGTCCAGAAATCTCCACACAGCTTTCCACAGTGGTTGGACCAGTTTGCACTCCCACCAACAGTGCAGAAGAGTTCCTTTTTCTCCACACCCTCGCCAACATTTGTTGTTGCTAGTTTTTTTAATATGTGCCATTCTCACTGGTGTAAGATGGTATCTCATGGTAGTTTTGATTTGCATTTCCCTGATGACAAGGGATGTTGAACATTTTTTCATATGCCTGTTGGCCATTTGCATTTCCTCTTCAGAGAAGTTTCTTTTAAGCTCTTCTGCCCATTTTTTGACTGGATTATTTTCTTTGTTGTTGTTGAGTCTCATCAGCTCTTTGCAGATTTTTGTGATCAGTCCTTTATCATTAGTGTTGGGTGCAAAAATGTTCTCCCAGTTGGTGGGGTTTCTCTTTGTTTTTGTTATTGTCTCTTTTGCTGTGCAAAAGCTCTTTAATTTGATATAGTCCCAGCTGTTTATCTTTGCCTTCACTATCACTGCTTTGGGTGATGTGTCTGTAAAGATGTCTTTGATGTGCAAATCATGTAGTGTTTCGCCTATATTTCCTTCTATATATTTTATGGTTTCAGGTCTTATGTCTAGTTCTTTAATCCATTTTGAGTTGATTTTTGTGTATGGTGTGAGGTGGTGGTCAAGCTTCATTCTTTTGCATGTAGCGACCCAGTTTTCCCAGCACCATTTATTGAACAAACTTTCTTTGCTCCAATGCATAGTCTTTGCTCCTTTGTCAAAGATTAGTTGACCATAAATCTGTGGGTTTATTTCTGGATTTTCTATTCGATTCCATTGGTCTGTATGTCTGTTCTTGTTCCAATACCATGCAGTTTTGATGATTATGGCTTTGTAGTATAGTTTGAAGTCTGGGAGTCTGATGCCTCCATTCCCTTCTTTTTTTTTCAGGAGAGCTTTGGCTATTCGGGGTTTTTTGTGATTCCATATGAATTTCATCAATAATTGTTCTATTTCTTTGAAGAATGACATTGAAATTTTGATTGGAATAGCATTGAATCTGTATATTGCTTTTGGAAGGATGGCCATTTTAATAATGTTTATTCTTCCAATCCATGAGCAGGGGATGTCTCTCCATTTCTTTGTGTCTTCTTCTATTTCTTTTAACAGTGTTTTATAGTTTTCTTTGTATAGGTCCTTTACCTCTTTTGTTAGATTTATTCCCAAATATTTGATTTTTTTTGTTTCAATAACAAAAGGGATGGTCTTTTTGATTTCTTCTTCTTCAGATTTATTGTTTGTGTATAGGAAGGCTACTGACTTTTGCGTGTTGATTTTGTATCCTGCCACTTTACTGAACTGATTGATGAGTTGAATTAGCTTTTCTGTGGAGTTTTTGGGGTTCTCTATGTATAATATCATATCGTCTGCAAATAGTGATAGTTTGACTTCTTCTTTTCCTATTTGGATTCCTTGGATGTCTTTCTCTTGTCTTATTGCCCTGGCTAGGACTTCCAGTATTATATTGAAAAGCAATGGTGAGAGTGGACATCCTTGTCTTGTTCCAGATCTTAATGGAATTGCTTTCAGCTTTTCACCATTGAGAATGATACTGGCTGTTGGCTTGTCATAGATGGCCTTTATGATGTTGAGGTATGTTCCTTGTATCCCAAGAACTTCAAGGGCTTTTATCATGAATGGGTGTTGCACTTTGTCGAAAGCTTTCTCAGCATCTATTGATATTATCATATGGTTTTTATATTTCTTTTTGTTGATGTGTTGGATAACGTTGATTGATTTTCAGATGTTAAACCATCCTTGTGCCCCTGGAATGAATCCAACTTGGTCGTGGTGAATTATCTTATGGATACATTGTTGGATTCTGATAGCTAAAATTTTATTGAGGATTTTTGCATCAGTGTTCATTAGGGAGATTGGCCTGTAGTTTTCCTTTTTTGTGTTGTCCTTGTTCGGTTTTGGTATTAGTGTAATGTTGGCTTCATAGAACGTGTTTGGTATTGTCCCTTCCTTCTCAATTTTTTGGAAGAGTTTGTGAAGGATAGGCACTAATTCGTCTCTGAATGTTTGGTAGAATTCATTTGTAAATCCATCAGGTCCTGGGCTTTTGTTTTTGGGGAGGTTTTTGATTACCATTTCAATTTCGCTAATTGTAATTGGTCTGTTTAGGTGTTCTATTTCTTCTTTATCTAGCTTTGGGTGATTGTAGAGTTGTAGGAATTTGTCCATCTCCTCTAGATTGTTAAACTTGTTTCCATATAACTGTTCATAGTAGTTACTGATTATTCTTTTGATTTCTGCTGTGTCCGTTGTGATTTCTCCTCTTTCATTGATGATCCTGTTTATTTGTGCTTTCTCCCTTTTTTCCTTTGTGAGCCTGGCTAGGGGTTTGTCTATTTTATTGATTTTTTCAAAGAACCAGCTCTTGGTTTCATTGATCTTTTGGATTGTTTTTTTAGTTTCAATTTCATTTATTTCTGCTTTGGTTTTTATTATTTCTTTTCTTCTACTGGTTTTGGGGTTTTCTTGTTGTTCTTTTTCTAGATCTTTGAGCTTCGAGATTAGGTTGTTTCTTTGCGTTCTTTCTTGTTTCTTGATGTGAGCTTCTATTGCTATATATTTTCCTCTTATTACTGCTTTTGCTGCATCCCATACATTTAGGATATTGGTGTCCTCTTTGTCGTTCAATTCAAAAATTTTTTTAATTTCTTCTTTGATCTCCTCATTAGTCCAATGGTCTTCCAGTAGTGTGGTTTTTAATCTCCATGAGGTAGGAAAGTTCCTGGCCTTCTTTTTATGGTTTATTTCTAGTTTGATGCCTTCATGGTCAGAAAAGATGGTTGATATGATTTCAATCTTGGTGTATCTGTTGATGTTTGTCTTGTGCCCCTAAATCCAAGCAAGTGAATTGTTAATAAAAATTGTGGTGAATCCAATAATTATTTAAAAATAAGTGTAACTAATTAGTGGTCAGAAGACACACTACACAAATATATACATTTAAATATTTTCCAGCATAGAGCTACAATTGTGCTGTGATAAATGGTAAATATATAAGATTAATAAATTGATAGTTTTTAAATCTTTGTTTTCTTTCAGCATTGAGAATAATTAGCTATAATTGATAAATAAGAACAAAAATAAAAGTAGGGTTACAATAGCATATCTAAATATTGAGAATATACTATAAACAACTTTCCAGAGACATTTTTAGAAAAGATATTAATATGTACCATTAGGATTTCCTCAAATCAACTTCAGTTTTTGACAAAGTTTTTCATTTTTAATTGAATGAGTTATGATCCTTTCATCTAGTGTGCCCAACATTCTCTAAATAATGAATAGGAAACTAAAAAGTCTACAAAAATGATGACAAATTATTTTATGTTAAAAAATGATTTATCAAGCTATTTTGCCTTTGTAGCAGAAATATTGAACTTCAGCAGCAAAATATTTGAGTTCAGTTGAGCAGTGTTCTAATATTTTAACATCAGATTCTATTACTATACATGATATATATAATTTTAAGGGAGATAAAATAAAAATCCTGGTCCAAACAAATCCCTAAATGTGTCTAAAAATTTAAATCTCAGAGATTTCATTTGAACGTGAATGTTGCTTTTATTGCAATAATAACTAAAACTGTTCCTAGACCTTGAAGCATAGACAGATATATATTCAGAAATATCATAAAATGAATTAGACCAATATATGTTTAAGAACAACAAAATAATTCTCTAAAAGTCTAGAGATCATGCTAATCCAAGAAAAATATCACCTGCACATAATTATATTTCACTAAATTAAATTAAATTAAACTGGGTGAGGAATCATTTGTTAGTATTAGCTACTATAGAATACTTTTGCTTTTCTTTCATTTTCTTTTTCATATTAATTTACAATAGCGTAAGTAGTACCTTGCTTTTGTTGGCTTTATTAACAAATATATTGACACTAGGGAATGATTTATTTCTCAATATTTTAAGTTTAGAGAACTAATTAGCATTTTCCTTTTTTACTTTGATCATAAATTTTTGGAAAACAAGAAGATTGATAACAATATGTCTTTGGATAACAAGAAGATTGAGGTCAATTTTTCAATAATTGTTAAGTTCTAGGTGACAATACTCAATTCTAGATGAAAATAAGATCTTTGATGTCCTATTATATATGTGTGTGTGTCTGTGTATATCATCTGAAAGTTTCAATAGGTGTATTATATTCTTCTCTTTAAAGTCAGTTTGCTTAATTTTCAAAAGTATAGATTTCTGTAATATATGAAAACATGAGTTAATTATCTTTAGAAATAGTAAGATAAATTGAATTATTATTATTTTTTAAGATTTATTTACTTTTCTATAAGAAATGGGGTATATGCCAGAGGTGCAGGAGGGTGAGAGGATTCACCAGAGACAGAGTGGGGAACAGAACAGGCAGACTGAAATACTCTGCTGAGGGGAGCAGCGGGCAAGACAGGATAAGTCTGCCATGCCATGTGGGCATCTCCCTGGCTGGCTGGGAATCGAACCCATTCTGCAGAGGCTGCGGACAGCTTCACAGTGCTGAGCTCAACCCACTGAGCCATGGGGGAGGCCATGGAATTATTATTTTGTGATAGATTTTTAAATGAAGGTCCATCCAACAGGAAAGATAAACTTTTATTCTCAAATTTGAAATCATTTTTCAAGTGTCAAGATATATATCTTCTCTAATGCTTTCTCATCCATCCAAAACAAGTTAAACATTGTCTTTTTCTCTTATCTACTGATCTCTCTCTATTTATATCTACATCTGTATTATGAAGACATATGCAAGCTATAAATAAGCAGCATAATTCTCATTGGTAGTAAATTAAGAAATTTCTCTCCCTTCTTGTTATTTAAAGAAACTTCACAATTCTAAGTTTTATCATTCTGTATCACGACAACATGTATATAAATGGGTTGTATTGTGCATCTGTATAAAATGTTCAGAACTCTCTTGTCTGCATTTGCACATTATGCATAATGTGCATTGCATTCAAGTTTAATGTTTATCTCATAAATTTCTTCCTTTTACTTCTACCTTTGTAGACAGATTTTCCTTGTTAAAAGGAGATTTTCATTTTATATCTATTCCTTAAAATTCACACATGTGTATATATATGTGTACACACCTATCTTTATCTTTGTACATATTGGAGCTTTTTCAAGGGAAGTCATATCCATTTGTTAATCATCAATTTATTAAATTTATTGTTATGGAATGGTGTATCCCATACATACCAAAGGTGCCTTCAGGACACCTTTCTAATGCATAGAAGATTCTAGGAACAAAAATTCAAGGTTAAAATAGACAATTTCCTTTTTTTCCCTCACTAAATAGATCCTTTCCTGGGAACTCAAAATCAAATCATTGGTGGACTCTCCTTAATCAATTCATATATAACTGGACTAAATGTGTACTTGAATTGTACACAATCTCAAGTCACTTGTTCTACCATTCCATAAGCTGACTAAGCAATTTGTTCAGTAAAACTCTTCCCCATCTGCTTGAACTAATTTAAGTGCATTACAGTTTCTTATAATAAATTGAACCCTGGGTAAAGTAAAATATAATATAATTGTTATAAAGAAACACTCACAAAATACAGTGGAGAATGGATAAGAATTGGATAAGACTTAGATGAGATGTCTCAGGTATGCAAGTCACAGGGCTTATGTATAAGAGGCAAGATTCAGGCAGATCAACATTGCCTACCTTTAATTATAACAATATCTAATAATTATTATAGAGTTTGATGAATTATATTCAAGTAGAATTAATTAATTTGGGTTTGTTGACTATATGAGTAGGTTCAGGATACATATTTTTCCCTGACTATTACCTAAATATATTGCATCACATAATATTAATCTTCATTTTTTATTCTCAGCTCCAAACTCTTTTAAATTATATTTTACTGCTAATATAACTTTCTCCAGAACTAACAGTCTTTGCCACAATCTAGTATTCTACACCTCTTCTAAAATTACTTTAAAATATTAGAATTCTTATTCAACAGATATAAAGTTTTTGTTATGCAAAATTAATTTTAAAGCTCTATTGCACAGCATTGAATCGTAGGAAATAATGTTGTATTGTGCAGTGAAAATTTTGTTTCTGTAGTTCTTATGTCATGTGTCTTGACCACAGTAAAATTTGTTTTTCTTGCAAGGGCCATCTCTGGAACAAATGATTTTCCATGCAATAAAATAATAGACATCTTCAGATGTGAGCTGCATTACTCAGCTTGCAGTTCTTTTTGTTATCTCCATTAAATTATTCAATTGCCTATGTTTTTATGACAGCATCAGAAACTAAGCAAAAAAGGCCTTCCTAAGTCTTCTGATGTGTACTTTTAGGTAATACATTTGTAATTTATGAATTCTGAGATCTCCCTTCAGCTCAAGCATGGGAAGTTTATGTTTTTAGACTTCAGTTCTTTTGATAAGTCATAAGTTATGTCACCAAAAGCCTAAGTAATAATAGCAAAAATCAACAAATTAGACTATACAAACTAAAAGTCTGAAGAACAAAAGAATCAACAAAATGGAAAGGCAAACTTTAGAATGAGAAACAGTATTTACAAAATATTTATCAAATAAAGGGCCAACATCCAAAATATATAAAGAATTTATACAATTCAATAACAAATGAACTATATATTCCAATTAAAAATGGGACCAAAAAAATGAACGGAGGAACAAAACAGACATTTTTTTTCCCCAAAGCAGATATCCAAATAGCCAACAGGTACAGTAAAGAGCAGGAAAATTGTGATCAAACCACAGTGAGTTATCACTTCACATCTATTAGAATAATTATTATCAAGAAGATAAAAGTTAGGAGTGTTGGCAAAGATGTGCAGAAAACAATACCTTTGTGCACTGTAGATAGGAAGGCAAACTGGTTCAGCTATTATGGAAAGCAATATTAAGGTTCTGCAAAAAATTAAAAATTGAACTATCACTTGATCCATCAGTGACAGTTCTTGGTATATATCCACACGCAACTATTAAAAAGTTTAGTAAAAAGATATATACACTCTCATGTTTATGCAGCATTTTTCACAGACACCAACATATGGAAAAATTTTAAGTAAACTCATATCTACTGATTAAAATATATTCTTAAAAATTTTATTTTTGCTTACTCCTTCAGTTAATAATGTCTAGATTGTTATAGTACAATAGCAACTACAGTTTCCTATATAGTCATTGTAGTTGTAATTATGTTATACAACTTTACCTCTCTAATATCTAGGGAAATTTAAGAAATCATTCAGAATTTAATTTGTTAAATAAAAATATGAGTAAGGGTACTTCTCTTTATACTGAACAACTTATTGCATAAATTATTATATGGTAGGATGCCCAAATATTTATCAGAGCTTTTATTACTAAATGTAGGAAATAGGTTAATGCTTATGCAGTAAATGAAATGTATTTTAGGTACAAATGTCAGAATGATGTAAAGAACTATGTTGTTTTAAAACTTTATACTTCTAGCTGTCAATGTCCTCTCAATTCTTACATTGTAAAGGCTCTTTTCAATTTTTTATTTCTCCTCTTATTTTTCCTCCTTTTTCTCTGCCAATGCTTCCTCCTAATTTATCTTTGCTTTGTGATCTAAGATTGCCCCATAGAAGAATATCTTGCACTTTGTTTCTTAGTGGTAAGTAAATGATTGCTGATTATCTCAAATAATGAAAACATATTTCTACTTGATGGAAATCAATGCACTGATCTTTTTCGAGTAATAGTAATAAACACTCCTTCTGTACCAGTAACTCAGGATTTGGCTTTGAAAAAAGTTTTCACTTATTAACATCCTGATAAATTATGTGGGAAATGATGTAAAACTTGAAATCCTCCCTAAGGCAAAGTTCATACATTATTTTCCCATTTTCTCTTGTGGAGGTGTTTCTGAAGTTTGCATATATTTCATAGAGAAACAACTGTAATGAACTCGTGCAATTAAAATAGCATCCCTGTTGACTCTTGTAAATCATTTGTCTCTTTTTTCCCTGATAGAAAAAAAAAAAAACTGTGGTGATAATTTATGGAAAAATGAGGTAAACTTTTTGGTGAAATTGGAGAAGCGTCCTAAATATTCATATTGTCTTCACAAGAATTATCTTTTATATAATATACATATATAAAAGTTTATATAAATATAAAGTTTTAAATATGTATAAATAATCTTAAATATATATATATATATATATATAATTTGATTGTGGCTATTGGGCAGTTGGCTAGACATGGAACATATTTTTTAAAAAGTAAAAAAAATGCAGGCTTAAATACTAGTTGTTAATTTTATTGAGATTTGTTAATTAGTAGCGGCTTGCTTCCAACTACAAGTAGTCATTAAACTTAAAGAGAACAAAGATGACAAAGAATTTGTTCACAGCATGTAAGTTTCAAAAATAAAATGACCATAAGTTCATAATCACTATTAGGTATGCTAAAGCTTTTATAAATTCTTGAATGTATTTCATTCCATCTCTGGTATGGAATAACTTACCTTGCTAAAGAGATCATAACATCTGTTCTGTTGTTAGTTCCAACTCCATCAATGCAGTTGTTCTGATCACTTAATTTTCCTACTTGTATATGTTTTATTATTGAGCTATAGCAAAATTTACATAGTTGTTTCATTCTCATTCAAGTGAAAAATGGTCATATATGCAAGCCAGTGTATGTACTGTAAGGATAACTTCATAAAATTTAAAGGTCTCATAACACATAATGTTTTATAGGTCTGATCTTTTTTTCTCTTTCAAATTGGCTTTTGAGGTATATCCTCCATAAATTCCTTCCTTTGTTTGAATTTTTATTTTATTTAAGGACATAAACTCATGATACTAAGTTTCTCTCACTCTCAATATAACTACATTAATCAATATTCTCTTTTCTCTAAGTATTTCCTGTCTTTAAGTACATTTCTTTTGCCTTCCTTTCTTTGTAATAATTCCACTTATTTCTGGATCTTTAAGATATCTTCATCCTAATCTTGAGAGTAAATGAATTTATACTGGTGCACTGGAATTTTCAGCAGAGATTTTCTCATGACTTTGCATTCACAAAGCAGTGACATTTGCTACTTAAATAGAATTAATTTCTAAGATATACATCTTAATTTGCATGATAATTCATATTCAAGAGTAACTGTTTTCAAGTAAGAAGTTTTGCTAGTCTTCTGCTTTTATTATATGTCACATTGCATTTAGTAGAAATGTGTATGTAAAAAACTGCGAATGTAACAAAAAATTTGTTTATAGCATCGTATCTAGCAAATTGTTTTAAGTAACCTAAAATTCACTTAGATGAACTGGGATCCTTTATAAAATCTCAAATTTGAATATTGTATACCAGGATGGAAGGAGAAAAATTGTATTATCACTGTAATTTCAGATAACGCACTTAGGCTAATTTCAAAAATTGCATTTTAATGTTTGCTATACCTGAAACTCAATTTATTATGATTGTGTTACAACTCTTTAAATAATTAGATTTAACATAGTACTTTTAAAATAGTAAATCTGCATTACTGTATCTTTTTCTAAATAAATCTTTTTCATCAGTAAATTTCAAGTTGGTGAAAAATGTCCTTGACTTGAATAATAAAATCCATTTTGAGGTCCCTGCTCTATCTAGTACGTATAAGGAACTCAGAGGAAGTTACAAAGAGCATGGAGTATCTATAGATGTAATTCAATCGGGTAAAACAACTAGCAGAGTGAATATACAAATATTTTTAAAAGAAATATGTGAAAATACTTGAATAGTTACAACAGGTTTTCATGATTTAATATGCAGAGGTCTCAAGTTTTTAAGGAGGCTTGCCACATTTACATAACACTTATGAATGAGAATAACATACAGATAGAATGAAAATGATTATTTCTTGATTTTATTTACTTGCATTTCTGGATGACCTTTTACTACCTAGAAATTTGACAGCTTTTAAGTATAGTTCTTTTAATTTTTCATTTCTTTTTCTCACATAGTATATATGGAAGTCCCACAGAAATACAACCATAGCTAGCCGAGCCTAGGTGAGCAGAAAATATTTGTTTGCTTACCAAGTATTTGCACATTGCCTGGGTCCCTGGTTCCACTTATATTTTGACTGTTCCTGTGGCAAAAGTCTGTCATGTGTAATAGTGATAAAACTCCTTGCCCCAAGACTTGCTACTTTGTTTGAGAATGATAAGGGTTTGAGAAAATTGATTGTGGTCTACTCCCAGAAAGAATTAATAGGTTAGATAATTAACTCTTCTATTTAAAAATCCCTATTTTGCTTACTCATATAATTTAGTAAGCATTAATAAGAAAACTCCAAATTCCCAGGGAATCTTAATCTTTAATGTTGTTAAGTGAATTGTACTTTAAAAGTACTTATCTGATAAAAATGCTAGCTCAAAAGAAAAACTAAATGAATAAAATAAAAAATGATTGTTACGTTAATATTTGCAAGATAATAATAAAGACAAAATAAATAGCAATATATTTTTTATGCATCAGAATGTATTTTGTTTATGTAATAATGCACATTTATACATATTTTTAACATGCATTAATATTTGCTATGTAGAAGAAAATAGTTTAAGATCAGCATTTTACATATTAATCTTGGTCACAGTGAATCTAAAGGGAAGAAACAAGTTAATTTGGTTCAAAACTTTAATGTTTTAATTTTAATAAAAGGAAATCTAATAGAATATATTATTTTGATTTATATGAGACACAGCTATTTTATAAAAGCCTTAATTAATTAACTTTTCCTAATTTCCTACATTATTCTATATGTCAAATAATTATTTTCACAAAATTGCAACAATCATGAATAAGTAACAATATATTAAATTATAATTACTGATGAAGCTTTAATGGAATATGAATTTTGATTAATGTTATAAATTTTGTGGACTTAATCACTGACATTAGTGGGGTAATGTAAACCTAACTGTATTTTTTAAGGTTAATTTTAAATTTCAAATTTGGATCAATTGTAACCAGCTAATTAAATAAACAATGGTTATGTGAAGAAATATATTTTCTTAGCAGTTTTTACTTTATATTCTTCAGTAACAGATGTTATGGCTTTTTTGTAAAGCTTAAATCAGGGAGATAGTGTTATTTCAGTGCTATATAAAATACCTTAGTAGCAATGAATTTTTCCAACAATATTAACATATCTTTTGTAACTAAATTAAAAGATTTGTATTTGTCAAGTACTTATAAATGTATGAAGATATACATCGTCATGAAGGAATGCTTATAATTAATAAAGCACAGAAGTAACAATGTTCTTTGAAAATGCAGTCTGCTCTTATGCAGATAATGTATGTTTTATAAATATAATTTATTATAAATGCATTTGAATGAATAATTTACATATATGAATGCATATTTTAATAAGAGCAAAATATATCTTGTACCTGGGTGGCATAATTTCCTTATCATTTACTGAGAGTCTATTAAGTACTTGCTGTTATGCTGATTTTGTTATATCTCAAATCATCTTAGTACATATATCTTACTTTAAAAAAACATGATTAATTTCTCCTAGATACTGGCTTAGTTTAAATATTATCACTTGTAGATACAATGAACAAAACAATTGTACAAAATTTTTGCATGTAACTAATTATTTTTAAGTTTATTGTTAAAACAAGTACACTCTGCAAGTCCTTTCATATTGTCTTTTCTTAGTGGAGTTCTAATATGGACACCATATTCAACATGATAAAGTTATCAAGGTATCTTTTACACCCAAATCAGTTTTTTATATCCCAGATACTGTTGAGTAACATCAGCTATTTGCTCATTTATGCTGTAACCTACTTTGACAAGGTAGTAGGAAAGGGAAGTAGAAAAATATTTATGTATATTTAATATGCTCCATATTTTAAACTAGCATTACTGTGAGAACTGTCCAGTTCAGCAAACCCATATATAAAAAATAAAAATGTCCTATTGAAAAGGTTTCATTCTATTCAGGTTAATTGTATTGATAGGGAGATAAATTAGTAGTTATAAATTTCTCAAGATGGACCGAAGCAATTCCTGTACTGGTGAAAAGATAACAAGAAAAATAAAGGCAATTTCAGATCCCTCAAATGGAGGGCTTCACACAGGATTCAACTATTAACATTTCTGATTACAGACTTTCCAATGTAAATGAGCAATGTCAACATGACCTTTAGTTTATTGTTCCAATGGGATTATCAGCATCTCTAGGACCACTTCAGAAGTTGACTTCATAAACGTTGATTGTTGATCTGAGATCCCTTAGAACAAAGCTTGATTACGTGGGAATGAATGCAGCTAATCAGGGAAATCTAATTCCTTTAAAATACCCATTATTGCTTTCATGTTAGTACCATTATAGTTTTCAATTTTATATTTTATGATGGATAAATGAAAAAGCAATTTTATTTTTAATTCTTGAACCCTCTTTGGCTCTATCTGTGCAATAATAAATAAAACAATTTTAAGTCATATTTTGTTTCAAATCACTACTCAGATTATAGGATAGCATCTATAAGCAATCATAACATTTTAAATTAATTATATGCAAACCCCAAGGATCATCATTCTTTGTATACATAGGACATATTCATTAGCTTGTTCTGATTGTATCCCATAATGTTTGTCAAATAGTCAAGGTATCTTTATTGTATCTCTTAACACATGGACCATTAATAGCAGAAAACAAAGTACCATTCTTGAGATGCATTAATATTGTTCAACTTGTCTATTTGACATGAAAAATAAGATAGTGATAAAGGAGAGGCTGAAAAAGTACTCAGTACTCACTTATAACACAGGAAGTCACTCTATGTGGTACATAGCTCTAGTTTGACTTTCCTCCTGGAAATGTGATCATCGTAAATTGCCCTTAGTGAAACATTACCTGCCAGACTAGATTGATAAACAGAATTTATATGAAATTCCCTTAAAGAGCTGGCAGTCAGTTTGGGTCTGCAAGTACCAAAAACTGTAGTATATTATCACCCACTAATTTAGCACTGAAGATAAATAATTTGATAGAAAGAAGTAAAAAAAAAATGCCATGTAATCTTTCATGTGTGAGTTTAGTTGTCTTATGTCCTATTATTTGAAAATACAGTTTTCATAGAGGCACTTCTCACTCATTTACACATAAACTATGTCCTTGTTGCTGTTTTGACTGTGAACATAAGAAACTATTACATGCCTACCATGTGTCAGATGCCAACTAGATGTCTGATCACTATCATTTAAAGATACATACAGGCTTTTGAAGGTAAATATATATATTTTTTTAATTTAAAGAAAATAAAGTACCAGAGATTATGTAAATTGGCCATATTATTTATCTAGTAACTTGTGGTATGAAGTACCAACTTGTTTCTTTGTTCATTCTTTTCATGAACAATCATCTCTTAATTTTCATTGCCCTCAATATTATCTTTGTTAACTTTGGAAAAGCACTAATTATGAGTGGCTGCCCAGTCTTCCTAAAATCAAAGATGGACAAAAGCTAAATGTCTACCAATAGAAAAAAGGTTAAAACTAAAATACATTATAAATAGTAAAATGAAAGACTCAATATACAACTATTATATATGTGAGGAAATCATAGCTTATAATTATCATATTTATGACATATTTTGAATAAGGAAATTCTACCATACATATGATTATAATTTTAAGAGAAACAACAAGATAAAGAAATATCTGGTGAATTATCTAGCCTATGTTGTTTTCCTTTAACTCATTTTTTGAGGACTACTTTAAAGATTAAAACATTTAATAGATGTCTTCTAAAGCTTTGATTTATCATTTGAATTTATGGTTTATTTTTATAAACAGAAGTTATATTTTATTGAACTTAATCTAAACAATATTTTCTTTAATGATTTGTACTATTGCATTAAATTGCAAACTATAATGTCACACCTAGAAAAACAGAGTCATTGACAAGTCAACAAAAACTGAGATTTGCACTAGTGACAGAATTTCATTAGGTTTTTTTTTTTTAAAGATTTATTTATTTATTTATTTATGTAAGCACTGGGTACAGTCAAAAAGCATGGGAGGGTGAGAGAATTCACTAGAGCCAGAGCAGGTTGCAGAACAGGCAGACTGATGAAATACACTGCTGAGGGGAGCAACAGGTGGCAGGAGAGGTCTGCGCACCTTGTGGGACCCTCACCCAATGGCCAGGGATTGAACCAGCGCTGCAGAGGTTGGGGGTAGCTTTGCAACCTAGCACTCAACCGCTGTGCCACCAAAGAGGCTAGGGGTTAATTTTAGACATGTACTTCAGAAATAGGAATAAAGAAGTGAAAGCCAGGAAAAGAGTGAATGCATGTACTACATAGATAAATCCATATAATTATTTTATAAAAATCTGAAAACAATCTTTATATTATATATTCTAGTGGAAAATTTATATAAGTAGGATATTTACGTGTCGTATAAATTAAAAGGCATATAATTTGACTTAAAGCATATTAATATCATTCATTGTCCTGGAGGGGATTAAAAATTATGCTGTACGTTATATTTGGAAAACTTAAAAATCAATTCCAAACTTTATAGGGTAACCATTGAGGTATTAAAACACTTCAAATTTGTATGAAAAAGATTAATTAGGTACATTTCTCTGTCTTAAGGAAAAATATGCGGAGACAAAAAAAACATTATAAATAGGACAAATAAATAATGCAAAAGTAGATAAAATAAATAAATGCAACGTTTTAAAATATATAAATGTCATGGCTCAAATATTAATCTTTCAGTACTTCATTGTTGACAATTAGGTTCCAATATAGAGCTCACTGAAAATAAATCAATGACAAGGCATTGGATAATTGTAAACATAAGAATAATAAACCACCATATCATAGTTCTTAGCAAGTACTTCACAGCCTCAGCAGAGCGATCAAGAACTGAATGAGCATTAAAACTGAATACCATAGTTACTGCTCAAATTGGTCCCTCTGGTTTAGGCTTGACTGAGCTTTAAATTGCCTGCATCTATTGACTATTTAATTCTCTCAGTCAATTGATAAATAAAATACTTTAGTCATCAGAGTTTTTTATCCACTTTCTTGATACTTGCTTTTCTTGAAACATTAGATTAACTCTTTTGGTTTTCTGAATTTAAGATTCAGGTCAAGTTAATTGGAATTTATATCATTAAAAATTGCCAGGCATAACTTCTCCTGGGAAATTTGAGGATTTTTGTGAAATAGTCTTTCAAAAATCAGCAAAAAATAAGATGATTCATGTCAGCATATTGAATGCTCATCTTTTTTCCATGGAAAATAATTATATCAAAGTAAAATATTTGAATATTGCTATTTCATCAATATCAATAGTGGAATTCAGATTGGCTGGATCATTTATTTCTAGTCACACAAAATCTTTTCTGTTTTTTTAAAGATTTATTTATGCATCCAAGAACTGGATTGTAGGCCAGAGGTACAGGGTGTGAAAGAATTCACCAGAGAGAGTAGACAGAAGAACAGGGAGACCTACTGAAATACACTGCTGGGGAGAGGAGCCGGCAAGACAGGAGAGGTCTGCTGTGCCATGTGGGTCAGCTCCCTGGTCAGGGATGGAACTCATGTTGCAGTGGCTGCGGATACCTTCATAGTGCTGAGACTTATAACCCCTTGTGCCACCAGGGAGGCGCACCCAAAATTCTTATTGCAAAACTAAATTTAATAGTTTATTGTTTTTGAAAATTATAAGATTTCTTTTTAATTTTTCTATTCCTCCCACCCCCCAGTAATTTAATCTGTAAGAATATGTGACTCATTTTGTTTTTATAACTTCCTATAGCCATCATTTTAAAGCAAGTCCAGTTAGTGGTTACCAGAAGGGGAGGGGAAAGAGGGTTGAAAATAGGGACAAAGGCAATAATTTTGAAGTGAAGGATGGAATTGGACTTTTAGTGGTGATCTTAATGTAGTATATAAACATGTTGATTTCCAGATCTGCACAGCTGAAATTTATCAAATGTAATAATGCAGCATTACTTAAACAATTAATTATGTATGTGATAAATTTCTTTATTTTTATTTCATTTGGGAATGTTGATTTGCTCTTCATCCCTGAAGGATGTTTTTGTTCAATATAGGATTCAGGACTGACAGGAATGTGTTTTATCCCCCCAGTTCTTGAAAAATCTTCTGCAACTTTCTTCTGCGGTACAGAAGAATTGCTTATGAGACATCCACTGTCCTTTCTTTTTTCCCCCAGTATATACAATGTCTGTGTCTCTCACATTGGTTTCTAAATATTTTATTTGTCATAGTTTTCAGAAGCTTAACTATGATGTATTGTTGTCTGCATTTGTACAGGTGGGGGATTCACTGAATGTCTTACAATGTAGAAGTAGGTGGGAGTTTTTTTTATTAAATTTGGGGAATTTATTATATCTTTAAGAACTTTAAGACATCTCTATTTTTCTTACCTTTTTCACCTTTTCCGTTCTGATGACATATTAGTTTATTATTGTCCTATTATTTCTTAAGTCTTATTCATTTAAAAATTCTATTTTCTCTTCAGATCATGAAAATTTTTAGTTTTCTATGTTTTAATAGCATCATTTCTTCTGTCCTTCCATTCTGCTGCGGTGCCCATTCATTTAAGGATGTTGTTTTTGCCATATGATTTAGTTGTAAAGTTTACATCTTTATATTTTCTATCTCTTTGCTGAGAATCTTTTTTTTTTTTATTTCAAGCATGATCATTGAGGCAGGATCATTGCTTCAAAATACATATCAAACATTTCTTACATTCTTGTCATCATTTGGTTAGCATCTTGTGACTGTCATTTTCGCTCACTTGAGATTTTCCCTGCTTTTTTAGTATGTTGAATTTTTTTTTAAATAAAAACCTGGACATTTTGGATATTACATGATAAGACTGGCTGTTACCATTATTTTAACTTGCTGTCTTTTTCTATGGTAGATGAGCTCCGGAGCCACAGTGAAGCCTTCCTCTGGGGGTGAGAGTTTAGAATTCCTTTCAGCCCTCACTGATGTGGATAGGAATGGGGTTGAAGTTTTGTTCTGTGAGGTTTGACTGTTCTTTAGTAAAAGTTTTCCATTTGTAATACTTCCCCTCTCTGGGAATTTTATAGAAAGAGGAAAGTTGTTTGTGGGGCTTTGCTGTCTGTGCTGATAGCATTTCTGGGTGATGGCACAGCAGGGTGATGATGCTGTACTTACTTATAGCTCGATTCAACAACTGGGATCCCAGTTATGGAGATTGGCCTGGAATAGCCAGGGCTTCACTGTTGGCTTTTCTAGTGCTCATCCATGGGGATAGGGAGCAATAAGAAAAACGTGGAACTTACTGTTTTGTCCTTCAGATTACATGAGCCCTAGTTATTTTTTTCCATCAGTTTCCACATTTTTTAATGCTGGTTTTATATAGATTCCACAGTTCTACTTAGGGGACACATAGGAAAAAGGACAAATACTCAATTGTCCTGTAAGTGGCAATAATTTTGCCTCCTTTCTTTTTCTTTTTTTTTTTTTTAGTTTCTTTTTCTCTAATGCATTTTTTCTTCTTTCTTTAGGTTCAAGAAAATGTGTAAGTTATTACTGAAGTATTTTTATAATAGCTGATTTTAAATACTTATCACATAATATTCATATTATATTCATCTGTATATTGGTGTGAGTTCATTCTCTTTCTCATTCAAATTGAGGTTTGCGTGGCTCTTCATATAATAAGTATATTTCAAATGTACCTTGAGCCTTTTCATTATAATCTTAGGAAATTATTGATCCTTTCTGGATCATTAATTTTAGCAACAATTGCCCTGCTTAGGCCTTGCCTGTGGATTTTAACCAGTTTTGTGAGTTATAATTCCAACAACTGTTTAGTTTTCTTCCCCTGCCAGTGGTATTCTGCTTTGCTTCATTTGTCTGTTACTCTAGAGACTCCTGCTCAATCCCTGCTGGTACCATCTGTGGAGACAGAAGGAACTTTCATGCCCTCCTGCTATCTCTGGGCAAACTTTGAAGGGAGATGAACAAAAATCACTGGACCTGGGTGTCCTTTTACCCCTGCATAGAGGGCTGAGGAATGCAGAGTTTGTAATTGTTCCTGCTGTCCGAAGATTGGGCTGCTGGCTACTACCCCAAACCTTGAGCCAGGACTGAAATAGTCAACAAGGATGATGATGTTGTACTTACTTATAGCTCAATTCACCAATGGGATCCCAGTTATGGAGACTGGCCTGGAATAGCCAGGGCTTCATTGTGATCTCTGCAGGGAACTCCAGGGGTTCCCTGAATTTTGAACAGGGCCTGGAATGGTTTTGGTCTTCGCTATTGCCTCTTATTGCTGTTACCACTGGATCAGGTCATAAGCAACAGCCAAATGCTGAGACAGGGCTTCACTAGGTCTCTAGTGGATTTCTGTTCTACTCGTCCTTTAACTAGGAAGACAGGCTATCCTTGGTTGGCTTGTCTTACTGCTTTGCTGTGTGTTGGGGGTTTGGTGTTGCACATCTCTCCAACACCCAGTCCTGAGGTCTAGCAGAGCTATAATGCTGTTATGAACACTGTGGAACATTCTTGTGTTGATGCTTTCATGTTTTATGGATATATGCCAGAGTGGGATTGCTGAGTCAGAAGGTTAAGTTCCATTTAGGCTAGGATGATAATGATAATGGAAAAAAGATATATGCTTTATTGAGAATCCTCTGAAAAATCCTCTCTGGGAAGGTGATGTCTGAGTAGAAATTATATAATGAGCCATGTGAAGACTTGGATGGAAGGATCTCATGTAGTGGACACAGGCTGTGTAAAATCTCTTAGGGGAGAATCTGCTTCTACCTTGATCTGTGTGAGGATCAGAATGAAGTCTGGCAGTGTAGCAGTCAGGGATTATAATTTTAAAGACCCCCTAGATGATGTAAAGATATGTGGTGTATTTAACCAAGATTTCTACTATGCTTATGTTTGTGCATTTTATTTAATGATAAGAGGTTCATTAAAATGTTCCCTGAAAGAAGTAGAATTTAAAAATGGTCAATTCATTCACTAAGTAACTATCCAAAAATATATGTGATGGGCCTCTGCTGGTGGCTCAGGCGGTTGAGTGCCATGCTGTGAAGCTGTCTGCAGCCTCTGCGGCGCCGGTTCAATCCCGTCCGGCCAGCAAGGGTCCCACATGGAGCGGCAGACCTCTCCTGTCTCACCCGCTGCTCCCCTCAGCAGTGTATTTCGTCAGTCTGCCTGTTCTGCTCCCTGCTTTGTCTCTGGTGAATCCTCTCGCCCTCCCGCACATCTGGCCTGTACCCTGGTTCTTGCATAAATAAATAAATATTTAAATAAATAAATATATATATATGTGAGACAATGCTTTCTTTATTATATTTGCCTGCACATAGGTGGATTTTTCTCATCAGATTGACATTTCCACAAGGGCAGCTTTGTCATATTCCAGAGATGACTAACTTCCCACATACTGGGTCATGATTTGGGAAAATTAAAGTGTTTTAGTATCAATAAAAGTTTAGTCAAAAGATAATTACATTTTTATCATTAATCATATGCTGTGGTGGATGAAACATATAAAAGCTATGATTTAACCTGCATAAAAATGAGTACAATATATTAGCTGTAATATATGTATTTCTAGCACTATGATTAAAATTGCTGTTGAAAACAAATATAAATGCAAAATGAAATATTAAAAATGAGCATAAACACATCTGTGAACTGGCAAAAAAAGTAAGAAATATCAAGGCCAAAATCTAAATGAAAGCTATAACTCAGGAATATAATATATACTGTGAATCTAATGTTCACCTTGAAGGCATTTCTCAAATTTAGTGAATTCCTGAATAGTTTTTAAGCCTTGGGAGTTAACAGAGAAATCTTAGGGACCTATGTACAGTGGAAAAATCTAATAGAAAATCCCAAAAACTTGGGGAATCTAAACACTGCTTTCTCAATAAATTTGAATTAACTCCCTATGCAAATCACTGTCTTCACTCACCCAACTCTCAGTGAATCCCTGGAATTCTAATTTTAGCTCTCATTGCAAAATGAAAAACAAATGGAAAGCAAAATGTTCCATAAGAAATCTTCAACAAAATAAGTAAAATGTGTTAGTACACTAATTTTTAAAACATATATGTGATATCAAAAAATTGTCCAAATGTGAATTTAATATAATTTCATACTGGTGACCCTAAGTATTTGACAGAAACAAATACTTGTCTTTGTGGGAGAAAATAAAGAAAAAAGCAACTTTGAATTCTACATTAGAATTTAGGCAAAATGTTAAATTTAGCAAGACTGAGAAATAAATAAATGTAAAACAATGAACCCTTTTGGGATGGCTTTGGCTATTTTCTTCTTTATCTCAGAATAGAATTTTCCTAAAAGGTGAAAAATACTAATCACTTAAACAATGATAGATTGGAGTCACCTAACAATTTTGAATATAGTTCTTCATGAGAAAACTTAAAAGATTAAACAAAAATAATCATATAAAACAAAGGGAGGTCATATATTTATGACACATACACTAATAAATGTTCATCATCAATGTAGATTGAACAAATTGGTTTGTTAGATTCAAAATTGAATAAATACAACAATAAAAATGCATGAATTACTGCATAATATTAGACAGTTCTAGAGAGCATAATCTTTATAGAAGGAAACTAACCACAAATCAATGCAGAGTTTAAGAATTTAGGCATTTATAATTTAGAAGTAGACTAAACTAATCACTGCTGTAAATGTAGAATGTTTGATTCTATAAAGAGGGTAAAGGAAAATGATTGAAAGATGTTATTATTGAGCTTTGAGGAGTGTGATGACCTTATGTTAACCTGCAAAGTATTTTCATGGGCAAAAATTTGTTGGCATAAACATTAAGTTCTGTGTACTTTTGTACATATATATGTCTTAATAAAAATCATGGTTGACTTGACTTGTGCTATTGAAATTTGAGGAAGGTAAGATCTACCTGCAGGCAAATTTTGATACTAAATCAATATTGTTAAGAAGCAGTAGGTTTTTTATTTTCCTTTTCTAATCATCACACATTAATTGCTGTTATATTCTAAGAATTTACGATTCCGCTATTTGTGTTAAATGCTTATGGAAATATATACTCTGCATTTCATGTTTGATAGAATAAGGATATCATTTTTCTAGCATACTCAGATCAAATACGGAGATTTAGAGTAACTGATTCACATCACATGCCCTTCATTGAACCAAAAGCAGCAGCAAAAGAAAGAACATTAAATGATTGATTTCATCCATCTCTAGTTCTGGGTGTCTAGTCATCTTTAACACAATCACTTGATGCTTTGTGGGAAATAAAAGGGTGCTGGGAAGGGGTGATAGGAACATAAGTTCCAAGAATTCAGTTAAAAAATCACTCTCCTCAGAAATTATAAGAAAGAAAATAAACTAGTTTTAGATTACACCATTGACATACTCAAAGTCAAAGTGGACCAAATAGTGAATATTTTAATATGTTGAACATTATGATCTCACTTACTTTAAACATGAGATTGATTCTAAATATGTAAAATCAAGAACGATGTACACTGACACTTGCTGGAAAGATTCCCTCCTTTAAAATGACAGAAAATATATAATAGTGTTTATCCATGCACAATGACATTAAATGGAAGCTTTTGCTGTGAAAAATTAAATGTGAGGTTAACAAATTTAATTCATACAAGGAGTGTTTAAACTGTACCAATTTAATGTAAGATTCAACATTTGGTGGAAGAGGTAACCACCTTAGTGACATTGATGAACTGCATGTCACTAAGCTCTTTTATAGCAGAAAGTGCATCTAATTTATTGAGGTCTTCAGAAATTAACCAAGAGTCACATTTTCAGTCAATTTTCAAGAAAAAAATAAAAGAAAAACTTGTGGTGCTATTAGATTTCAGACTCTGGCCTTGTTTGTTAAGTCATTATTATTGTTTTCTACGATATGACAATAATTATCACATACTAATATTAAAGGGGGCTTTTGAAAAAATGTAAGAATGCTTATGCAAATATAGTTGTGCTTTTAAGTTTGTGTTTTAAATGGCAAATGAGGATGGAGTCAACTTATAATTTCCATATAATTGAGGAGCCAAGGTCCTTTTCTAAATAATGTTTCTGGAGATGTAATATGTCATCTTTTTCCTTTTGATCATTAGAGATATTAACTATTAAGAACACTAATTATTGATTATATAATCAACCAGTATATTGAGAACAAACATATTGTTGAATAAGGTAGACTAGTATGACTAATTTTCTAATAGCTTTTTGGACTAAATGTTCAATTATGAGAAACATAAAGAAAGCAAACTCACTATAATTAAGTCAAATGCTTTTTTTGCCTGTATTGAATTACAGTATTTTATGTACATAATGTTGGATTCCACTGACTAGTATAAAAAGAAGCACAAATATCATTATCACTAGCAATTTCATTAAAGGAGTCTCTAATTATTAGGAAGTTATGGTACCATGGTGGCAGAAAAGTTGTTTTCAAAATTTTCCACTCTGGCATTTTCAACCAGTACAATAAGTTGTTTTTGGGTTTTTTTTAAGGCTATCATCTCATTTTGTACACTGATAAAATATCTACCAAATATCTAAATTATAATAGCTCTAATGAGTCTGTCAGTTGTTTTAGCAAATAAAAATTGCATTAAGCTCATTTTAATAAGGTTTCTTCCTCTAGACCTAGGTTCAGAAAAAAACTTTGTGCAAGACCAGATGGTTATATGTCAGATCTGTTGGTCAATGTACTGTGTGACACAACTACTCTGTGTTGCTGCTGTAGCAAAAGATGCAGCTTAAGATAATGTGTAAAAAAACAAACATGACTGGATTCCAAGAAATATTTATGCATAATTATAGATGAAGAGCCAGATTTAGCCAATGAACCATAGTTTGTCATCACTGTTTTAGATAGCTGTTGTGTTTGCAATGCTGCAGAAGGAAGTATCTAAGGTGTACTTCTCATTTTTCACACATACAATTAACAAGAAATTTATTAAAGGGTTGAGGCTTAATAAATATGCTTAGCTTTCACTAATTCACCAAGTCCTTCTTAAGAGAAATTCTTAATTAGTATGTCTTTTTTTAGTCTTCAGTACAACACAGAATGACAGCACATCTCTGAAAAGAGTGTTCAATTGGATAGAAGTTTTAGTTGACACTGTGTTTTTGTCATGAATGCAAAGGTCAGAAATTAGGGGAGGGCCTCCCTGGTGGTGCAAGGAGTTAAGACGCAAACTTTAAGCTGCCCGCAGCCTCTGCAGCATGAGTTCGATCCCCTGGCCAGACAGGGAGAAATCCACATGGCGCAGCAGACCTCTCCTGGCTCACCCGCTGCTCCCCTCAGCAGTGTATTTCAGTCAATCTGCCTGTTCTGTTCCCTGCTTTGAATCCTCTCACCCCTGCACACCTCTGGCCTCTACCCCAGCTGTTGTATGCATAAAATAAATCTTTAAAAAAACTCAGTGGAAAATTTCACATTTTAAGATATTAATTTTGGTCTTATTTGTGTCCTTAATGAATCAATCCTATTTCCCCAGCTCCAGATGCTGACAAGTGACCTGATTTCTATCCATGTAGTTTTGTTTATCTAGAATTAAATATAAATAGGGAACCACAAATTGTTCAGTCTTTGTGTTTACCATCTCTAATTAGGATAATTACTTTTACATGTATCCTTGCTATTGTGTCTATAAGCAGTTGATTACTTTTCGTTTCTGAGTAGTATTCTATGTTACAGATACAGCATATTTTTTAGCCCATCATACTTTTAATGAACATTTCTTTATTTTTTTTTCCTTTTTATGAAGATGGCTACTACAATTTGAACAGCATCACTTGTAAACATGTGTTTTCATATTATCATTTTAATACACATACATAACATCATTTTAATCACATATGGAATATGTTTTCATCACTCTTGACTAAATCCCTAAGTGTGAGATTGCTGGGTTGTAGTAGTGTGGGTACAATTAACTTTATAAGAAGTTGCTAAAATACTGTCTAATCACTCTACAATTACTCATTTCCCCCACTTTGTATAAGAGTTTCTATTATGCCAAGTCCTCAACAACACTTCTTTTATTGTCAGACTCTTAAATTAGTTTTTCACTCCTTATGACTAATGATGTAGAATATTTTTTCATGTGCTTACTTGCAATTTGTTTCTTCTGAAGGAAATTTCATTTCCTTCACAATGTCTTCTGAAAAAGAGTTTAATTTTTGCTTATTTATTAACCATGTTCTAAAATTTCTTTGCTTGACCCAGATTACATAATCTCTCTCTTCTGGTTTTCTCTAGGAAATTTAATTTTGTCTCTATACATTGTTCTGCAATCCACATTCATTCAATATTTTTATATGATGTAAAGTAAGGATTAAAGTTCCTTATATTGTGAGTACCCTATCCAAACTTTTTAAAAATAATTTGTTAAATGCCCTTTGCCTAATGATACACCTTGATGATTTTATTGAATGTTAACCTATTGTGTAGGTCAATCTATATTTGCACTTTCTATCTTTCTATTCTGTTCTATTAATTTATATGTCACTCTTACATAGAGCCATCGTGATCTTCATTAATGTAGCTTAGCTTTAGAGTTTGTCTTAAAATATTCATTATTAGGCCTCTGAGTCATTCTTCAAAAAATGAAATTTGATTTTCTTTCTTAGGTCATTTTGGTTTTACCACTATTTTCTCAGGATCCCGCAATTTTAGTATGTTGGGTAATCATTGTCTTTTGATTGAAGGTTTTTTCTAATTTGTCATCTGATTTCCGGTTTGTCCCATTGTTTACACAGATATATATGTTGTTTGATTTCAAATATTTAAGAATTTTCTGATATATTTCTTGTTTAACTGATTTGTGGTTAGAGATGCCATTATAATAATTTTGAAGTGATTTACTGATGTTTCCATTATGATAATTATTATTGCCCATGACTATATATGTAATATACAACTGCATATGTAATATACAATTGAAATATACAACTACATATGTAACATACAATATGTAATATACAATAGAACATTCATTCTGATGTTTTTGGGTGGATTTTTTAATAAAGTAATTTGGGTTAAATCAGGTGCAAGTATTAAATTTTTTAAAAATATTAATTGTATTGTACATATTTTATGGATTACTGATAAATAACTATTGGAATAATACATATATAAACATGGGCTTGTTACTTTTTACCCTTGCTCAATGATTTTTTGTTTCATCTATTGTTGTTATTTTAATAATTGATTTTTCTGTTGCTTGATGTACATCATATCATTATGAAATACCCTTCTTTACCATGATAAATTATTTTTTTCTAAAATTAACTGTCACAAAATATTACAGTGAAGTTACTGGTGTCTATATGTAATATGATTATTCTTTTTTGTGTCTATCATTCATTCTGCTATGCTCTATTTTAATCAAAAAGCCTATTTGTGCTTATTTTGGGAATTATTCTAGGATTTACCCTATATAGCTGTATCATAACAGTAACTTCCTTGATAGTTTATTGCAGGCTTCTGATGCAGGCTTCATATATTCACTTTCTTTTTTCTGTGCTTCATTTTTGACAGTTTCATTGTTAAATCCTGAAGGTCATTTCTGTTCTGCAGTTTCTAGTTTTATTTTTGTAGTGTTTGTGTTTGTGTTTATTATTTTATTTTAGCTCTTATTTCCAGCAGTAACTTTTGCATTATAACTTTATTCTCTCCTTATCATGTTAATGTTCTCTCTATTTTCTTGAGTATTTATATGTTAATAATAACTATTTAGTGTCATCATATCCTGGATTTATAATCCTTGAAGTTTCTTGAGATGTTTCTGGTGATGGTTGTTTCCCCCTACTTATGAGTCAAATTTCTTCCAGTTTTCCTTGTCTGATAATTTTTAATTCTATATAGAACATTCTAAATTTTACTTTTTTAACTTGTTAGGTTTTGAGGTATTTCATTAAATGACAGTGCACTGGTTTTGGCAGGCAGTGGTTACTTGCATGAGTGTGATTTTGATGTTTGCTTTTAACCTCTGTTAAAGTATATGCAACAACCTTTAGACTAAGACAAATTTATCATCCCTACTTAGTTGATATCTTCCTGAGAACTCTGTACAATATACCATACATTTTGAGGTTTTCCCTCTCTGGATTCTAATGAACATTTATTTTGTCTAGCCTCTTTTAAATTTTAGAAGCTCTCATGCTTTCTGGTGTTTCTTTCCCTGTCATTGCATAGTGTTTTTTTTTTTAATTTTTTTTATTTGTTTGTTGTTTTCTGGCTTTATTGAAATATAAAGGGCATAGAACATTATAACATTCAAAATTTACAATGTGTTAATTTGAAATATTTATAGATTGTGAAATAATAAATACCCTAGCTTTAGGTAAATCTCTATTACATCATAAAATTGCCACTTCTTTTTTTTTTTTTTGTGGTGAGAACATTTAAGATCTACTTTCTTAGCAATTATCAGGTATGTAGTACAGTTTTGTTAACAATAATGACCATACTGTACTTGATATTTTCATAATTTAGTCAACTTATCACGGAAATTTGTACTCCACATTTTATATGCCTACAAACCCAGGTGTACCGTATTACATTCTCTATTAGTTCAACTTTCCTGTTGTACAAGTGAAGATCAGTATTTTCCAAAATATCAACGGGGACTCTTTACTCTCTTCCTATCCTATTCTCATTTCATCAGAACCATATTCCACATGTGGCCTCTATCAAATCTCCTCTGTCTCCTCAACTGAAAAATGACTAAAGAAGTTATTTCTCCTTTCATTACTGTTCCTTGGAAATTAAATACAGGTACTAAGTTAACGTAATCATCAGATTACTCTCATTTGATTCTATTATCTCAAGGTTCATAGGCCTTCACTATCTATTATCCAAAGTTCAAACTGTTGTTTAATATATTTTTTAAACGTTTTTAGTTGTTGGGCCTCCCCAGTGGCGCATCGGTTGAGCGCTGGGTTGCGAAGCTGCCGGCAGCCTCTGCAGTGCCAGTTTGATCCCCTGCCACCAGGGAGTGTCCCACAAGGCACACAGACCTCTCCTGCCATGCCCGCTGCTCCCCTCAGCAGTGTATTTCATCAGTCTGCCTGTTCTGCACCCCGCTCTTATCTGGTGAATTCTCCCACCCTCCCGCTCTTCTGACTGTACCCAGTGCTTGTATAAATAAATAAAAATCTTTAAAAAAATAATAATTAAAAAATAAAAAAATAAATAAATAATAATAAATGTTTTTAGTTGTTCAGGCAGTAGAGTAATTTTTTTTTCTTTCATTCCAACTTGGCTTCTAACAGATACCAAAGTAGTTTATTTTAGAATTTTATTAATTAATTTATTTTAGAGACTAATTTCCCTGTAAGATTTCAACTTTACATTCAATTGTTTGACTTCTATGTTATTTTCACTATGAAGAAAAACATTTGACACTTTAACTTTTTCCCTTCAGTGTGTTTATTATAATCAAAATTTCTAATCCAAAAATTATCATCTAACATAATACAAAAGAGGGTTTTGGCAGTAAGCAATATTCCATATTTCAATGAGAAGTTGTTCTTTTTTTTGGTAAAGTGTATTTAATAATGTTGCATTAACTTTAGAACATATCTAGTAATTATAGTATTTTCATAATAAGAATGAGCACATGTAATAATGTTTTTTTTTCAGAAGTGATTCAAAGAACCAGAATTCTAATATTTATTTCTGTAGATGTCAAATACTATCTTTGCCCAGATTTAATCTCTTCATAAAAAGTCAATCAAATAACAAAATCTTGAGTAAAACTTCACACTGAACTCTTAATACTTTAAAATGTAAATACTTAATGAAATACTTTACAACATTTCGTGAGTTACTTGCATTATTTTACATCAATTTTTCTTAAGTTTCTGTGTTTTTTAAACTGTATGGAAAAATTTTAAGTTAAACATTTCAAATATCTTTCTATGACATTTTTCAGTATATTTTATGCCAATTTAAAAACCAATAATGTACATATGTTCTTGGAGTTATATTTTGCCAAGTAAAACATATATGAAATATCAAAATACTTTTTTAAAAAATTATACATAACAGGCATAAAAGCTACCACTTTTTGAATATGTTTTACTTGGCTGAAATATAAACTGAAGTCAGAAGTTTAGCATATTTTAAATATAATCAAATTAAGGAATATGCATTATGATTATCAGATAACTTTTATTAGTATTGCTAGTATAATGATAATAATTGTATTTATATATGATAAAATTTTACTGAGAGAAACTTAGGTATTTTAATTTGCTAATCATAATGTTCTAATTGAGAGACATTCTCTGCCTTTAAAAATATACCTACTCAATTATAATCTTACTGTGAAATAATCTAGAAATGATTATATTTCAACTTACTTATGGAAGACATAATAATTGCTTTTTCTTTTAGTCAGGTAGAGAATTCATTAGGTATGTTTGTATGTGGAGAGGGCTTATGGAGTTCAGTGATAAACTCTGCAACTAGTTTTATGTGTTGTTTCTAGTTGACTTAAAAGCATTGGTCAAATTTGATTATAACTTGCATAATGTCTACTACTTTCTTCTTTTCTTCCTGCACTACCCAATTAATTTGACTTTCTATATTATATTCATTTGCCTCTTAAAATATCACCAGGATGTTTCTCGTTTTTCTACTTAAATAATATTTCTATAGTATGTTCCTAAGACCTTCTATTGATCATGAACCTAAATTGTCTCAAGGTTCTCTTTGTTCCCAACCCATTAATATAATTTAGCATTTCAACTTGCTGGAGTTGGAAAATAGAGAACACACTAAGACATTGACTGCTGCTTGGGTAACCCTAGTGTTTAAAATGGTACCACGTTAAGTCACTTTAACTGCATACTATGGACCTCTGCCCCATGAACAAGCAGCTCTTAAAGTCTGCTTGTGGAGTAATCTCTCCATAGGGCAGATTTTTAGTGAATCCATTCAGTAGAAATAGTAATATATGAAAAAAATTGGCAATATTTATTCACAATAAATATAAGTTGATTTATGTAAATTGATGTTGAAACCTGATATATCCCATAAATGTATTATTTCTACTAGATTTTTTAGTGGATTCCTTTTTTAAAAAATATGTACTTATTTATTTATTTATACAAGAACTGGGTACAGTCAGAAAGCACAGGAGGGTGAGAGAATTCACCAGAGCCAGAGTGGGGAACAGAAGAGGCAGACTGAAGAAATACACTGCTAAGGGGAGCAGCAGGCATGGCAGGAGAGGTCTACGCGCCACATGGGACCCTCGCCGGTGGCCGGGGATCAAACCAGCGCTGCGGAGGCTGCAGGCAGCTTCGCAGCTCAGCGCTCAACCGCTGTGTCACCAGGGGAGGCCCTGGATTTTTTAGTGGATTCTTTAGGATGTCCTATGTATAATATCACTTCATCTGCAAATAGTGATTGCTTAACTTCTTTTCCAATTTGGACTCCCTTCATATATTTCTCTTGCATAATTGCTTTGCTAGGGCTTCCAATGCTACATTGAAAAGTGATATTGAAATGGACATCCTTGTCTTATATCTGCTGTTATAGGAAAAAACATCAGTTCTCATAGCTTTCTATGATGTTAACTGTGAGTTTGTCATATAAGGATTTTTATGTTGAAGTATGTTCCATTTATCCCCAATTTTGAGTTTTTTAGTAATAAATGGATGTTGAATCTTATCAAATGTGTTCTCCATATCTATTCATATGATCATATGATTTTTACCTTTCCTTTTGTTGATGTGGTGAATTTCATAGATCAATTTTTGTTCAGGTAGGTTTAGAATCTACATTGATACAGCTAATTCAATGTTGGAGTGTTTCTGAAACATAATAATTAGATAGGAACTATATTGCTTTGGTGTAATATGCTAGAATAAACAGTGTTAGTCACACCATTTTAACTGTAGCAGTCTTTGACATTTATTTAGTTTATTTTTTTTTCCATTTTTGAGCCAGTCCACTGTATAGCAGTACTTGTTTGAGCAAATAGCAATTACCGTGTCATTGAACTTGAATCAATTGTGAATTGTATCCCAGTTCTTCCTATAGTAGGATCTATGCATGACCTTATTTTTTTTCCTTTCATAAAAATGTTGGTATCAGCTGAAAATGTACATTGAGACATCATACCAAAATATTTTTTGGAAGAAACTCACAAAGAGAAATGCAGCCAATGTTTTTTACACAGTGTTGAGTTGGATGAAAGTTAGGCAATTTGGAAAGCTATGTTAAGTGTTTTAGGAAGTACGGGTCCCACACTAATGTGGTAATATGCCAAACAGTACTTCAGTGGCCTCATTTTCTGGCTGACTGCTCAAATTGAGACAGATCCTCACAGGCTTGGAACATATTATTTTTTAAATTCACCTTTTTTTTGACATATGTGAAGATTTTTATAAAGTTTTTTTTTGGGGGGGTGGCTAGTGACATGAGAATAGCTTAGTGGTGTGGTAGTATTTGGTTAGGAGGAGACATTTAGTTCAAATTACTACATTTTAAATTAGCAATCTATTTTTTTAATTTACTAACATATATTGACTATAAGTTATATGTTATACATTTAGTTTGTTCTTAGTATTTTTCCTGGAACTCAGTAATACATTCAACAATGTATGAAAAATCAGATTCTGATTTATATTTATTGTGTCTAATATATAGTCATAAATTTTATGCACATTTCAAGGGATTTGCATATTTTTAAAGATTTGAAAATCAAATGTAATGAATAAAGTAAACTCTGCTTTTAAAATGTAATTACATATTTCTATAGGCATATAGTTATATAATTCTAGGTAATTAAAATGTAGTATTACACAATTATTATTTAAATAACATACTATTTCTCCAATTATATAAAAATGATATCCTTTATTGTGCCTACTAGTAATTAAATATATGTTTAAGGGGTAACAATTTTAATAGTCTACTATGTAGATTTTAATACCAACGAATGTCATTTCTCAATATATGAAAAGCCTTACATGTGATATAAAATAAATAGCTTTGTGCATAGGTTGTGCTAATGGAGATTATCTTTCTGAAAATCACCTTCATATTCAAATTTCTAAAACATGAATATGAGGACTATAGCATGCCCAAAGGTGATATTATGTCTATTTGTTGTTATGATATAATAAAATAGTGAATAAATTGTTGTATTACCCTTAAACATGAGGGTATGAAACTAGTATGGAAGACCATGTTAAGTATTCCTGGATATGGAGAGCTCATAAGAGTAGTTAAGCAAAATTTACATAATCTACAGTCACAGTAATTCACAGAAGGAAGCTGTAGAATTCTTGAGGAAGTCTCCAATACAGGCAACTATTAGTGAGCCCTGTGTGAGTTAGTGGCACACTGACATGCCACCCAGGTTATCTAGAGTCATTACTAACTCTTTCCCAGAAGGAAGGCATCTGTTGTAATTTTCACATTCAAGTGATCCTATAGAGCCAATTCTATCAATTTCATTCATAATGAATGAAAGAAAAAAACAAATATAAATTCCATCACAATAGTACCACAATAGTACAAGGACAGTAGTTGATGTTTATTTTTTCATTCATGTAAATTCAATGCATTGCTTAGTAAATAAATATTTGCATCATAAATGAATCCATAGCAGAAGTGAAAATTAAATCAAACTAAACAACTAATGTTTAGCTGTAATGATAATCCAAAATTAGAAGAAAGCTTTGAAATTAAATGTAATTGATTTGACATTAAGAAAATGCACATTTTTTTAAAAAGCTCTTTGAAAAAAAGTATAGCTATGATAAAATTGGGATATTGAGCCAGGCAATTTGAGATAACTAAAAATCTAATTAGGAGTGAGTATGGTAAGGTTTAAAACTCTTTCAGATATAGAAAAAATACTTTTAGAATGTATGAAATAAAGTTAAGCTAGAAAGAGTAGATGTCTAGCTTCAGCATGTTAAAGGTCATCTAAATCCCACTCAGCACTTATACTGAGATCTTCTTTCTCATGAGAACCACTGAGAATTGCATCTCCATATTCTCATTTTCCAGTCTGGTATCAAAAAAAAAAAATGTTGGTTCCATAGGAAATAGGTGCTTACAGTAGAATTCCATGCAAAAAATAATTAAAAATACACCATTAGGATGTCAGGAAGCAAGATTGGGAAGTTGGAGAAACTGACCTGAAACTTGTGGCAAATGAGCCTTTGGTTGATGCTGTGGGGGATTCTAGAGCTAGTGTGGTCTTTCAGAGTTGTACCAAAACAAGACACTACCTTACCACATTACACAAGGTTTATGCCCAGTGCTGCACTTTTAAACCAAATATTCAAAAGAATGAAAAACCGCAAAATAGAAGCTGATTTTTATAATTTAAAATTATATCTGTTTAAAAACATTGTAACTAATTCCCTTATAAGTGGGAATTTGGTCTTAGCAGGGGCTGAACCAGCACAGAGCTGGTTTGTAAAACCCACAGAGAGGTAGATCCTTGTGAGGCTTGAAAAACCTGCAGTGGTCCCAGCAGCAGGGTGTCATTTCTGCAGAGAGGACCAGCTTTTGTCACCACAGTCCCAACTACACCCCCTATTACTTTCTCTCTAAGAATGACTCATCCATGAATTCCTACTATATTGATCTTGTAAACTTTTTTATCTTCATCTTATTGAAAAGGGAAAACCACATGAAGAATTCACACTGGGCAGAGTTCTGTATAAAAATTGTGGGCAATAAAATAGGCATAATAAACTTTTGGCAACCTAAGTTTTATAATCCTTAAGAAGATAATATTGAAGTAGACAAGCTTAGTGTGGCATATAATTCTTCTTACTGCAAGTTTCCAAGTAGTGACTGACAACTTTATGTATTGTCGTAATGGATATTTGTGGGTGGAGTAGATATTTTGTAAGGTTGCTACCGAGAGGCAGATGCTGAAACAAACAAGCAATGTAGATTCTAAACTGCTATATTCATTCTACCAAAAAAAAAAAAAAAAGAACCATAACGTTTACTTGTATAAGGTGCATGGAAGGGGATGGAATAGGTAAAGCAAAAACTGCAAAATCACTTAATAACAGTGTTATAGAATTTTATATGAAAATCTAATTACTTTGGTCCTCTACTTCCTTAGAGCATGATTATTAAGTTGAATTTTAGAGCTTTTATGATCAATTTACATGTGTAAATATTTACTAAGTTTTTGGTTTACTTTGAGAGAATTCAGTTAATCTAACATATTACCCAAAGTCAAGTGAATCTTTAAGATCTTGTAAATAAGTCATGAGTATAAAGGAATCTTTAAATATTAAGTTACATATGGTAACTTGAACATACTTGAGCTTTCTAAGAAATATTTCAAAGGCAGTTTTATACTGTAAAATGTCAAAAATATATGATTTATATATAACTTATTAAACCTAATATAAAATATGATTATAGTTATGGGGGAGGTAAATATGAAGTGAAATACTGAAGCATTTATTACATACATAAATACTAATTTGCTATATTTATTAATTTTGAAAATCAGAATAATGTATACAGCTAGTTACATACTATGAAATAATTCTGAGTTTATTGGCACTGGGCTAATTAAATATTAAACTACAGCATCTTAAATGAAGGGAAGATCTAAGCAACAAAGATAAATTAATATTATTGACACTGTTAATAAGATATTTTTGATTAGTAAGTCTCTTCTAGCAAAAAGAAAGTAGATTGGTAAATATAATTTTGCTTATTTTTGCCTATTATAAACAGAACCTCCTTCCCTTACCACAGAATTCAAAATTTGTAATTGATATGCGTTTATTTTGAATCCCTGATCTATACTGAGATAATTAGTTATGATTATCAAAACTGACATCAAAAACACATTCTAAGATTTTCTATTCCTTTTATTTAGAGTCACAGTAGACTTAATAAAACATTTGAAATTATGTTTTAACCAATTTTCTAGACATTAAACAACAAACAACACATCATAGATTTTGGTAAATGAAGGAAAATGATATGAGTATTCTTTCTTCAGTAGAGACATTTCACACAGGCAAATTGAAGTAAAATGCAGAAGTATCATATGCCAACTGTGATCAATAAAGATAATAAATCTATGTAATTATAGCACAGCATCTAACATTTACCAAACGATGGATGTATTCCATTTTCTGTTGATTTGTCTAAATAATTGTTTCAACTCTCCTATTTAATTCACATCCTCAGAAACCCCAAAGGTATCTTATAGTACATTCATTCTACCTTCAGTCAATACACTCAAAGGAATCACTCCTCCATAGTTAAAAACCATAATTAGACACATCTGCAAAAATACAAATATTAGATTTTTAGACGATAGTAAAGACATTTTTACCACTGGCCATCTGCAGATTTCAATTAAAAATATTCATTTAAAAGATTCTTTATCCATCTAATCAGTACTATACACATCTTATAGTGAATATTAAATATAATGGAATTATTTCAGAGACAATATGGGAATGCCTATCAAGAGTTTTATAAATACCCACATTTTTTTAATCTAGTAATTATTTTGCAAGTATGGGAAACTATGTTAGAAGAATTGAAGTGTTACTTATAAATGTTGCAATATTGCTTATGGAGAAAATGTATACTTTTAATTGCTTGTAGTATAATTTGAGTATAACATAGTGACTACAGTAAGATGACATTTTAAGAATTGGATGAAAGTTACCAATGAGAGGAAAATGAGAAAAAAGCAGACCTTTGTTTCAATCATTTTGTTTCACGTTGATAATAATCTGTACAAAAGTTCATGTCACCCAAATATTCAAACTGTTTAGATGTATTAAACATGCATTTACTTTTGTGAGGAGAATATAATAAAATAATTAAATTTCAATTCAGCGACTTTTTAATCTCACATGCATTATCACAATGAAAAATACTTGACTCATAGGAGAAACTTTTTATTTAGTGTATTTCTATTTTTCTAACCAAAGTAGTGGATATTTTATTTACTAAACTTTGACAACTAATTATTATAATTGTAATACACTGGGAGAAACAGTACATGTTAAAATAAATACCAAACTCCTAAAACATAATAGCCCAGCAACTTTACCATTATAAAACTTAGCCAAGGGCTTGCATAGACATTGCTCCAAAGAAGACATACAGTGGCCAATAGGTGTTATCAATAATCATCAGGGAAATTAAAATCAAAGCTACTTTAAGATACTGTGTCAGGATGGCCTATACTTTGCAACTATCATGATTATTTTTATCTAGAAAACAAAAGACAGCAACTGTTGGTGAAGATGTGGAGAAATTGGAAATCTTGCACTGGGTTTATAAGATATAAATATAGTAGAAGCAGGTATTTACCCAATGGACACAGAAACATTAATTCAAAAGGGCACCTGCACCCCTATGTTTATAGCTGCACTATTTACAATAGCTAAGCTTTGGAAACAACCCAAATGCCCAAAAATAGATAACTGGATCAAGAAGATGTGGTACATATACACAATGGAATATTACTCAGCAATCTAAGAAGATAAACTCATGCCATTTGCAGCAACATGGATGGAGCTAGAAGGGATCATGCTCAGCAAAATAAACCAGAAAGAATAAACCAGAAAAAAAAAGAAAAATACCAGATAGTCAGATAATTTCACTCATAGCAGGGATTTAGAAAACCTAAATGAGGGACCAGGAAAAAGACTAATTATAATAAAGTAAAAATCAAAATCAACAAGCAACATTATACCAGAGACACACTTTGGGGGAGGGGAAGGAGGTATGATTAGGGTCAAAATAAGGAGGCTGGGAATTGTGTGGGGACTATAACCAAAATGAAAATGCATACATTGTGCAAAAATGAAAAATGATGTAAAAATATATAAAATAATATAAAATAAATAAATATAGTAGAAGTTATGGAAAACAGATCGTGGGTTCTCAAATATTTGAAAAATTCAAATTACCATGTGATCAAGAACTACCACTTCCAGGTATTTATCTAAAAGAGTTGATGGTCCTCTCTGGTAGTGCAAGGGGTTAAGCTTCAGCCCTCTGAAGCAATCCACAGCCACTGCAGCATGAGTTCAATCCCTCCCAGGGAGCTAACCCACACATACAGCAGACCTTTCCTATCCCTTCAGCTGTTCCCCTCAGCAGTGTATTTCAGTCACTCCTCCTGTTCTGATCCCCACTTTGTCTCTGGTGAATCCTCTCACCCCCATCCCTGCACCTCTGGCCTACACCCCAGTCTTGCATGAATGAATGAATGAATAATTATTTTTAAAAACATAAAAGAATTGATGCCAGGATCTTGCAAACATATTTTCATTCCCTTGTTCATTTCAGCACTGCTTACACTAGCTACAATGTAGCTACTCCACAAATATAGAAGAATACATACAGATAATGTTATACATACATAAATATACTATTTAGACCCAAAAAAAAAAAAGAAAAGGAAATTCTGTGATATACAACAGGGACAAAAATTGCGAACATGCTAAGTGATAACAAGCCAATTTCAGAAAAAGAAATGCTGCATGACTGCACTTAGGATTCTAAAACAGTCACACTCATTAAATGAAAGAATGGATTGATGATTTATCGGCTCCAGTAGTAGGAAGGAGTAGGGAGTTACTAATCAATGGTCATGAACTTTCAGTTAAGCAAAACAAAAAGAACTCTAGAGATCTACTGTATGACATTGTACCTGGAGTCAGCAACAAGGTGTTATTCACTTCAAAATATGTTAAGAATATAGACCCCTCTATTAAGTGTTCACCACCCAGATTTGTTTAAGTAGACAAACAATATCAAGCTTTTAGTTAAATTACATAATAACTATTAATTGTTATTGCCACTCCCAATATATGGGAATGAAGTAATGAGACTTTTCCTTTTTTTTTTTGCACATAGAAAAACTGGGAGTAGGCCAGAGGTCTGGGAGGTAAGAGGATCCACCAGAGACAGAGTAGGGAGCAGAACAGGTGGGCTTACTGAAATACACTGCTAAGGGAAGCAGCAGGTGAGACAAGAGAGGACTGCTTTGCCATTTGTTGGTTAGCTCCCTGGCCAGGGATCAAACTCAGGCCTTACCAGTGATAGAGCTGAGACTTAACCCTCAGCCCAAGTTAAAAATCTTAACTGAGTATAAATATTAAATTTCTGTTAAGGTTAGTCAATGAATTTATGATGATTCTCTGAGCTATTCAAGTGATACAAACTTTGATATAGTCCACAAATATTTAATATTTTCAAACCATGTATTCCTTAGGATTGTGCTGACTACAGACAACCACCTTTTTCTTTTTCTTTTTTTTTACTTCCTTTCCTCATTCTTTATCAAATATTGAAACTTTTTGCATTGCTTCCATAGGTGAAAATTTAAATGTGTTAAGGTTTCCCTTGACAGCCCTCCAAGAAAAAAATAGAGCTAGCAAAAATTTGTCTAATTATGTTACTGGTAACTATTTTCCATGGGAAGGAAATTGTTGGAATGAAGTTGAAAAGAGGAGCTGCATTACTTTGTAAAATGTGTGTATTTCCTTCAGGACTTGTTTCCTGTCTCTTCTTTCTGTGTTCTAACAATTTTTCAAACTTTATGTTATAAAATGTGTGATACACAAAGACATACACACACAATATTCAAACACTGAGTCCTAAGACTTGAAATATATCTTTATTTTTTCTGACCCAGATTCTTATTCCTCAAAGACACGCAATCTCAATTATTTTATCTGTTTCTGTGATTGCTCTTTGCTTCTGGGAATTCAGAAACCATTCTCCTGGGAGTTCGGGAGCAATTTTTATTGTTCACATTTATAATTTTTGCCACCACTGCATTTAAGAGATCTCTCTTGTTACAGAGTAATTGCACCAGGCCCTTGTTAGAAATGGCAAGACATATTTTCTTTAAATCACTTCAGTAAGAGAGAACGATTTCAGCATAAAATTGAAGTCATCTTTGCATACAGAAAGGAAAGCTGGGAATTATATCCAAAGGGCAGAGTGGAGAGGTCCATGGATGGAAAATTCCCAAGAGGGACGTGATTAGATATCAACAATTGGGAGAATGAGGAACTTACTAGATGTGAAAGTAGGAGGATTTTTGCTAGACTGGGCTCAGTGGACCAAGGGCAAGACCTAGTGGATAATAAATGGCCCAAAGGAGCTTGACTTAAGTATGATGTAGGAGAGAGCCCTCCCTTTGTTCAAGGAAGGGAAACACATTTTTTCCTCTGAACAATATGAAGTCCATTTATTATCTTGTCTTTTGCTCATGAAGAAACAACTAAGACTTGGTGGCAGTTGCTGAGGGGAAACCCTATACTATGATAACACTAGTAAGGATGGAAAATGATATTTCAATAATAAGAGAGAGAGAGAGAGAAAGAGAGAGAAGGTTGAACAAATTCCTATGCCTAACTTCTAGACCTGCAGGAATCCAGCAGAAGTAGTACAGGCTCATCCTCTTTTCTTAGAGTGTGATACCAGTGATGTGACAAATTTCTTTCTCTCTTCAACCTTGCTAATTATGACAAAGACTTTGCTTGGATTCCAGAGCAAACGTGCATCAGTCACTTTTTTATTTTATTTTGACTAAAGGTTTCATCAAGCATCCTTGTTGCTTTATATTTGAAATACGTTGTTATTTTGAGAAAATGATCACTCAGATAATAGGGATGATTTAAAGTAGTGTAAGCATTAGTGGTAGTGGGTAATTTCATATTTGGGTGTGAAAAAGCAAGTCTGAAATGGATAATTAAAGTAGAACTTGAAGCATCTCTTTTCCTAATCTTCCCAAATATTGTAGGGATTCTCACTGAAGTAAATACTCACCACTAGCAATTTATATGGAACCACTTCCCTATTCAAAACTAAAATATACTATGAAAAAATATTCTGTTCTTAAATTTTAATTAAAATATAATTTATAGTGCTTTAAAGTTTTATTTTCTTTACTCAATATTCATTCCAAATATCTCCACATAATGTTTTCTTCACTTTCAGATACTCAATAAAAATTATACTGGGTTTATATGAGTGTTAATTCACATATTCACATTTTTCCAGCGACTGTAATTGTCTCGTAGATTTTTTTTCTATTTTTAAAATTTTTCTTTTCTCCCTGTTAAGGAAATAGAGGTAAGGCATAGGTGGCAGCAAAAGGTTGTTGCATGGCATTTTGAAGAAACATATATGCCCCAATTATGGAAAAGATAAGGACCTGTGAGAATTTAAATACAAAGAAACTCAATCTATATTTAATTGTGTATTTTCTAGTTAATAAATCTTGGTCTATGGCAGGAGGAATTTCCATATGCATAATATATAATATTATATATTATAACTCATCTGAGTATTTTACATGACAAATTCCAATTACAATTAGAACTAATTGGAAATAGGCTCATTCGAAACAATATTCAAAGTAAGTAAAGGGGACATTTTATTTATGATCTAAAAATAACTGCTTTATATGCATCATCACAAAAGCAGTTAAAACTAGCCTACATTTGTTAGGATAACATAGAGAATGATTTTTCTATGTTGGGCCTTTCCATTGGCTCAAGAGTTAGCATTAGAAAGGTTTATAAGTGGGCCTCCCTGGTGGCGCAGTGGTTGAGCACTGGGTTGTGAAGCTGCCCGCAGCCTCTGCAGCGCCGGTTCGATCCCCGGCTGCTCCCCGGCCACCGGAGGAGGGTCCCACATGGCGCGCAGACCTCTCCTGCCGCCCGCTGCTCCCCTCAGCAGTGTACTTCGGTCCTTCTGCCTGCTCTGCTCCCCGCTCTGGCTCTGGTGAATTCTCTCACCCTCCCGCGCTTCGACTGTACCCAGTGCTTGTATAAATAATAAATAAATAAATATTTAAAAAAAAGAAAGGCTTATAAGTACCTAATAAGTGAAAAATTGTTATATTAATCTTTTTATTTTGAAAAGAACTGAAAACCAGAAAGGAAAATGATATGTTTCTTGGCCTTTCTACCCTCTAATAATGAATTTATCAAAAGTCTTTCATCAGTAATAGGAAAATCATTAATTTTCTACCATATACTTACATTATACTTAATAGTAGCATAATGTCAGCAATAATTCACTAGATATGCATTGTCAGTCCAATATCTTTTTCCCACTAGAAACTTCACTTTGAAACTGTAAATTATAAATTGCTCTAAAGTAAAGATAATAATGCAGTACAAACTTTAAATTGCTTTTTTTGAAATCTATACAACTTCTGTTGTTACTTTGATTTATGCTTCAGAAATTTAGAAAACAGATAATAGGGTATCATGCACACTAATGGAACTCATACTTCAAAATCTTATAGCCTCCAAAATCTAGATATCTTTTTCCTTCAAAAATACATACTAAGATGATTTTTAAAAGTTAAACACTATTTTATACAAAACCTTAAATATTGAATAACGATGGACATTATAAGCTACAATACATAGATCTATGTCTCATAGATATATAAAAATTAAATTCTGACATCTAAGTACTGAATAATAAGGAAAATAGGGATAATGGAATTATCCCTTTTAAAGAACAATTCAGAAATGGTTGGTAAAATTAATTGACCCAGAAATTCACTTGGGTCATAGATTAGAGAAAGTTATCCCACATATACTGTGGGAGCATGTTCAAGAATAGTCACTGAAGTGTGATTTATAACAGTAACTGCTAGGGTCTGAATCTTTGTGTACTTTCTGAATCTTTGTGCCTATTGCACTGTTATTATTAAGAAGAATCTTTGGAAAGTTCTTAAGTCATCAGAGTAGCAGCTTCTTGAATGGCATTAGTGCATTTATAAACGAGGGACCAATAATATCCTAGTCTCCACCAGGTGAGGCCACAACAAGAAGGCTGGAGAAAGTAACCTGTCACCTTGATCTCGGACTCCCATTCCCAGTGAGAAATGCATTTCTGTTGTTTAAAAGAAATTCAGCCAATGGCATTTTGTTATGACTGCCTGAATGGTGACAGTAATATTTCAAAATAACTTAATTAAAGATCACTAATAAATAGTATAAAACTTTCCACGATACTATGAAATATTTTCTGGCCAAGACATTGTTAGTTAAAATCTAAAATATCACTATTTCTTGGTAGCTTTAGTAGAGGGCAGAATTCTTTGTGAATAATGGACCAAATTTCAACTGCAGTGCAATAAATAACTAGAAACTAAATATTTAGTCTTATTAAAAAAGGGTCAATTTTTAAAATTCAAATTTTAAATGTTTTCTTGTGTCTAGCAAACACAACTCATTTTAGGTCATCAATTTGAATTACAGAAAAAAATTCCTTAAATCATGTGATCAATTAAGAGAAATTTTAATTATATAGGATGAGATAGGGTCAAGAATGAGAGATGACACAGTGAGCTCAGTTGCAGAGCTTAAATATAAAACATAATGGTGGTTGCATCTAGCAATTTAGTAATACTGCAAAAGGTGGTGGAACCAGAAAAGGAAACAAAGATGACTTAATTTGCTCTTTAGCAATTTGGAACAATAAGAATGGATTAGAAAATGTCCTTTTCCCAAATACATCAATTTCCTAAATAACAAGGAAATAAACAAAATATATTAGCTAGGCTACAGTGAGAGAACAAATCCATTTAAGCTATGCCATGTTTCCCCCATATCTGTCATGTGGTGATTTGTTGTACATGCTGTATAAAAAAATTCATATATGTTCATGTATTACATATCTATGATCCTCTGCCTTATGGCATGATATACATACATCACATAGACAAGGGAATACTACTCAGTCATAAAAATAAGCACACACACAAACACACACATAACTATATAATGTTTACATGCATTAGCATGTGAAACATTCTATACTTTACTAGAACATCTAACCTTATATATGTTTTAAATTAAAAATATTTTAGCATATACATCTATATATTTATACAAGTTTATACATATTTTAATATCTATACACATAAATACATATCATATTACATTGATACAGGCATATACATACATGCACATAGGTATACATCTTCAGGGTATCAGCTAAACACAAAGAATCTAGAAAAATAAGAAAATGGCCATAGGTGCTCTTTGGGAAATGCCTTCAATAAGGCATTTTGTGGTATAAATGTATTTTGTAACTTTTTAAAATAACTTTCATTTTATAAAATTCAGATATCCTCCCAAAAAATAAATCTAAAAAACTCTTGTATATATGGACCAACACTTCAATTTATGAAGAAAAGCTCTTGATTCAGTTTTGGTAAAAAAAAAAAAATAGAGATTTGGTGTTTTATTTATCATTAATTCAAATTATTTTATTTTAATTTTTTAAAGATTTATTTTTATTTATTTATACATACAAGAACTAGGGTGTATGCCAGAGGTATGGGGGTTGAGAGGATTCACCAGAGACACAGTGGGGAGCAGAACAGGCAGATCTACTGAAATATACTGTTAAGGGGAGCAGTGGGTGATACAGGAGAGATCTGTGCCATGTGGGTTATCTCCCTGGGTGGGAATCAAACTCATGCCTCAGTGGCCACTTATAGCTTGATAGCACTGAGACTTTAATCCTTCTGCCACCAGGGAGACCATTAATTCAAATTATTGTCTAATAGTTGTGTTTCTGGAATTCCCTTTCAGCATCTTATTCTGGAATATTCTTTTACATAATGGGCTTTACTGGTTCAGTGATAGAGAAATTCTGGGCGCTTCCTTAGAACTAACCCACACGGTTATATATTCCATTGAATCCTAAAATTATATAAGAAGTATTTTCACACAAAATGCTCACTATTTTCTAAAGTTAGTATTTTAACAATATTTGTTGGAATGTCTCTGAAAACTAGATAAGCTGCCCTTGTGCCCAAATCCCACTGTTTGGTTCTGTCATTTTTGTTGTTTCTCTGTAGGAGAAAAGAGGATTTACAAGGTGGTATCAAGTAAAAACAATATTAAAACTAAAAATAGTTTTCTGCAGAAAACTCATCAAATATTTATAAACTCTCTAAAGAAAATAGCTTAGACCTTATCTAACAGGAAAAATAATTGAAGCAAAGCACACAATATAAGACATTTTCTATTAGTGAATATTATTCATTATAATTTTTTAAATTTTAAAGTTTTCCATTCTATTCTTATCTTCCTTTATAAGGTATATGAAATTGAAAAAATATTTTCTTGAAATTTGATGATTTTCTTCTGTATCTAAGCTTATGCTTCCTATAATTATGTAACCAGTGTAAAAAGTGACATGACTGGAGCCATATTAAAATAGAGATAGAGAGGCCTCCCTGGTGGCACAAGAGGTTAAGATGCAGCACTGTGAAGCTATCTGCAACCTCTATAGCACAAGTTTGATCCCCAACTATGCAGGGAGCTACCCACATGGCATAGCAGACCTTTCCTGTCTCACCTACTGATCCCCTCAGCAGTGTATTTCAGTCAATCCTCCTGTTCTGCTACCCTCTCTGTCTCTGGTGAATACTATCACCGCCCCACCCACACACACACCTCTGGCCTGTACCCCAGATCTTGTATGCAAAAATAAATAAATCTTTAAAAAAATAAAATAGGGATAGAGAAAACCACTGTGGGAAAATGTGGCTCTTTAAATTGGATCTGACCCTTGGATTTCCAAGAAACCAACAAAATGAGAAACGCTTTTTAAAAGGACTTGATAGAGAACTTTTATCTACTCTTTATTTTGTGACACCTTGCCCTGAATATTTTATCTTGTTACCCTTGTACCCAACCATTATATGATTCCCTTATCCCAACCTCTTTTACTTCATCCTTTCTTTTCCTTTCATAAGAAAGCCTGGACCTGGATCCCTCCTTAGAACATTTTATATTTCTCCCTAAATCTGCACACCCCAAATTGCAATTCTCTACTATTTCTGAATAATTGCATTTTGGTTTGCCTGCTGTTCTCTCATTGAAAGTTAACAGCAGTAATTTAGGAAAGGATAATAGATTGATCCATGGCAGAGAGCTCAACCACAGTTCATAATGTGTGATGATTTGGAATACAACTTAAATGAAGAAAGGCACAAAAACATAGGAGGTCAACGCTTAAGTATTTTAGAAATTCCAGCATATTAAGGTCATTAATTTGTGAATGATGTTCAAGAAATTATGTCTCTGTGTTCATTGCCTGTTCATTGCCTTTTAATAACAAATGCCATACTCCCTCAATAAGGATTGGTAGCAGGTAATACCTAACTACTTTGTATGTTTCCTTTCTTGGTCCTTAAATTTTATTTTTCACAGAGCAGTCAGAACCCATTTAGAAGTCCAGAAACAAAATGCTACTTCCTTTAATTTGTTTAATTGCCCCCTACACACACACACAGAGAGAGAGAGAGAGAGAGAGAGAGAGAGAGAGAGAGAGAGAGAGAAAGATCTGCAATGCAGTTAAAATAAATGAATCCCTCTATGTACTTTTTATTATCATATCCCTGAAGGAATCTGTGGCATCATCCCCTAAATTCTTCTTGCTCATTTGGCCCAGCTTCCCTGGCCTCCCTACTATTCTTATCCACACTCCTGCCCTGTGAACTTTGACATTGCTCTCTCTTCTGCCAGGAATGCATTTGGCCATGTGCCCATGCATTCTTTTTCCTTTCAAGTCAATGCTGAAATACTACTCTCCAGAGAGATATTTCCAGTTGTTCCTGTCTAAAATAACATCACCCATGAACTTTGTAATCACTTATCCATTTTAGTTTTCTTCACAACTCTTTATTATCTGATTTCATGTCAAGCATCTAAGCATTTATCTTATACCTTGCATGTTCTGTGAGTGCAAGTAGTTCATCTACTTTGTTCCCAGAAATATCCCACACAAGTGAAAACATGCCTAGTCATTGCTCTCTCTAATTTTGTTGCATATATAGGTGAATGAATTAAAAATTACAGAAAGTAAAGCACCATAGGCAAAGTTTATCATCATGTTCATCACTGTATTTAGCAATGGTTATACTCCATGACCATATTCTGCCCTGACTGTGGGTGAACCTATAACTTCCTTCTAGATAGAATAAGGCATTAGAACATGCAAAAGGATGGGCTATCACTTCCAACATAATACAGATGAAATTAAGTTATCTGATCAGTTATCTGATCTGATCAGTTGACTTTAGATGAACACATATAGAGCTTATTCTGGGTGGGCTTGACATAATCCTAGCAGAAGGTATATAAGTGTCAAAATCTGGTAAATTTGTTTACCAGAGTTATATGTGTTATCAGTTCTTAGGACAATTTTCAAGATTTCATTACTTCATTACTTTCATATTTACCTTGTTTTAAGAAAATGAGGGTGCCAGTTTCCTACTTTTGCAGAATAATATATGCAAATAAAGAAAAGGTATTAAACCCTGGAAAGGAGATTTTTAAATTGCAAATATCAGTGTGCATACGTATTTTAAAGTTTGCAGAGGTAAAATGTATAAAGTATATATATTATAATAGTATATAAAATATAGTAAATATATAATACAAAATATAAAATAATACAAAATATAATACAAAATATATATAATACAAAATAATACAAAATATAATACAAAATATAATACAAATATAATACAAATATAATACAAAATATAATACAAAATATAGTAAATATATAATATTATATAAAATATAGTAAATATATAATACATATCACATTTGATATAATCATATATTTCTATACATGTCCACTTCATTACTTTAAAACCAACATACACATATCGATGAGAATAACATCCATACACAATGGTTTCCCTTTGCCAATTTCCATTAAAAAGAAATGCAGTCTGATCAACCTAAATATAAAGAAAGAAAATAAAATGCAGCATCTTACTATAATGGAAAATAAAATATTTTTTTTATTTTAATGACAGAAACATATCAAAAGTAACCACTGAGGAACATATCACACATATCACTGGAGAAAACTTAATTAAGCATGTTAGTAAATTGTGATAGTATCATATAATGAATGGTTTTATAATATGCAGTATGTAATACTAAATAATAGCATGCATTAAAGTAATTACATGCTCTTATATGCATTAAATCAATATAGAGATATAGGAAAGTGAAAATTCAAAAGTATATAGATCAAAAAAGTAGGAGAAAATAAATTTTAATTTATAAATGCCACTAACAACTATAAAAGGAATGATAAAGTAAAATACTCAATATTAAATGATGAAAATGGAGTTCAATATGTTATGCAGAAGAACTTCACATAGTCTCAAAGTATTTTCAAACAAAGTAATTATCAATTATGAGAGAAAAAATATAGTAATCTTAAATTGGAAAAACCTGGCAGAATATCATCTTTGCCAAATGATAAAAATTAAAAACCACCAATAATGAGATAATTAGATGTAATTCATACATATAGGGTACAGTCAGGTGACTAAATATAATTGTCATATAGAAATCTCTTACTAAACTTATTTGCACACAATCAGTCAAAAGTCTTAAGAATACCTCTTCTATATATTGTTCATATGCATAATTTCCCTTTGACCCAATCTTCATGGCTTGTCTGTTTTGGGCAACAAGTTTTTAGGGACTCTCCAAACATTCATCCATTATCTTCACTCAAGCAAACTTCACATACTACAGCCAGATTAAGAACCTCAAATAATGAATATTCTCACAATGCTGGTTAGTGTAAGAAGTTTCTACCATTAAAGAAAAGAACAAAATACTAAACATGGCCACCAAATCTCACAAATTTTAGATCTTTTAGAGCTTGGTGTAATGTCATTAGTTCAATGTAATTTTTTCATTTGCACCATGTACTAATTCATCAAACCATACCACCCTTGTCACACAATACTGTACAGCTATGAGTTGCATAATGACATTCCAGTCACAGAGGACTCCATATGTTAGTGGTCCCCAAATCCCTATTGCCTAGGAGGTTGTAGTCATCTTAATGTTGTTTCAGCAACCTCACACATCTAGTTAACTACATCTCCTGATAACATCATTTTCCCTAGAGCTTGATTTAATTTCCTGTTGTTTTGTTCATGGTCCCTAAACTTACAAAATCTACTGCTTATGTTATATTTGCACAAAGGTGAAATCTCTCAACAAGGCATTTCTCACAACATATCCCTGTAGTTAAGTAACACATCAATGTAATGCCTTATAACTTTCTACAATGACTTATAACAGGCTTATGGTTACTCATTTTAAATTTGTTTTTGCAATCTTCATGTCTTAAAGAGAGATATTTTATCTGTCTTTGTCACAAATGCATTTATAATCTGCATAATGCTCCACACAATGTAGATATTTTCTGTATTTTTTGGATTCAGTGCATGAACAAAAAATTCAATTATGTGAATCTAGTTAGAAAACAAAGGTGATTATTTTTTCTTTTGACAAGCTTTAAAAATACCTAAGTTTACAAAGGTAGACTTAAGTGACCTTTGACAGGAAATGACTGTTTTCTGAAGAAAGTTTCAGTGGTTTCATAATTTTTAAAGATAAATGTTTCTACTTTTAAAGGTAAATGTTTCTACAAAACCGACATAATCTGCAAGTGTTCCCATGTTCTGGGGTCAGAAATTATGACATGCATGTGATGGGATGGGCTCTGCGTATCCATAATGGTTTCCTCCATTCTATTTTAATATGGCTTCAGTGATGTCACTTTTCACACTGAATATACAATTATAGTAGCAGAAGCTTAGATAAAGGAGGGGAAAAGAAAGCAGAGATAGAAAGATGTGTGTGTGTGCTGACTTAGAAAAATCTGTCTCTCTAGATGTAAAAGGCTAGTGAAGGAATATGCCTGAGTACACCAGTTATCTGATGATACAGGAAGACAAAAACTTTCCCCACCCATTTTTCATGATACTGATTTAAATGAAGGAAGTCTGAGGCAGAAAGCTCTCATTTTGCTGTTAGCAAGAAGAAATACCAAGCTCCAAATGGTATCTCACCATCAGAGATATCGGACCTTTTGTTTCATTATTATTTGTGGTTTTGGGCAATACTTAAATCCTACAAATGTGTAACTAAAATTGGAAAGCGCATCTGGACAGACATGGTGGCATTCTTTGGGGTGAGTGTGTGTATATTTGTGTGTGTGTGTAAGAGAGAGAGGAAAAAAAAGAGAGAGAAAGAATGAATATGTGTGTGAGAGAGAAAGAGAGAGAGTAAAAGAATATTGAAAATCAAAAATTTATACAAAAATAAAATCCTAAGGATAAATCTAAGAAACAGTTGTGACTTCGACCAGAACATAACCTTACACATAGACAGTCTTTAACTATGAACCATTATGATAAGAGTTATTAATAATGCTATCTAATTTATCTGGAAGGACTTGAGTTCTTTTCCTGTGGCTTCTTCCATCCCAACAAGAGAGAACATCCATCATGTTAAACCTCTCTCACTGCTTGAATCTCTTAAATGTCCTCTGCTACAACCATCTAATTCCACTTTGAGAAGGAACCTATGATTAAATTAGGCCCAACCAAATTAGCTCTCTTAACATAAAATAAACTGAATGGTAACCTAAATTACATTTACAGAATCTCTGTTGCCATATTAGGTCCAAACTCTCTGTCATAAAATAAATGAGTAATTTGAATTATTTCTACAAAATTTCTTTTGTCAGATTATGTGACATGATCACAAGAGTAACAAGCTTTAAAAATGAATATCATGGGTATCACCTTGGAATTCTGCCTTTCACAGAAACCAAATACCTAAGAGGAAAAGTAAAATGTTTTATTCCTATTAATCTTTATCAGTCATTTCTGAATGTTGATTCTTAATTAGGATAGCAGTGCATTATTGAATACATGAACATTATTATTTGAAAAAATTGAAATTTGCAAAAATCTCAAATAAAATCATAGCAAAATAGGTAAAATAATGTGAAAATAGTTATAAGCCACCTTGTACTCTATCTACTAATCTTAATGTCTTACCCAGAATTCAAGAAATGAAAAATTTTACATGGTAATTATGTTAATATACATCAAACAGGAATACTTAGCGCCTTTAGCCAACTTGCATCCAGATACTAATGGAAAATGGCAAACTATGAAAATCTGTACAGATTTGCAATAAAACTTCCTGCTTAGCTGCAATGTTCATATTTGTGGAAGGCAGCATTTATAATTTAAGAAAAGGGAAATTGGGAAATGAGCCCATTTGTGTATTGCAAAGTAAAATGTATTATTAATTTTATTACATAAGCTGATTAATTTGCTTGGAGGACAAGTTTCCTCTGTTTGGAATCACATTATATTTTATTTACCCTTAGGGGAAAAACATTAAAAACAATTATACATGTAAATATGTATTAAAACTGAATCAGAACAGATTAAGTGTAGAAGTTAAGTAAGCTTCATATTTACTTAGTAAAGGAATGCTGTTACTTTAAGTAGAAAATTTTCTTTTGACAAAATAAATCCTGAGTATTTTGATACTAAGTTTGCCTGAACTAGATTTTTGCATCTATTTTTAAATCCTTTACTGAGAAATAATTTCTTCATTGGAACACACTTATATTAATATTCTGCTCATTTTTTAAGATTAATTTTTAGCTTAGTCATGTATTTTATGGCTGTGTTTGAACTTTACATTTCTCCTTATTTTGCCTTTAAAGAATAATTAATATTCACTTGTCTACACATGATAGAGTATAACAGTTAGAGATGTTTCAACTGAAACATAAATATAATAAATAATGAGGAAAGGCAATATAAAATGCAAATATATCAGATTATTAGTTACAATCCAGGTAGACACAATTAATTAATAGTAGCATATTTTATTTTTTGCCTGGCCAATAAAACTGTAAATTATGACAAAAATATAATACTCATGCAATTTTGTTCCCCTCTGTCTCTCATCTCTCTATCTGCCTATCTATCTAGCTATCTTGGTAAATAGTCAATTTTCATTCAAAATATTTAACATTACTTTAATATGCATGCTATCCAATGCATATGATGATTTTCTTATCAAATTCAGAGGTGTCACATTGTATGAATTTTAGAAAAATTTTAGAAATGTCATATATATATGTACACACACTTTTAATCTGAATCAAGTACTACATTTACTAGGTAAATAAATATGTATGTGTGAAAATATACATAATATATAGAAAGAGAGATAGATGATATCCCCACCAAAATTTGGACTTTATTTTTATTATTTAGGATACCTACTATTTCTGTTGCATGAGATATGTTCAGTTGCCTTTTATGAAGCCTCACTACCACATCCTCCTTAGTAGTCACTTAATGTTAAATCTTTCCTTTATAACACTGTCCTAATATTTTGTATGTATCTGTATGGTCTCCTCTTCCCATGTCAAAGAACTATTCTTGAACTCAGAATAGGACCAACATTGTCAGAATGAGCAGTAGGAAAATATTTATAGCAGTTAAGAGGAATAAATCTAGACCACAATCTAAAACATTACACAAAAATTAGTTCAAAATAGATTAGTTTCAGTTAAGACTGGAAATCATAAAATACATAGAAGAAAACATAAGTGATATGCTCCTTAACATCAGCCTTAGAGATTTCTTTGGGGATTTGATTCCAATGACAAGGGAAATAAAAGCAAAAATGAACAACAGGACTACCTCAACCTTGAAAGCTTCTGTACAGTGAACAAAAATCAAAAGACATCCTACTGACTAGAAGATGTTTGCAAATTATATATACAACAAAGTCTTAATATCCAAAATATATAAAGAAGTCATAAACTCAACAATAACAAAATAAACATCATGTTCAGAAAATGGGCAGAGGATCTGAAGAGACTCTTCTCTGAAGAAGACTTACAGACAGCCAACAAACACATGAAAAAAATATGCACCATCGTCTACTGATTGGGAAATGTAAATCAAGACAAAATTACAAGATCTTACTTGATACTTGTAAGAATAGCTTGTATCCAAAAAAGAAAAAGAGCAGTTTTGTCAAGAATGTTGAGAGAAGGGAGACCCTGTGTATAGTAAGTGGGAAAACAGTGTGGGGATTCCTCAAGAACTTAAAATAGAAATTCTGTACAATTCAGTTACTCCAATTCTGGCTTAACACAAAAATGCAAAATCCCTAATGTCCATTGCACAATTGTTTATTTATTTATTTATTTGTTTATTAAAGACTTATTTATTTATTTATTTATACAAGCACTGGGTACAGTCAGAAGTGTGGGAGGGTGAGAGAATTCACCAGAGCCAGAGCGGGGAACAGAACAGGCAGATCGATGAAACATACTGCTGAGGGGAGCAGCGGGCATGGCAGGAGAGGTCTGTTGTGCCATGTGGGGCCCTTGCTGGTGGCCGGGGATTGAACTGGTATTGCACAGGCTGCGGGCAGCTTCACAACCCAGTGCTCAACTGTTTTGCCACCAGGGGAGGCCCCATTGCGCAAATATTAACAATAATCAAGAGCTGAAAACAATCCAAGTGCCCACCAATGGATGACTGGATAAAGAAGATTCAGGATATATTTATAATGGAATAATACTCAGCTATTAAAAAATAATCAGTATTGCCATTTGTAATAACATGAATAAATCTGGAGGGTATTAAGCTAAGCAAAACAAATCAGTTGGGGAAAGACAAGAACTGTGTGATTTCACTCATGGATGGTACATAAAGAAGCAAAACAAAGGAATGAACTAAATAAACAACAAATAACACTTTTAAATCATAAGACAAAGTTAGTGGTTATCAGAAGGGAAAACATTTGGACAATATATTGAAGGTGCTGAAAGAAAAATAAAATCAACTAAGAATACTGTATCTGGAAAGCTGTCCTTCAAAAATTAGAGAAAATTAAACATTTATTTTGCATTATAAACAAAATTAATGGGATTTCTTATCAATAGATTAACCTCAAAGAAATGTAAAACAGTTCTCTGGGTTAAAATAAAATGACACTAAACAGACATTCAAAGTCATATGAAGAAATAAAGATCTCCTATAATGGCAACAGCATGCTCAAATATAAAAGCCTACATTATTGCATTTTCACCTTATAACTCCGAGTTATAGTAATGTTTTAGCAGCAGAATTAACATATTACAGCAGAAAAAGAGAAACTGAGGGTAAAAAAAAATTCCTTCAAGGAAAATAAAATCCAAAGCGTACCTTCTTTTGTAATCTTCTGTTTTTATTGTCTTATAATTAAATTGTGATAGAACTTTTGATTTCCACTAGACATGTCCTTATTTTCTTCACACTAGATAAGCCCTAGAGTCCAGTATACCTTTACAAGTATACAAAACACCAAAGTGTTACAATAACATGAATGATGATAAATTATATTTTTAAGAGCAGCATGGAAAAATTGTCTCATTTGGGGATATATTTGAGATATCTGTGGAATACAAAAGTGACAGGTCTCACTAAAAATAAGACATCTTATGCTTCTTCTCAACTTAATATTATTGATTCAGTAATTGGTATGGAACCTTTCTCTGAACAAATATTACCTGTCATTTTATATTTTTAACAGCACATTTTTATTCCTAAATTTTCCCCCACCTAACTGTTCTTGTGTGCTGACTCATTTCACCTTGGTTGTAGATGGCGTGGGAATGCACACCAATTTAAATATCATCCTAAGCAAATTTTATTAGAATGACAATTCTGCTGTAGAATGCAATTTACATAATAAATTCTAAAATCAAATATGAATGATTTATGGATTACCTACTGTTTGTGATTATTTGTGCCACATTTCTATTAACACAGATAAAGCCAGCCTTATTTAGCATTTTCATAAGTAATCTTGAATAAAAAATGCACACTGAATTTGTGCTGCATGCAGATCATAACATATTCTCCTGGATAGTGAAATGTCATGTCCACGGGGACAGACTGCTAAAAAAGATTCACAAATTTTGGGTGGTCAAGAAGAGAACATTTTAAAAGATAAATTATAAAATTTTTGTTTGAATGTCATTGCATAGATTTCTTAACTTGGGCCCATTGAGACTGAGGTAAATAAATACCTTATGAAGATATAACCACATCATTATATGATACATTTGTATTCTTTCCACTAGTTGGATTTAGGGCTACTTGTTATGCTCAGCTCTCAATGCCACTTACCATTTCAAGTTCATTGGGTTTCTTTCTTTCTTTTTTTTAGTTATAAATGTTGCCCTGTAAATATTCTAACGGTCTGAGAAAGCAAAATGTAGCCCAAGTGTCTTGCATGAGTAAAAGTTAACTTGCTGAAAAAACATAAAACCATAGTGGTAGCTAGATAAATCATACTAAAACATATATAGAAGTATGTGGGGCTAACAACTTATTACATTTTTATTTTTTTTTTTTTTAGTTTCTTTAAGGCAGTATTTCTCTCCTGTGAAAAGTGGATGGAGGATATATACTAAGCTTGCTATTTTTTTTTTTTCCCATTTCAGAGGACTTAGTGGTAAAATAGTGTCGTTTCTGTAGTTCGACCACTGGGAGCTACCAGCACTTCTGTTACATTGCTGACACTCGTAGCCCCTGTCCTTGGTCCAAGTCAACCAGGCTGTTCCTTCTTGGAGTTTCACAGTGTCAGTCTAGAGGAGGGATGCAGGCAAGAGGAAGCTCTTCTTCCTTCCTCTTTTGTGTGGTTATTCTCAGAGTTTTTGAGACATTTTATGTTAAAATCTTTTTTTTTTTATTATTGCTAGTTTCTTAAATGAACTCCTGAGACCTCCCAGAGCTATTTTTGTTTGTGAATGCCTAATTATTCACCTTTGCAGGGTGGATCAAAGTTGGGGACTCTTAGTCCATAATGAAAGTGAAGTACTTATATCATATTTTTATGTTTTTCCAAACTGTAGAGGTGAAATGGTAACTCATCATGTGATTGCATAATTCATATTTTGCCAGAAGCATTATAAGCTAATGGAAAAGTGCAAAAGGCAAAAGCATACACCTTCATTAATTTTAGGTATATGCCACCAGGAAGCCAGCAAAATGTCAATAAATAGAATAAAAACAAATTTCTAAAATTATTTATTACCTGCTTTTCCTTCGAACCTACCAATCAGGAATAACAACTCAGACATTCTTACACAATATTTTAATATCTCTTGTATATTTTTAAGTTTTATCAACGAATTGATCTATTTTGTACTATTTCAGTCCACTTTCTTTTATTGAATATTATGCTTGTGATAAGTTTAAATCAATTAAAATCTCAGTTTTTTCCTCTTGCCAGAGATTCTGTGCAACACTGGTGATTTTTCAAGTTCCTATATATAAAATAGATTACATTGTTAATACTGGTTAGAAAATAAATTTCCAGCTGTTACATGCTTTGTTTTTAATTTTCTACCAACGTATTCAACAATGATCTGATTTTTAATTTTCTTCCATTTCTTTGTTTATATAGGACAATCTGTCATATCTATCTATATGTATATATGTGAGTATACATATGTGTGTATATATGTGTACACATATATATACCTATATATAGTACCAGTAATACAATTTATTTTGTTGTGATTCCTTTTTTTTTTTCTTAAGTTTATTTATTTATACAAGCACTGGGTACAGTCAGAAGCACAGGAGGGTGAGAGAATTCACCAGAGCCAGAGCAGGGAGCAGAGCAGGCAGAGTGACGAAGAAATACACTGCTGAGGGGAGCAGCGGGTCGAACCAGTGCTGCAGAGGCTGTGGGCAGCTTCGCAACCCAGTGCTCAGCTACTGGGCCACCAGGGGAGGCCCTGTTGTGATTCCTTTTTCCAAAATACTATAATATGATAGCCTGTTGTTATATCTAAATGTTTCATCTTAGAAACATCTCCTGACCACCTTAGAAGATTGAATCTATATCATTAATCCATTATTCTAAACAGATTATCTATAAAATTTTCACTGATGTTAAATAGTTGTGCCATCGCTTCTAAATTCTAATTTTAATTTAAATCAAATGTTCAACTTAATTTAAATTAAATGTTAGTTGAAATTTAAATGTTGCTTTTAGTTTGTTATTCATTTGGCTATCTCTGAAATCAATGTCAAAGTATCTTGATTCTGTTGTTTATCAATTTATTCTGTAATATAGTAAAGTTTTGACCATGATAAATTAAAAAAATCTTACACCACTGAGTAGGTAGTACTAAATAATTTTTAGATGAAATAATTTCTGACTGATTTAGTGCCGTCTTAAATTATAATTGAGTACATTCTTATATCTCATACTACCGCTGTAACTGTTCCTCCTATAATTATAGTTTGAAGGGGAATTTTTCTGATCATACATACACATGGGTCCTTATAGTCTTTCTATGGCATTTGATCTGAGACAGTGTGGTGCTTGGCACCTGTGACAGTCTGCCATGCTGCTCATTACAGTCTCACATTTAGACTCAAGTAATTCCACAAGACCTGATTACAAGAACTGGGTTCCCATGATAGTCTAGAAGTAATGAAACACCTGGATCTGATGATTCAATTTCAATAAAAACTCTAAGGACCAAAACCAGATAAGTTCAGAATTTTAGTTCATACTAAAGAAATAGAGGAGAAGGCTAAGAGAGCTACTATAGGGAATATGCGGTAGATAAGTTTAATCATCAATAGAGGTGACATCAACTGATTGCATTAAGAATTTCTTTTCTCTGTTTTTAGCTACATCCTTTGCCATGTGACTTCAAATGTGCGATCACTAAAGAGAGAAAGCATCTCTTCTATCACTTTTTTAATTCCTGGAATTTGAATTCTGTCATTTGACTTGTTTGGCAAACTTATAACAGCCAATTTCATATAAAAAGAGAATTTTGCTTCTAGTTTTGAAGCTATGTTTTATGCCATATAATGACCCTGGACCCACTGCTGGTGGATGAAAACATGGCAAAAACCATACCATCACGCAATCTGCAGAATACTAACAGCCTGACTGATGTGAGTGAGCCAAATCCTGAATAAGAGCTACACACCCAACAAGGCAAAATATCTGACATGCCCAATTAAGGGTAAAATAGATGATTGTTGTTTTAAGTTATTGTTATTAGAATAACTGTCAAAATAGGAAACAACAGTTAAAATTATAATGTTCCCATATTAAAAATAAGACAAAAAAGCATTATACTGATTAACACTGGAATATTCTCATATTAAAAATATGATATATTATGTTGGTTAACATAGGTTTACAGAATGAGCAAGCCACCCAACAGGTCCAGGGAAACTAATGACCTGTTGTGACACTGGGATATAATAAGCAATATATACACTTAACCTTGATTCTTTATTTCTTTTCTTTAAAAAAAATTCATTTATTTATGTATACAAGAGCTGGAGTATAGGCCAGAGGTGCATGGGGGTGGGGGCGGGGGGTGAGAGGATTCACCAGAGACAGAGTGGGGAGCAGAACAGGCAGACTGACAGAAGTACACTGCTGAGGGGAGCAGGGGGTGAGTCAGGAGAGGTCTGCTGAGCCTTGTGTGTTAGCTCTCTGGCTGCGTTTGGAACTCGTGCTGTGGTGACTGCCATGAGCTTCACAGTGCAGAGACTTAACCCCTTGTGCCACCAGGGAGGCCCTTCTTTCCTTATTTCTGATACCTTTGTCTAAAACTCTTTGAATATCCAGTGCAATAGATGTGACAGGTACACCTTTTTAAATTCACAATATAGATCACAATATAGATCTGGGGGAGGTACAGCACTATACTATAGCTGGAGTGTCACAACTCATGTGTACAGTAAACATACAGTAAACAGCTATTCAGGGTTTCAGAACAGTAGTCCCTGGAACTCATTCCAAAAAACAATTGAGTTGTATGACCATGTAGCCCCTGTAGCCCAGAGAATAGAGGGGGGATGCTAATTAAAGAGGATGATAGTTCCCACTCAGGCAGTTTCATGTAGTTCCAAGGGTGGAACATTGTCAAGTGAAGATTGTTCAGATTTCAATCCCAGGCAGTTTTTGACTTGCTGACTTGTTTCAATTTCATATTGGTGGATGGGTCTGGGCATCCCAAGATTGGCAGTGAGGCTGGACTCTAGTTCTGCTTGGTTTTTATCCAGATTTTATCCATTCTATCACAGCTGAATTTATGCAAATTAGTCAATCTTGGTGCTGCTGTATGGCTTCAGGGTGGCTAGAGGAACTAGTCATCTGATTAAAGGGTTGGGGTTTTCTTTTTCTTTCTTTCTTTTTTTTTTTACATTTTAAAAGGGCAGGTTTATTAGGAAAAGGAGAAAAAGAGAGGCACTTGAATACTCACAGGTGGGCAGGAGAACTGCTGCTGCTGCTTTGCAAAGGGAAAATATGAAAAGAAACACCTGCATAGTCACAGGTGGGCAGGAGAATTTGGCTGGAGTTCTCAACCCATCTCTTAAGGAGAGAGAAGAGGGCCTAGAAATTGAGTTAATCACAAACCACCAATGATTTATTCAAGCATGCCTATGATGTTGGTCTTAGGTTCCTGGATTTAGTAGTTCCTTACTTCTTCACTATGGTGTGAGAAGGATTCATAGCCACATCTTTAGCAGTAGCAAAAACAAAGTTCATTTAGAGACAGAATAGAAGAACATCCAGGGAAAGATCCTAGGCAGGCAGAGTTCTTGATAAGAACAGCTGGTAGGAGATTGTGGGGGCGCTGGTCTTAAGTGTAGGAACTGTTCATCCCATCCTTTCCTGGAGTACACTGCACAGACACTCGAGGAGTGTAGTTTTATCTGCTCTGGCAGCAGGTTGGGGCAAGGAGATCATTTGGCCTGAATTGCTGTGGTGTTGAGCCACCCCGCCCTTCCCTTGCCAGGGGGGAAGTATTTGTGTTTTTTGAGGGTAGTGCTTGTTTTGTTTAAGGGAATTATCTTACCATCCTGATGCTGGCCAATTTCAAGGAATTGTTCCCCCTCCTTACCTCTACCCCCTGTGCTTCTTGCTTTTCTTGGGCTTTGTGGGCCTGCCTGTAGGTTGGGGTGGGGCACTGCCTTTCTCGCATCTGGCAAGTGTTTCATTGGGTCCTGGGTGTAGCTGGCCATTTAATCGTTTTGGGGCATTGTCTTCCCTGCCCTGATTTTTTTTTGTTAATGTTTTATTTATTTATGCATACAAGAACTGGGGTGTAGACCAGAGGTGCAGAGGGATGAGAGGATTCACCAGAGACAGAGTGAGGAACAAAACAGGCAGATCTACTGAAATACATTGCTAAGGGGATCAGTGGGCAAGGCAGGAGAGGTCTGCTGCGCCATGTGGGTAGCTCCCTGGCTGGGCATCAAACTCATGTTGCAGTGGCTGGCAATAGCCTGATAGTGCTGAGACTTAACCCCTTGCACCACCAGGGAGGCCCATGCCATAAATGTTTAATACCTATATAATTAGATCTCCATAAAAACGCTGAATGGTGAAGGTAGGGGAGTCCTTGGGCTGGTGACATCTGAGAGTGCTAGGAGAGCGTCATGCCTGCAGAGGGCACGGGAACACCACAGCCTTCCACATACTTTGCCTGCCGTGTGAATCTCTTCTATTTGGCTCTCCCTGAGTTGTGTTGTTTATGATAAACCAGTAAATGCAAGTGAAGTACTTTCCCGAGGTCTGTGAGCAGTTCTAGCAAGACAGTAAACCCAAAGAGAGCATGTTTAAATTCTGAACTTAGAATAAATTGGTCAGAATTTTAGATGGCCAGGACTTGATATTATTGTTTGAGGTGGGATAAGTCTTGTCAGACTGACTGAGCCCTTAAAGTTTAACTTGTGGGGTCTGCACTAATGTCAGGCAATTTATGTTTTAATTTAATTAACTGGTAGAACATCATGTTGGTAACTACATATTTTTGAACACTTGCTTAGAGTGGGAAAAAAAATCCACAAATTACTTAGAGTGGGAAAAAAAAATCCAGCAATGTAATGGGAAAAAAAAAAAAAACACAGAAAGAAGTGTCTGTACTAGGTAGTGGTGAGCTGGTTCAAAAATTTGTATCCTTTTACTCAGCAGATGAAAAAATTATAAAGTAAATTTCAGATTTAGACAAAATAATTCTCCAGGCTAAATGCAGGAAATGACAGCTGATTTATTTTAATGGAATAAGATCAAATTGTATAAGGAAGATATGATCAAAAGAAAATAAAAGGGGAATACAGATTGTATGAAGGATCAGAACTTGGTAGGCTAAAAAAATAGCATGGTTTCTTACCCTGGGCCAGTATGATACTTTCAAATAAGATGTAGCCACAGAGTACAGATTTCACAGCCATGGAGTTGTGAAACTCTGTCAAGACATTTGAAAAATTAAGGCAGTGCCTCCTAGACATTTTCTGTTCTCTCAGAGAGATTTCAGAAAGCTTTAGGTCATAGCACACAGAATCCTGGCCTCAAAATAGATGAAAATACATCCAGAGAGTAAATCATAGCAGGGAAAAAAAATTTGAATATGGTCTTCATTAGATGGGTTGGTTTGGAATTGGTGGGTAATTAAACTCGCAAAGTTTTCCAAGAAATAATAATGGGGAAAAAAGATTTCTACATCCTGAACTAAAAGGCTATGAGTCCATTTAAATTAGCATAAAACAAAACTCTGACCTTCCAAAATTTTACTAGGAAACTGGCTCAGAAAGTTTTGCTATATTTTTAAATGCCTTTTATAGAAGTACCTAAGAAGTTTAACAGAAAACCAAATGATGTCCAAGGAAGTGAAATCAAGTGGAATAGTGCAAAAAAGGCTGAGGCACCACACTCATGTATATATACATATAGATGTATATAATATACACATGCACAGCTATATGTGTATCCTCTTATATGAATATCTGTGTGTAGATTTTTTGTTATGTCATGTTTTCGTATATACACATACATACACACATATATGTATGTATGTATGTGTGTACATATATACACACATACACACACACACACAAATGATGGATACAGGAAGCCTAAATCAGTATATGACATTTTTAGCAGACACCTGAACGATTGTAAGGGGACAACCAAGGGAACATTCTGGTAAAGAAAAACAGCATTATGAGAAACGAATACTGTTTTTCTGAACAGAAGAAACGAATATGCTCTCTGGAGCAGAGTGATTAAAGGGAAGCAATAAAACAACAGATTATTGGCAGACAGGAACCACATTGGTGGGGTTTTGCAAAGAGAGTTGAATGTTTTATCTTCTGCTAAGTGTAATGAGACATTTGGGGAACATTTTAAACAGAGGTTAAATACGGTTCATTTCAAATATTTTTTTCCACTTTTCTATGAAGAATGGATATCATGGGAGTAAGAACAGAAGTATGGAAACTGACTTTGAACCCAGATTATTTTTACTTTGATATTAATATTTTGAGAATATTTATTTATAATTACTCATTTTCAATAAATATTGATTGCATTCTAAGTATCAACACTGTAAGTATATATTCAGAATTCATCAAAAAGGTACTCTTTGGCATACCTATATATAGGTTATATTTAAATATTTTTTTAAAAAACATATGTAGGTTAATATGGGTCCATGTGAAAGAATTAAGAAGACATTTTCATGAGTAGATAATACCTAAAACAGGGTTTGAAGATAGTGACTTTAAGTGAAGGATGTAAAAATGTCAAGGTTTTCCTAGGGGGGAAATAAAGCAGTGTGTAAAGGTCAAGAGACAGGAGAGTACATGACCACTTAAAGGTGTAGCAAGTGGTTCAAATTCCCAGAGCATGAGTTGAAGTAAGAGAAGATTAAAGATATTAGGATGCAGAGATATGATCATAAAAAAAAAAACCTGACTGTGTATTCTAAATGTCTGGGTTTTATCTAGATAATCAGTGAGTACCTGTAGATGGAAAAAGTAGCTTTATATAAAGAGTGACAAAATCAGACTTCTTTAAATGATGCCTATAATTGCTATGTTAATAATGAATTAAAAAGGGACATGTATAGAATTATATAAAATTAAAGAGGCTTTTGAAATAATTGAGATAAAATATCATATTATGTCTGCTTTGTAAAATGAAACCAAACGTGATTTTTTTTTCACAAGTTGCGGGTGGTTGTATAAAGGTTGTATAGACAAGTTAAAAATCCATCTGTTAAAGGAGGAAGAAAAGTATTATGCTTTATAATGACAAATAAAGAATTAGATGTTTATTTATTCCACTGTATACAAGTCATCAAATGATGGGGTGAAATAAGTACACATAAATTGGCAGGAAGTTGTGTAATATAACATATTCCTTATTTTCTATAACAAATATCAGTGTTATTTAACTTATATAAATGTGATAAATATATGGATTTATGGAGTTACAATTCATCAAAAGTAAATACTGAATTTGTCTTTGAGGAGCAAAGTAAATACTGAATTTGTCTTTGAGGAGCAATGTTGAGTGCTGGGCTGGCTTCCTTTATAAAACTCTGTAGGAATGTGACTTATCAATTATCTACATTATTTATACCTGTTTAAAATGTACAATAACTTTCTTAGGAAATTATTTGATATTTCTTTCCTATATATATATTTAATTTTGTATTAATTTGTATTGAGGTAACTTTGGTTCATATACCATATGTCACACTGAGGTAGGTTCACACCTATTCAGATGTGAGTTGCCACACCACACCCACCACCAAGGTAATCATTGTCCTCCACCATGGTCCACTGTGGCTCTTTCCTTTTCTGTAACTCTTTCCCTCCCTCCACTGGTAGCCTCAATTCTACCCCTGGTTATTTAAATGTAATGAGAGGGAAAAAGCAGGTCACCTATGAACATACTCCCATCAGGCTCATGTAAGACTTCTCTGAAGAAACCCTTTCAATGTATAAATTTTACACAATATTACTATCTAGTTGTATTTCAACAAACCATAATATAGTCACTGTTGCAATTTTCCATTTTATGAGAAATGTGTTCTCTATAGAATCAAGCTGTTGAATATCAAGTGGATTGTATCTGAAAGTATGTGGCATCAGACAGTGCTAGAAACCACTTCTCAAATAAGAAAACTAGATAATAACAATGGAGAATCTTTCATGAAATAACCAATTAGGAATTTGGAAGGATTTAAAACTGAGGAACAACTCTGAGTTGTCCTATTGTTATTATTGTTGTATTAGATCAAATGAAATCATCAATCATTTCTAAATTTGGGAAGCATTTGATGTCCCAATCTCCTTAAAATGAGTTCAGCAGCCTTTAGCGTGTCATTAGTGACTAACTTCTTGAATAATTGAGGGAACAGAAAAAGAGGAGACAACAAAGTCATAGAAATTTTATAGCTCTTCAAGTTGTGCAGTTTGTAGGCAAAGCCTTCAGAAAAGTAGAAGGGGGAAAACATCTCAAAGGATAAAGTATAAGAATGTCTTTTGAAAATATTAGCTATTGCATTATATTTATTATATCCCCCATCTAAAAAAGAATCATTTGTTGGAATAGTTAATATGTATGATATTGTTTGATTTTCTGTATCTTAACCATATCCAAAAACTCAACTATCACAGTTTCCTAAGTCATTACATGTATTTCTTTACACAGCTTATAAGTATTTAATAGTTTTTCTTACTTCCATATCTCATAACCATCTATTCTATTTCCTGTATCCAAGACACACTTGAATATAATCCACAATCTGGCAGCTATTTTTATTTATAATTTTCCTATTAAGTACATACATACAGACTGATTTGGACTTGCCTTCTGTCATTAAATGTATGCTCATTAATTTTTGAATTATTGATTTGTGTGACTATTAAATTAATTAAATGTTAATATTAAAATAGAATAAAGTTTTTATAATGCAACTCAAATAGCAAGGACACTTTCCTAATGGCATCTTTTGATGTAATTACTGTGTTGTTAAATTTATACTTCATATTTTAATTCTTCCAATAGTTTCCCTTAGATTCTGGCTGAAGCTGTTTCTAGAAATGAATAAAGTTGCTGAAATGTACAAACTTTTGTGCATTACTAGATTATAATTTAAAAATTACTTAATGATTCTTCCCTACTGTGTGATGATCAAATCATTCACAAATCACATACATTTCACATATCAAAACATAAAATCACGTAGACTTTCTCACTTTCAAGGAATTGCTATTGCATTTAGGAATAAAAAATGCTCTTGTTGACCACAAGACTATGCTTCCTTATAGTCCCACCTATACCTTTGTTTTATTTTTTTAATTTAATTAAATTTTATACACATGTATATATTTTTTACATCATTCTTCCTTTTTGTCCAATGCATGCTTTCTCCCTTCAGGTGTAGTCCCCGCACAGCTCCCATCACCATTTCAACCGTGCACCATCACCATAGTACCTTGTGCAAGAACACATTCCCTCCCCAATCTCTCTAACTCACCAAGAATCATGATGTTAATGAATTATTTCCCATAAAGTTGAAGATTTTGTTCAGTGATGGCATTTGCTCATACTATTCCCTCTACACCAAACATCCTTACTTCTTCCACTTTTCATTGTTTTTTTTTTTAAGATTTATTTATTTATGCATACAAGAGCTGGGGTACAGGCTGGAGGTGTGGGGGGTGAGAGGATTCACTAGAGACAGAGTGGGGAACAGAACAGGCAGACTGATGGAAGTACACTGCTGAGGGGAGCAGTGGGCTAGTCAGGAGAGGTCTGCTATGCCATGTGGGTTTCTCCCTGCCTGGCCAGGAAGCAAACTCACTGCAGAGACTGTGGACAGCTTCACAGGTTGCATCTTAACCCCTTGAGCCACCAGGGAGGCCTCTCTTCCACTTTTTGAATGAGGTGTTCCTTCTGGTTCATTTTAATTTTCACCACATTAAGGATTATCTTATGTTCCTGGATAAGCAGATGCCAAGATAGGATTAGATATTCAGAGGACTTATTGGAGGAAATACCTTTCATCTGGTATGAGGAAATAGAGGAAGGATGAAGTCAACACACAGTGCAATATGCATTCATTGTCTTCTTTAGCCCATCTTCTTACTGCCTTTTGATATTTTCACCTCTAGGCCCCTGCAGGAAGACCACTCAGTCCCCAGTGCAACTCCCTCAATGATGTAGTGTCACTTTCATTACTTTTTTTCTTATGTGACAGTTTCCAGAAATATACAATAGGTTGGGATATTTCATCATTGAAGATATCCATCGTGGCTTCTAAGATATAATAAATGTGTTATGTACTATAGAGTCAATATAGTTTAACACCCACTTATACATAAGTACAATATATGTATATATGCATCTACATATATTTTTTAAATTCATAATATTATTAAAAGCAGCACCTTGAATCATATTGCTGTGTTTTTCAAGCTTAACTTTTGGTTCTCTGCAATTGCCTTCCCATTATTCAACAAGTGTTAGAGTACTTTCAGTAGCAGGATTTGAGAGCTTCAAGAGCTTTATTTAGCAAACACTGATTTTCAACATTAACCATATCTTAGTTTTGAGATTCTTCATAAGGACTCATATGAGATCTCAGACCTCAAGTCCATCATCTTATGATTCCATTACCTAAACTAGTGGGTGGAATTCAACACCTGATCTGGTATCGTCATTCCTCAGTCTTTTTCCAGTAAAATCTGATGTCAGTTCATCCAAGCTGGAATAAATGAAGATGATGCATTGGAGCCCTTTAGTTGGGTGGTTGCTTTGGCCTACTATAGTTTCCTCCTTCCAGACAGCATTAAAGTGTGAACAAATCGACATAATTAAGCTGAACCTATTTTATTTTATCCCATTCCTTAAGAACCACTTGAAGAGTTCCACTTGGCTTTCTTTTCCTAACCTTTCTCCACTTTTACTTCCCATTCCCCATACACAATTTAATGTTTTTTCTGCTAACATATCTTTTTCATCCAAATAACATGAAACTGTTTCCATCATTAAGACCTTTGTGTCCCAATTATGATAGTAGTTAGGCCTCAACTCTATCACTCCTGGAGAGTCCAACAGGTTATGTCTCAATAGATGTTCTAGACCCATTTCATATTTTCCCTTCCCTGGCCCTGGAATCATGCATTTATCCCATTAATCTCATATCTTTGAAAGTGGTATTTTGGAAAAAAGATCTGGGCACTAGTTATGCTTATTGCTAATAGAGTTTTGCCTCTCACTGTCCTCTCATGGAATGTGAATAGAAAGTAAATACTTGTATGTATGTACATTGGCAAATACATGCATAGTATATAGGTACAATCACAATATTGTGAAGTATTTCATAATACCTGCACTTCTAATTTAATCCCATGGAGTTCATACTCCCTTCTCATATTAGCATGTGGATCCTCTGTTAGTATGGGGTTTTAATCCTATTGCCCGCAATATGCTTACCTATTTGTTCACAAATCTACATGTAGCCAAAGGCTCTGGGTTGCTTTTTTACCTTGTTCCAGTATAGTTCTTATGAAAATTGTCATCACCATCCTCTGAATTTAACAATATCTATTCGACTGAATTTGGACCCCAAAAAAGGAAAATACAAAAGAATAAAAATGAGGGAAAGAGGAATAGGTAAAAGGAATGAAGGATAAGAAGAAGGCCTAATTTCAATTTTTTAAATTTTTTAAAACTAGAGAAAATATATTACCTACTCGAAATGTTATTTTACAAGATCGTTCTTAGAAAACTGATGAATTACAATATGCACTCTGAAGTGGCCTTTCAGCTGCTCCCAGAATAGGAAAACCAACCAAACCGAGGTGGCATTGAGAAATGTTATCATTGGAATTTACCCACATTAAATCACTTGGTTTATTTACACAATGTTATAAAGAAAGGAGCAATTCCCATTTTCAGATTACATGAGATGTTTTGTCTTCCTTTGGCTATATTTCACACCCTAATGAGTCTGTATATTTTTTGCTACTTCTAATCACAGGTTTATCATTTAACTTTTCAATTGAAAGGTCAATGTAATTCTCCTAAGGAACTCCCACTCCTTAGTTTCTCAGACAGAGGTTCCAGAAAATCTTTCTATGTAGTCAATATTATTTTACAATGGAAAAATTAAAAACAGGATGTTTAAGGAGTACGCCATTAAAAAATGTTATTGGTCACTTGTGCTAGACCCTTGAGAGTAGAGATGAGTAGGAGTTGACACAGGTGAAACATACTCTATGTTGCTTCATAGAAGTGGGTCATTTTAAGAACCTGAAATAAGGTGATTTACATGGATTACAAACTTAAAACATCAAATAAATAAATATCTATGAAGCACAATTATACTCGTCCCCCATCAAATCAAACAATACTCAAGATTAAAAATTATGTTTTAGACAATAAAGGAGCTCCTATTTTCTTGACCTTGTAGGATAGAAAAAAAAAAAAACAACTGGAAGAAATGTTTGCTCTTTAATGCATAATGTAAATCAGGCTACTGGGTAGCTAATACAAAGGATTGCTTTGTGTGATAGTTTCAGTGTGTCTAACCATTTTGAATCATAAACATTGAATGCAGCATGGCAGTTTTCCCCTCAAACTGTCACATCATTAATATCTACTCTATAAACCTCTAGTTTATTCTGAAGTTCACGTGAAATAAATATGATAGAATGTTTTATGTTTATGCTATTTGTTTTGTCATAGGCCCTTTCTGTGATAGGAATTGTAGGAGTACCCAGTGTCTGGCTGTCACAGACTAGAAAAGCAGGAGGAGATTCAATTGTTGGCTTTTTTAAAATGGGTATAAAGTTTTGTACACATTAAAACTACTCACTTATTATGTGTCTCTCCTAGTATATTGAAATTGAATGAAACAAAGCACATGGATTATAGTTGCATAGACACTGAACACTGTGCTGAAGATAACTAAATATTACCAATTTTTGAAAAGTACTAAATATGACTTTGTAGGTTAAAGATCATTTTTGCCTTCTCTAATTTCCTTGCTAGACACAAATATTGATTTTTAAGTCACCATTTCCCATACATAATAAATAATTATAGTTACTTTAATTTTGTTGTTCAGTACTATTTTTGAAATAGTTGATCAGGCTTTTCTCTTTTTGAATCCTCTCCAAGTACTCAATGTTCTTCTCATCTGGATACAATTTTGACATTCTGTTCAGAACAAAAGAAAAAATTATCATCAGAAAATAAGTTTATTTGTATATATAAACATAAACCAGTTTGAACCCATGTATTTAATAAATATTTTTAGTTGTTGAATGTAGCCTATGCATCAGATGCTGTTTTAGGTAGTTGAGGTTTATAAGTAGAAAAAAAAATGAAAAAATACATGTTCTGATCTTGTGGTATTTTCATTCTAATCAGGAGAGAGGCAATACACAATAATCAAGATAAATAAACTAATAAATTACAAAGTGATTTAAATTATGGAAGAAATTTTACAAATCTTGCAATATAATGGTGACTGAAGTTCTGTGAGGGAAAGAGATGTGGATTCAAATTTTAAATAGAGGACTCTTCAGGGAATGAGATTTTAGGAAAAAAAAAAAAAGGTTTGACTATGGTAAGGCCATTGAGTGAAGAAAAGTTTTGAAAGAGGAAACAACCAGCTTCTATGGGGAGAGTGCAAAGTAGAAAATGCCAGTGTAACTGAATCAGGTTATTAATTTGGGGTAGAGTAGAAGGGGATACATGAGAAAAGCAGTTGGTCTTTTTACTGGATGAAATAATAAGCCAGTGCAGAATTTTGAGGAGAGTGACAGTCTTCAACACTTCAACAAGTGTATATATATATATATATATATATATATATATATATATACACTTGTGTATATGTGTATATGTGTATATATATATACTTGTGTATATGCGTGTGTGTATATATATATATATATACACATACATACATAAACACACTAGAAAATAACTAGAGGGAAATAAGGAGACAAGATGAATATCAGGGAGATTAGGTAGAGATGATTTTCAATAATCTTGTGAGATGTTGGTGACTATAATCATGGTTATGGAGGTTTTAGAGTTTGAGATGTCTGCAAGATACAAATTTATGGAACTACTCAAAGATTGGCTATGAGGTCTAAATGAAACAGAAACATAGAGATGACCTCATTCTTTCATTCTTTTTTTTTTTTTCCCTCTTCCTTCAGCAACTGAAAGGGTAGAGTTGTCATCATCGCAGATAAGGGAGGTTGTTAATGGAGCTGCAATAGTAAGAAGCATTAAGATTTTAGATTTGATGTAACTTACATGTCCAGATGGAGATATTAGGGAAATAACATGGCCCACAGCAGCCTTAACAAAGACAGTCCTGTGTTGTTAAACTATCAACTAAGCCACAACATTTAATTAATGTAAAACATTGCTATCAGATTTTTCATACTTCTATTTTCTATTTTACATGCCATCTAAAGTTAAATTAAGAGAGAATGCAGGGGGAAAAAATGAGACATTAATGGACTCTAAAAAGCTGCAGAAGTTCTAAGAGAGATTTGAAAGGTTAGGGATCAAAGGCCTTGTGTTTTCAAATTGCACATTATCTATGCCGAATCATTATACTAATGAGTTCCCACTGTAGAGTTCACATTTATAAAAAAGGGTTTTCAGATTACAAATGTAGAGTCAAATTTTCATAATGCATTTCCTTTTCCCTTTGGAAACAGCTTTAACTCATTAAGGCCATGAGGACATCATTTTCTAAAGCTGCCGCTCTTTAAATTTATGACTTTATAGAAAAATGTCTGCCAGCAAACTTTACTGTAATATGAAATACTCATACCTCAACATATTTCCCAGCTGTCACATTACCATGCTAGTGAGGTCCACTTGTAAACTTGCGCTTTTCCTGATGTACTTTGCGAGGCTAACGGTGATCTCTTTAGGACTTCAATATACTGCTCACACTGAGCCATATAAGATGCTGGTCCTTTCTTCCCCTGAAGTTCAGGTTTACAGTTATTATTAATGGCTAAACCTTTCTTTGGATGCCCCATTCTTTGTAATGGTAATATGTGAAGCTGTTCAGACAAGGATTGTACTCAGAAATATTCAAGGGTTGCGCCTTTCAGCAAACTTTGAGGCAGTTTTGCAAAAATTTGAGACACTATGGCAATGATTTAGAGAACCAACTGACCAGTATAATCTGCACATATTTGGTCATTAAACTGGAGAAAAAAAGATAGTAATCCTCATCTTGCATTTTACTAATAGTACAAAATAAAGCTTTAGACAGGTTAGTCCTTATCCTATGTGATTTCAAGGGTTGCTTTTTCTCATATAATTAGAAATTCATGAAGAAACTTCAAGTTAAAAATGTTCACATGCAAAACTTTCAAGAAATATGATCTTTCAAGAAAAATATCATTTCACTTATTTTACTTCCCCATGGTGATATTGATTATATGTATTTGATATATAAAAGAAGGTTATGATGTAAGTTTAGTAAAACTAATTATTCTGCTCTTCTTTCTGGTGTGCCAAATTTGCAACTTTTATTTTTCTTCAATAAGTTAGCATTGGTGATTTATCTTTTGGTATCTGATGATCAGAGAAGTAGAGACTTTATTGGGAAATGTGGAACAGTATGCTATCAGAAAAACTACTCTCAAAAACCATCAGTTCTCTTACTATTATGTCTACCAATTAAATGACAAAATTATTTAGAGACACACCCAGCTCACTCTCTCATAGTTTATTTTTATTGCAATTGTTGACTCGGTTTATAAGGTTATGACACCATTTATTCACCATCTCCTCTCTGTCGATATAGTAGGCACTGAGGTCAATAAAAGAGACATACGAATCATAGATTTAGCCTTCCAAAATGATCTTCCTTTCTAATAATTAGTCTGCTCTGGCCAGATCCTCTTGGTGTGATCCTGTGCTTCCTTCATATTTTTTATAGTTCCCATCTATACCTGCTCACTCCTCGTTCAGTCTTTTGTTAGTAAGTAATATTACCAGGTTGTGAGTATAGAAAATCTGTTTTAATTTTAATGTCTGCATTCTGGGGACAATGCTTGTGCCATGAATAAATTTAAAAATTAGTCTTGTCTCTAAATATTTTAAGATACTTTCCAATAATTGTCTCCAAATACTCTACCACTATATATTATATACAAGGAAAGTTAAAATGCCTTGTAAACACAGTTCTCCAAGCTATTGAGAGTTAAGTTCATTTTTTAATACACAAATTCCATAGTGCATTTTTAAATTCTGAAAGAAAATAGGTCCCTGACTGGCAAAATTAAAACATGTAACAAAGTTGATTTTCACATTTATACAAGTCTTATTTAATGTTTTCTGAGGGAAAAGTAACATATGGCAGAAAAGTTAAACAGTATATTCTCTGTGTTAAAATCCTAAGCACTTACAAAACCAAATGCTGTCAAGGATGCCGAGCAACTGGAACATATTCATTACTACCAACACTCAATAGATGAAGCACAGAGGGTTTTTAAAGTGGGAAACTATCCTCTGTGACACAGCAACAGAGGATACCTGACATTATACATTTATCAATATCTGTAGGACTATGCAATAAAGACTTATCCCTAATGAAAATTAAAGATTTTTAGTAAAAAAAAAGTATCCATATTTGTTTATTAATTATAGCAAGGTACCATGCTAATGCAACTCTTATTAAAATCACAGTTATTTCTTTGTTTTAGGTACAAATGTGTTATTTCTAAATGTATGCAAAAATCAAATGAACTACAATAGCTATTGTTTTAATAAAGAGGTATACAGTGGAAGAAATCAATTTACTCAATTTCAAGACTCAAGATAGAGCAACAAATTAAGGCCATGTCCATGTTGTTTCCAAGACTGTAATGCTAGATAAATAGGAATGGTTTTACATAATAACTAGAGAGAAAATCCAATTAAGAGATCAGGACCTGCATATATTCTATGTGTGACTGTTGAATAAAATTATAAATTATGGGCTATGGGTTGAAAGATCAAAACCTTAAAACAATTAATTTGGTATCTTTTATCTATATTATCGAGAATCTATCAGTATACTGCTAGATAGTCCATATGCATTTTGAAGTCAACTAATATTGGAAACACAATTAATTCTTGGAAAGATTTAGAAATGTACACACACAGAAGTATATTTGAGAGACTAAAAAAATCAAAATTCTTAAATAATATGTACTGTTTGCTATTCTAAATATAAATTTAATATTTAAGATAATTTTATGTTTTAGAAAGTGTGTTAAATTTGTCATCTTAATTTTAAGTCTTTCTCAATTAAAGTAACTAGATGGTAACAGCATAAATCCAACTTCTATGAAATATGGAAATACAAGACACTAATGATTTTCAAAATGACTTTAATTTGTTAAGATTTAAAACTGTTATTTAAGTACTCACAAATGTTTTATTTCTGTACTTATTGAAATATGATAAGGAAATTAAAAAGGGAATATATTAAAACTATAAATGTACTTCAAAATACTGAAAGAACTTTAATTAACCAAGTACATAAGTAGGCTTTATTATGTTATTTAAAGTACACTTAAATTCTTTAAATGATGTAATAATTGTATCCTAAATTTAAAATCTTAATGATCTTGTAACTTTAGTTAGTGAATATTAATGAACATTAATCTTGAAACATATTAATAAATTTCTGGATCGTCATTCCCAAATATGTGCACATGCTGCACACACGAGCACGCACACACACACCTGCATGTAAAACACATAAATCAGAGTCAAGGGTAATTCAATTCTGCCATACCATGCCAAATGGAATGTCAGTGGAAGCTCCATGGAGCAAAATGAAGTTAAACATAAAGTAATCCATGCTAACATAATATGTGGGGGGGAGGGGAGACTAAAAATAGAGTATATAGAATACAAAGAATTGATGGAGAAATACTTTTAGAAGGAAAAATAGTTAGGAAATGTATTAAAATCCATTATTTTCTTTGCATTGCAGGATAAAATTTTGAGATAAGTTGATGTGAAAAATTTGAGATAAAAGTAAACTTTGAAAATTTAAAAAACTAAAGTTCAACAAAACAGGATTATGTAAATAATACATAATGTATTAATTACAAACACAATAGACAATAATTAATTAATTGAAATTGGAAAAAAGGTAAGATAATTATATTAAATCCAGAAGGAAAAGAGAAAGGATATTAAAATATTGAATAGATAATTTGATACATATAAAGAACAAAGATTATAAAATATTTTGATATGTGTGGTTTTTAGGGAGAGGATTCCACTAATGGAAAAGCAAAAAGTCCAACATAAAAAGGAGAGTTTTCTTGAGATGAAATAGTAAATTAATACACAGTATAGAAGTACACATTCATATGGAAAACAACATCACCTGCAACGTATATTTTAATTTCAAAAATAAGGAAGAGTCTATTAGAGTCTATAGATAAACAAGAAGAAAAGAAGTTCTCTTAAAAGTATAAAAATTAAGACTGTATTCAGACTTCTTCATAGCAATTATCAAAATCAGGAGGGACAATATTTTAAGAGATAGATATTGTATCCTAAGAGGGTTTGTCTTACCCCAAAAGTCTTAAAACTATAGAGGCAACAGGAAAATAAAAGTTCAATCATAGGAAGATTCTTGGAATATAATACCCAGGAGCTTATGTTCAAGAGGAAAAGCATAACTTAATGACAAATTTCAGGCAACCAATAAATAAAGAAACAATAGGCAACATGTCTAGTGGCAAGTTTTGGATAAATTGAATTTGAAACTAAAACTGAAAATGCCAGGAACTGCTTTATTATAATGTTTATTAACTTTTACAAATAAAATTATAAATGTACATATTTTCATAGGTATGGTGAGATAGAAGAATGATTAATTATATTGATATCTTCATTTGCAGGGAGTTAATTAGCAACATATCTATTAATAAGCCAAAAACAAAGATGTGTTTATTTCATGTTTTTAGAGAAATATAATGAAAAGTAACAGCAATTTAACTAAAAGACAAAGTAATAGCTTTCTAAAACAGGAATGCCATCAGAGAAGCTACATGCACTTACACTAACAGAAGAGGGCACTCTTGAACTAAGAATCTTATTAACTACCCCAAAGTGACAACTCTTAAATATAGAAGTTTACATTTCTTTCAGAAGTTGACAAATATTGTTTGTAAATGACCCGATACATGCAATTTATATAACATGTACTCAACCAAGCTTTTGCCATAAGACACCAGCTATGGATAATAAATAAATAATAGATATGACTATATGTTAATCACTTTGTTAACCAGTACAGTTGGAAGGTCTAATTTGGCTCATTGAACAAATTTTGCTGACCCCAATATAATCCTCTATACTGTAAACAGGAAAATAGTAAAAATTATTTCATTCAATGAAAGCTTTCCCCCAGAGAAATACTAATCAGACAGAAATTAACACCACCCAAAAATGAAGAAATATTCTTGAATAAGTTTTAACCAATCACCATGAACCCTGAATTTAAAATCTGTTAAAGAAATGAAGGGAAAAAGTAGGAAAATAAAATATTGAAAAAGGGGGAAGTAAGAAAAGTACCAATAGCAATATCAAAAGTGAATTACAAGGTGCTCAATGAAGAATAAATTCCAATGCATTTATTTAACAAAATGTTTTAAATAAAGAAGAATGAAAAGCAATTATAAAATAATGGAGTTAATATAGCGTATAGAAATTGGAAGAAATGGAAGAGAAGCAAGGAGAATCAAATAGTTAATTGAAATTCTTGTAGTAAAAGATATCAAATGATGAAAAAGCAATATTTACATCCATTTTCAAAGAAAAATTGTGGAAATAAAAGAAGAATTGATAGCAACTACAGGTCAGGACAACTGACCTACCAAAAAAAAAAAAAAAGAAAGACAACTTTTATTAAAGTGATTAGACTTAAATATTAAGAAATAAAAGATGGCTGATGATAATGAAATAATCCTCTCAGTCTTCCTTCCCTGAAAAGGTCAAATAAATTACATGAAAGAAAGAATTACACTGATATATGCTTTGCAGATACAACATGCAAAGTAAACTCCAATGGATTGGAATGTTAAAGAGGCAAAAGGAAAGAACCAATGAGCAAAGTTCTTGATATGTTTTAAAATTGCCCATTAGGGCCTCCCCGGTGGCGCAGAGGTTGAGCGCTGGGTTGCGAAACTGCGCGCGGCCTCTGCGGCGCCGGTTCGATCCCCGGCTGCTCCCCGGCCACCAGAGGAGGGTCCCACATGGCGTGCAGACCTCTCCTGCCGCCCGCTGCTCCCCTCAGCAGTGTACTTCGGTCCTTCTGCCTGCTCTGCTCCCCGCTCTGGCTCTGGTGAATTCTCTCACCCTCCCACGCTTCTGACTGTACCCAGTGCATGTATAAACGAAACAAACAAACCAGCAAACAAATAAATAAAGCATGCCTCTATAAAAAAAAAAAGAAAGAAAAATATGTTTAAAATTGCCCATTAACTACCGATGTAGCAGAAAACAGTTTCAAATATAAAAAGAATCAAAGAAGTCTGTATCCTTAATCCCTCCTCGTAAGGAGAATCTTATCAATAGAGGAGCAACTAGGATTCAGACAAAGACCTGAATCATCAAGCAAAAAAGAAAACATTGAAAATAATCACTCAGGTTCAGTTTTCACACTATGATAGAAGCAACAATGAAAGTGAAAAGTTTACAACTATGGAAAGGGGGAAAACTGACAGGGCAATGGGGTGTGTTTGTATATTCTTTGTGTTTGTATAGAGGTACAGATGACATAAATGATGATGATGATCATCATCATCATCATATATAGATAAATGATAGATAAATAGAAAATGGATGGATGGATATGGACAGACAGGCTTACGTATTTATGAGGAGGGCGGGTGGGCACAAAGATAAGCATGCATATATTTTATATTTCTAGTTTGTTCTCTTAGAAGACTCATAAATAACACTACTCAGTAATGATAACATTTTGAAGCTAGATCCTGAATTCTAAATTTCATTCTCCTACAAGACTAAGTTAGAATCCTTGGAAAAAATGTTGATTGCAGGTGTGTAAAAGAAAAGGACAAGATAAGTCTAAAAATCTTGTGCCAGAAAGTAAGCTTTTGCTGAAAAAATAAATGAGGAACTGTCAAGCAATTAAGGTGCTACTAATTTAAATGCAATTCAAGTATTCACTATATAGAATAAAATAATCCATTATTCTACTCCAATAAAAAATAATACACAAATTAATATGGTAGAAAAATAGTGTGTTCAGACATAATTAAAAAAATACATGTTCAAGTAAAAAATGGAGCTGTAAAGTCTTAATATGTAAGCCATCCTTCTAAAAATAATTTTGTGAAATAATACTCAATATATTGTAAGACCAAAGGGTGAAATTTCATTGAAGTATCAGACATTTACATAGTATGAAAATATTTACATGAAAGTTATTTATTCATAACAAGGGAAAATAGAAACTTCACAGAGTAAACCCTAAAAGATACTGAATTAATCAAGTGATCAAAGTAAATATAAGCAAAAAAAATGATAAACAAAAATCCTCAGTCTTTAGGGATGCAAACTGAACATAAATTCACTTTTATTTTTGTTTGGTTTCTATAAAATCACTAGTCCATCTCATCATGGACTATATAAATTCTATTCAGAAGTGAACTATGTAATTCTTTAAGTTCATTTATGTTTCTTTATCAACAAAAATCACTGTGATTCCATTATTTTTGTGTTTTAAATAGTTTTCAGAATTCACTTATTAAAATTATTTTGGCTAATTGCAGGTAACATATTTAAGTTGTTTGAACTTTGTTCTGTAATACATTTTTATTTATCCATATTTGTAGCAATCATAAATTTCAAACATTTCTTAAAATTCCCTTACCCCAAAAGTGATAAATACATTGTGTCATTCCTTATTTTGTTATAAATATTTACTTTCATACCTATGTTTTTGGTTTTCCTCCTGAATTTAATTTTCTGTGTTACTAGAGGAAAACAGGAATAGAAATTTAACTGTTCCAGTACCAAATTGTTGGGGGTATTCAATGAAGATAATTACATCAACAATGAAATATGACACTTTTAATTCATTCTAACACATTTTTACTACATTTTTCTGTCTTACTGCATTGTCTAGAATTACCATTCAATAAAAAATTAAATGGGAGAAAGTTGGTATATTCTAGTGCTCTTGATATTTAAAATAATGCTTCTGACCTCCAACATAAAATATGATAATTACACTAGATTTGAAGTAGGTATACATAATTCAGTGTAGAGAAGTTTTCAGCTACTCTTGGTTTATTAAGAGCTTTTATGATTAATCAGTATTGCACTTTATAGAATGTAATTTCTGCTTCTAATAAAAAGATTAAATGGTATTTCAGTTTAAGCTTTTAATACAGTATAATTCCATAATATATTTGTTCATGGTAAACCTAATGTGTATGCACAGGATAAAGTCCACTTAACAATATGGATGAGATATATATATATATATATATATATATTTAAAGATTTATTTATTTATGCACACAAGAGCTGGGGTGTAGGCCAGATGTATCGGGGGTGAGAGGTTTCACCAGAGACAGAGTGGGGAGCAGAACAGGCGAATTGACAAAAATACACTGCTGAGCGGTGGGCATGACAGGAGTGGTCTACTGTGCCATGTGGGTCAGCTCCTTGGCTGGGGATCGAACTCGTACAGCCGTGGCCTGGGATTGCTTCATAGTGCTGAGACCTAACCTCTTGCACCACCAGGGAGGCCCTGGACTAAATTTTGTAATAGTTTTCAAAAGACAATTGAGGATTTACCCCCCCCTTTTTTTGGTGTTGGTTTGAATTATAATTTTCCTTATTTAGTTATCTTCTAATATTCTATGGTATAGATTACATAAAACTTCAGTGAGGCAACAGAAAGCTTAGGTTCAACCATTAGAAAAGCCTTCTGTTGAACTCATCATAAGTATGTGACAGCATCAGAGGAACTGAAACCCATCTTAACTGAAAGCAATCATAACAACAGTAACAGCTAAAATTCAAATGTAACTTGTCTAGATTTATTGAAGCAGTTCCTTCTCCACAGTTAATTGAGATGATGTTAAAGGTGTAAACATTATTTACTGTGTTTTTTCCTGTTTTACATGATATGTATGTCATAAGTAAAAATAGTGGTATGTATAAAAATTCAACAAAACTTAATTGTTAAAAGTAGTCAACACGGTAAAAATCAGAGATAAGTAAGATGTCAACTATTGTATATAGGTATTGAAATGAATAATGATTAATCCACCAGAGAAATGAGTGGAAATGTTGACTACTTATATGTCAATAGTAGATGGGGAATTTCAGCAGAGTGACAAAACTATAAAAATGAGATGAATAGGGCACCCCCGGTGGCACAGCAGTTGAGCACTGGGTTGCAAGGCTGCGGGCAGCCTCTGCAGCACCTGTTCGATCCCTGGCTGCTCCCTGGCCACAGGGGGAGGGTCCCGCATAGTGCGCAGACCTCTCCTGCCGTCCGCTGCTCCACTCAGCAGTGTACTTCGGTCCTTCTGCCTGCTCTGCTCCCTGCTCTGGCTCTGGTGAATTCTCTCACCCTCCCACGCTTCTGACTGTGCCCAGTGCTTGTATAAATAAATAAATAAATAAATAAATAAATAAATAAATAAATAAATAAATAAATAAATCTTTAAAAAAATGAGATGAATGAATCTATTAGGGAAATATATGTCAAGCTCATACTAGATTTGGCCATAACTAAGGAAAGAATTAGTGAACATGAACTTAGGTAAATGCAAATTTCCTTGAATGAAACAGAAAGGGTAAAGTTTAAAAGAAAATAATATTAACATTTCCAAGTGTTAAAAGGCCATATAAAACTCTCTAGTATATGATTGATATCCTAAAAAAGAGAAGGAAAAGAATATGGAACAGAAGAAATAATTGAAGAGGTAACAGAAGAGATCTGTCCCCAAAATTATTTCTTCTAGTCAATGATAAATCTAAAATTCACAGACTTAAAATCCCAAGCCAATATATTTCAAGGAATATAAATAGTACATCTGCACACATATGTGTGTGCACACACACATACTCACACACCAAAAAAAAAATGCATGCTTATGAAAGCTAAAAGAATTTTTTTGTAAACACTTATGGAAAAAAATACAAATTTCATAGAGGGTGAAGATAAGAATTGCTAACTATGCCAGACATAATATTGGCCAGAAGAAAATCGAGTGAAATCGCTATTTTATTGCAAGACAAACTATCAATTCAGAATTACTCAGGTACCAAAATTCTTCAAAATTAAAAGCTAGAGAATTTTTTAGAAGCACAAAATCAGAATTTATTGCCAGCATATCTAGGAGGAGCAGAGTCTTGTGCAGAAGACCTGCAATACAATTTTGTTAGTGACAGTTTCAGGTATAGGGTAGACATTCATGAGACAATGCCCAATAGACAATTGAATATATGTGTCTGAATTTCTGGACAGAAGTCTGAGCTGGAATCTGAAATTTGAGAACCATCTGTAATACAAATTAAGTACAATTAAAGCCATTTATTGTGAAAGTGATTTTCAAAGGGCAAACAGCCAAAGTACTGAACCCCGGATAATTAAAAAAAATAACAGGTAAGATGAGAGGAATCAGAAAAGGAAATCGAGGATCAACTGACACCAGCTGTATGAGAATAATTCGGTAAGTGTGGGGTATTGGAAGACAGAGAAGAAATTGTTTATGTGAAAAAAAGGAGCTAAGCAAAGTAAGTCAGAAGGGGAAAGACAAATGCTGTATGATTTCATTCACACATATGTGGAATAGAAAACAAAACAGTGAGACTGACAAAACTCAGCCAAACAAACCCTAGAACTTCAATTGCAGTATTGAGGAAGTAGGGGAAAGTCTACAGGGAAGGGGACCAAATGTGAATGGGACCCAACGGTCTGTATAAAGGACTTTGGGTGCTTTGGTGTTTGTGTGGTGAACCTATTCCCCTAAGTCATACACAGTGTTGCAAACCAGTGCTACCTCAATAAAAAGAAAGAAAGGAACCTGAAAAAACATTTGAATCATCTATTTGGAAGGGTGTGACTGTGATAAAAATAATTTCCTTTGTCACAGGCACCTTGTATCTAATGTTGAAAAAGACCTGAGTGAGCACTCAATTTCCAAAAGTAACCAACTCTTGCAAGGTGTGTGATTGTATCCCAGTGTCAAATAATTTGAGAGCAGGAAAGATGAATTCAGATGGTATATTCAACAGAATGTAAGCTTGCCTAGGACTATATGTGCACACTGTATGGATGTGTATCTATAAAATATGCACACATAATTGCATATCCACACATATGTGGATACATATACTAATATGGAATTAGATATGTTTACTTATATGGAATTTAGATATATACTACATATATACTGCATCACAATATAAGCAATAAGAAGCATCTAGATAAATATTTTACTATGACATAAAAGATTTGATGCTACTTGTCAGAAATATATTTAGGAAACAATGATTTATATTAGTAATCCAGTATATAAAGCTATAATTGATTATCTATTGGAGTTGTAATTTCATAAAAAAACAAAGGGTTGGGCCTCCCCGGTGGCGCAGCGGTTGAGCGCTGGGTTGCGAAGCTGCCTGCGGCCTCTGCGGCGCCGGTTCGATCCCCGGCTGCTCCCCGGCCACCGGAGGAGGATCCCACATGGTGCGCAGACCTCTCCTGCCGCCCGCTGCTCCCCTCAGCAGTGTACTTCGGTCCTTCTGCCTGCTCTGCTCCCCGCTCTGGCTCTGGTGAATTCTCTCACCCTCCCACGCTTCTGACTGTACCCAGCGCATGTATAAACAAAACAAACAAACAAATATAATAAATAAATAAAAAAAAAACATGCCTCTATAAAAAAAAAAAAAGTTTAATAAAAAAAAAACAAAGGGTTGCGCATTGGGTAAGATAAATATTAGTATCCAAATGATGGTGTGTTTATATAAAGAGACATTTATATAATGAAGCATTTGCTTAAGAGACATATGCTACACATAGGATGAAAACATTTTATTTTATTTCACTCATTTTTGTCTGTGTGAGTGGTTTATGCCTCAGAAAATCTGTTTTCAGTTCATATCAATTTTCCACTTAATAATGTAACCAAATAGGTAATGATTCATTGCTTCTATCCAAACACACTCATACACATAGATAAATGCTATAAAATGCCATAGCTAAGGTACCACTGTGGTTAAACCTTTGGGAGATTGCCTTCAGTTGGATTTTTATCCCAACATGGGAAATATTTTTTTACAGCTCCAGGGCTTGGAATTTCTTAGTCAGTATTGGACATGGTAAGCTCAAGCATTTTTTATTGTCATTAGACACTAAAAGTAAACAAATACTATTACGAACAAGTATTCAGGTATAAGGATTTCACTATGATTAAAGACAAACATTGAAAAAAAATAACCAAGAGGAAGTAGACAAAGAGCTCTAGCGAAACCTTGAACACTAAAAAGGGGGAGAAGAGATTTCAAAATTTGTACTGACAAAATATATGTGAAAGGATAATCAGGCAATGTGAGGAGATTTTAATATTGGAATGAGAATTTATAAATCAGTTAGTGAGGTATTCTATGAAAGATAGTAGGAGACAGTCCGAATATCAGTCAAATAGGTCACAATCCACGTTGCAAATGAAATAAAGTTGGGAACAAATATTAGAAGGTTATCATCAGAACTCATGAAAACAGACATATACGTTTTATTTGTTTCATTCTTCTGTCCCTCAAAATTAAAAGAGTGATTGAGAAAATATTAACCTAAATAATAAGGCATTATGTCTACATTTCTTTAATTCCAGGGTGAGTAGAATGGGTTGCTAGTAGGTATGCAGGAAATGTAGCAAGGAATTGGAAAACTTTATCAAATTCAGATTCTTAAGTTAGTGGGGGGAAGCTTGCTCTATTTCCTGATTTAATTATTTTAAGATGGGATCCGTGCATTAGGATTTTATTTTTGTATTTATATTTTATATTTTATTTCTTTTTCTTTCTTTTGTTTTTCTTTTTTAAAAACATTTATTTATTTATTTATACAAGCAGTGGGTACAGTCAGAATTGTGGGAGGGTGAGAGAATTCACCAGAGCCAGAGTGGAGAGCAGAACAGGCAGACTGAAGAAGTATACTGCTGAGGGGAGCAGCGGGCGTCAGGAGAGGTCTGCACACCATGTGGGACCCTCTCTGGTGGCCGGGGATCAAACTGGCGCTGCAAAGGCTGCGGGGCAGCTTCCCAGCCCAGCGCTTAAACTCTATGCCACCAGGGGAGGCCCACAGATTTTATTTTTTAATTTCAACAGGTGATGCTCTATATAGCCAACAACAGAGAACATGCTCTTGAAATACCCAGTTAATTTAATAGAATGAGTTAATAGTGATAACCTCTTGGTGAGTTTCATCTCACAAACATTTATTGTGCAATGTATACTTTCATTAAAATATATCAATTTTAATAGGGAACTCTTTAAATAACACAAGTTTTATTAGCTGGGATACTGACTTCAGGAAGAATATAGCTTAATGATAAAGTTAGCATTGACCTTTTTTGCTACTGCTTTTCAGTATCAGGAATTTAAGAAAATAGCATGTTTATATAATTCTCATAATTTGGAATATGGAAGTTATCATTATGTCACTTTTAGTAAGTTTTCACATCTATGACAATATCTTCAACGCATTCTAAGTTTTCTTTTTTAAAATATTTTAAGTAATGGCTTGACTAAATTTAGTTGGCCACATAAAACAAATCATAAATATAAAATGCATGATTTCTGCTCTTATTTGCTTTATTGCATGACATTTTAACTATATCAATGATGCATTGATATTAATAATTTTTGTCTATAATTATTTTACTACATATAAGTATCCTTATATCATGTTGCTAATACCAAATTCATAATGTCCTTAAAATAACTCTTAGTGAATGAATGTCATGTTAAAGTATGCTTTGAGAACAAATGAAATAATTCATATGCCAAATTCTGCCTCTTATTATATACTAAAGATATTAGTAAATTGAAATATATCTTCATATAATTTATTACATGTTAATGAATGCTGGAGAGAAGAAAATGGTGGTAGATTAAACGTATAACAAATTTCTGATCAAAAAACAATATTCAACGGACAATAAAAAATACAATTCTCTGAGGATGGATTATTAGCTGTAAAGTTATTTACTTCAAGGTAACCAAGTTAATTCATAGCTATCAATCTCATGAAACATCTATATGAATTTAATATTAGATTATAAATTTTTCATAAGAAATAGAATTGCCCGGTAAACTATATATTTTGCATAGGCTAGTCCAGAATGTCAGTAACAAAAAATCAAGCATTAGTGGGAAAAAGAACATCCAGCTATATCTACGTCTATATGAAATCTATGTGTCTATCTCTCTGGCTCTCTGGCTCTGTGTCTCTCTGTCTAAATTTACTTATATGTACCTGTATGACTGGATTCTCTTATACTATGCAATATGATAAAAATTCTAATAGACCGATATAGTTTAAAATCATTGTTATACAATATTAATGTGGTAAACCATTTTCTTATGTGTTAAATTGGCAAAATTTGTTTTATTTTACTTAGAAACTTTTGTTAAGATTTATTTTTTTATGCATACAAGAACTGGGATACAGGCCAGAGGTGCGGGGGCAGCTGTGTGAGAGTATTCACCAGAGACAGAATGGGAAACAGAACAGGCAGATTGACTGAAATACACTGCTGAGGGGAGCAGCAGGAGAGACAGCGAGGTCTGCTGTGCCATGTGGGTCAGCTCCTTGGCCAAGGATTGAACTTGTGCTGCAGTGGCTGCTGATAGCTTCTTTGTGCTGAGTCTTAACACCCTGTACCACCAGGGAGACCCTTTTCTTGGAATCTTTTTGTCTTGCTTTGCCCAGTATCTTATCATGTTAGCATCAATTTTTCATATTAGAAAATTTCTGATGATGAGACAAGATTTGAGGATGTGTTTATTACTTGGGAAAAAATAATTCTGGAAGGTTGGTTGAAGTGTACACTATTAGGAACAACTAAAATGTTGTTCATGTTTTTAATCAAATTTCATTATTATACCCTAATAAGGTTATAGGATTCTTTAAATATAAATGAAAAAGCTTAACATGAGTGGTTTCTAAGGAATGATCTGTTACAGTTCTATTTAAAATGCTTCAGATAGAATAAAGTAATGTTGAATGTTAGCTTTTTGTTTATTTCTTGTTCGTAACTGACTGTGTTTATAAGTTCAGGTCAGTTTTTTGTTTTTTAGTTTCCTGAACTTCAGTGTAATATTTAAAAGGGAAAAAATAACTTAATATGTGTCAATATAAAGCTTAATAGGGATCCTAATATTTGGTCAATTAATATAAGTACTTTTCTTCTTTTATACTTTATCTTTTCCATCTTATTTATATTAATTTCATTCTCTGACTCAAATAATAAAGTTTGTTGATATGTAAGCATTTTCTAAACTTTCATTTTCTCCTATATATAAACTTCTAAGGCTGCCTGTTTATCGTAAACATTAACAAATTATCATGGAGGACTAGAGGAAAGAAAAGTAGGTATATTCATACTATTCTTGTGTTAAATTAATTCTGAGTCATCCTACTCAGAATTTCTTTAGTGCATTGCATAATGAATATGTAAGCAATTAAATTCTAGGCTGACTTTTTAGCAATGGAGTGATATTTTAAACAATTACTTCTGGGAAAGGAAATGTTCATATTTAACTCAATTCTTAAACTGATCTCATAGATGTGAACTTTCAGAAATATTATTTTTGATAATGATGTATAACACATATGCATTATAACATGAGGAAACAGAAACAGAACTATAGATAATGTTTGTCTTGAGGAACACAAAATTTGAATGTTAGGTAAAAAGTACTGAGAATTTTTGTTTATTTGAACATGAGCAATAAACTGTTCTAGCAAATATTCATTTTTATGAAATTACACATTATGCAAATATTTCACTTTCATAAAATTGCCTTAACTGGAAATCTGTGCTAATGTACTGAAAGTTCAACACATCTCAATTTGTTTAAATTAAGATGTTAAAAGCCTATGCAGGGCCTCCCTAGTGGCACAAGGGGTTAAGATGCAACCTATGAAGCTATCCACAGCCAGTGCAGCATGAGTTCGATCCCCGACCAGGGAGCTGATCCACATGGCACAGCAGACCTCTCCTCTCTTGCCTGCTGCTCCCCTCAGCAGTGTATTTCAGTCCACCTGTCTGTTCTGTTCCCCACTCTGTCTCTGGTCAATCCTCTCAGCCCCCACACCTCTGGCCTGTATCCCAGTTCTTGTATGCATAAATAAATAAATCTTTAAAAAAAAAATAAAAGCCTATGTATTTGTATAAGCAGCTATTAAAAAGGAAGTGAAAGTGTATAGACAGTATATTCAGAAGCTGAATTGTATCCAATATATACCAAGATCAGATTCATAAAATATGTTTCATAAAAAATGATAAAAGTGAATGGCATATCCATATTTTGATCGAGATTCCTATTACAATTTATATAAATTTTATCCTGAAATTTTGACCTCCCAAAAGGAGTTTCACAATTAAAAGAATCATCAAAACTATGTCTAAACTGAAGAAGGTTTAAATATTCTTTTTTTATTTTTGGTTGTTAGTAAAAAGTTAATTTTATAGGGCAAATTTATTATGTATGTACTTCTAAAGTAGTCAATGTCTTTCCTTAACTCTTCAATACATGTTAAAAACTGCTATTCTAAACTCAGTATATGAATGTTTATGTATTAACACACTTTTACATATTATATAATTTAATGTTTACTATGATGGCCAGCTAAAATATTGTTTGTTTGGAACATAAAATATCGTATTATTGTGAATCATTTTATATCACAAATAATTCATTGTGGCACAAAAAATCTTTCATATTTCACATCAGGTGCCAGGCCGCTGCAGCAGGGGGCCCAGCTGACTGTACAGTGCATTCCTTCAGGCTCTGCTGGTCAGATGGGCTGTGCTGTGCAAGACTCGTTTTTAAGTTGGCAAATGCAACAGAAGCATTTTTTACTCCAAATATAAGTAGAAAATTCATATCTGCTTACTAAATGCTTCAGTACTCTGGCCTGTATATAATTAAATATTAGAAAGAATAATCATTAGATAATTATTAATTAGGTAATATAAATTTCCTGGAAAGTGTATACTTTGTTCCCTCCCTCATATTTATTGTTTCATATACTTTGACATAAGAAGTAGAAGTACATTCTACAAAATTGATATTACTCTATATATTCTCTCAGGTGATACAAATGGAATCCTAAGGACCAGTTTCAAACATCATATTGCTTTCCAGTGTGCTCTGACTTGTGAACCTGCTTCTACTTAGCAGTTTTAAGTCTGGATTTGTTGGGTTGTCACTTAAGCTTCTGATATCTTAATTATCAACTAAAGTAAATTTAAAAGAAATTTTAATTCCTTTGATTATGATTATTTGAGAAAACTAGCAAAGAAAACACCACTTTGTTTTGTCTAAAATTTAAAATGATATTCATTATAATTAGAGCATTCTAAAATATCAATAAAAAAGAAAGAACTATTCTGCCACATAAGATTTTGAAATCAAGAGGTTCGTACATAGTAAATCTATTATGTAACTCATGTCACACCGTTTGCTTGAATGAAGATCATTATTTTGGCTCATTGTTTTCACTTATTAACTTAAATAAGTTTTTAATGTCCCTATTGTGGACCTAGATTTATCTCCATAGAGTAATGTTCTCATTTTTCTGCAAATGAATAAATGCATGGCTAATTTGATGTGTAAATTTCAGTATTACTAATGGGAGTTGGTAACAGCGGCTTCTTCAGCTGTATTTCTCAGCAATGTTTAGTGAAACATTTCATTTGTTCTTCAGATTTCAATCTATAGAGCTCACATGTGCTATTTTCGCATTTCAAATGGACAGTTAAATAAGTTAATGTAGCTTATAGTAGTATCTTTTATCTGCTCCAATGTGGCCAAAAGATTTTGAAAAGCTGTAAATACAAGATATGATACTTTTGAATAATTTATATGAATGTCTAGGGAAATAAAAGCTACAAAACAATATTTAAGTGTTATTCTTACATATCAATTTAATGTTGTTCCTAGTACAATTTTGATCAATATTAAAAGATAAATAGGGGACCTCCCTGGTGCACGAGGACTTAAGTCTCAGCACTATGAAGCAATCTGTAGCCACTGCCGCATGAGTTCAATCCCCTGCCAGGGAGCTAACCCACATGGCACAGCAGACCTCTCCTATCTCTCCCGCTGCTCCCCAAAGCAATGTATTTCATCAGTTTGCCTGTTCTGCCCCTACTCTGTCTGGTGAGTCCTTTCACCCTTCTCCTGGCCATCACCCCAGCTCTTGTATGTATAATTAAATATTTCTAAAAAAAGATAAATAGGCATAGTATCTTTCATTTGTTTAACTTGGATTCAACGGGGAGCTACATGGGGACATGATTATTTAAAATACCATGTTGCACTAGCCCTTCTTAACAAAGAAATGTTAATGGTTGTCTAAACCCCGCTAGTAAGAACATTACACATGTTTCAGGAATGCACATTCTTTCTGCTATATTTTGGAGGTCCATTAATTCACTGAGAACCACAATTGTCCCTATTTGGGTCAACTAAAAGGAAAGTCTGAACAAAATATAAGCATTATGTCAAGGGTCAGCAGGAGATAATATGCTAGCAGAGGCAACTGAAAAGAGAATCCCCCTTCATCCTGAAAACTTTGCAGGTATAGGATTGCTTCACATCCACAAAGACCACACTGACACTTTGGCTCTTATATTTACAAGAATTGATATCATATCTCTGTTAAAGTTGACCTGATAAAACAGAAGGAAATATTTATGAAAGTTACAAAGGTGTGTTTTTATACAGACCAGGTCTTGATAGCACTGTGTATTCTTTTGAAGTTATTACAAAAATGTTTGTCAAAATAGTTGGAAATTACTTAGGAAGACTTATATAAAAAGCATTATTATTAAACTATCAAAAATAAGTAATGATTAAAATCTTCAGTACAGTCCCCAGTATATATACCACATATATATGCACTACACACACACACACACACACCATATATACATATATGATATAGGGGAACCCTATTTCTTTTAGTTTTTAAGATATGCAGAATTACAAGAAGTATAAACATTCACCAATGTCATTATTCTAAACCAAAATAAACATGGTTTGTTATTATTAAATAGTATGCGGAATAATTTTTAATGTATATATAAATCAGCATACATCCAATTTCTAGCTAAAGTAATAAAAGTGTAATTCTTAGAACAAAATATTTCTGAGATATCTCTGATCATTAAGCTATGGATATCCTGTAAGTGGGATTTTCAGGTAAAATGGTATTTGCACATTTAAAGGTATTATTTTTAGAGCACTTTTAGGTTTGGAACAAATTTAGGCAGATAGAATAAAAAAGTTCTTTTTTTTAAAGATTATTTATGCATTCAAGAGCTGGGGTACAGGCCAGAGATGCAGGGGGTGAGAGTATCCACCAGAGACAGAGTGGGGTACAGAAGAGGCAGACTGACTGAAATACACTGCTGAGGGGAGCAGCGGGCGAGATAGGACTTGAGGTCTGCTTTGCCATGTGGGTTGCTCCCTGGCCAGCCGCATTGGAACTCATGCTGTAGAGGCTGTGGGATTGCTTTATAGTACAGAGCTTAACCCCTTGCACCACCAGGGAGGCCCCGAATAAAAAAGTTCTTATATGCTTTCTCCCAATTATATAGTTTCTCATATTGATAAATTAATATTAACTACAGACTCTCTTTTGGTTCATCCTGCACATTTTAAAAACCTCAATAACAAGTTATTGTATTAATAAGAAGAAAAAATGAGAGGTAATTTAAGGGAAGATTTATATTACTTTTAAACAAAATCTAATGACAATTAAAAAATTTAAATGCATGCATGCCTATAATAAAAAGGCAAAAATTATATGTATGCTATACCTTTTGAGTCATCTTTTCTAAATGAAATATATTACTAATTGCTAGGAAGAATATGACAAATATAAAAACTTATGTACTTTAAAAATTAGTAAATTTATTGCATTTTATAAATTTTTGTTTGCCTACCTAAATGACACCATAGAAACATAGCATTGAGAGTAAGAGCCAATGGGTTCTAAATTAATATAGACATGGAAAGTCACCCTCCTAGAGCTCAAGTTGCCACTGGCTTCTGCTTTCTTATAGTCTCTGCTCCTTACTCTGGTCCAAGTTTGTTGTTCTAAATCTTTTTTTTTTTCTATTTCCTCACTGTTTTCTTATGGTTGCTCACTCTTCTTATCTTCTAAGTTGGTAAACTCAGATACCAATATTTAGTATTTTCAAATAACGACAGAATATTTTTTAAAATATATTTGTTCATAGTTGCCTTTCCTTGAAAAAAAAAAAAAAACAACATTAGATCTTAGGTGAAGTTTAGTCCAGTCCCTTGGACATGAAATAATTATTTAATTTTTTTAAATAGACATTAGACCTATACAAATTTGAGCAAATCATCTCTATTCATGGATTTATATTTCCTTTGTGCTTTTGCTCAAATGTCTATTTTGTTTCTACATGTGTAATAGTGTGCCAGTTTGTTTTTTTATGTTTTGGTCCTATAGAAATCAATTTATAACTTATAATCAAATTAGACTTTGGAATTTCCTCTTATAACTCATTCAGACAGCATACTAAAATTGGAATATTGTAGAAAAGACAGAGATGGATTATTTAATTAGTTCATGCCATTTAGTTCTCACAGACATCTGGGGAAAATATATAAACTAAAATAATCTATAAATAGACACTTGATTTCTAATTCCATGTAGGATAAAATCAATAAAATAAAAAAATACAGACTTTTAGGGTTATATCCTTTTAGAAAAAGTGAACATATTTGTATTGCTATTCTACTTTTTTACAGTAGCAATCTTATACATTTTGAAATTTCACTAGTAAATACTAAGTATTTTTGACAGGTTACCTTTATCTTTTTTACTTTGTTTTAAGATTTGGAAATATGGGGAACTATTTTGGTCACTGTTTTATTTTGTACCTAATCTGTAAACTTGAGGGTTTTTTAAACAATATTAATATAATTATGACAATGTTTCAGGGGACATTTATTTACATATTTTCTCCTAAATAATTACAAACTTTCACATGGTACCTAATATATTTCCTATTTTGAAATGATCCCATAGAATTACCACATTATTCAGCTGATGAAGCTGATAATATCTTTCTCTACACTTTGATAAAAAAGGAGAAAAAGAATTGAGGTTCATAGCAAGGAAAAATTTTGAAAAGGAATACGGCCCCCCTCTTTCTGCCCTGTGGCACAGCAGTTGAGCACTGGGCTGCGAAGCTGCTACCTGCTGCTCCCCTCAGCAGTGTATTTCATTGGTCTGCCTGTTCTGCCCCACTTTGGCTCTGGTGAATTCTCTCACCCTCCCGCGCTTCTGACTGTACCCAGTGCTTGTATAAATAAATAAATCTTAAAAAAAGAATAAAAAAAAAGAAACTTAAAAAAAAATTGAAAAGGAAAACTTCTCAAAATATTCTCAGCCCAATATCTGTTTTAACCATTTCACATTCTTAACAGCATTTGGGAGGGTTAAAGTCTCATGAAGTCTAATTTTAGTGAAATTCGTTGAACTTTGGAATTTGTAGTTGACAATTAAGCCTGAAATTTCCAATTATTTGTTCTTGGCAACTAGCTATAAGTGAATTTTAATATTTTAAATAAAACAGATACAATGTCATTTGATTATAACTTATTTTCTATGATTTACATAGTGTTTTTCAAAACATGAAATCGGCATTTCTGTTATCACCTAGAAATATTTGTTAAACGTTTAGAGATAGTTATTCTATAGTTATGTTGAATTTTTAAATAATACCCACAGGAAAATAATATAGGAACTAGTATATTTCCGCATTTCAAACACTGTATGACTATCAACATTTGTTAAATTTCACATTGTGATTTTTCTTCCATTGTTTATTATCATTGACAGTATGTATTTTACTCCCAATCTCATATTCATCATCTCATGTGTCAGTAAGGAAAACACTTTCTTTATATTTTTAATCTCTCATTATTGATGGTAATACTCATTATATGGTTTTCAATAATATAATCAGATCGATAATTTTAAGAAGTTAATCTACTTCAATTGGGAAATAATAGTTCAGAGAATATAAAGATATTGGAAAACCATTTTGTTCTCAGTCAGACTGATTTTCATGGAACAAATCCTTAAATAGATTATAGAGTCTCAAGCACGAAATTCAATCTCATGACTTTACTGTATATACTCACTCTCAGGACCCTGCTATTTATCTTTTATTCATGAGATATTTCTTTAAAATCAGACTTTAAAGTCTATCAGCTTGATTTTCATTTCCTTGGAAAGTCCTAGAGGGATCATAAAACAAAATGTTTGAAAAACAAAGTCATAAACAGGCTCTTTAATATGAACTGCATTTTGTTTCCTCTTTTAATACTTGAATCACCATTCTTCAGATATCCAAAGAAGAAACCAGTTTTTGATCCTTGTAGGTATTTTTTCTTACACCATAATTCAATAACTTAAGACATGATTCTATTTTAATTTGTATTTAATACACTATTTACAAGTATATCCTTAGATACTATAAAAATAATCCCTCAAATTTCTTATTTCCATACCCCAACTCACCAGCCTTGAGTTCACTTACTTTGCTTTATTCAGTTCCTTAAATGTAAATGTATAATATTTATACATAAAATGTAAGTCTGAACATACCAGTCCCCATTTAAAATCATGTGAAATAACCTTTTTAATGAGATATTCTTCCTCTAATCTTACCTTACAAAAACCTATGCCTTATATTGCAATTAAATTGATACTTGTATTCTGCAAATCTGATATAATCATCTTGCTTACAATTAAACATTTTGTTTTAAGTTCAACTTTTCTGCATTACAGATAAATCTGATTGGCACTTTTCCTTTTAAAATCATCACAAATCTTTTTATCATATGATGTGAAAAAACGTTTCAATAACTATTTGTTAACATAAATAGAATTGAGCTACCTGACAGAAAATGTAGTAATCATTAATGACATTCATTATTTTATTTATTAATGTTACCATTAATTATTAGTCAATTACAAATATTTTTGTCATTATTAGTGATTAAAACCATATTTTAGTGACATTTTCAATTTACATATTTTGTTTAATGATATGTCTGCATATGTAGTTTTATATTAAATAAATTGAAATATTTTGCCTGATTATATTTGCCACTCTTCATCACAGTAGTCATCTTTTTAATAATAAATTACAAATTCATTTGAGTCAGAACTGCTCAACTACCTCCACACATATAATCCCTATGTGGCTACTATCTAATAGTCACTTCACAATCAGATTGTTCCAAGTTAACTGCATCATCATCTCATAGGACTATATACTGATTTTTTTTTTTTAAATGAAAGCCAAAATTACTCTCCACATGTGCAGGACAGACATCTAAGCATAATCTTAACTAGATTACTAAAATAACGACTTGACTAAATTTCGTTTCCCTAAAACTCATTATTTGCATTGCAATTAAACTGGATTTTGCAATCTGCAAATTTGTTCATTTCCTTGCTTCCTATAAAATAGTTGTTGTTCATCAGATGCATATTTAACTAGTCCAATTGCTGGACAGTGTGTTTTTTATGTAACGAGATGGACTCTAAATCAAGTTCTTGGTTGTACTTGTAGCTTGTGTGATTTTGGAAATAATTACCATCCATTATCACAGTTTGGTCATATCTGAAATGGACTAATGATACAAAATAATTAAAATGCAAAGACTGCTCAGTGGTGTATCCAAACAAATGCTAGGAAATGTAAGTAGCTCATGGGTAGATACATGTTTTACATAGTATTATATTAAGCTGGATCAACTTTGTATATTTTCTCTTCCATCACCATCAGAAACACCTGGACTCTGCCTTCAGCAGCTTGGAACAATAGTAACTGCCTTTGTATTCATAGTCATTTTCTATGGGCACATTTATGGATGCCATGCAAAAAGCTGCTTGGGTTGCGGCATGAAGTAGTATAGGTGAAAGTTCTCTGTAGTCAGTGAGGTAGCCTCAGGCTCTGTCAGGAATATGAACTTTGAAGATACATTTTATTTTTAATTTCTGGTAGCCTTGTTTTTATTTTTTTAAAGACTTATTTATTTATTTGTTTGTTTGTTTTGTGGGACCCTCGCTGGCAGCTGGGAACGAACCGGCGCTGCAGATCCTGCGAGCAGCCTCGCAACCCAGCGCTCAACCGCTGCGCCACCAGGGGAGGCCCAAGATTTATTTTTATTTATACAAGAGCTGAGGTACAGGCCAGAGTCGCTGGAGGGTGAGAGGATTCACCACAGATAGAGCGGGGAGCAGAACAGGCAGACTGACCGTAAGCACTGCTGAGGGGAGCAGCGGGCGAGACAGGAGATGTCTGCTGCACCATGTGGTATTCTCCCTGGCTGGCCAGGAATCGAACTGGCGCTGAGGAGGCTGTGGACAGCTTCACAGTGCTGCTTTCAACCCGCTGCACCATCAGGGAGGCCCAATTTCTGGTAGCCTTGTAAATCTCGCCAGTTACGCAATCTTTTTGAATGCCAATATATGAAAAATAATAATATAATAATAATGGAAAACAATAGATATTACTCCAATGTAAATATTACAATGTCATCGGAATATTTCCCATCAGTAAAATGGGAATAGTGATATTTTCTAATTAATGAGACAATATATGCAATATGCCTATCGCAGGTATGTACTGTTATAAAATCCCTACCCTCACTTTGAAAAAAAAAAAAAGCTAGAAATAAATTAGACTAAAAATATCTGCACAGTATTCATACTAAACTGTAATGTTAGATATCAGATGAAAATTATATGTTAAGAATAGGAAGGAAATGATCTACTTAAAATTTAGAATAAATTTTACTTAGAAAACTTGCACCTAATTAAAAAACCATGTTTGTTTAAGGGACGAGTTCATGTAAATAATATTTTTAATCATTGTATTCTGACCTTTATAAATATTAGTTTATTTGAGTAAATTCTTCACATCTCTAACAAGCAATTGCCTATATTGCTCCCTTAGCCCTGTATATTTAGTGTACAATAGAGAATTTCTCTCTATTATTGAAGGTTACTGTAAATTATCTTTTCAAAATTCAATGTCTTAGAAAGTACTTCTCACCAAAAAAAAAATAAAATTGTCAGTAATCTATTTCTTTTAGAGTTTTTTTTCTTTCTTTCTCAAGAACAAAAGCAGTGGGAGAGTTTTAGTATTTCCTTCAAAAATGGAATTGCTTGCTAAATTGCTCTCTAGGCACTAAGTCAAAGTTCTTTTAGATATGAATTATGTGAAAAATGAGAGCTTTCTTGGAAATCATGTGAGCATTATAAGCATTTTTTAAAAAGAAAAGCTTGTGATTAATACAGGAAATTAAATTGCCCTTGACAATTTAATTGTCTTGATTCTCTAATGAGTTTAATACTGCTTAAATATAAATAATTTGGGTGGTTCAAAATCAAGATCCTTAAATAATCTTTAGTATCATTGTATTCATAAGTAATTTTACAAATTATGACTGGAAATACATCACAAATTAGGAAGCAGTTTGGAATCTTCAGTGTTCTCACCGGCTGGCATGGACTTGCATCATATTTGGGTATTGTGCAGTCTTAATTAATTCTGTACATGAATAATGGATATTTCTCAATTTGGAAAGTCTAATGCAATGAGAACAATCTTATTGTATTCTTAAATATGAAAGATGTTTAAAAGAGAATAGTCCAAAAATGGAATTTTGAACCACAATGCAAAATTCCTCTTAGGAATTAAATTATTTGAGGCCCTAGAAGGGTGGAGTTAAGCACATCAGATGACAACATTCAGTAATTCTCAGCACCCTATATTTTTTCCTGGCATTTGTGCCTAGATAGACAAAAGTCCCAAATAGATATGAGAATAAAATAGGAGCTAAGAGAAAAACATAAGTATAAAAATGCATTGTATTATAAACAAAATTATCTCTGTATAGGCTGCTAAATTTCTTAGGAAAATACTTTGCAAATTTTGTATGTACAAACATAGAATCTGGAGATAACCTAAAATGCAGATTTTGATTCAGTAGATTTGGAAACAAGTTGGCCTTTTACATTTTTAGCAAACTTTGAAATATTATCACTATAACTGCTCTATAGATTAGATATAGTGAAAGTAATTGTGATAAAGTTTCTTTTATTTCTCACTTATAATTTTAATTATATGTATTGGAAAATGAAAAGATGCAGAATTTTCTACCATTATCTTAAAAATAATTTTGCATGTTTTTCCTGATACCTTTTTTCCTTATGCTTACATATTAGCTCTCAAAATACAATGAAATAATCATAGGAGTGCTCATAAAATAAGGAAGGTTAGTTTTAGTTAATATTACTCATATTTTGGAAACATAAAAGCCAATTTAGAATTGTTTTTAATTCAGATATTCTGTCTCCCATGATAGTGCCCCATTTGAGGAGGAAGACAGAAATAGTGTGAACTTCTCCATTTTTCCATTTTGAGTTTTCTCCTGATTTATTTTGAGAGTGTTTGCCATTCACACAGCAATAAAGTTGCTTGATATCATTTATATTTTTCACCTAGCTTCTTCTTCTTATAATTATTTCAGTTATTCATGAACCATAATAATATTGATTCCTTCTTTTCCTTTTAGAGATCTCAAGCTTTAAAAAAATATTTTCTCCAAATGCCTTTTCAAAAATATAATACCATGCAGAATGAGCTCCACTTTATCATTAATATTAAGGAATTATAACATAGGCAAGTAAAATGCTTCATAAAATCAAGGCATGAATTTTTGCCTTTAGAAATAATAATAAGCTACTAATGTTAAGATGAAATATCACAGGTATTAAATAAAGAAAAGTTCATGCTTATATTTCTTTTTTTTTTTAAGATCCATTTATTTATGCATTCAAGAGCTGGGTACAGGTTAGAGAAGCGGGGGGTGAGAGGATCCACCAGAGACAGAGTGGGGAACAGAACAGGCAGACTGACTGAAATACACTGCTGTGGGTAGCAGCGGGCGACACAAGAGAGGTCTGCTGCACCATGTGGGTTGCTCCCTGGCTGGCTGAGAATCGAACTTGTGCTGCAGAGGCTGTGGATTGCTTCACAGTGCTGTACTTAACCCCTTGAGCCACCAGGGAGGCCCATATGCTTATATTCCTAACAATTACACATGACATTTTTTTCCTCTCCTCTTTTCTGGATATTCTGAAAAGAACATACACAAATCCTTTTGCTATATAATATTTCCTTGATAATTTTATTTACTTAGTGATTGTTATTACATTAGCATTTTTTTCATCCCTGCTAGTGTTTGACAGTATAGGATCTGACCCCTCAGATATAGTCACCACGGCACTCCCAGCACTAAAGCCCCCATAATCCCCACTATAGTCACTGTGCTCTCTCCCCACACTATCCTCACCTCTCCTGTTCCCCTTTGGATGTTTCAGTTCTATGGTCAGATTTCAAGGGTTAATAATAAAGTGTGTCTTTCTCTGATCCTTTGTTTGGTTTTCCTGTATTCACAGAATGTGACAGCATTTGGCATTTATGTATCTCCTTCTGATTTATTTCACTTAGTGTAATCCCTACCAGCTCCATCCACGTCTCTGAAAATGGTGTGATTGCATGAGGGATTTTTTTTTAATGCTAAGTAGTATTCCATTCTTTCCCCCACCTTCCCCCTCCCTATGTATAATATAATTTTGATCCACTCTCCTGTTTTTGGTTGTTTCCAAATCTTGTCATTGTAATTATGTTGCTATAAACAAAGCAAAGAAAGTTGCCGGGATGTGCAGTAGAGATTCTCTTTGAAAACCTGTTTAGATTGATGAATTTATTTCTAAAGTAAAATGATTTTTTTTTTCTGGTAGCTTGTATATAATCTAAATACATAATAGTATTTTTTTGTTTTCAGTGGTGTTTGAAGGTAAAACAGGAAGTAACTAAACAAATAATAGGTAGGCACCATCATACATACAAACACATACACACAGTCATCTGTTCACTTGTGTTTTGCAGTAATGTTGTTTGTTGCTCAAATGTGAGAAAATCATAGTTGATATTCCTACAAGGATAAGCATAAGTCAAAATATCAAGGGCTTAAATGGAAAATGTTGTTAGCATTTTAGTTGGGATAACTGATTATTATTGGCTTGTCTAAGAGTGTATTCATTCAGGTGAGGATGTTAAAAGCACAGTTCAGGCAAATCTTATATCAATGTTTACTGCCAAGGTAGCATTGAACCTACTTGACATAACCGCTAAAACTTAATCTTTCTAATTTCTCCCTTTATTGTCTTACTGCAAATTTTGTATTCATCCAATAAATGCATACTTAATACTCTAGGGCTACAAAGTGCTCTCCAACCTGTCCTTTAGCTAATTCATTTTCTTGTATCTGTAGTATCCTATTTTTCTTTCATTTACTAATTTTTCAAAGCCAAGATCTTGATTTTCACTTATCCAACATTACCTCAGTCAAAATGAATTTCTCCTTAGATGGTGTTTCTGTAGCACTTTGCTAATTTTAAGTACCTCACCTTTTTTTTAAGTCACTACCTGGCTGTGAGAGTCAAAAAGGTGGGCATTTTATGTATTTATATTTTTGATATAAGCCCCTAGAAGAAGAGATGCATGAAAATATACTCAAGTTTGCTAACTTATTGAGCCATCATGAATGAAATAGGATCTTGAAGTGGATACTTCATAATAGAAAGAGCTCAGATCTTTAAATGTCTATTTAGTGGAATTCCTTTGTAGGATATGAACTAGGTCAACAAGAACAGCTAAAACTGTAGTCCAACAGAGTGTTTGATCATATTTGAAATTGTTCCAAATTTTACAGGTGAAACATATCGTGTGTTGTAGTTTCAACTTGCTTTTATTTGTACTATGAGTAAGGTTGAGCATATTTTCATCTGCTTAAAAATTGCAAGTTCTGGCAAGTAATTTTCACATTTAACAAAGCAGCATGTGCAAATAATTTGCTTTGGAATTTTAAATCTAAAATATAACACTTTAGGAAGGGGCGGAGCAACATGGCGGCAAGGAGACGCTGGGAGTAAGATCTCCCATTAAAAAAAAATTAATAGGGAAGAAAAGCGGCAGGTCCCAGTGAGAAGTGGGACACGGAAGATAAACGGACGACTCCAGCAAACTACCCGCAGAAGAAAGTTGCCAAAAAAGAAGACTAGAAGCGAGGAAAGCGCAGAACCCTGCTCCCCTCCCCCACCCACAGAGTCGGCACTCTCCGACCTGCAGAGAGAAGGAAAACAACAAACTAAAACGACCAACAAAAACAAACTACCCAGCAAGTGGGACTGTGAGTGGAAAGGAACTATGGCAGCCACCACACCCCGTGAACGGGAGCTGTGGAGAACCCTGCAGGATTCGCCCCTGTGGTGAGCAAACGGCTCTGGGCGCCATTAGAGAAGAACAAAGAGACTCTAGAGACCTGCACAAAGCCCCGGGCCGGCAGGTAAGCTTGCCCGGAAAAGCGGCGCACTTGGAGCACTTGAAAAGCAAACGCGGATCGGGATCCCGGCTGCCCAGGTCCCCGTGCCTGCGACCTAGGCTTGCGGGGAGACACGCGGAGGCCCTCACTGAGGTGAAAGTCCCTCCCTGAGTAAGCAGGAACCAGGTGCCCAGGCACAGGAGTGGGTGCAAAAGGCGCCATTCCCGCGCCACTGAACTGGGCTACAGCCCGCGTCCTGGACCTGAGGGCTTTGAACTGAGACCCGGGGCACGAAGGTTGGGGCGTGGGTTCTCCACGACGGTGGGGCACAAGGCAGACACAGCACCCCAAAGTCGTTGAGGTTTACCCTACCATTCCCGCTCTGTTCCCTGTCCCACGGGGTGGGGGGGGCGAAAAACAGCCCCCCAAGGACAATAGGAGAGCTCTCTGGCACCACCTAGCGACCAGAAAAAAAAAGTCACTAACACCCCATAGAACAGGGAAATTTCTTAAGACTGCTTGAAAAGGGCAGAAGGCTCCCGGAGGAGCCAGGGGCCAGCTGGGAAGTTAGCCCATGCCAGGCCCCTTCCAACCAGCAGTCTGAGCCCACAGAGGGAACAGGCACCCACGGCTGGGGCAGACCGGGCGCACAGAAGACTGTGCCTGAGACCGGATGCTCTGGGACTAAGTCCCGCGTTGCCATTTTAGAACAGGGACATTTCTTCAGTAAAGACTTCCTCAAACCAGCAGAAAGCTCCCTCAGAAGCCAGAGATGGCTCCTGGAGGAGCCAGAGGGGAGCAGAGAAGTTCAGCCAAGATGCCGGCCAGTCCGAGCAACACAGTGTCCCAATGCATATGACAAATTAGAAAACAGACAGTAGGGAGTAGAAGAACCACACGCAACCTAACAACTCCTCAGGAAAAAAGCACACCACAAAAAGAAAAACACCCCCCAGATTGCAACGACAGTAACTTGGAAGAACTTCTGAGCCTTCCAGAAAGAGAATTTAAAATTGCCGTGATTAAAAAAATGACAGAACTGATAAAGGAATACAATGATCAAAGAAGGAAATTGAGTCCCTAAAGAGGGAAGCAAAAGAAACGCAGGAGAACAAAGAATTAATGGAGGAACTAAAGAACTCTGGGAAAAGCAATGAAAGCAGAATAGATGAAATGGAAGAACGAATAAGTTCTCTTGAAGACACAGAAATAAAAAGAACCAAAACAGAAAAGGAAAGAGAAGTACGAAGGAAAAAGAACGAAGAAAGACTTCGGGAACTATCTGACTCCATGAGGAAAGGAAATATAAGAGTTATAGGAATTCCAGAAGGAGAGGAGAGAGATGTAGGAACAGAGAAAATATTCCAGGAGATAATTGAAGAGAACTTCCCAAACGCAAAGAAGGAGCTGAAAATTGATATACAAGAAGCAAGAAGAACACCAAACTTCCACGACGAAAGGAAAGATATAGCAAGACACATAATAGTAAAGCTCCCAAGAATCCAGGACAAGGAAAAAATAATGAAGCTGACAAGAGGGAAGAAACAGATAACATTCAAAGGAAAACCAATCAGGCTGACATCAGACTTCTCTGAAGAAACACTATGGGCAAGGAGAGAGTGGAGGGACATAGTCAACAGACTCCAAGAAAACAGATGCCAACCAAGAATACTCTATCCCGCAAATGAAGAAAGAATAAGGACCTTCCCAGACAAAGAGAAACTCTGGAATTTCATTACGACTAAACCCCCACTCCAAAAAATACTACAAGGAATCCTAAAGCCAGAACCTCAGAGGGATGAGTAACAATGAAAGAAGGCAAAAAAAAAAGTTATTAAAAGAATAAATAAATAAAATCAAAGGAAAGACAAACACAATGGCAAATACAAATGCTAACAACAAAGAAAATAACCCAGTCAAAAAATGGGCAGAAGAGCTAAAAAGAAACTTCTCTGAAGAGGAAATGCAAATGGCCAACAGGCATATGAAAAAGTGTTCAACATCACTTGTAATCAGGGAAATGCAAATCAAAACTACCATGAGATACCATCTTACACCAGTGAGAATGGCACATATTAAAAAAACTAGCAACAACAAATGTTTGCGAGGGTGTGGAGAAAAAGGAACTCTTCTGCACTGCTGGTGGGAGTGAAAACTGGTCCAAGCACTATGGAGAGCTGTGTGGAGATTTCTGAACCTACTAAACATAGAGCTTCCATATGATCCAGCAATTCCACTCCTAGGTCTTTACCCAAAGGACTCAGAAACATCAATTCCAAAGAACACCTGCACCCCTATGTTTATAACAGCACTATTTACAATAGCTAAGCTTTGGAAACAGCCCAAATGCCCCAAAAAATATGACTGGATCAAGAAGATGTGGTACATATATACCATGGAATATTACTCAGCATTCAAAAAAGATAAACACATGCAATTTGCAGCAACATGGATGGCGCTGGAAGGGATCATGCTCAGCGAAATAAGCCAAAAAGAAAAAGAAAAATACCGGATGGTCTCACTCAAAGCAGGAATCTAGAAAACTTAAATAAGGGACCAGGAAAATGAATAACTATATGAAAGTGAAAATCAAAATCAACAAAAAACTATGAACCAGAGACACTTTTTGGGGGGTGAGGGGCGGGAGGGGAGGGATTGTGGTCAGAATGGGGGGGCTGCAATTGTATGGGGAATATAAAAATAAAATTTATTATTTAAAAAAATAAATAAATTATAACACTTTAAAGAAACAATGAAAATCTGGGTGGAAAAATTGATAACTAATGGCTAATACAATAAAATTCCATACTGGTTAATTAACATTCAGATGATTTACATAATTAGCCACCATTGAAATCCAAACTGTTCCAGATATTTGTGATTGAGTCAAATATTGATAATATGCATGTTTCCAAGAGAGAAAGCCAACTTATATTTGACCAACTACTCAGTAGAAACACTTGCATATTTAATGGGCAAATCAGAATGAACATATATGTGGCAGATAAATCCTAGGATTATCCCCAATCATTCCTAATTCCTGGTATACACACTTCCTCTTTTTAAATATGGCCTGTGTCTATAATTCGCCACCAACAAGTAAAATATAACAAAGATGATGGAATGTCACTTTCGTGCTTATGGCATATAAGATTGTAACGTCCATCTTGCTATCAGATTATTCTATTGTAGCTCTTCCTTATTGCCTTTGTTCAAACAATTAACCATGTTCAGAAGCCCAATAGGCAAGAAACAGAGAATCACCACCTGTTGATGATCAGCTGAGTCACTCAGTCAAGATTCTACAAATAACCTATGTTGGGAATGATCCCATTAACTTAGAAACAAATCCTACCCCCTTCAGACCTCATATGATACCTTAGCACTGGCTGATACCTTACTCAGGTTATGAGAGATCCTGAAATTGAGATCCATGTCACAATTTCTGACTCACCAAAACTGTAAGAAAAATGTGTTTTTCAAACTTCTAAATTTGTGGTGATTTGTTTTTCAGTAATAGACACTTTATAGATATTTTGCTCCCAGGAGTAGGATGCCATCCAAACAAATACCAAAAATATAGGGCTTTGTTTTTAGGACTGAACAGTGGGCAGAGTGATTATATTACATTAACTACTACTTGCCAGCAGACTTTCTTGCCAGACTCCCTTTCAAGAGATATACATGGCAAAGAACCAAGGATGGCATCTGGCTGTAAGATGGCAAGGAGCTGAGGTCCTCAGTCTGACAGCCCACAAATAACTGAAATTGGAAGCAGATCCTTCCCAGCTGAATATTAATAGAACCTAGTCCTGTCCAGCATGAGGATGGTAGTAGCTCTTTGCCCTGAGGCTAAACTGTGCCTGAATTTCTGTCCCCACAGAAATATTGACATAACCAATGAATGTTGCCTTATGCCTGATGGTTAATTTCCATGTTAACTTGACTGCTGTTAGGGCTCCCAGATTAAATATTGTATTTGGGAGTGTCTGTAAGGGTGTTTCTGGCACGATATTAGCTTTTGAATTGGTGGGCTCAGTGGGTGCCACACTGTGGATGGGCATCATCCAATCCTTTGGGGACCTGAGTAAAACAAAAGGTGGAGGAAGAAAGAATTTGTCCCTTGTTTTTTTTTTTTTTTTTCCTGATTGCTTGTTTGAGTCAGAAATCAGTCCGTCTTCTCCTACCTTTGGAATATGCCTATGTTCTGTGTAATAGGTCACACAGAAATAGTGTAATGCCCCCAACCTTACTTGTCCTCTGGGCTTCTTATTATATGAATGGAATTATACAATAGACTTTCCCAGGTTTCCCATTAAAGATAGTAGACTGTGGGACTTCTTAGCCTCCATAATCACACTAATGAATCCATATTTAATCATATTTAATCTGCTTGTGTACAAAATAAAGATCCCTTTTGGATATGGTATTGTTGTATATCAAATTGCATAAACTCAGTAACTTTTAGATAGAACAATTAGAAAAAACAATTAGAGATTGTTCTCCAAAAAAAAGAGAACAATTAGGAGATTATATATGAAACATAAAGTTTATATGAATTGACTGTATTATATAAATAATAAATATATTATGGAAATATTACTTTGAGGATATTGTAAACAATGAAGTTAAGGAAAGTGGGCAGAGAACCAGAGAGATGAACAATACAATGAAAAATTTTGTACCCTTACAAAATCATTGTGGTAATCTATAAGCAAGATTCTGGTGCCAGAGACTAGCATATCCATTGCAGTGCTGAGAAATGTTTTTTTTATTCTGGGCCAGACTAGAACTGTTAGCATTTTCCAAAATGAAAAAGAAAGAAAGGATTCAAGAATAACCCCAAACATTTTTGTGAACTAGCTACATTGAATGAGTTGCCAAATCACAAGGAAGAGACGAGCTTGGGAGCAATGGAAATCAAAGAATCTATAGTTATTATTTCGTGTTTGTATTAGTTATTATTGCTGTGTAACAAACTACCTTAAGCTCAGTACCTTTCCAGACTAGCTCTGTCTTCCTTACTCACTCTGATTAAAATGGATTGTCATTTCTACTGCTTTTAGAACATGTATGTACTGCCTAAATATTCGTATCAACTCTTCCTTCTGCTAGGGAAAGTCATCCTTCAGATATATGTGAGAGTTGCTCTTTTTATTTTAGGACTTTGCAAATTAATCTTGTCCTCTGAGGGTTCTTCACTGGTTTTCTTAGCTAAAATATCTTTCCACCATTGCTCATTTTCTATGGCATCTTCTACTATGTAATCAACCATTATTTGCTTATTTCTTTTTGTCTTCCACACTATTAGAAAAAGAAAGCCAGTAACTTTGCTTCATCCCATGCTAATTCCTAAGCATCTGTCCTTGTTATGGGTGTTCTGTAAATATTACATAGTTGGTGAATAAATTAATTAAATCTAATTGAAATCAAATAGGGCACTGCTTTTGAAGAGTGCTTACAGTCACTATGCTAATATTCACCTTTAATAGTCTCATTTAAAATGTTAAGTGTAATTTTTCTGTCCTGTTTCATTTATTAAGCCAGTTTTTAACAATCCTGATATACTGTCTCCAGACAATGAGTTTTATCATTCTTATTCTTTGTGAATTGCCTTTTCAATAGCATTTCTCATTTATTTTTATCCTTTTCTTTGCCCTGCTTTTTTACTTTAAATTATTTGTACACTTTTCTCTATATTTACTATCAGTGCTAACTTCTCTCTGAGTCTGGTAACCAATGCTTATAATTTACAGATCTTTGAGCCTTGTAGGCTACAAATGAACCCAAAGTAAAGATGACTAGCATTAATATGAGCTTAGCAGAATTCCTAGGGATTGATGGCCCTAGTAGTAAAGGAAGTTAGAATACATAGCATGAATAAAAAGTTAGATTTTTTACTTTTTTATATAATAATTATTTATCCAGAGAAACCTAGTTTTTTTCAGTTTCTAGCAACACATCAATTTTACTTTTATTTTTCAAACGTATATACATAGTTCTTTTTTATTGTAGCAACATTTGTTTATAACATTGCATGTGGATCAGAGGCATAGAATATATTTTCGATTAAAATTTTATATAAGCATGAAGTTTTTAATAAGGTTAAAATAATAAATAGTATTGCACTTAAAGATAATATCGTCTCATCAAATATATACTTAAGTAGTAAAAATGTTTTTGAATCTAATTTGGATATCTTCAGTGTTTTGAATTTTACAGTTTTGCTCTTGATAATTGCCTTTGCTATAATACTGGTTCAAGCAAATAGTCTATATTTCATTTCATGAAGAAACTGGTAATATCTGACAAGTCTCCAGAAACTCTCATTATGTCAGACACTTAACAGAAACAATGTACTCTTGCTTAAATGTCAAATTAATTAATAAACTATATCTCAAACCACCCAGAAATATTTTCAAGACTGTATATGAGTTGCACATTTGATGAATACTAGAGACTATACATTTTACAAATAGACTTGCATATCAGTTATATATTAATTTCTGTGCCTGAAGAGTTTGCATGACTTTTCATTGTAGTGCATACACTGTTTTCATGAGGATGTCCTTTGATTGTCAGAGACTCATTTGTCCACTTGTGCACCTGTTCAGATGTTTCTGCCTCAGAATGCAATAAATGGCTGATAGGCATTATTATATATATAAGAAAGTTCCATGGACCTTGTATAAGCTAATTTTCTAGCACAATGTCTTCCTTTGCTCCCATAACCTTCTAGTAGCATTAAGCTTATTATCCATAGTGGTAAACTGCTCAACAACAGATCTTTCCTTGCCTGCATATATTTTTCTGTCTTACTTCTTTTTTTTAAGATTTATTTTATTTGTACAAGAGCTGGAGTACAGGCCAGAGATGTGGGAGGGTGAGAGGACTCACCATAGATGGAGAATGGAGCAGAACAGGCAGAAGGGCCTCCCAGTGTCGCAGCGGGTTGAACACAGTGCTGTGAAGCTGTCCACAGCCTCTGCAGCACGGGCCAGGGAGATACCCACATGGCACAGCAGACCTTTCCTGTCTCACCTGCTGCTCCCCTCAGCAGTGCTTTCGGTCCGTCTGTCTGTTCTGTTTTACTTCTTCATACCTATATAATATTTCCTGGGGATACCATCTAAATAGATTGAATATCCTCAAATTATTGTCTGAAGTTTATTGCTGAAAGACCCCTAATAAAGAAAATATTATACAAATACATCCAAGTATAAAACAAGCATAACAAGACCTTCTCTAAATATCTATATAGTATACAATGGTATAGAAGTGTGTATGTGGAAGTTCAGTGGACAAAGGACCAGACCATCTCAAATATCAATTGATTTCCAAATTCATCCTTATATAGTCTTTCTTGTGACAATGGAGCTCTATCTGATGAACTGATCTAACAGTTGAACAAGTGTTAGATCTTCTCAGGAAAAAGGATTAGAGGGATGGCTGAAAGAAGGTGTCTCTTCCTGGCTTTGATGATTTCCCACCCTTGCTCCTAAGTTTTCTTGCTAGTCAAAGAATTTCTTGTCAGTCTGCAGGCAACCTGGTGGTGAACATCTCCAGTAGGTTTCTCCTCTCTCTAGTGGATCAGCTTATAAGTGAAATTTACAAGTCCGCTGCCCCCTCAGTGGATAGCTTCCTACCGAGTTTCTCTGTTAATCCCAGTGGGATAGTTCCTTTGAGCTGATCCCAGACAGCAGCACCCCAGCAAATGGCCCTGCCAATCAGTGGGCCAGGCCATAGTTTCATTCTCTTGAATGGGAACTAAGCCTGTCTCAATGAGGAGAATCTCCTCTAAGTGGCCATCTATTACATATGCTCTTCTTTTATTTTTTTTTATTTCTCTTCACCAATACTATTAGTTTATCTCTGGTTACTAGTAAGTTTACATTACAATTTTTTCTAGTTCAAATAACTGATTTATCTCCCCTTCCTGTACCTTTATACTGTACCTTTCTAGAAAATAAAGATAGGTCAAATATTAGTCATGCAATTTTAATTATTTTGTTGAGAAGGTAGAGAGGGAATATTTTTCCTTGAGTTTCAATGGTGCTTTTAATACAGTTTTAAAATGACCAATGGCCCATAAGGGAAAAAATTAACACACATACACACACACACACACACTCAGAAAACCAGGAATGAATCAGAGCAGACTGGAATACTAATGGAATTTGCATTTGAAGCTGAGAGATGTCAAGAAATAGTTTCCTAGCCCTACAGAAGTGTCAGATTGAAATGTTACAAGATCACTACTGTGAGGTCTTTATTTATTTGTTTGTTTATTTTTATTTTTTTAAAGATTTATTTATTCATGCATACAAGAACCAGGGTACAGACCAGATATGTGGGAGGGTGAGAGGATTCATCAGAGCCAGAGCAGGGAACAGAACAGGCAGACTGACAAAATACACTGCTGAGGGGAGCAGCGGGCAGCAGGAGAGGTCTGTGCGCCATGTGGGACTCTCGCCGGCAGTGGGGATGGAACCTGGCGCTGCAGAGGCAGTGGGCAGCTTCGCAGCCCAGTGCTCAACCGCTGCACCACCAGGGAGGCCCTCATGTGAATTTTTTAATGAATGAACTACATAAAAAGATTTTGAAGTCAACAGGCCTCAGAGTGCTTACATGCTATCCATCATTTGTGTAAAAAGGAACAACTTCATAAAGTTTTTTAAATAGATAAGGAAGGGAGAAGAGTAAATACACGTTTTGTAGTTGAAATTCAATAAAAGGAATATGATATTGATTTCTGTGCAACAGCTGATCTGTATTATAACAAGAATCCATAGAGGTTTGAAAATGCTTTCTTTAAAAAAAAAGAGATTTATTTATTTATGCATACAAAAGCCGGGGTACAGGCCAGAGGGCCACAGGTGCAGGGGTAGGGGAGGTTGAGGATGATTCTCCAGAGATAGAGTAGGGAACAGAATAGGAGGAGTGATTGAAATACACTGCTGAGAGGAGCAGTGGGTGAGACAGGAGAGGTCTGCTGCACCATTTCAGTTAGTTAGGTCTTTGGCTGGCTGGGGATCGAACTTGTGAACTTGTGCTGTGCTCCAATGGCTGTGAATAGCTTCATAGTGGTATCACTTAACCAAGCCGCCAGGGAGGCCCTGCAAATGCTTTCACAAAAAAAGTAGATTCACCTTTTTTAAAATGGTATGATTAAGAGGGCAAAAATTGCATTGTTTGGAGAAAGTAAGAATATATTCTCTCTATTAAGTAAAATCACAGGTGTTGAAAATCTTAAAACACAAACAAACCAAACAAAATTTATTCTATAACAGCACATTTCAAATCCAAAAACAAATTAAAATAAAATATTAAAGGAACTGATATAATTTATGAAAAGAAAATTGATTGGAAATTGTTTTCTAGAACAATTTCCTTAGAGGACCTGGGATCTAAAGTGACATGTGATTGCATTTCCTAACATGCAACAGTAATTACAAATTACTGAATAAGTTTAATGGAACTATCAGAAAATAAGAGCACACAGGCTTTGTGTTTTAACCAAGTTATAAGAACAATAACATTAATTTTATTCTGTAAGTTTTAAAGCCCATTCATTATTTCAAATGCTTAAAACTTACAGAATAAAATAAATGTTATTTTTGGACTAATGGGTAACACTGGGTGCTTCATTGGGAAGCTATTCTTTCTCTTCTCTATTGCACACAAATTGTATTAAAGCTCTTTTCTGTTGAAGGTTTTATGTACTAGAGTATGCTTTGTCTTTATGCAACCAATAGCAGAATATGTTTAGAACTTGCAGACCTAAGGATCAGGGGTTACCCCTCATTCTAGCCACTAGCATTAAAAATAGTTAAAGAAATTATCAAAAGAGAAAACATGTCAGGGAGCACTGGTAGATAATCTGTAGATAGCATCCAATTCTGGAAATGAGGACTTCTATATTCATAGAGACTAAAGCTACAAGGACCAGTCATATTTGTTTTCAGTGCATTACTGAATGGATGTAAGAAGGAACTCTTTTATCCTCATGTCTTCATTTCAATATCTAAGTATTCTGCCAGTGTGAATACAGCACAAGATAAAGATAATTGATAGAGAGTACACAACACATATGGGAAGAAATCTTCCCATTCTCTGAGAGTATCATTTCTAAATTACTTCTCAGAACCACCTTCAAAAACTAGTATATCCTACTATGAGTCTATCAGAATTGTATCAGCTTCTGGGAGGTACAGCATAGATAATTCCTTTGTCATGTATCTGGGGTCATCTATCCACAATTATTTTTTCTGTTAATTGAGTTCCTTGTCCTGAAGTGAGGTTAAGAAATACTTTATGTTGATGGGTCAAACACACTCTAAGCTCTCAGATAGCAGTGCTAAGAGGCAAAATAAATCCTTATCTGCAAGTGTGTGTATTGATTCCAGTTAATATTGATATCACTGTGCCTTCTATGATATCAGAACAACTATTTTGTCAACAGGTGTTTAGGGCAGATCAACCTTAGGAATCTATCATACTGGGACCACACATAACCTCAGTCCCTATCATCATAACTACTCTATTCATCTGGGTTGATGGAAGTCAGATGACTGAGACTGACCAATAACTCAACCAGGTCATTCAGTGTATTTGATTGTTTAGTGACTCTTCCTTGGAAGGTCATCCATGATGGAAGTTGATAGGAAGCAGAAATTCTTCTTATTCCCACTCTCATAAGCTCACCCACAAACTTCTACTATAATATATAACCTCTATTGTAACTATAATTTTAAAAAGCTTTCATTTTACTATCTCATAACAAAACAAAGAAACTAATTGCCATTACTCTTAAATTTGTATATATTCTGACCACAGGCCAACTCTTTATTTTTAAATTATTTGTTTACCTTTATTGATGCAACAGTGGTTTACATTGCAGTTTCTACTTTGGAAGTTTAGGGTCCCCTCCCTTCACTGATGTTATCAAAGTGTAGCCACCATGAAAGAACCCCCATAACCCACTGTCATAGTCCATTGTGCTCCCTCCCCACTTTGTGCTGACCCATCTTCTGAATATCTCCCCTTCTCTGAATATCTCAGTTCTTATAGTCAGTTTCAAGGGCTAATTTTTGAATTGACTTTATCTGACCCCTTTTCTGGTTTCTCTGTATTACACATATAAATGTCACCATCTGGTATTTGTCTTTTTCCTCTGACTTACTTCACTTAGCGTAATCCCTTTCCATTCTATCCATCTTTCCCCCACACGCACTGGAAATGAAAACTCTTTCTAATAGCATTAGTTTAGAACCATGCAATGCACGTCTCCCTTGATATTATTCATAGTCTACTTGTACCTTGAATTGTTGCAGTGCCTTTATTACTGTTTTGGACTTTTCTAGATTAATCAACCACTTTCTGGAGAATATGTGCCCTCCTAAAATCTCCACTATGTTTTGTACTTCTTGTATATATTATCTTATTTTGGTGATAAAATTAATATAGTAGATAATACAATTAGTACAGTAATGCAATTGATACAGTAATGTGATATGCAAGTATATAAATTGACACGGATTTATCAGGCTATATTATGATAGAAGGCAGGAGATTTATCACAGTTCTGGAATAAGGCCAAAAACTCATCTTACTGTTGACCCTATATGAGGATAAACTACTTCTGATCTTCCTTCTTGAGAAGGCTACAAAATATTTTTTCTGGTAAAAAATAACACACTTACAAAATGAGTGGTCATAAGACTCTGTTCATCTACTTTGAAAAATAAGTTCTGCAAAAAAATGGAAATTGAGGCTACTATTTGCCTGAGTAATTATAGTCAGATATCACATGCCAGAATTTAGTTGTTCAAGAGTCAGAATGATGAATTAAGTGTGCTTTAGGAACCATCAATTCAGCATGCTCTGCATATTTAAGGTAGCACTAAACTCTGCCATTCCCCTGAAATATGATCATTGGTTTAGATTTAGCATCTTCCCTGAGTTTGGGAGCTAGAATTTCAGATGTTTTTAGTAATGTCTTCTAGTAATGATCAAGTAATTCTAATTACATAATTGGAGATGGGGAAATAATCACAAGGTGAGCCCATTGTAGAATGGACCCATCATAAAATGGCCTGGGTCAGCACTTCACTTATTATGCCCTGTCGATCCTTAACTGAATGGAGTAGAGGGCATGATGTGATGTACTGTGTATTCCTGGGCACAAACATACAGGGAGACACTATATTCATCAGTTCTATAAATATGTGAATATTGTCTTCACTATAGTATTCAATTAACTAAATGATGGCTGTAAATCCAATTGAGGAAGGACTTGATAAATCATTTTCTTGTGTTACCATTGTGGTTTCAAAGAATTTTCTCATGCGGATTTGATTTCAACTCTGTCACTAAATTCCAGGTCTGAATATTAAGATCTCAAAATTAGGTCAAGGTCATGACTTGCCATTAGGACATCAGTTCTCAGCCTTCTATCCATCCTATTCTTAATCATTTTAGGTTGCTTAACTTGAGAAATTCTCTTAGTGGCTTTTCAGCTTTTCCCCATAAAATTCATACATCCTAATAATCATCTTCTAAAGTTTTAAGGCCATCTTAACTCCCCTCTCTAACCCCTACTCTGATCATGTTGTTCATTTCCAGATTCCGCTTACTTTGTTTCTAATGATTAAGCATTTTTCTCTTGACTTCCATTAATTTAAGAATCTATTATCACCATCGCTCTAATATATTTCCGTTATGTGATAGCATTTTCTTTCCTCAGCTCTTGTATACAGATGACAGTCATCTCTGAGCTTCTCAACAATGCAGATGTCCCTCTCACAAGTCTGTTCCTTTTCATTTAATGAGGGGAGTGTTCTGGAGAACTTTCTCTTGAGTAGAGTGACTGGATGTGTGTTTAGGCCAGATACAGCATTTTTAATAGAGCATGGCTTCTTCTCCAAGTTTCTGTTTTTTCCCTTCACCATCTGCCCACTAATGCCAAGTCAAGCATTTCAGTTTCTCTTAGTGGGGATCATTATTTTCCATTCTTCCAAGAACTATAGAACATTAGTTGATGGTTTTACTTTAGTTACCAGGAGGTAGTGATCTCATATCAAAAAGCTCTACCTTTCAAAATAATACTCCATTTAATTTGATCCCTTTAATCCTTAGGGTTATGACACTGTCTTGACTCCTATTGTCTAGGCCATGAGCATATAGTTCCTTTCTGCCCTTTGTAGGTCCAGTGTATCCCTAGCCATATTATTTTGTGACTTGTTCTTAGTTATTGATGGTATCAATTTGGCAGTCAGGGGATGGGGACGTTAGGGATGATCCTAAAGAGAGCAATAATGGCAGTCAAGAAACAAGTTTTGACAAATTAAGGACTAGGGGCCATTTCTGTAAACCAAAGAATATAGGAAAATCTTGGGCTGCATCCCAAAGCTCAGGGTTCCATTCTCTCTCAAACAGGACATGATCAACTAAAAATTCACATTCACTTATACTCTCCTACTCATATAATTAATTCTTAGGTCTTCAACGGAGTTTATTTGCATTGCCCTCTCACTAATCCAGGTGAAAATTTCATTAAATATGTTAAAGGAGACCCTCTGACTCTCTTACTTGGCTTTAATCGGGTAATTAATCATCTTCAACTGTGCACTGTCTTTCTCAGCACATCGTTGTTACTCAGCAACACTCAGCAATAACCATGACTTTCCATTGTCCTCATGAATACAGCTTCTGTGAATGTTCTATATGTCCTGGATATTTCACCTATTCTAGCTTTAAATTGTGTCAATTTGTTTAGGACTGACTGTTTCCCAGAAAATTCTTCCTTTTATATTTCTATTTCAAGTGGCCCACAAGAGACATTATTTTGGTGTGAGATTTGAAGGACAGAAATGAAACAGAAGTCTTTTTTGTTGTTATCATTTCTTTCCAAAGTTAATGTTGTTATCATCTTTCAAAAGTTCATCGATGATGCCTTATAACTCATTCATCTGCTGGTTTACTTGATTGGCATGGGGTAGTAGTCAAGCCTATATATTCTTCTCCTTTCCTAAGATTCTCCTTTATTTTTCTCTGATTCCTGAGGTAGGTCTGTGTTTAGTTCTATGACAAAGGGTGGCAGCCTCTTCTAAAGACTACTCACAACATGAAGAAGCAGAAGTGGATATAACTGGCATGTGTTCTAGTCTGTTCACCTGAGTGCCCGCTCTTATCTAGGATCATCTTCCTAGGTGACTGCCCTGTGAACGGCAAACTTCATATCAAATACAAACACAGCAGCTTTCATAGACAATTATGTAAGATAAATCTGTACTTCACTATTATACAGTCATGTGCCATATAATATTTTGGTCAATGTGCTGCATATATGATTATGTTCTCAAAATTCATATTGCTTAGAGATGCTGTAGTCATAACGTCATACTGTTTTACAGTTGCAACAGTCCCATACATCTTATGTTTACTGCATCTCTTGATAACATCATTTCCCTTGCGCTTGATTTATTTGGTGTTGTTTCATTCATCATGGCACCTAAATGTACAAAATCCACTGCTAATGAGGCCAGCAGAGGACATTTCAAGTGACTGAGCTGGAAATGAAATTAAAAGTGACTAAAGACTATGGAAGTGGAAAATCAAAGAGGGTTATTGCTTACCAGTCAGGCATGTCCCATTTTGACATAGCTAAGATCTTGAAGAACAAGAACAAAGTCATGGAAGCTATTAAATGATCTGCTTCATTGAAAGAAAGGAGACTAACAAAAAATCAAGGCAGGCCAATATCAAATATGAAGAGACTGCTAATGAGCTAGAATGAATAGAAACATGAAAATGTGTCTCTCTCAGTGCCTTGCTGATTATGACCAAAGCAAAATGTTTGTTTGCCATGTCGAAAAACATTCTGGACCTGAAAACAATGTCTAATTTATTGCTAACTCTGGGTGGTTTAAAATGACTATAGAGTCATGAATTCTTTACATATTGTGAGAATGAGTGGTGAGTTTGCAAGTGCTGATGGAAAGGCAACTGAAACATTTTTGGAAACTCTGAGTAAGCTGATTGTGTGGGAAAAGTATCACCAGTGCAAACCTTTCACATGCATGGAAACTATTCTAGAAAGGGATCCCTGATGGGACTTTCATTCATAAGGGGGCCAAAACAATGTCAAATATCAAGGCTTTTGAGGAGAGCATAATAGTTTTGTTTGGAGTCAATATTACAGGTTACAAATGAGAGATCTTTGTGATAAGACACAGTGAGGACTCCAGGGCCTTCAAGTCTATCAATAACCGTACACATCAGTGTACTATTGGAGCAATAAGAAGTCATGGATGACCTAGTTCTAAGATGCCCTCCAGAATGCTGTGCCAGCAAAATGGAGAGTACTGTTTGAATAATATACTTTTCAAGATTTTGCTTGTTATTCATAAATCTCCCAGACCTTTTTTTTTTTTGGTGACTTTCATCCCAATATCAAATCAATCTTCCTCCCTCCAAACACCAGCTCTCATCCAACCATTGTCCAAAAATTTGTTTAAGATGCTACAACAACTGAGGAAGACGCTGATGCAATCTGGTAGGACTGAAGCAACTATGATTGCACCAAGAACCTTGCTTAGGTGAGGGTGATGTCATCAAGGAAGGTATGAGTGTTGTCTGGAAGGAAATACTTAAGAGATTTGTTAATGACCTCAAAGGACTTGCCAAGGGTGAGGAATTTGTATTAAGCCACAAGGCTGTGATTGAGAAGTGAAACAACTTTAACCAGTAGTGGTCACTGAGGAATTGACTAAAGGTAGTTATTGGAACTGAAATGGCAATGCATGACTAAAGAAGAGCCAAGAAAAATAAAAACTACAGGAGAAAGGAAGAACAAAACAACCCCTATAAAATTCATAGTGAAGCATTTAGCAGAAGTTATTGCAGACTTGACAAGTTCCTTAAAATGTTTGAAAACATAAACTCTAACACCAAAAGGTTGTCAGGTTGTCACCAATAAAGATTAATACTCATCTGTGTTATATATGATGAGACTAGCAAACTACTAAACCCCACAGATATATTTCTAAAAAGAGAGAAACTCCTCAAGGGGATCCTAAAGCAGGTCTTTCCAGATGTATTGCAGGCAAAGGCATGATTATCATGGGGAATGGCATCTCCATGCATGTCATTGTCCCTGAAAGCTATCCAATGGAGAAGTGATGAGGAGACAAAGGACAGTGATGGGACTTCATTGGTAGTGCAGGGATTAAAGTCTCAGTGCTATCCAGCTATTGCAGCCACTGCAGCATGAGTTCCATCGCAGCCAGGGAATTGAGCCACTTGGCACAACAGACCTCTCCTGTCCCACCCACTGCTCCCCTTAGCAGTGTGATTCTGTGGATCTTCCTCTTCTGCTCCCCCTCTGTCTCTGGTGAATCCTTTCACACACACCCCACACCTCTGACCTATACCCCAATTCTTGTATGCATAAATAAACAGAAATCCAGGGGAAAAAAGGCAATGATACTAATGTTCCCTACCCTATGTAGTCAGATTAGTGTGTATGTTTATGTCTTTATTTGTTACAAAAAAAAATTAAAAAAATTAAAATAGGAAAAAATAACTTGTAAAATAAGAATGTAAAGAAAATATTTTTTGTAATGTTGGTCCAATGTGTTTGTTTTTAAGTTATTTTACACAGAGTCAAAAGTTTAAAAAGGCTATAAAGAAAAATAGTTACAGTAAGCTAAGTTTGATTTATTATCAAAGAAATATACTTTTGAAAGCTTTGTGTAACCAGCATAACTATAACTTCTAATGATTCTTTTTTGACCTAATCCTGCTTGAAGGCTTCTAGTTCATTATCCCAATTTAGCTTTATGGAAAATTGTCTTGCTATAGAGATCATCATGGCTGTTATGGATAAAGAAGAGGGGTTTTCCTTTAACCTGGTGGTTGGTGGACATAGGTTGAAGCCATATCCAGAAAAAGATTTGACTGTGAGTCATGGCAGCCAAAGTAAATTTCTGGTGCTTTAAGGGAAAAGTGGTTGGCCAGATGGCTGGGAGTTCTGTGTATTGTATCACAATGCAGAGTACACTGTGAGAATTTGTCACACTATACATCATTGGCTTTGTTTAAATATCTATCTGAAAAATTTAAAACACTAATTCAAAAGAATATATACATTCGTATGTTTATTGCAGCACTATTTACAATGGCCAAGTTATGGAAACAATCTAAGTACTCAAGGAGAAATGAATGGATTAAGATGTTATCTAATACAGCGGAGTACTATGCAAAGGTGAACTCTTACCACTTCTGACAACATGGATGGCACTGGAGGGGATTTTGTTAAATGAAATAAGTTGGAAGAAGAAAATAAAAAAAGCAGATGGTTTAATTTGTATGTAGAATATAGAGAAATAAAACAAATGATAAGACAAAACCAAACCAATAACAAATCCTGGAAATATGACTGTACAGCTCAGACTACCAGTGGAACAGGGGTAGAGTGCATAGCAAAGGTGCGAAGGGACCAGATGGCCTATGGTGGAGGACTACAGGTGTGTTGGTGGTGAACATGGTATGGTAAAATGTCTGAAGAGGTGTGTTCTAGTGTCTCTAAATCCCTTATGGTATAGAAAACAAATGTTACCTCATTTAAAAATAAAAATTGAAAAAATAGTCTTCTTCCCTTATCCTGTTAGTTCTTCTACCAAACATATGTGGTAGAAGACACCAGAAGACATATAAACATATATGTAAACATATAAACATATAAATTAGCAGAAGACATATAAACAAGACACCTGATGTCTTCTGCTAATTTAACCTTTCATTTTTAGCCTCCATATCTTAATTTTATCCCACTCACAGTTTGAATTGGCAACATTTCATTTGTAGATATTTACTTAGTCTTTCCTGCTCTGTTTTTTTTTTCATTATGTTGGTATGTAAGTTGCTAGAATAAACATTCTCTTCCTTTCTGCATCAAACAGATGGCTGTTTCAACACTGAAATATGAGAGTAATTAAATGAAATTCAAGATAATCATGCATATATTTTTATTTACCAGCACAAGATAACTTTATGCCTACAAATATATTTGATTTTTAAAATGATGTCATTATGTACTTGTACTTGTTTTCATTTGTCAAATAGCTTAATCTAAACCAGATAAAAGGATTTTACCCTGGTTTCTCACTGCCAAAAGTAGCAGATGAAACAAAATAAGAGTTTCTTCAAATCTGGGCAAATTTTCACTGCACATGATTTCTGTTAGTTACATGGGAGAAGATTTCTGCATTTACAATTAGCTATTGCCTACTCTGGTTGAACACATAAATCATTGTGGAGGTTATGAAAATAATAGATTTTAAATCAATATCAATTGATGTCCATATATGGCTAATTGATTTCTTTAAAAAAAAGATTCTAATTAGGTCAGGGAGTGGATTCGAAGAAGTATTCAAATATTTCTGATTATTAACCTAGCTTTTGGTGATATCAGATGACATCAATCAATCAAACTCTTTTCATTTTCCCCTTGTTTCAACTGTCACTTTATTGAAAGGTGGTAGAATTAATTATATATTTAAACCATAAATTGATACTCTTTAGTCAGGTACCAAATTTTATTAAAAAGCAACAACTTCAGAAGTAATCATGAACAACCCAAAATGTAAAGTAAAGATGAGAAATACCTAACTGGCCAATAAATTCTTTTAATTCTCTCACTATCTGGAACTCAAAAAATCTTCATTTTATCAGACAGCAAATAGGGAAGATTTTGTCATATAGACTTGTTTCCATTTAGTCAGTCAACTATTTCTAGCTGTCTCAACTGGGATAGATACATTTACAGAAAGGGTTGTGCTGGAGCCTTCTTTGCAAAGTGCATTGCACTTGGCAATCAAATTCATATGTTGTAGAATCTATTATCACACATAGGTGAATATTAAGCCCCTATATCACAAAGGTTCTCATACCAATCAAACAAAAGAGCACTCTCAGAGATTTCCCTTTTGTAATTGGTTAGAAAATGGTATTGACAACCGTAAAACTCCTTGCCAAATTTTTCTAGGGAAATACCACTATATGCAATGGAAGACACATCCTAACCATTCTCAAAAGAATCAAACGTAGAAGAAAACACTCTTTGCTTTTGATAAATAGAGATAGGTAGTTAAATATGAAATGATATATAAAATATTGTTAGTTCTATTTATTAATATGTGAAAGCTGTTGAAAATATATGCAATATTCAAATGCATAGCATATTATTCACAATTATAATTATCATGATTATATAGTACTGTATTTATATTACTATTATTTGAAATGTAGCTAAATGCAAAATTAATATTGACCTCAAAACGATATTGTCAACTATTACTTTTTAGTTACTATCAATACAGTTTAAAATATGATAAAATTCAAAAGAATCCCTCATCTATAGGTTCACAGATAGTTTTCTAATGTTTAGGAACTACTTTGCTTTAGTTCTGTCCTTTACTTAATTTATAATTAAATGCTCCAAGTGTCACCTCTCAAGTCATGTTTTCTCACAGCAGATCCTGGCACAGACAATTGCTTATAAGAATTTTATTAAAGAATCTTTCTGGGATCATTACTAAGAATCAGTGATTTATTTTATTTTATTTTCCTCTAGAACAAATATATCCAATGTATTTCTGTCCTTTACCTTCCTTTTAATGCAAATAATTGTATACTTTAAATTATTTTCATTATATTTAAAAATTGGCTCTCTAAAAATTATTAGTATCTAGTTTTCTTAAAAAATTAGACTAAAAAATAAAATGAATGTACATATAAATGAAATGATATAAAATTGTGGGAATTTATATATTTTGTACAAAAAAAAGTCCTCTCTATTATTTGATACATATTATTTTCTTCCATTTATATAAAGGAAATATTTATTGATTATGCATTTTCACAGAGCTTTTCCTTTATGAGAATATATAAATTATTTCCAGAGTTTTTATTAAATACTCTGGAATTATGTATTGAAAATACTTTGCATAATTTTCTAAAAACAAAATTGTAAGTGGTTTGAGCAAAACAAAGACATTGCGGAAAGAACAATATATTATTTATATTATTATTTAAAATCATATACTAGGGCCTCCCTGGTGGTACAAGGGGTAAAGTCTCAGCACTATGGAGTTCTTGGCAGCTCAGGACTTCAATCCCTGGCCAGGAAGCTGACCTACATGGTGCAGCAGACCTCTCCTGTCTTCCCTGCTGCTCCCCTCAGCAATGTATTTCAGTTGACCTGCCTGTTCTGCTCCCTACTCTGTCTCTGGGGAATCCTGTCACCAGCACTACACTGCCCCCACTCACCTCTGGCCACAACCCAGCTTTTATATGCATAAGTAAATAAAAATAAATCTTTTTTAAGATTTATTTATTTATGCATACAAGAACTGGGGTACAGGCCAGAGGTGTGAATGGTGAGAGGATTCACCAGAGACAGAGTGGGGAACAGAACAGGCAGATTGACTGAAATACACTGCTGAGGGGAACAGGAGGTGAGTTAGGAGAGGTCTGCACAATGTGGACTTCTCCCTGGCCAGCTGGGGTATCGAATTTGTGCTGCAGTGGCTGTGGATTGCTTCATAGGTTGTGTATTAACCCCTTGAGCCACCAGGGAGGCCCTAAAAATAAATCTTTAAAATAAAATCATATACTAAAAGCCAAAGTCAGTTGTATTTAGCATAGTTATGCTTTGGATACTGAAAAAATTTAAGAATTAAATAATGAGAAATTCATGTTCACTTTTTTTTAATGGTTATATGGGTTCAGATACATGGATAACAAACTATAATGTGTGAATATTAATTTAATATTTGAAATTATTGGCATGTTTGATCTAATGGGAAATAGATCTTATTCATAAGACAGTTACTCTGTAACAAATACTCCCACCTGGGCCAGAGCTGAGGTACTCTTCAGAGTGAGTGGTGTTAGGCAACACTGCCCCCTAGAGGTTTTGTGAATATTCCCAGTAGACAAGGTTTCTACATGTCCAAAAATGCTCAATAAATTTCTGAATTGCTAAGCAATGTTAAAGAACATAACAGATGTTATGTCTTCAAGTGATATGTGTGGAATTCACAAAAATCTATGGAAAAAGAACTGGAAATCTGTGAACAACTGGAGTTCAGAAAAAATTGACAAAGCTGTGTTTCCTAAAAACAGCTCTGGTAAAAGCTGGACTTGTATTGAGTGTCAGTGAAAGGAGTAATTTCTCTGTTGTGTGAAACTGGCCGTGGAAATCACCTCATTCTCCCACTCCATGTCCTTTGTCAGGAGAAGTTTGTTTTAGGAAGGAAACAGCTGCCTAACAGTTCGCAACTCTCATAACTCTGTCTGAAGAGATCAGATTTATGATATCAGAATGTGAAAGGTGATTTATCAGTAATCAAGAGTGAAATGTAATAGAGTTCAGTGAAAGAAAAGAGGTCAATTATCCTTCAGAAAAGGAATCGTAGACAGAAGAGGAAAGGTGCATAGTGGAGACATTTGCAGATTTGCCATCATGACTTTTCCCTACGACAATCTCCACCCAAACTCATTGCCCCCAAAGGATATTTTAACTGGGATTCACAAATGGATGGTCATTTTCCAAGAGGCCCAACTCTTGGGTTAGGCTAGTCCAGGGGAACATATTTTTTTTTCCTATTAAATAGAAGAGGCTCAAAATGCTAAAATTGAATACAATGCACAAATAGGAAAAATCTGTTAATGCTAATGGAGGAAAGAAAAGAAACAGTTCCTTTAGAAGTATGACCAGAATTATTCATTATATCATCCAACTAGAATCACTGTTATGAGGGCTCAAGAGGCAAGTCAACAGATTATTGTCCTTATATCACAGAAGAGATAATAAACATGGTAATTAAATATATTTAACCTGCCAAATGTTGCTAGTTTTTGAAGTAAATGAATGTGGCATTGTAGTATTTGCTTACCTTTGAAAAGTTGTGTTTCATGCATGTTGCAATGGGAAGCTCTCAAGAGTTAGCCAGGCTAAGGCAGACTCAAAATCAGTGGCCTAATGATGGGAAGCAATCAAGAATTTTCTAAGAAATGACAAATCATCAATGAGATTGGAATAAAATAGAGGGTACTTGCATCAAATTTACTGAGGCAATGATTACAAACTCCACATTGTGATGGTGAATTGTTGGTTGTTTTTTTTTTTTTTGCTTGTTTGTTTTTTGATGAAGAAAGAAAAAAAGCAATTATTTCAATTATTTGACACAGCAATTTAATACGCCAAAGATAAAGAAAATGGCACGATGTGATTATTCGAAATGTAGGCAAATAATATTTCTTAGAAAACTTTAAACCAATAGGAAGATAATACACTTAGAAACCAATGAAGACTATTTGATGTAGTTTTCATCAAAATAAAAATACAGACTAATATGGAGAATATATTACAGTGAAGCAAGAAGCAGAGTGAAACAACTTATTGGATGTCTGTTATAGTTCAAAAAATCAAGGCAGTTTGAATTAAGGTAGTAGAGTTAGAATGAAGAAGTGGAATTCAAAATGTAAAGTTTGAACTGGAAGTCAAATGTTTCCAGAAGTGGGATTAATAGCATATAAAAAATAGCTAACTCACAAGATGGTCTGTATGTCTATTTATAGATAATATAGATATATAATATAATCAGTCTCTCTGTTTCTCTGTCTCTCTGTCTCTCTCTTTTTGCTCTCTTTCTCTCTCTGTCTCTCTCAGAAAAATACCATAGGATGAACGACTTGGTTCATTATTCAGAGAGAGACCTTAATTCTACATATAGTTACTTTCACAAACAGTCATAGGCTTGGCCCATAAAAATAAATCAAATTAAAAGCAAATAAAGGCAGTATTAAATTAATTATGAACAGAAAATGTAGCTAGCTTATTTATAAATGGATTTCTTTTATGTTAATTATTTTCTCGATAACAATAGTCATAATGTAAACTTAATTTTCAATAAAAATATGTGAAATAGAACTATGAGATATTTGAAATAAAGATAATTCAATAATCCATCAGCTAAATGGTGAAAATTTGACATCATGTTTCAGTATTTATGGCCAATTGTAACTTACTTTGAAAGACCCCTGAGAAAACCATCTTAAAAAAAGAGAAAAGAGTGTACTTTGTCAACTTTTCTGTCATATTTAATTTTTAACTTTTTTTAGGATAGAAATTCCCAATTTACAGGCATGTTTGTTTAGTTAATATCCTTTGACTTCAACATGCTTTCTTCAGTACTATGAATGTTTTGATTCACATGCTAAAAGTATGGGGAAATTATGGTTAATATTTAGAAGAAAGCCTTTCACTGAAAATGTGAATCTTTTAATTACACCACTTAAAATAACAGTAAAGAAATCAAAGGTACATATACTCACAAAGAGAATGAAAAAGAAAGAGGGATAGGGAGCAAAGAAGACATGTCAAAAGATTTGGTAAGATGAAAATGGATGAAGGATTATTGTCACTTGAGTTAACAGGAAAAAAGGGAACTAAAATTCAAATATCTGCAATAGAGAGGATAACAAACAGATATCAGTAGTACCAGTTCCACTTCTATTGCAAAATCCTAGAAAAGGCCAAGGAATTGAAGTCATCAAGTGGTTCATTTTGTTACAGAAAACAAGAGGATTTATTGAAATTCTTTATAAGGACTCCTTTATTTTATTATCTATCCCCTGGCTGAATAAATGTAAGGCTGCAGGAAAATAGGGAGAATTCAGTATGTAGAATTGCACTTACTTTTCCAATTTCCAGTAGTGCATCTAACTCAGAGTTACCAGGTGCAGCTGAGGTTGAGAGTGGGATATATTAATGAAAACTTAGAAGTAAGTGACAGTCTATTTACTGAAGGATAAAACCTCCAAATCCCTTCCAATATTTTATTCCTCATTCATGGTAGTGAAGTTTATATACTCCAAATATGAGATTGGAAAATCCTTTGCTTCAGAAATCTGCACCCTCCAAAGGAAGAGAGATTGAACAGAATTCTGACAGTGGGATTCAATATAGTGACAGTTGGCAGTCACTCTTCCCACAGAAACTGAAATGCCCAGGTCTCTTCCTAGTGACACTATAAAGTCCCACCAATTGCAATAGTCTCTATTCAGGTACATAAGGTGTGACGTCTTTATTTTAGTAACTTGAATAAAGTATTTATATTTTGACTAGGGATCAGGAAATTACACTAGGGGATTTAGGTCAATATATGCTAATAATGTGCATACCCTAAGCACTAGTTATGAATCAAGTTTCTCTTTCCCCAATACTGATATCACAATGTAGCCAATCCTTTCCCATTTATTTTCTCTTTGATAGTCAATAAATGGGTTAGCAACTATTAACAAAGCCTCCGTGTCTTGTGACATCCCAGTGACATAATTAGTGAAACCTGTCCAGTTTTTAATTGGTCTTTTTTATATTGCAGTGTCTGGACTAGACTATGTTCACGGATTCACTGACACCTCATGATAACATCAATAGAAATTGCTTTATCCACATTTTTACAGAATTGAATTTTAATGTGTCTCACACAGAGTAAGTATTAAAAGGATCCTATCTATGCATTTATAAATTCAAAATAATCACTAATTTTAAAATTATAGAAATACTACAATTATAATACAGGAATATCCCGTTATTCCACATGCAGCTTCCCATTTTATTAATATATTTCATTGGTGTGGTCTATCTATCAAATAATGAACCAATATTAGTGCATAATTAGCTGAGTCCATACTCTTCAGATTTTGTTAGCTTCCCCCTGATGTCCCTTTATTTTGGGACCCCATTATTTAATGTTTAGGTCTATTAAGCTACTCTTATCTCTGAGAGTTTCTTGAATTCTCATGGATTTTGAAAACCTGACAGTTTGGAAGAGTATTGTTCAGATATTTTGTTAATGCCCCACCATTAAGGTTTGTCTCCTGTTTAATTTCCTCATGACTAGACTAGGGTTTTCAATTTTTAGAGGATTATTCCAGAGCTAAAGTATCATTCTTGTCACATCTTATCATGTGCACATATTTTCAATATGACAAGTCACTGTTAAACCTGATCATCTGAGCAAGATAACAGAGAGAGAGAGAGAGAGAGAGAGAGAGAGAGAGAGAGAGAGAGAGAGAGAGAGAGGAAGATAAAGTTAGATACAAATAAAGAATCCAAATAGTCTTTTTGTAGACCCATCTTTACTTTATGTCAAACCTCCTTCTGCATTCACAAATGTCTCCATCTTTAATCCATTAGTAAATTGAACATTCTATCCCTTTCCTGGTTTATTTGTCACCTTCCTCTGTAACAAGTGAAACATCTGGATCCTGCCATTAGAGAGTGATCATTACAGGTGAGGTAGTAGAACCCTCACTCAGGTGTTATGTGTGCCACTCTTAAGACAGTACAATACTTGATAGTAGTCATTCCCCATCTACCACTTGAGATCACATAGCAATTTAGTTAACAATACTAGCTTTGAAAGTGGCAAAGATATTGAAAGGGCTCTGCAATGAGTTTAGGCTGTGGTGCAAGTGTTCCTGCAACTTGATTATTTTGTACAAAATGATAGTGGAGAAGGAATGAATGAATATCTATTGTCCTGAGACCAGCTGCAAGGTTAGGAGCTTAGTAGGAGCTTAGTCTTGAATTTCTACACTTGTCTTCAGGAAGAGACTTGCAAGAAATCCTAGAGGATTAATGAAAGTTGCCACTAAAGGAGGGGTAAAATGTAAGAGATGAAGTGTTTCTGCTCAAAATCTACAAGGGAGAACTCACTGAGTACCTGAGGGACTGTATTTGGTAGAGAGTCTTCAGCTCTTGGGTCCTCAGGCTGTGGCTCGGGTATAGACCCATCTTGTTCCGTGTCACATCATTACTGGGAAAACTTACACATAATGACTGAGTGAGATGGGGGTATGAAGGTGAGCAATTTTGGCCCCATATAGAATAACTATTAAGCAACGTTGACTCCAGAACTCCATGCAGAAATAGCTGAGGCTATATTGAGTTTTCCATCACAATTCAGCTTCTTACCTTAGCCCAATGGTAATTTTGTCATTTAATTTCTACACAGTATTAAGGATTTTTTTCCCTTAAAAAATGTTAAGTTCACATTAACAAAATGCTTAGAATAGAGATAAATATTTAATTTTAACATGCAAAATAATGACATTGGGTGTTTCCCCTCTGGTTAATATATAACTCTAATAATTTTTGTTGGAGACATAGATGACTTTTTGATACTATAAACTCCATTAAGTTAACAGCTTGACACATTTGGGATTTTCTGAGACACCATTAATAAACATCTGAGTTTTCCACCTTTTGTACCTATGTGAATTCATATAAATTAGAATATAAATATTCCATTGAATTAAAAACCAGAAGGAGCAAGTTACAGAAGAATTTTATAGAAGGCAGATGAAATTCCATCACTGATATCATCATTCTAAGAAGGGGAGGTGCGTTTATAGTGATGCATGTAGAACAGAGTATTGGGAAGGAGGTCCATAGTGGGAAAAACGCAGACCCACGCACACGACAGAGGAAATATAAAATCTTTCCATCAATAGTCTTATTTTATCACATCTTGATTTTCCTTTTGATGAAAGAATTAACATTTAGAATGCAATGATTATGGTATGTGCAGGGATGTCACTAAATAGACTTCTAGCTCTTTAAGTACAGTTTGTGTCGGTTGTATATTCATAAAAAGGGTTTATGGCCCATCATGTGTTTAAGTGAAATCCAGGCCTTATGGTATGAAATGTACCCTTTGCATATGAACATCAACAAGTTTAACTGCAGCATGTGGCTGGATATAAACTGGGACCCAGGGATCCTGACTTGCTAATCAAGTATCCGTTTTATATCTCATTCTGCCTTAAATTCTGCGTGGGAATATTACTTGACATGAGGGAGTACTTATTATCATAATATTCTTCCTTCTGTTTGTGAAGAGGCAGTAAATGTTACATTTCAAAAATACACTACTGTAAAAAAGGATAAAACACAGGCTTAGTTTTTTCATTATTTGTAGAAACAAGGAAAGGAAATATTTGCCTGGCTATCAAATTGTTCTTCCTAGACCAATAAAATACATTTAATACTTTCCATTGAAAATAAATTGAACATATATTTATAGTTTTTTCAAAGTTGTCTTCAAAATATCTTAATACAGAAATGTATCTATATTATGACTAATTGCATTGAATTTAAATTTGAATAAATATGTGGCAATCATAATGTAGATTTACTTTATTCATTAAAAGGTGGAGCTACTTCGAGTTAGTGGTTTTATATTAGTTGCTTATAAGATATTCTAGTTGAAATGAAAGTAAAGATTAACATATTTTGGGAAAGTTTATATATCCAGTTACTTCTGAAATTCATAATTTTATTCATTCTGAAATTTTTAAGAGGGAGCTGTTGAACAAAAGGAAAAACAATTGATCAGATTCTAAATGTGTGTGTTATTCCACACTTTCAAAACACAATCCTTTATAGATATCACTTCAATATTTAAATATAATGAGTTGGCATTTGGACAATACATAAATCGACCCTTATCATCAATTTCCCTTTCCACACTACTAAGAATATAAATAAAAGTTAACATGTTGCATGACATATGTGTAAAAATATATATGAATTCAATTCCATGAATTATACATGATAGGTCAAAATTTGTAGCATTGTCATTATATATTAGAATGACCACTGCAGTTGATGATATCCATTAACATTTTTAATGGGAAAATATATATTCATTCAAAATATTGGGAACTATTGAGAAAAAAATCCTCTTTCAGCAGTTGATATAAAGTGTCTGTCTTTTTTTTTTTTTTTTTTTATAGAGGCATGCTTTTATTTATTTATTTATTATAGTTGTTTGTTTGTTTTGTTTATACATGCACTGGGTACAGTCAGAAGCGCGGGAGGGTGAGAGAATTCACCAGAGCCAGAGTGGGGAGCAGAGCAGGCAGAAGGACTGAAGTACACTGCTGAGGGGAGCAGCGGGTGGCAGGAGAGGTCTGCGCACCATGTGGGATCCTCCTCCGGGGCCGGGGAGCAGCCGGGGATCGAACCGGCGCCGCAGAGGCCGCGGGCAGCTTCGCAACCCAGCGCTCAACCGCTGCGCCACCGGGGAGGCCCATAAAGTGTCTGTCTTATATGAACAAATATGTTGAATTATATGAAGACATTTAATTCCTCATTTTGATATATCTCCAAATATTTGGGTGATGTAGCAAAGTTTGAACTATGAAAAGGTAACACTAAAATGTTCATATTGTAAGAAATAAAATATTATGCATATGGCTAAGTATAGCCATATACAGTTCTCTTTTTAACAATTCCTTGTTCCTTTCCAGAGAATTACCACTATCCTTGATTTGTCATTTTCAGGAATTTTTTACATAATTTATATATATATATGTTTGTGTTTATCTAGCATGTATATGACATTTCTTTAAATATATTATTGCATTATTGGAATAATGAAATATTCCAATTGCATTGGAATTGGGGTGTGAGGGAAATCATCCTGTTTCCTTTTTGGTTCTTCTAGACTGCAAAATAATCAAAATCCAGAAATATTGATAAGATGAAGAGCAAAATGAGGATTAAAAGTAGCATATATATCTCCTTCATATATGGGAGAGACCCAGCAGTACTAACTCACCCCATGACTTCAGATGCATTTAAAGAGTTTAGTTAAGACTGCATAAGAAGGGAAGAAAGGGTTGAGAGTTTACCAGGGAAGATACATTGCATAAATGCAGATTTAAGTTCTGCCTCTCCATGGTCTTCAGAACCCTTCCCATAGGAGCAATGACTTTTTGATTTGGCAAAATTTTACCAAAAAAAGCATATTATAGTAGAGCAGAATTTTGCTCTTCTGCAGTGGAATATTTGATGAATTTGTATGCTGATATGTTAGTAAGCATATAGAACATATAAACTATTCAATAAATATTTGTTGACAAAAAATGTAATTATTGACATAAAATATCTAACATAAACTGACAAGGAAAAAAGTAACGCAGATGATAGAATTCAGTTAGCAAATAGTCCACATATATTGCTTACAAAAATTCCCATCTGACATATATACAAAAAAATGTTTTCTGGGGAATAAAATTAAAAAAGATTAATTTGAATAAGTGGTAAAGAGCAAATATCTTTAGTAAATTATGCAAGCATGTGCATAAATCATACTTGAAACAAATGTTCAAGCATTCCTAAAAGATGTAGCAAATAAGAGTTGAATAAATGCAAAAACAAATGGTTAGAAACATCAAATCAGAAAATTATCATTTTATTTTTAAATTTAGTTTGCCAATGGTCAATATGTAATTATGTTACTCCCCCCCAGAACTGAAAATACGAATCTAAAATTTATGTCATATATTAAATAATATATGTTGAAATAACCACAAAATAAGAGAAGGGGCAAGTTCTTATGGTAAAATTTCTGACAAAACACTATTAACAAAACAATGTTACTCTAATCCACGGATAAACAATTTAGCATAAACACAAATACAACATGCAAAAATAGATCCAAAGACATTGATACACTAAATTGGCAGCATCACAAGGCAGTAAAATAGAACAGACTGTAAATGATTTATGGACAACCAAGCAGTCATCTGAAACAAAGTCAAGTTCAAAGAACACCTCACATTGTAAAGCAAGATTAATTGTAAATATATCAAATGCCTACTCATAAAAAATGAACAAGAGATTGGAATACTTATATACTCATTCTGAGTTGCAGTTTCCCTTAATCCTTACAGCATGCATGATACCAGAGAAAAAGGAATTAAACAGGAACAAACAAAAGAATCATGTTGTACCACCTAATTATATGCAGTTTTCTCTTTTGTGTCAATCATACATACCTCAATAAAGCTAAGAATAAAAATAACTATTCCAAGAGGGGTGTAAGATTGAATTCAAAGTAAGGCAAAACAAGCAGGCTGAGCTCTTAATTACTGGGATGAGCTAATAGAAACTAGAACTTAAACACATTTGAGGGGAGACTAGTCAGTGTGATTAGTCTATCTGTATATGCCAATTGGTGCATAATAAATACAGGTTCAACACCCCCCCCCAGAGGGAAGGGATGGGGGTGTATTGTCTTGAGTTCTTGATGATATTTCAAAGGGATAACTCCCACATCCTTGAAAAAGATGGGTGAAGATTTACATCTCAAGGGATCAGAGAACTTGTAGGTTTAAGTTTCCTACAGCAAAAGTGTTAAGGAAAGGCAAGACAGGGGACCTATAGACAAGAGGAAATATATCTAAAGTTTAAAGAAATTTACTGGAAAGTAAGACCATTTTGGTCAATGACAAGGGTCATTTGTCCTCAGTGAGTGCATCCAAAGAGCTGTTTTTCTTTCTCATGCAATTGTGAAATGTTAAACAAGAAAGCTTATTTATTGTGATTCATAATATAAAATCATGAATTCTAACATCAGTGTGGCCAGGACTTCTTCACTATATCTAGAATATATAATTTATGATTTTTATGATTATAATTATTCATGTGGAGGGAAATTTTCCACTAATCCTCCAAATTTTTCTGGGGTTGGCTAATAAATCAAAATAGCATCGGACAGTTTAGCAGGAAAAAAAGATAAATTTAATTACGTACATACAGAGAGGGACTCTACAGAGAGTAGAAGGATTCTGTTTTCAACCTGGGAGAAGCTGGTATAAATCCTGAACTGAAGAACAGGGTAGGAACTTGGGGAGCCCAAGAGAGATTGTGGGAGGGACACACACAAGATGAAAGAGAATGACTCATAAAACCAAATACTCTGTAGGTATTTGTCTGCCCTTCCATAGAGATAGGTGTCAGCAATAGAAAAGTCATTTCTAGAGATGATCCTGCAGCTGGATAAGACTCCCAATCTTCATTCTTTTAGGTAATCATGGCAACATTTACTCCTATGCCTCCATGGTCTCAATTGACCTCAGTCAGGAAAAACCTTCCTCACAAAGTGGTATGTTCCCAGGAGGCCTGTTCTGAGCACGTCATCCACTTCTGTTACTCTTTTTAAGACTCCCAGCAAATGTCTGATGCTATATTGAGAATAAGAATCTTGTTGGAAATCTTGGAACTTCATAGTTTAACTTTCTGTCTTAAAATAAACTCTTAGGTAGTTTGACTCCCTCATAGAGTAGCATTACATAAAATGTATGAACATCATTACATATATAATGTATAGCTATACATATACACGTATACATATAAATAAATATACTATATTTATTTGTTAGACCTACTTAATTCAATCTTAATACAATGTACTTAAATGTCCTTTTTGAGTTTTTTGGCAAATAATGTCCATCATAAATGCTTTGTACATTATTTTTCTTGAATGGAATTATCACCAATTATCGCCTTTGGAATGCCACTATCATTTAAATTAACATTTTGTCCATTTCTCTTTTATCATTCTGAATATGCTACTTTAGAATGTATTCAGTGAACATTCTTTTTTTTCTGTCTTGGCATCACTACTATAAACATTTTCTGCATTGTTATGTTCTGAGTACAGTGCCTATTTTATTCATCACATACTTGATGAAGACATGAGTGTAATATGCATAACCAACATTGTAATGCTTTTCTTCCTTTTTTCATTATTTAAAATTTTATAATTTTTTGAAACTTAAACTTAGTCACCTGAAAATCTTTAACCTGAACATCTCAATGTTTGAACAGACATGAATCATAGAGAGACTAAAACAAAATAAAGACAAGAAAATAAAAGATACAATGAACGTGTCAAAAATTTGGGAATGGACTGAGTATAATTGTAAATGGAAAGAATAAAAAGAGTTGGATTTCTGGCAAATTAAAGTAGTCAGACTTGTTGATTTTCATTTTGCAAGATGAATTATGGTGCCATCATAAATAAAAATGTTTTATTTAAGCTCATAATATATGATTTCTGGCAGACTGTGTCATGTCCATGCCTATTTCTTGTTCAGCCCATAGGAAAAAGGTAATGTTTATGTGACTAAATAGAAAACGATATCTAACATATAAAATCAGAGAATCCTTTGAACAATTTAACTTTTTTTTTTTTTTTTTGGTCTATGCAATTCACTTTGAGAATGTGCACAAATGAATCCTGCAATTAGGGGAAATTATTTTGGATTTAAAACAAGCTGGAATAATGTTGAATAGTGAAACTCAAGAGAAAATTTGACTGACATTGGAAGGAAATCACATTTCAGGTCCACTCACAAAAACATTATTTTATGAAGATAAACTGCACTTATCTCTTCATTCATGCATGTTTGTATTGATTTGTTGGCAAACAATGGAAATTAACGTATTGCTTTTCATAGACTTGTCTAGTGAGATATTTACAGCTTTGTAAAACAGTCATTGGATTTCTTATGCATGGATCAAATCTAAATGTTTGAAGATAAAGTAATTTCACATTATAGCAGTAACCTCTTTTACATTATAATATGCATAATTATCTGAATTGCAAGATAACACCCTTTAAAATATGAAAACAACAATCAAAATTATATAAGTAATATGTTCAAATAAATACTTTAACACATTGTTTTCTTCTTCATATACATTCACCTTTTGCAAGTATTATAAAATGCCCAAATCTATCTGTGTATGGTTATATGTGTTTACAGGCAAGTAGTAATTTGGGGATTATTGTAATTAATACACTTTGCCAAAATGTTATATTTATACATTTTAAAGTTCTTATTTTATTGACTGCTTATTCAATATTTAATCATCCATCTATATGCTGTTTATTTTTAGTTTTTCATTGTGATGTGCTGATAAACCTAGCTTTTAACCTTTTTTTTAAAGATTTATTTATGCATGCAAGAGCTGGGGTACAGGCCTGAGATGCGGAGTGTGAGAGGGTCCACCAGAAACAGAGTGGGGAACAGAACAGGCAGACTGAGTGAAATACACTGCTGAGGGGAGCAGCGGGTGAGACAGGAAAGGTCTGCTTCTCCATGTGGATTTCTCCCCGGCAGGCCAGGGATCAAACTCCTGCTGCAGAGGCTGAAGATTGCTTCATAGTGCAGTGCTTAACCCCTTGTGCCACCAGGGAGGCCCGCTAGCTTTATAATCTTTATTTATTTATTTATTTATCTATCTATTTATTTATTTATTAAACATACTTTAAAAAAAAAAAGATTTATTTATTTATTTATACAAGCACTGGGTACGGTCAGAAGCGCGGGAAGGTGAGAGAATTCACCAGAGCCAGAGCGGGGAGCAGAGCAGGCAGAAGGACTGAAGTACACTGCTGAGGGGAGCAGCGTGTGGCAGGAGAGGTCTGCGCACCATGCGGGACCCTCCTCTGGTGGCCGGGGAACAGCCGGGGATCGAACCGGCACTGCAGAGGCTGCAGGCAGCTTCGCAACCCAGCGCTCAACCGCTGCTCCACCGGGGAGGCCCCATTTCAGATTTTTAAAGCACATGAAACCTAGTCTTTGCTTCTACCACAGATAACTTTTAAGAAAATAAAGCCAGAAATTCACAATCACTTTTAAAATACTCTTTTAAAGATGATAATCCTTTGGGGTGTTCAATAATGTTGCATATGTTCATCAGTGTATGTTTTTGTCTTCTTGAAATATTTTATAATAGTAATCATTTATTAAACTATTGACATGTCATAAAATATACTCGCAGTTGCACATGCTTAATATAAATTCTAACAACTTCATGAAGTGGGATATGCTTACTGGAACCTTTTTATTAAAGGTGTGAGAATTGATTCTTCATGAGATTAAACAATTTTTGCAAGCTAATATACAGTAAATGTGACAGAACAATACTTGAATTCAGGTTTCTCTTCTTTAAATTTCTAAGTCTATATACATATTATAACTTTTTTTATATAATGTATATTTTTGGCCTTGAAAATTTCTCAGTAACACTATTTTAAGTCACGCAAAAGTAAAAGTTTAGAAATAAGTATTCATTACATTTTTTTCTATTAACCATAAGTGTTGTTCATAAAATGAAACATTTTATAAGACTCCATTCAGGTCTCTTTTCAAGTTTATAAAATGCATGAAACTTAAAATAGTTAATTCGATTCTTTAAATTCTCAATTAACCTGTACTTTGATGCTTTTTATGTCTTGACAGGAACCACTTATCAAAAATAGCACTTAACATTTCTTCATTCAATTACTAATTTTACTTCATGCTTACTCCATTTTAGAAAAGGTATAGGTTCCAAAATACAAAAAAAAAAGGCACAAATAGTGCCTTCCAGTGTCTGATAACCTATAAATTCTAACATTAATTTTCATTACTATAATTCCCAGCATATACTAGCTTGTATTTTTGATCTATAAAGGAAATGTTTGAGGTCAATATGCAAATGTGGGAAATGTGAGTTAGTCATGCAATGTATATACAAAGGAAGTGCCATGAATTAGACTATAAATTATCCATATGGTAGTAAATAATGTCTCCTTTAAGAATAAGGGCATATGAATATATTTCTATATGCATATATGCACATTATATATATTAGTTAATAATTAGATTTGTACATGTAATCTAGTTAATTATATATACATCAAAGCACACTGAAAAAGTCACTAATCCTTATTTTTTGATAGAGATTCTGAGCCTGCAGTTGGCAGGGTCCTCCCCAGGAGAAACTCCAGAAAAGTTATTGAAATGGAAAGGAGTCACTAAGAAGGAAGTATGAAATAGAAGGAAGTCCAAATTTTATTTGGACAAAGTTGAGGATTCATTTGTCTTATTATGCATTGGGTCATGGACTCACAGTATTAGCTCCTTATAATTCAGATATTAGAGAATAATTATAAGCAAGCATGTTGAAGAGACCAAGTCATTATTCCACAGGACAGAGTGAGCCTAGATGATCTATGTATGCACCATATTCAGGTTCTGAAGCAAAGTGCCTTAGCTGACAGGCTGGGCGTGCTACTAGGAATGTTCCAAAAGAGAGAGTGAAACTCCACCTTATACACATTACAGACATATATACACATACACTTTTTCAAAATGACAAGCTCTAAGTCTACATTATAGTGCATTCTGGGCATAACTTCAGCTGTCAGGAATATTGCAGTCTTCACTTCTGGGAAATGTCTCTTAAGCCACAAAAAAGAGGAGAAAAGAGTGAGCTTTCCAAGCATCCAGATTTGACTTTTATAAAATTAATGCTCCTCTATTACTGAGTTATATTCTATCTTAATGACTTAAAATTGGAAAATAAAATGGAAACATCCTAACTCATATTCTAATTTTTTTAAAGATTTATTTATCTCTGGGGTATAGACCAGAGGGGCGGAGGGTGAGAGGATTCACCAGAGACAGAGTGGGGAACAGAACAGGCAGACTGACTGAAATACACTGCTGAGGGGAGCAGTGGGTGAGTCAGGAGAGGTCTGCTGCGCCATGTGGGTAGCTCTCTGGCCGGGGATCAAACTTGTGCTTCAGTGGCAGCAGATAGTTTCATAGGTTGCGTCTTAACCCCTTGCGCCACCAGGGAGGGCCCATGCTCTAATTTCTGCAACAGTGTTGATTTCTCAATTTGATTTCTTTTTTCTGTTTTGTTTTTATTTTGATTTTATTCTTCCCCTTTGTGATGTAGGAGGTATTTCCAGTGTTGTTAGCCCTTCAGTTTACATGACATCTCTTATCCTATGACTTCTCATTGAAACCAAATAATACTTGTTTCTTCTTTTTAATATCTTGTTCAGAGCAGCCATTAGTAGTAACCAAGAGAACCTTTTTTTCCAACCTAGATTTATAATATGTATACTATATACAAATTGAATATCAGTTTCCATACACTTTATTGCTTCATACTTATAACTAATCCAAAGACAGGAATTTATTTATATTTACTTGTGTGCTTTTTGTTTTTGTGATACTGGTAATCTACATATAACTATATACAGTGAATGAGATCAGTATGGCTCATCATGTAAGAATGTAAACACATTCATAACAAGAAAATATTTAGCTCTGAGAATAAAAAATGTGAGACAAGGACAGTGTTTAATCTTAAAGGATCTAATCTTAAAGTACACAGAAAACAAGAATTTCTAACACCAAGTCCAAGAAGAATATGTGATGTATGCAATAAACCTCATCTTCAGAGTACTAATAACTGTTAGCCCAAATAGACATCAGTTAACACCAAGTGAAATCTGTGATTAATCAAATAAATAGCAAGAATGGAAGTTATAGGTATATCACCACCATAACTGGGTTATGGTGGGAATACCAATTAAAAAATGGTTGATTTTAAAAAATGGAAGTCATGTAAAAGTTAAATTATGCATATTAAAATTGGGATTTGTACAGATTATGCTTCTGATATATTGAGAATATCAGAAATATTATTCAGGTTGGGATAGCAATTTGTGTTACAGTTCAATTATAGAGATCAGTAACCACTTAAGAAAAATATGGGAAATGCTCAATTAAATGCCAAAATGATGAAGTTATATTAACTTCGAGGCTATAGTGAGAGAGAGGTGCAGATTTAATTAAAAATGTTAAGGATGGATTTTTCAAAGTCAACATGACTGTGAATGGAAATTAAGAATAACACTTTATTTTCTGAATTGTGTAGCCAGAATGATGGTGGTGACTTTACAAAGAAAAATGCAAGATGAAGAGCAGTTATAAACAGAGCCAAGGTAAGTTTGTTTTATACATGTTGAAGTTCAAGTGCATTTGAGACATCCAAGCATATATATTAACAGGTCAGATCGATGGTTTTAAATCTTTAAAAGGGACTTGAAAGCAAATGTATGTGTGGGAAACTCCTTATAAATAACTTAAAAAACCTGTGGGAGATGGTGAGAGCACCTCAGGAGGGTGAATGTTTTTTTTGAAAAAAGAGGCATGGAACAAAATTCTTTGCACACCAATTGTTAAGGAAAATAAACTAAAAAATAAACTATAGAAATAGACAGGAAGAAAAGGAGATGTGTGAGAAGAGAATATAAAACAGAGAGAGAATAGCAATGAACACGTCTCAGGAAGGATCAAAATTTTAGATGATATAAAGATATCAAGCAAAATTAGAAATTTAGCTAACCCTCCAGTGTAATAATCTTCAGTGGAGTAATGAGAGAAAAATCTACATTTTATATTACAAAGGAGAACATATAAATGGAGGTAATAATTTTCAACACTATTTTCAAGACCAGAAGAGGAAAGATAGAGCAGAAGGGAAACATGTATTTAAGTTTATATCTTCTGAGAAGTATTTAAGTTTACATATAACAGAAGTTTTTAAAGTATAGGAATCTGTAGACAGAGAGGAAGAATTAGATGCAGAAAGGAGAGAAGATGAATACAATGTAGCACTAAAAGCAGTTAAAAGGGATGGATTTTGTTTATATTTGGATTAAGAATGATGATACGATATATATCATGTTATTGCTATCATTTTGAAATTTTCAAATTATTTATGAAATCAAAATTATACATTAATTGTGATAAATATTTTGTAAATGTATGCATAAGGTTATCCCCAAATTCCATTAAAACCACTGAGATGCCAACATATACAATTTAAAATTAAAATAGATTTTGCTCAGCTTTGAAAAACTTATTTAAAGGCTTGTTTCCCAAATTTTATTATCTAGAAATCCTTGTATATATCAGGATATTTTAAAAAATAAATATAATTTAATGATATGATTTATTGGCAAATATCTGCTAACACATGTATAATATAATGTTGAAAGACTGCTTATGAACTAATCTTCACTTTTTGTAAAAAATTAATAGAGACATATATAGAAAATATGTAACCATTGCAATATCTAAAACTAATACCACTGATGTTGCTTGAGTGGAAAATTTTACATTTTCTATGTTAATTAATATATTCCATTTTATAAAAAAATAAGGCTTTTAAAGAGTGCTTAAAATGGTAATTGGCTAAAATTTTTAAATACAGCCCAATTTCAATATTTTGACATTTTAATTTATCATTTTGTTTTATAAAGTTATTACTCTAAAGAGGCTAGTACAATATTAGTCTAAAACTCTCAAGTACCATTTTACTAAAAAAATGCTGATCATATTCATCCAAATCGAGCAAAATTCTTTAACATATTTTCTATTTAAAAGCTTATACATAAAAGCTTATGTAAATATTACATAAAAGCTTGTGTAAATATTACATAATATATGTTGTGTTTGCATGTAATAGCATATATAATATTCCAAATAGTCATCTCCAGAGAATGTTGCCATGTATCAAGAATTCTTTTTGAAAGAATTTCATAAAGCATTTAATTAAGTTTTTTTTATCCATGGGGGTATTAAGAACTAAATTTTCTCATTTTAATATGAGAAATGTAAAATAATTATTTTTACACACCAGTTTTATATTTATTGCTGTTGCTACTACTGTACTATGAAAAAAGTATTTGTGTGGCCTCCCTGCTGGCCTAGGGATTAAGTCTCAGTGCTGTCACTGCTACTGCCGGAGGAGTTTGATCCCCAGCCAGGAGCTAACCCACATATGGTGCAACAGACCTCTCGTGTTTCGCCTGCTGCTCCCCTCAGCAGTGTATTGCAGTAAAGCTGCCTATTCTGCTTCCCACTCTCTCTCTGGTGAATCCTCTCACCACCCGCACCTCTGGCCTATACCCAGTTCTTCTACAAAAAACATAAAATGTTTAAAAAGAAAAAAAGACATTTCTTATCACAATTATCACTGAGAGTTATTTTGATTACCTGTAATTATTTACAATAAATAATGTAAAGCATTGCTATAGAAAACATAGGTGCTAAAAAATATCACTTATGACTGATACTGAGGATCTACATGAAATAGAAAAATAACTGTGCTATATAAAATGCTTCAGGAGTACATAGTAACCTGCGCAGACTAATACTATAATTCATATATCAAAAATATCATTTCTGACTTCACCCTTCTGCTATATGCATTTAGGTTTCATAGTTTCCTATTATGTTGTCCCATCCCTGTTTTTTTGGGATGCTAGAATAAAACTGTTTATGATCTATCATTTTGCAGTTCTTATCCTGATCATACTACTGAACTACTTATTCATCTTTGCTTTACTTATATTTGTAGATAAATATGTTACAACAATAAAGTCCTCATGGTCATATAGAGTATTTTGAGATATTTTGGCCACTCCCATGCCATTGTGGATGTAACTGTAATGGCAAGATTGGGGTTATAAAGACTGAAACAGAGGAGAAGCCTCTTAGCTCTAAGCGTTCATTAACACTTGCCTCATTTAGAAGAATTTCCACTTGCCACAAAAAAAAAAATTCAAAAGAAGATTGAAGAGAGCACCTTAAACTTGGGTAGGGGTAGAAAAGCTTTGGTTTGATAATGGCCTCCAGGAAGATAGCAAAGTCTTTGTCAATTCAGAATGAAATTTTAAACACCCAATGACAGCAAGGAAATATAGACCATACTTTATCTCATAAAAACATAATTCCAAAAATCTAATTTGACTCTAAAGTTTATATTTTCGATTGTAAAGCATATAGAAATGAAAAAAAAATGTTATCACATTTACTTGTCTCAATTACCCTATTCTAATTATTAAACATAAAATCTGCCTTTCTTAGTAACTATATATATATATATATATAATCATATATATGTGTATATCTATCTAATATATCTACATCTGTATATAAATCTATATCTCTTTACTGCCTTGGCTTTATAGTCTCTGCATATAAATGGTGCATTTTATAACCATTTTTTAAAAAGTCACTGACTTACTCCCAATTATGACCCATGTTAAAAATTCAGATAGATTAAGATAACTTATGATGGTCTTCCAGTTTCCTAATTTGTCCAGAATGTACTTCTTGCATCTCAACAGTGTTACAAATCCCAGTAGTATTATCTAAATCATGATATTATTGGAAGAAAGGCTGTCTTACAAAATGGTAACATAATGATTTGGAATTACTTAACAGGTATCTGTGAATATTTGAGGTCCAAAAGAAAGGCAGTGTATTTAGTAGGAAAGGGTCCATTTTAGATTTAAATAGATGTTAATTTAAATATGCCTATTATGCAACTATTAGGAAACTAGTGATTATTTTTGAGACTTAGTTCCCTTATCCTTAATATGATATCTTTATCATAAAATTGTTTGGTATGTATTAAATTAAATATTAAAATGAGAGATGTCTGTATTTACACAGGTTTTCATTGCTTGTTTGCTGGCATCACAAAGCTAATGATAATAAAAGAGTTATTTGAATCCCTTTAGTCCCACCATTTTCAGTGACATTTTGTATTATCAATTATAAATTGGACTTTCAAGAAATATTTTCCCAAAAAACATAATATTTGGATAAGGTCAAATTTAAACACGTAACATCATAGGGTTTCTGTTTAGTCCAATAAGCCTTCTAAATGCTAGACTGTTAGTCTCGCTGAAGAAGTTCAGTGCCCATAATAGAATAAAAATACTTATAATTTAAAATTAACAAGATATGATTTTGCATAAATGGTAAGAATTAATTTGAGAGAACAAAATTTGTTCATAATTCAATTGTATAAATATGTTACTCTATTGAATCCGTTCTATGTTTGGGTTCTATAATAGGAAAGACACAGGTCTCTGTACATCACAAAGTCAAAAAAATCAATAAAAACTCAGTTTAAGCTTCAGAGGGTAGCTCTGTTCAAAATCAGTGTTGATTTAAAAATCAATGCAAGTTTAAACAAACATGTTATGTTTTATTAATATAACATGCATAGCAGTAAGACAGAGTAAAGTATGACCAAAAAAAAAAAAAGTAAAAGAAAACCTTGAATCTAAGAGTGCTACTATCCAACTTGCATACAAATAGATGAAGAGGGCTGCACAGGAACGCAGGTAGGTGAGCCTGACATCCAGTTAGTTAGTACAATACACGAGACTAACAAAGATCCTTCTAAAAGTATGTTCATGCTAGCAAATTTCAATTTGAAATGTTTTCCAGCCTACAGTGTAATCCTAGTCATTCATTATACAAAATTGTTCATCTCCTTTAAATTATTTTATTGAAGCAACATTGAATTATAGCCTTAAATAAGCTTCACTTGTTTACCATTAAAAATCAACATGTATATGTACTTTATTATTTTCACCACTGAAATCATGATACGCATCCTCAGCCAAATGAGCATTTATAAGTTGGAAAAAGATTTCCTCTGAGTATCATATGAAATTATGTGCATTTTTTAAAAGTAACATTGTTTGGCTACTGTGATTTTTAATCACTCTTGGTTCTAAGATAACATCTGAAGCAAATATTATTTGCAAATTAAATATATACATATATACATACATATGCAAATATAAGCAATATACATTATATCCTGTTCTAATTGTTTTTCCAAAAGCAGCTCATTAACATAAATTCTAGTATAGTTGAAAGGAACTTGTAGTAAATAAAGACACTTTTCTTGCTCCTACCACTAAGGAAATTCCAAGGGTTTCAGGAAACTAAAATAGCAAAAAGCCAAAAAGGGAGATGAGGACCAAATATATACATATAATATATATATAATATATATTATATATATATTATAAAAAACAAACTGCCAGCTTCATAGATGCTGGCAGAGGACAAGAGACTTCTGGGCCAGAGAAAGCATGAGCTCCTGTTCCCAAGTGTTCACATGGTCCTCAAAATCCCCTGAGGATGATGCTCCTTGGCCACTTGAATGTCTTCTGGTATAACCCCTAAGTTTATCATATAATTTGATCACTGGATAACTGTACTATTTAATGATAATTTTTGTTTGCAAAAGAGAGTAAGAAAAATTTGTCAGAGCCTAAATATAGAAGAGAGGAAGGAGAACCTGGGTAAAATATAACTGAATTTAGTCTCTTATGATAGTTTAAATAGCTGAAATATATTACAATAGTATAAAGCTGTGACAATACATCAGGAACAGATGAATATGAAAATGAACACAAAGATCTATCAGATGAACTCAGCTAGTTATATCTCATTGGGTAAAGTGTTGTGGCATTGCACCTCCCCAAATCAAATGTAAATAAGGTAATGTGTATCCACGACACATTTAAAAGTGTCTCTTAAATATGTAGCTCTGATGTCCAAAAGCACCAACCAGAACTTGAAAGTCAGAAAAGATATACAATAAAGTACTGCTGTTAATGTGATAATTCACTCTGAATCATAGCCTTTAAAATGTTTCTATAATCATTTTCAACCTTTAATGACTTTTAAAGAGATGGTAGAGCCCCCAAATATTCATTAGAAACCAGAAGGATCTTTTTACAGTATCACTCAACAAGTCCATAATACACATATTTTTCTTTGTTTTTAAAGAGGACCACACTTCCACCAACTGGTTGAAAGAATAAAGGGAAGTTAATTGAAGAGTTCAGAAGCTGAGAAAGCTACAAATTAGACTTTATTCAACTATTCAGTGATATCACCAATTTTTGTAAGGTATGGAAAAAATTTTCTTTCACTAACATTCAATAGTGACACAGCTTCACTTTTCATACACATAATCCTCAACCTTTCTCTGTGAATTAGGAAGATTCAGTGCACTGAAGATTTTTCACACATGAGCAGTCCAGAACTGAACCAATCACTGTAAAAATGGGATGAAATAACATAAATCTTAAGAAGAATCAAGAGTCTACCTTTAATGCTGTAGACCCTACTGTTCTTGCCTATCATTGCAGCCTAATTGAGCAAGGGGGGAATGAATTTTCAACCAGTAAAAATACCCATCAAAGCTGAACAAGTGAAAATCCTGTAAAGGTCTTTTAAGTTTTCATACCTAATTTTAGGGGATATTTAGTTATAATACCAATAGATAGCAAGGCTGCTTTTTTGTTATGTTAACCTTAATCATTTTTGAGAGTTACTCTTAATCTTTGTCCTTTCTGATTTTAATTTTTGCCTTCTCAGTAAATATGCACAGGTAGCATTTGGTCATTTGGTAGAAGTAATAAGATTGCTGAGTAGCTATAGAACCTTTGCTAAGCAGGTCTGTGAGTGCCAGATATTGATCTAGCAATGTACTGGCTCAAATCCATTTTAATTTGCTTTTCCATTTTTATCTTCCTATGGGGGGCTACATTTCTGCCTAGTATGCTAGAAAATAAACACATTGTTAATTATAGTCCTTGTATTTCTCCATATAGCTACAAGGGCAGCACTGACATTGCATTTCACTATGCAAAATAATACTATATAGAAAATTAATATGATTAGATTTTTTCCTCCATGTTCCATGTACTTGTCATTTAATCTTCTCTCAGGGAGATTAAAAAATATCTTTGATGTATAGTATAGAGAATGATGATTAAAGATGGCCTGGGATAGCTACTTTATATTTCTGCTCTTACAATGTTACATAAATACATTCCCAGTATTGAATTTGGGAGTGAGGAATTGTAACACAATTAATGGTACATGTATCTATACCATTTAAATTGAAAAAAATAATAGCAATAGGCAAAGTTCAGAATATTTTAATGTTTTAAAGCTATACATAAAACTTTCTGTCCATCAATATACTAACCACAGTAGAGAGTCATTAAATATTTGAGATTCATCAAATTTTAAGAGTAGCCTCTGGATATTCCTATAATATATTAAACAACAGATATTGGCATTTAAGTTTCTTGGAGTGAAAATGGAAACTCCTCTTGAATTAGAGTTATGACAGGCTCATTATTAGCTTATCTATCCATGTAAAACTCTTAGACACTACAGATAAAATGTAGCAGAAATTTCCTAAACACTGAGCAGTTAGTGGATTGTCATTAAGTTTCAATATAAAAGTGGCTACCTTTGCAAATATAATAATTTACTTATTATTAAACGCATATTATTTTATAATTAGTTACTAATATTTATAACTATGGACATAATTTTCAGTGTTTTTTCAGAGTGCACGATGTTATGTTTAATTTAGGAAAGTTACCATTAAACACATTGTAGTGGCAGGAAGGCCACAGTGCTGGATAGCTATGATTCCAGCAGACCAGAATGGTAAAGGAGAGTCCTGGAGCCCTCAGTGGCTTTCTCAGGCTTTTAATGAGCTTTCACATGTAGTGCAGCAACCTGGAACACAGCAGGCAGGGGTGCCAGGGACCAGGAGGCCGCAAGGCCTCCTAGCCCTGGGCAAATCTTCACTCTGGACTTCCCTGGCATTCTTTTTCCACATTCTCTCTCTCCTGCCTTTCTCCTGCTTCTGCTTCTTTTGGCTGTGTAAAGGGCAGGAGAGGCCCCTGAGCAGGTTTTCTATGATTCCAGCAGACCGGGTAAAGGAGGAGAGAGTCCTGGAGCCCTCAGTGGCTTTTGCAGGCTTTTATTGGGATTTACCAGGTACACGGCAGGCAGAGGCACTGGGGAGCTGGTGGGGCTGGCAGGCCTCCCAGCCCCCAGCAAGTCTTCACTCTGGGCTCTCTGGCATTGTCTGGTGGTCTCTGCTGCTCTGCTCTCTCGTGGTTCTGCTTCTGCTTCTCTGCTTCTTCTGGCATCCCCGTGATGCTGCTCTTAAAAGCCCAGTCTTAGCCCAGGTGAATCCCATCTACCTCTGCCCACACCCTGCTCCAGGTGCCCGCCATCAGGCATACTTTCGGGACTACAGGGTTCCATCATCTATCCTAATGGCGGGAGGGCAGAAAAGCCTGATACTTTGTACCTTACCCTACAGGCAGGTATCTCAATACTGCTGCCATGGCTCACAGAAGTAAATAATACAACTATAACAATGTAATAAAATGCAGGTGTCCCATCAGACAGGGCAATCCTATTGGTGGAGGGCAGAAAAGCCTGCAAATCATTTATCCTACACATATCAAGTTACTTAGAGTGTGTAATAAAAAATTAGGAAACATACTTACATTTATTCGTTGTTGAATCAAAAATTTTTAACAGGGGTCTTAATCATTTGTAGTAATTGTGCATTGTCTTAAAATTTTTGTTTTAATCATTTCACAGTTTCTTTGGCTGTTTAAGGAAAGAAGGTAAAAATGATATTGATTAATCCACCATAACCTTTCAATAACTTTATAGAATGTGTTCGTGATTTACTTTTTTTTTTAATAAAGGCATGTTTTTATTTATTTATTTGTTTATACAAGCACTAGGTACAGTCAGAAGCTCGGGAGGGTGAGAGAATTCACCAGAGCCAGAGCAGGGAGCAGAGCAGGCAGAAGGAGCGAAGTACACTGCTGAGGGGAGCAGCGGGCGGCAGGAGAGGTCTGCGCGCCATGTGGGACCCTCGCCCGGTGGCCGGGGAGCAGCCGGGGATCGAACCGGCGCCGCAGAGGCCGCGGGCAGCTTCGCAACCCAGCGCTCAACCGCTGCGCCACCGGGGAGGCCCATGTTCGTGATTTACTTACACAAGCTGTCAGTGAACTTTAATCAGTCCCATACTGTAAACACATGCTATTAAGATGAAAACTACAATCTTCTTGATTGCTTCTTTCCATTTGTACTATGCGGGTTAACAAAATATAATAAAATAAATCTGCTCTAGTGAATTTAAGTCCAAAGGCAATGTGAATTTTGTTCAACATTATTAATTTGTAAAAGAGCAATTTTATCAGAGATGTGAGACTAGAAAGCCTGCTTGGAAGAGAGTGAGGGTGAAAAAAATGAACTCTGAAAAATATTTTTTAAAAATATTTGAATGTGTTCCCAAAGTAATGCAGGCATGCATGTATGAATGTATATTTGCATTATCAATATGTAATCAATATTCCTAATGTCAGCATAGAGTTATTACTAAAAATGTGGAAATGATTTTGTGGATACAAATTAACATTCAGTAGCATGTTAAGTTTTAGGCTTCTGTTTGTAAATTAAAGGTGTATTGGATCCAGTTTCCACTAACTTCTGACATATAAACTAAGTAAACCTGTACATGATATCTAGATAAGAATATGTAGGATATTATGTCTAGTATCTTTTTTTAAAGATTTATTTATGCATACAAGAACTAGGGTATAGTCTAGAGGTATGGGAGGGTTGAGAGGATTCATCAGAGACAGAGCAGGGAACAGAATAAGCAAATCTACTGAAATACACTGCTGAGGGGAGCAGCAGATGAGACAGAAGAGGTCTGCTGTGCCATGTGAGTTAGCCCCCTCATCGGTCGGAGATTGGACTCATGCCACCGTGGCTGGTGATAGCTTAATAGCATTGAGACTTTATCCTCTGTGCCATCAGGCAGTCCGACCCTCTTTTATGTAAAGAGATTTAGATAATGAGATGTCTGGATGAGGTGTCTAGATGGGAGGTTTAAGAAAGTTTTGTAAGTATACAAGTTAATAATATTTGTATATTTTCTCTTCTAACATTGATAATAATGGTCCATTTAAGAAGTGATGGCAGAGCCTGGAGGATGCAGAAAAAATGATGATGTGTGGAGTGGCTCTATCAAAGTCTCAGCTTGAGTTGGTGATAAGGAGAAAACATATTTACTTTGGAGAGTGTTATGGAAAGCATTCACCTCTTGCTTCCTGATGTTATTTCTATAAATTACTCATTCTCTATATGGGGACACTCTAATACAGAAGATGGGTACTGGCACATTCTTTTAAGTTGTTACCAGGCTCAAGCTGTGATGACTAACGCTTTTACTCCTTGGGCCTACAGAGAAGTTCTCTGATGGATTTCAGATATTATTTTTTTCACAGTAAGAATGCTAGTAGAATAGGTGGGAATAATAAAATGAAATAAAATTCTGTTCCTTTCTTTCGATCTTGGTATTTTCAACTGTGGCAAGTTTTGTTGTGGTTGCTGAAAAAAAGTAAGCCATACTTCCCTGCTCTAAGTCAGATAGGGGTCAAGATAGTAAATGGAGACATGGTAGAAGTTCTTGGCCACCCATCACCATATCAATGAGACCTGACCTCACCCCTTATACTCACAACGATACACATACACATGAAAATTCCAGTAGTTTCTGCAGGTGCCGTTTTCTGGATGCCTCTTTCCATCTATTTCATAGGATTTTTCAGATGGTACCACACTAGATCACTGATAATAGTACTTGCTTATTTGCCAATATCTTTTCTACATTAACACAATTAAGGACAGAGTTTGTTGTTGCTCATTAGTGCATTCCCAAACCTAGAAAATCCACTGTCACATGGCACGCATGTAATAAACAAACCATTTTGTACAATTAGAATTCCCTTTTGAGTGAAGCTTTGCTGTCTCCGTTCACATCTCTTCAATGATGGGAGGGAGTGGATAACTCTCATGTCACTTAACCCTAGGAGAAGACTGCAGAGAGGCAATAACATAGCCTCTGGAAGCACAAGGGACCGTGACTCTGCTTTCTAATTGTGTGTTATTAGCAAAATGGCTTAATATCTCTATACCACATTTTCTTCCTCTGACATCATATCTCACATTTTATCTTGGTCATCAGGATATAACTTAGGTAATCTGTTTCATTAAATACCTTAAACAGAGGTTCTTTTTATCATAATAGGTATCTTATTATTTATCACAAAGAGCACAGAATGGGAGTCAATAGCTTGTTAAGTCTATGGTGTCCTGGAGTTTTAAAAACCTTACAACTAGCTTGAATAACCAGGGTATTGTGGGAGACAACTTAGTGGTATCAAGAGGGTGAGGTGTTCCTAGCACCCCTGGGAGGATGCACTTGATTTATATATATATGTATATATATATATATATATATATAAAGATTTATTTATTTATACAAGCACTGGGTACAGTCAGAAGCACAGGAGGGTGAGAGGATTCACCAGAGACAGATCGGGGAGCAGAACAGGCAGACTGCTCCCCTCAAAGTATATTGCTGAGGGGAGCAGCGGGCGAGACAGAGAGGTCTGCCAAGCCATGTGGGTATCTCCCTGGCCAGCCAGGAATCAAACCCGCACTGCAGAGGTGCAGACAGCTTCACAGCACTGTGCTTAACCTGCTGCGCCACCGGGGAGGCCCTGTTTGATTTTTTTTCAATAATGCAGGATGGTAGGGAATTGTTGGTAGGGAATTGCAGGGATAAGCAAAACTGTAGCTATTATATTTGTGAGAAGAGATGTTTGACTTAGGGACCTTATTTATGATGGTTTAGGTCTTATATCATAATGACAGTGGACCTGTGTGTGTCTGGAGCTATTTGAAATTCTAATCCTTCAAGTTAGCCTTAAAAAGTAATTAAATGTTGATACCTATGTCCTTAGCCCCTTTCACAGAAAACACACCTGTACTCCCTGTAGGATTAGGAAGATATTAGTGAAAAACCTCTTCATTTCTGTGACTCATGCCTTTTTGGATTTTCTTAATTTAATATTTTTTGTTATAACATTGACATTTATAGCTTATTCAATTTATCATCATTATTAGTGCAGGAGAAAAGATTTCTGGTGATATTCTGTATCTAGAATGAAAATATGTTTTATTATAGATAATTCCATTTTTAGATAGTCATGGGTGTATCTGTTATATTTCAATTTTTGCATCTTTTTAATTAAAACAGACATAGAAAATTACATTAATAGAAATGTTTCATATTATTTTAGATGTGTTTGAAGCAATTTGAGACACATTGCCAATTGTTAACATTGTTTCCTATGGATAATATTACTCAGAATGTAGTAGAAATAGAATAATGTCTCTTTCCACCTCCAAAATGTACAATCCTTAATCCCTGGAACCTGTTAGTATGTTACCTTATGTAACAATAGGGAATTTGCAGTTGTGTTTGAGATTATGGATTTTGAGATGGAGAAATTATTAAAGTCTCTCTGGAAGGACCCTCTGATAAATGTACATAAAAGCAGAAAATCTTTCCCTGCTGGGAATAGGGACAGAGAGATGTCACTGTGGAATAAGGATTATAAACATACACACTTGTATGCTTTAAAGAATGAGGAATAGATCACAGCCAAGGAATACAGGTGACCCCTAGAGGCCAAGAAGGCCCATCTTGAAATTGTAACGTACAGGATTGTAAGTTAATAAATTTCTGTTGTTTCAGGCAACTGACTTTGTGTCACTTATTATGATAGCAATAGAACACCCCTTAAGGGAAAAAAAATGCTAATTATAGATCATAAAGAACAGCCAGTCTACTTCATTTTTTTAAAAAGATGTATTTATTTATGCATACAAGAACTGGGGGTACAGGCCAGAGGTGTGGGTGGTGAGATTCACCAGAAACAGAGTGAGGCACAGAACAGGCAGAATGACTGAAATACACTGCTGAGGGGAGCAGCGGGTGAGTCAGGAGAGGTCTGCTGTGCCATTTGGGTTGCTCCCTGGCCAGGGATCAAACTCCTGCTGCAGTGGCTGTGGATAGATAGCTTCATAGGTTGTGTCTTAACCCCTTGCACCACCAGGGAGGCCCTACTTCATTTTTAATGGAGCAAATTTCTGATACACACGCACACCCTGTGGACTCTAAGTAAAAAGCAAGTCTTTAAATTTTGTAAAGCTTTCATGAAGTTATTAGATTTTCTTGAGTTGAGATAGTTGTTTTCTTTTCTGCATTTGTGCAATCATACATTTACATTTATAACACATACCACATTTGATTTCACTATATTTCACCTACAGATCTTTAGTATTTTTTCCTCTCCCTTTATGTGATATTCAAAAGCAACATACATTATATTGATTAAAATCCTACATACGATTCCTTTTATGTAGATAGAAGTTTAGCATTTGCAGGATATAAACATGTATACCAATAACTGCTCCAAGGGACAAAAATGCTCACCCTCAGACATATCTATAGATCCCTGGACACAGTTTCACACCCTAAGATTCTTGGAATGAGACCAGACTAATTCCCCACACAAATGGGTTGGCTTCAGAACTTTGTCCAGAACTTCAATTCAGCTGTCCCTGGAAAGTCTCCATGTCCCAAGGTGGGGATAAAACATCTTCCATTAACTTGTATACCCTGAATGTCTGCCTGGTTGGCAGTTTTCCAAAGGCAGACCTCCTGATCATTGCATATACTGAAGTGTCTATTTTCTAGGATAGAATTTTTATTTTCTTGAGGCAACACTGTGTGAGTTCATTTTGACAGCGACTAGTTACAAGACAAAAATCTCCTCAAGCACTGTAATCTTATCTTTCGGTGTTTAGCTTACAAAATGACAGAGCTTACATTCTCATTCCTATTTTGTATCAACAAAAGCAATTTTGTAAAAAACTACAGGGGATAACCAGGGTCCTTGGGCCTTATACCCATGATCATAGGAGATCTGAATTGGAAGGTGAATGCCGAATTTGACAGGGATCTTAGAGCATGTAGAAGAACTGAAATCCCTGAAAATAATAATAAGCGATTATAATTTTATAAATGGCATAACTTAGATTGCATTTTAAAGAAACAATATTTAACACTACTGAATCTTTGAATTATGTAAATGAAAAAGAGCTGTTAGTAATCGGCACAGAGCTTGAGTATTTATGTTTCACTTTATAAATGGATTTCTAGGTGGAGATGAGTAACTCTGGGGAAGGAGTTTTTGAGTTACAGAAGGAAACATTCCTCTAAATAGCTCATAGAAGTTTTTCAGGTCTTAAAAAATCCCACAACCTTTATTCAGTATACTATGTTTTAGAAATTTTTTCTTTTGTTTGTCATTATACATTTTCATATTAGTGATGTTTGTTGATATAATTAAATCAGTGAAGATTTGTTAGTGTGCTTAACTTAGATCCAGGGAGTTGTTTATGACAGTAGCTCTATGGCTTGAATTAGGTTTCCCTCCCTAAGACTATTTGTAATTTGTATAGCTTAGAATCTCGTTTCCTTTTTTTTTTTTTTTGCTTTATCCTATCATTTAACAAAAGCTTGTTTAATAACAAAGATGACTAACAGAGATGACTCCAGAATTCCCTATAAAAATGGATGAAGGAGAAATTTGGTTACAATCCAGGATGTGATTTGGCTATGTATTAAGACAATTGTATAGCTTATTGAGCCTAGCTGCTGGTATATTACTGTGAGCATATGTTTAACTTAGAGAGTAAGCAGCTTCCTTGTATCATTCCTCTTAAATACACCTCAGAAACACTGAGTTACCTTTTATTTTTTTTTAAGATTTATTTATTCATGCATACAAGAACTGAGGTACAGTCCAGAGGTGCGGTGGGGTGAGAGGATTCACCAGAGATAGAGTGGGGAACAGAACAGGCAGCCTGACTGAAATACACTGCTGAGCAGCAAACTAGGCAGGAGAGGTCTGCTATGCCATGTGGGTAGCTCCCTGGCTACCCACACGTGCTGCAGAGGCTGTGGACAGCTTCACGGTGCTGTGCTTCACCCCTTGCGCCACAAGGGAGGCCCTGAGTTAGCTTTTAACTAACCTGTATTACACTTATAGAGTTAATAATTTCAATATTCATTAAGCATATGCCAGGCATTTTCCTAGCCCTATCATTTATTCAACCAATATTGATTGCCTACTAGATAACAATGTAATGTAGACACTAGGTGAAGGGAAATAGGCAGAAGCCTGTTTTCTTTGAGCTTTACTTTATACATTTAAAGATACACCTGGAAATTGAGCTCTAACTCAGTGTTGTTTTGCACATGGCACCAGGTCACCAGATTTCTAGAAAGTGTTGCTAAATGTCAGAAGATTTGTACGTGATAAGCAAAATGAGCACTGAGTTGGCAAATGTGTTTCTTGTGGTCTGGTAAGCCTTATTATGTGTCAGCAACAGCTGTCTAAACTAGTAACAGATTTGTGAAAGCTGAAATAGACTACTGTCTGTTACAGTAAACTGTTAGTCCACTCTATAGTACTATAATAGACTGTTACTCTGCTCTAAGTAAGGGATTTGGGAAAGCCTTGTTCATAATGTAGATACACCCTTCTCTACTTTGTCCCTTGACTTGTTTTTAATTAATCACATAAATTGCTTCCAACAGTATGCATATATATTTATATATATGCATTTATTTATATATATATATAAATCTAGTGGATTTGAGATGGAAAAAAATTAATATCTCCCAAGAACAATTATCACTTACTACTGATGTTAGAAAACATAGTCAAGAATTTTTCTATTTGTATAGTCAAGAATATTTACATAGTCAAGAATTATTTCTAGTTGTATGACTTCTGGTTATCTATCCTGCCTCTTTGAAAGGTGTTTGTGTGGTATGTTAGGGAAACAGCTAAAGAGAGGTAATTCTGTCCCTAGAAAATGCATTCTCCTAACTCAGAGTTTGAGATGTTTCTGAAAATTTTAAGAATGCATTTTATATAAATGAATTGTTTTGTTATGTTTAAATTCTCTTACTTCATTTTGTATTTTTACACATACTGCTACTTGGTTACAAATACTAGCATTAGAAAAAAAAAAAGAAATGCTAGCATAATTCATGTATAAATAAAAAAATACCCATATTATTCTAAATATGGTCAACTAAAATTCTTGGTTTTACATTTTGAAATATTTGACACATATTTTCAAATGTTTTTCCCTAACATTGTAAGAAAATATTAATTTGTGACAGTGTCCTTGTTTGTTTTTCCCTAAGTTGTATCTCTTTGAAGACTAATATCCTATGAAAGTTTTAACATTTTATGTAGTCATTAGTCTATAATTCTAAATCAGACCCATAGAAATATGAGCGCATTATATGATTTTTGTCTCCAAATGAATAGGAAATATTATTTGTATTTTTAAAAAATTTCTCTAAATTTTATATACATTGATATAATAATATGTATGAATACTTCATACACGTATAAATGCTATTTGGCATATTTATAATGCAGTTTCTACTTAACTATTCTCATTTTTAAGTTAATCAGAAAACTAATTTATAACTCTCAGGTGAAGGAAATTAAACTTTCAACCCACATTTACGCTGAAGACTTTCTGCATTGTTTTTTCAGAGATTTAGATCATTTAAATATGATTTCTAGGGCTTACTTATGATTCTTACGTACATGTAGTTAAAGTTCACCTCAAAATTAATTCCAAAGAATTCTCAACTTAGTTATTGTGTATTTTCATGTAATTTTTGCTAACTTTTATTATATTAGATAGCAATATCAAGTTGTTGAGTTGATATGTTACATCTTGCATATTAGTGCTTGACCTGCTATTACATTTCAGAAAGACATTTTCACAAATAATAGCATAATTTTATGTCTCTTTTGCAAGTAATAATTTATAATCTGAACACTCCAATATTTAGCATAACTCATTCAATCTCCTGTGACATTTACTTATTAAAATCCACTGCACATAAAACTGCAGCAAAATAGTTATTAGAAATTCTCTCAAAAGTAAATCATTAAGATTCCTCATCCTGAATTCAGCCTTCTGTTTTGCATTCAAAAACATAAATACGTAAGGAGGTAATGTGTTAGAAAAACAAGTTGTTCTTCTGATCTGAATAATACATGATTCTCTAGGCAGCTAATTTACAAAAAAAAAATATAGAGAAAGTCTTGATTCTCCTTCCTGATCTATATCTACTTGGAACACCCTCGTGATTAATATCAGCATATATTTCATGGCTCCTGTCATCCAAAGTCTATAACTACATATCCTACAGATTCACTGCATATACCTGTCCTATTCTAATGGAATAGTTTTATATCACTGAATCCCAGTACATTTTGCTTAAGTTTTGAGGGTTACAAATCTCAGCAGCACAGATGTCTTGCCACTTTAATAATGTAACTATGTATTATATTTCTGCAAGATGTGCTAGTCACTCAGTCACAAGAGTATTTGGGAACAGCTTTGGAACTGAAATGACACTCGTATCCTTAAGCTTAAAATGGGACTGGATATTGTAGGAAAGTTATAACTGCAGCCTTAGCAGACAATCTGCAACTGTCTCTCTGACCCTCATTACATTAACAAACACTGGTGCACCTAGTAAGGATATGATAAAACTGAGCTTTAATTTAGAAATGCTTGTCCAAATCTAGGAGTGAAAACCTTTGACTGAGCACAGGACTGATGAGGAGCTAGGGAGTATGGGAATAAAATCATATCCAATATTTGTAAAGATATAGATGAGTATGGGTTTCTACTACAGTGAGGGCCTGAGATGAATTTTGAGACAAAACATTTCCACATGCCTAGGAAGAAGCTATAACAATTCTTCTATAACAATGGCAAGCAGAAGACCCAGACAGGGTTCACATATATTTAATTGATCACTGACTGCCAACTTCAGCTTGACTTTTGCCAGAATGCATAGCCAGCAACATAATCAGTTGACAAGAAACAAGTGAGTATCAGAATGAGTTAGCAATTTTTTTCATGCCAAGAGTTTAACACCTAATATAGTTCACATGCAGGCCTCATTCAATATCTTCTTAACACAGAGATCTCATATATCTTTACTTTATTTCTTTTACAATATTTGTTTCTATATTTTATGAAATAAAAAGCCAACAAAATCCCGTAAGACACCAGGATTTGAGTTGTCTGATGGAGAGTTCCTTTCAAAATGTGTTAATTACAACCATATACTTTTATCGGTATTTTGAAATACTTTAATCATTTAACTCACTCTTTTCCTCCATCATCCACTCTTGTTTTAACTGTTTTGTGTGTTGAGGGATATATATAATCAAGTATGCATATTTTCTTAGAAAAAGCACACTTGTTTTTCTGTTCAATTGGTTTCTATAGGTATTATTATATTAGTTGAGGGTTCATTTCAGTTTCCAAAATACTTTCTTATCCTGGGGAGTCATCACTATATAATATTCATTTTTACTTATTATATAGATAACATGCAGCCCTTTGTTATATCATATAATTGTGTCAGATTACATCTGTGGTTGACAATCATAAATCAGTTATAATTACTGTTTCATTTTTCATTATTTTCTAAGAGAATTAAACACTTTTTCATGTATTGCAAATTCCAAATGACCAGGGCTATGACTGAAGGCCATTGCTCAGCCATTTCCACAATGTCTGGTTCATGAACATTCCAGATGCATGGCACAAATTTTACATCCCCAGTCTCCTCTTTGTCATTACTTAACATTCCCTGTGTACCCACATCACAGTTATTGATGGCACAGTGAAGTCTCCTTATATTTGCCCAAACTCAAAGAGTTGCTTGCACAGTAAGAATAAATTCTCACCTTTATCTGTATTAACTAGGCTATTAAAGAATAACAATAAAATATAGATTTCCTGTAAAATTATAAATTTTAGCTCAATATTCCCACAAACTTATTTTTTACACATTCTTTTCTTCACCACAGGCACTTACTGATCTTTAATGAGAGAATCTAAATTGGTTTCAGTATGCAATGCCATTCATGTTGGAGAATATAGTCTACTCCCTAAATGTTCATAGTAAGTGGCTTTTATATAGACAGTTCAGTTAGTTATCCAATTAGAGCTGTGTCTTCTCTCCATGCATACTTACAGTCATGTCCATATCTTATAAAAACATTTTTAATTTTCATTTAGCATGTCTTTTTTTTATTGTGATGACAAATCTTTAGGACCATTATTTTGCCTGACTCAGTATTCCAAGACCAGTCTATAAACTCCCAAAATGCATGTGGAAATTTGGGGGATCATGATGATCAAGTCACCATAATTGGTATTGCCATAATATATTAATGAAAACCATGATGCTGGAAAAATGTACACTACCAACCATGAGCTTCATTTGACTGTCAGTTTAGGATCCTTAAAATATGACTGTGGGAGGGGGGCAACCAGAGAAGGAGGAGGGTGAGGAATACAGGGTCTATGGCTGTATTCTGTGCATTCTTTAGTGGTTAGCACACTATGGCAACAATGCAATATTTTGGAAATTATGATGTAAGCCAATATTAACTCAACAAAAGTATTTTTAGAGACGGAGGCCAGTTTAATATATTCTATTCTTAAGTATACATCTGTCATCTCATGCCATGAGCTGTATATTAATGTTTTTTATGTCCTTCCAGAACTGAGTTATCAGTAATATACCTGGCACCAAGTTGCACTCAGTTTCACTCAAGGATGACTGGGTTGAGTGTCTCATTTTTTTCAAATGAATTCTATTCATATTAGCATTTCATAAAGTATATAAGGCTGTGAAATAACTGAGAAGATAGCCATGTTCTGTGTTGTATCACTCACAGGATGCTATCTTAGCAACATGTCATCTTAATTTATGTCCACAAAGAATGTGGCAGTTTGTTATTTGGGCTTTTTATGCCTTACACCATTAATTGGTGATAATTCTCTTTGGACATATGAAAAAAAAATAATGATGGAAAACAGCTTATAAAGCACATACTAACTGATGGATGTGGATGATTATCAATAGATTAAATCTTCAAAGAAAGTTATGTCACTTGTGTCCACCAGATTTCCACAAGAAGTCTTCAGGTAGAAAGAGTTTGTACATTAGTAGAGATAAAATCTTCCCCAGCAACACATGTCATGGCGTCTCTCAATACTAGTCATTAGTCAGCCACTTGGTCCGAGAGAGGTAACTTTGAGTTTCTTTCTCTTGCTCTAATTCACTTCTGTGAAAATAATTAGATCACACTTTGAAACTCAAATTCATTTAAAAATCTTCTTTGCTGTGTTTTTGTAATGATCTTACTTATTTACTTTTATTAACTATTTATTAACACAGACATTTCTTCCCATAAAAAGCATTTCCAACTCTCCAGAGTTAATATTTTCTCAGAGGATTTGACAAGAAAATAAAATCACAAGACTGTATGTACTACCTTGTATTGGAGCCACATTCGCAGTTAAACAATTCAGTTAACTTGTGATTAAATTAGGTACTACCGCAAAGAACCACTAGGAAAACTTGCTGCTAAAATTCAACGTTAGCAACATCTTGTGTTGGTCTTGCATTGATGAGAAAGAATTCGCCATGTAAATTAATAAACATATGTATGTAACTCCATATCTTTTGAGAACTGAAACATCAGCTGCCATTTATATTGGACCAAATGTTTAAGGTCGTTTTTATGGTAAATAGACATAAAAATCGACGTCAGTGACTTCCTAGTTAGTGATGGGCAGATCTTTTTGTTCTACCATATAAAAAAGAAACACGTATGCCACAGATAAAGTTAAAAAATATTGGAGTTTCCAAAACTTGAGGCTCATATCCTGTAACTTAAAACATTCTGTGAGCCGTTGACATCTCGCCTATTTGCATATCATTCTGAGCATTAGAACTTGTACAGTTGGCCTGGAGAATGCTGAAATTAACTCACCTTTATCCCAGGTCCATGAATCTCATGTCTTCAGGAAGTATACATAAAATTTTAGCAGACTAGGTTGCTCATAGCAAAGTCTAGAACATTTACAGTCCTAGACAGACATCATCTTCATTGGGTATGTCTTAAAGTCAAGCTGAATTACTCTGGAAAAAACTCACAGCCTGCTTGTTTCATCTGTATTAAATAACATGTATTTTAGTAGCCATTTCTAATTTTCAAAGACACTTATGCCATGGTATTCCTAAGAAATATAATATGCCCATGTAATGTTGTATTTTCTTTCTTATTTCTCTATATTGGTAGCAGTGAAATGTTTACTTTAATAAGAAGAAATGTGAATTGAAAATTCTCTGTTCTCTATCTTAATTCTATTCTCTGAGGTAGCCTTAGTTTTGAAGAAAGCCTTGGAGTAAAAGAGTGTTCATTCCAGTTATCATTCCCTTGAAGATACCAGAAATGACTGGTAAATAACCAACATAAGCTGCTTCTAGCCATGTACATTCCTCCAGGGTTTATAATCTGCAGGAGATAGTACTGCTAATATTCAAAAAAGGATGCTCTCTTGTGGTACTGCAGTAGTGACTGTCTTTGTCTCAAACTGCATTTTCAAGGATATTACGTAGGTAGCAACCTTGAACCTTGTATAGCAACCTTGTAGCATGCCTTACTTTGGAACAAATGACAGATTTGTTTACTCCGCAGTGTAATTATGATCATTTTCCCCTCAGAAGCAAATATCAGTCTTGCTTATTCTACATTAAAGATGAGTCTATTTATGTATTCTTGGTGTTCTTCTATTACACAATCTACTGTGCTTATACATGCCATGTGGACTTCATTCACTCTATGGGAATTGGGGCTCAGAAAATGGACATAAATGCTGAAAGTCTAGCCTCTGCGTTAATTTTTTCTGTCACCTGGGAGTCACACATATGCCAACAATCATAAAACTGTAGCAAGTTAACTTGTTAGTAAACTAATAGGGTAGAAAGCTAAACCCTTTGCAGTTTTCCATACAGTTTTAAACCTTCCTTTCCAATCTCCTTGGTAAATTCTCTCGGTAATGATAATGGGCTTTCTTTGTCACAAGGAAAGTGAATTCTTACAGTGTTGGAATTAAGTTATTAAAAAATATACCAATAAATGCTTTTCCATATCCATTAAAAAATCAGCTAGTAAATATTTATTGAGCAACTAACAAGACATGGGCATTAATTTTTCAGGAAATATAAACTATTGTAGCATCATATGCTTTCAAGAATTATATGGTATAATGAAATAAAATTTATAGTAATAATCACTGTCACAATAATATAGTTAATTTACATAAGCTGATATACACCAGAAACTGTTCAAAACAGTATGTCATACCCTTTAGAAGCATGAATAATTTGTTATTATATACAAAGTTGTAGATAAGGAAATCAATAAAATAGATATTAACTGATACATGCAAAGATAAGTAAGTTCAGGGACTTGAATTGAAAATGGGCAGTTTATATTCCAGAACATACCATCTAATCACTGTGCTCTATATTTGAAGAGAGGTGTGTGTGTGTATGCCATTTACATGAAATTATATATATTTACTTTTCATGCATATTTGTACTCTAATAGAGAACTTTTAAAATAAATTAGTTGATAAGTAGTTTGAATTCTTGAAAATCATTCATTGTTAGAGGTCAGTTGTACCCTAAATATATTTAGGTGACATTTAAATAGTTGTATGTCTTGTGTTTATCATATTTTCTTTACTTAAGAGTTTATTTATACAAAAACAGCTAAAAGGAATATTTTTATGTATTCAATCCAAAAATAAGATAAACTTACCCTAGTTTCCATGTTAAAAGCAGTTGGTTCACTCAAAAATAAAATTATGGTTAAAACAGATCTTCTGAAGATGAAACATTGCATATTTTCTCAAGATTTTGAAACATCAAGCATCCTACCCTTTGCAAAAATCTTTATGTGTGCATCTTGGGACCGGCATTCAGTGCTCTTTCATTTCACATCTCTGCCTTAGTATTCACTTCCTGCTTGCAAAGAATCACAAGGTAAACCGAAAGTTTTGAATTCAGGTCATCTAGATATTCCTTAAGTATTTATACATTCTTGTACTGGCACATGCCTTTCTAGATCCTAAGCAATATATAAGAACTTTTCAACACTGCTTATAGTTCTATCATTTCTGGTTTTTCTTTTAAGTTGTTGGCTAATCTTGTATTTGTTCCAACTAATATCACAGTATTAGTCATCTGTGATATAAAACAGTAACAATTGACTTTTTTGACAAAAACCTGGAGTATAGGATTTTTCTCTTTGAGCAAGCTCTCAAATAATAAGTCCAATAAAAGTAACTTATTCAGAAAGACACCCAATAGAGCAAATATTGATATTGCTCTAGCAATGTGGCTTTTGAGAGAGCTGTAAACCTGCTTGCAGTCTCTCTCTCCTATGGTGTCTACTTTGCTGAATTTCATAGTTACTACTGTATGGGTTGTCAAGGTACCTTGGAGCTGAAAAGACGATGCTGGCAGTAAATAAGTTAATAACACACGAAGCTCACTATTCACATTATACCACTCTATTTTTTTTTTCTAGAATAAGTGCACCTTGAATTTTGTAAGCTTTAGGTCCGTTTCCAGAGTTATCAAAACAGTTAATTTAGACAATTTGTCCATGTTCTCCTTGCTTATATAGAAGCATAGCTTTAGGAGGTTTTTACTCCACCGTTGTCCTACTTCATAATAATTTTTCTCACTTATGACATCTATTTCAATTTGATATAGACACTTACTATCCAAAGAGCTTAAGCAAGTTCTGCCTGTCTCCCAAAACATCTCTTCTGAGCTACAATTCCCAAAATCATCTCAAGTGGATGGTGTACCCACTCATTGTAATGATAACATCAGAGGTTAAGTACCTTCTCATATATCTCAAAGAATGAAACTGCAGAGAGAAAAATGTAATCTAGTTGGAGGATCTGAAGGTTTTGTTTCTGCATCTTTCAAATATAGTTATTATAAAAGTGATATCATTTCATTTGATTATCAAGTTATCATAGTCATCATAACCAAGTCCTATCTCTTTATAGTTCAATCATTTAGAAAGTCTGTTTTGTGCTTTACTAGGGAAAAGGTGCTATATAATCAAGCATATTAGTTGTATTTTATCAACATACAGCTTCCATTATGGTGATTTATATGTATGAACATCATACATTTCTTAATCAAAATTTTAGAGCAAAATGCTACTGAAATGCTATCCATTTTAATATTATTTTCTAATATGCAAACAGGATATACCACTAAATTTAATTTAAAATGTGTTCTTATATAAAGCCCTATATAAGGACAACTATAAATTGTATAATTTTTCTTATTTGCCAATTTTAATGTATTTTCCTGTTCTACCATTTCTTTTGTAATTCATATGCTAAATTTAATTTGCTTCTTCCAAAACCATTTTCCTTTTGCTCTTCACTTGCCTTGTCCCATTTGAATAAAAATCTCTCTTGTGATTCTAAGTATTTTGATATATAGTAGCTTTAGGCAAACAGGAAAAATGTAACTATTTTTAAGAAATGTTGCCTCAAAAATAGAACCCTATTATGTAGTCAATTATGGAAAAGACATATTTATTCTTCATTTGAGTTTAAATTTTGTCTTTGATATTTATAAGCTATGCTTTACTGCATAGTTGAGTTTGCAGATTGTTACCCTCCAGCTACTTCACTATGATCACAAAATTAATTATATATGTGCCAGCACATGCCAACTCTATGCAACTGAAGAATCTAGTAATAAATCTAGACTTGTCTACCAAATAAAATTATATTAAATATCACCTCATATTTATGCTTTCTTTCTAACATAGTTATAAACATAATCACATATACACAATGATGGGAGCATTTATTCTCTTTGTTGATTTATTTCAGTCTTGTAATTAATATTAACAATGATTACTGTGGAAGATAAACCAGTGAAACAATCAAGAAGCTTCCTAAATTAATAATTAAACAATTGAAATGTTTGTACTTCATGTATTTGTGTATAATGGTTTCAGAAATAATTTCAGAGTATAACACAAACACACAATTTCAGAAATAAATATAAAAATATCTAATAAAAAGTAACCACCTCATTAATGTCATCAGTCCATTACATTTATTTATTTTATTTTTAGAATTGTATAAAAGAAACCACCTTTGAATTCATGCACTTACTACCCATTAGTTGAAAGTGAGAATTTCACTAATAAGGTTAATTTTAAAATATGAAAGTTATATATTTGGTTCTTTTTCATTGTCATATTGAGTTAAAGAATTTCAAAATTAAATGCAGAAACAAATACATGCACATACATTCTTACTTTTTTAAGATTTATTTATTTATACATGAACCGGGGTACAGGCCAGATGTGCGTGAGGGTGAGAGGATTCACCAGAGACAGAGTGGGGAACAGAACAGGCAGACTAACAGAAATACACTGCTGAGGGGAGCAGCGGGCGAGACAGGAGAGGTCTGCCGCGCTATGTGGGATCCTCCTGGCAGCCGGGATAGAACCCTCACTGCAGAGGCTGTGGTCAGCTTCACAGCACGGCGCTCAACCGCCTGCACTACCAGGCAGGTCCTGCACATATATTCTTGACCCATTATTATTACTCCTAATTATTCCAAAATATTATCATGGATATCTCTCCCTTCACCCACTGCCTATAACCCCCCACACACAAACGCACTCACAGACAATACACAATACCATGATTTTTTTGTCTCCTAATTCATAAAAATCATCTGCAGCTTGCAGACATAATAAAACTTTGCTGCCAGTCTTAACTTTGGATGACCATGTAGTTAATTTCCTGATGTAGATAATTTTGAAACAGAAAAGAGGCTTTAAAAGCATTACATTCAAAACATGGAGGGACCTCCCCTGGTGGCGCAGTGGTTGAGCGCTGGGCTGCGAAGCTGCCTGCAGCCTCTGCAGCACTGGTTTGATCCCTGGCCTCCTGCAAGGGACCCACATGGTGTGCAGACATCTCCTGCCACCCACTGCTCCCCTCAGCAGTGTATTTTGTCGGTCTGCCTGTTCTGTTCCCCACTCTGGCTCTGGTGAAATCTCTCACAGTCCCCCACTTCTGACTGTAACCAGTGCTTGTATAAATAAATAAATAAACAAACCTTTAAAAAAAAAATGGAGAAATTGGGACTTAACTAGCCACTCTTTCCAAACCCAACAAATGTGTATATGCCTAAATCTACCCTTCTTCCCTTATGTTTCTGGGTGATTTGACTAGTTGTCCTCCCTTCTGTAAAATACAAGTAGCTTCACATAGTCATTAGATTTCATAACTTCCTCCACCGCTGGCTGTTTTCTCTGACTAATTACCTGCTCACATTCTTTCATCCTTCATCTGACTCTGACTTCCCCACCTTAAATTTATTCTCATTCTTGGGTCAAGTAGAGTCTTTAAGAAGTACATCAGATTGGTCACCAATTTTGTTCAAAAATTTCCTTATCTTCCCATCCTAATTTCACTAGAGTATGAATTTTTATGCATGATCTGTAAACTCTGAATATCTTCCTTTTGCCATTTCTCTGATCATATTTTCTACCAGTTTTTCCTACCCTGACTCTACAGCACCCCCAACAGCTTTTTTGCTAATGTGACCCCTCCAAAAGGCACTTCATCATCTTTGTACTTGCAGCTTTCTCTCTTTACACTTTGTCTCCCACATTAAAATATATCATGTTTTCTCATGTCATTCTTTACTGTTTAAATGCCATCTCTACTGAGAGGCATTCTTCAAGTATAATATGTTAAATAGTAGTCCCATCATTGCTCTCTTAACTGAGCTTTATTTTTCCTCATCGTATTGCAACTGGAATACGTGTGGAAACTAAAAAGTTGAAAAACTGGAATTGATTATGTGGGTTTTAAAATATCTCTTTGAATATTAATATGTCATTACCTGTATTTATCATAGTCTTTTTTGTCTAATCTTACTATTTAAATTGTACCCCTATATTTATAAAAGTTCATTTTTCTTGTTATCCAGATTGCTTCCTCTTCTTTTAGAGTATTTTATTTCTTACAAATACCCTCTCTGCTGCATTTTCTCTTTCCTTTCTCCTGTGGAATAATTTGATCATTATTAAATCAAAGTCTAACATTTCCATTTCAGAGAAAAAAAGCCTTTTCCTCCCCTTTCTTAATGCAAGGCATCTTGTAATTATTTTTTAGTAACATTCATAACAAGTCTTCTATTGCACTAAAAGGAATTATCAGGCTTACCAAGGTTACCAAAGACCCCATATTTGCAGTAATTTTTATAGCAGCATTTGACACAGTTGACAAAATATATTTTCCTGACACATGTCCTCTCTTCCAAAGACATAACACTATCCAGCCCTTGCCTCTTTCCTTACTAGCCACTCCTTTTTAATCTATTTTTCTGAGTTTTCTACCCTAAATGGTAGAGTGAGTTATGTTTAATCATAAACTCTCAACTTTTTACAGCTTAGGACTTCTCTCCATGGGATCTCTATCTATACTCTTGCCATTAAAAAAAATATTTTCCTTCCTATACCCCTCACCCAACTGCCTACTTAAAATGTGCATTTGTAGGGCCTCCCTGGTGGTGCAAGGGGTGAAACACAGCACTGTGAAGCTATCTGCAGCCTCTGCAGCACTAGTTTGATCTCAGGCTGTCCAGAGGCTACCCATATGGCGCAGCAGACCTTTCCTATTTAGCCCACTGCTCCCCTCAGCAGTGTATTTCACTCAGTCTGCCTGTTCTGTTCCCCACTCTGTCTCTGGGTGAATCATTTCACCACGTCCCTGCACCTCTGGCCTGCACCCCAATTCTTGTAAGCATAAAGAAATCTTAAAAAAATAAAATAGGGCCTCCCCTGGTGGTGCAGCGGTTGAGCGCTGGGCTGTGGGGCTGCCCGCAGCCTCTGCAGCGCCGGTTCGTTCCCTGGCCGCCGGCGAGGGTCCCACAAAAAACAAAATAAAATAAAATAAAATAAAATAAATAAAATAAAATAAAATAAAATAAAATAAAATAAAATAAAATAAAATAAAATAAAATAAAATAAAATAAACTGTGCATTTGTATAGATATGTTAAACTTAATAAGTTCAAAGCAAAGTTACTGGAACTCCACAACACTTTGCACCTCCGACCTATTTCTTCCTTTATGTTCCACATATCCATGGCTTCATAGTCAGGTTGATCAAACCAAAGATATAGAAACATTTTTGATCCTTCATTTTACTCCATCTACAATAGCAAGTATATTAGTACGTTCTTTAAGAAAACATATTCAAGTAGCTATTCATCTTTGTTCCTCTCCTTTCCAAGTAGTCTTACCTGATTTCTTTCAATATCATAATTTAAGTATAATTTCAAATATTAAAATATTAGTAGGTTCTCCATTGATTATCCTCCTGGAAATGTGCCTTCTTCTTTAAGCCTCCATTGCAGAAAAGTGTATTTTCCCCATTGGTGTTATCAAGATCTCAATATGTCATGTTTAATTTTTTATTCTATTTTCTTTTCCTCACTAAAGTATAAGCTTTATGAATAAAGACACTTGGCATAATAATCACTTCTGTATCTCAGCATCAATGTTAGTCTACCAAAATATCTTTTATCTAGAAATATATTAATCATTGTAAATATGGTATATAGTTGTAATTGGATTTGGTTAGCATATTTTCATGGCATGATGTCAGTGGAAGTAGCTACCTGTTTGGTATCAGGAATTTCTTTTCAAAGTGCAGGTATAGCTTTGTTGTTGGCTTTAAGCAAGTCATGTGAGTTTACTCAGACTTTTATTTATCATCTTTCAAACACTGGCATTTGTTGTCTATAGTCACTGTAATAATCTTAAATATGAATATTGTATATTATTAACCATGTATTTCAATGTATTTCAATGTATTTAATTTCAATGTATTTCAATGTATTTTAGCATTTTTTCCCAAGCACATGTACAGAAAACAACATACTGCTTCTTCTTTAATAAGTGATATTCTATTAAGAAACTAGAAGGAGAGAAAGAAAAATACATGGGCATTTAAAAAAGTATCATTTACTGTCTTTTATATAGTAAAAATAGTGGAAGAATGCATATCCTTACTGTATATAAGTGTTAAGAAAAAACTATTAGAACAGTCATCTCTTTTATGACTAAGAGAACAGTCTGTTTTTTCATCTAAATCATTATCTGGCTTTTTTAATACAAATAATCATTTAACATTATCCTACCATTCACCCTGAAGAATGGCAGAAATGAGTAAAAAGAAACTGCTTTTGGTTTCCCATTGTGATTTCTTCCTCACTTGTATTTAGATTTAGAATGAGAGTATTTTATGTCCAAGAATCACTTTCATAGGTGAAAAACTAAATTAGAGTAGGAAATTGAATAAAGAAAAATGATGAAAATTTGTTAATAGCTTGAAACAATGATTATATTTTATATTGCCTTTTCCATTATGAAATATTATAATAATTTATGGCTTGCTAATACAAATGTCCCACTGTATAATAAAACATTTGTACCATGGTTAACTCTTATGACTCAGTTAGCTTATTGAAAACATTCCCAGGGCCTCCCTTGTGGTGCAAGGGGTTAAGTCTCAGCACTATGATGCTATCTGAAGCCATTGAAGGAGTTGAGCCCCAGCCAGGGAGCTAACCCACATGGTGCAACAGACCTCTCCTGTCTTGCCTGCTGCTCCCCTCAGCAGTATGTTTCAGTAGATCTGCCTTCTCCACTCCCCACTCTGTCTCTGATGAATCCTCTCACCCCCCACCCCAACACCTCTGGTTTACACACCAACTCTTGTATGCATAAATAAATAAAATAAATCTTTAAAAAAACATTTCCAGTTTATTTTTTCTTTGTGAAGGTCACTACATAAAAACATAAGGGTATATTTATTAGGCTACATATTTATTAACATGAAGAATAAAAGCAAAGTCAACACTAATTAATTCAAGAAACTGGGAGACCTGAATTACACTATGCTTTTGCTTTTGCTGTTATTGGCTGATTTGTTGCCTTATTACATTTTCTAAATTTTGTCTGTCTTTAGTTCATTAGGGTTGATAAAATTTTGACTTTATCTTAATCTCTACCCTGAGAAGCAACAGTACTTTTCTGTCACAGTATAATTGTTCCCGCCACAGTAAAAAAAGAGATTAATTGTATGCATTATTTCCAATTCACATTATTTAAAAAAATCATATGCACTATATAAAGATGTAAATTAAAACTTAAGTATCAATTTAAATGACAATAATAAACTGTTGTCATGAATACAATAATACAGTCAGTAGTTTTATTACATTTTTTAGAATAATCTTTAACATAACTTTGGGTTAAAAATAATAGAACTAATATTGAATTTGCTTAAACAATTTCCCTAAGGTCACAAAGCAAGTACAACAAAATTAAAACAAGCAAGATTTAGTCCTCCTATGGTGGAAATACATTATGACATCACATTATAGAGTAATGTGAGTTTTAGCAGATTTTTTCTTAAGAATTTTCCTTAAGGACAAGAATTTTTCTTAAGAAGAGAGTTTTCTTCTGTTACCCTTACTGTTCAGGGCCTCCCTGGTAGCCTAGGGGTTAAGTCTCAGTACTATCACCACTACTGCCTGAGTTTGATCCCTGGCCAGGGAGCTAACCCACGTATGGCACAGCAGACCTCTCCTGTCTTGTCCATTCACCCCTTAGTGTATTTCAGTAGATCTGCTTGTTTTGCTCCCCACTCTGTCTCTGGTGAATCCTCTAGCCACCCCCACTCCCTCCCTGCACCTCTGACCTACACAAAAAATAAAAAAGGCACAAAATATTCTTACTATTCAATCCTTTACCTTGACATTCACCATTCACAACACCTATTTTGTGAATGTTAGTTCAATATTTATATTTTATACTTTCATTCATTATGATTACATAAATAATTACACCAAATTATCTTTAAGTAAGGATCTGGTGCTAATAAAAGATTTGCAGCAGAATATTACAGAAAAGACCAGTAGCAAAATACTGACATTGACAAAGAACTTAGAAAGCTTTAGAAACGAATGTGTATAAACCATTGTGTTCAAACAAATGTGTTCAAAATCAGTCTACCTATGCAGACTACAGTATGTCAGTTATGGCATCCAATACGTGGAAACCTTGGAAGAAACTATTATGGAATGGTCATACTTAGAATTGGAAGCCAGAGACAGAGCAAAGGCAATGAGATGGACTTTAAAAGCAACATGCTTTACTAAGATTAAGGCAGTGATATGAAATATAAATGTCCTGATAGAATGATGTCTGCAAGCAAAAAAGTTAAATAGACCATGATTTCCAAATAATTCAATAGAATTTTGCATGTCATGAAATAATATATCAGAATCTGTTCTAAGAATACCAATATACTTTTAAACAAATGCTTAAAATTCCATATGCAACTAAAATAAACTGAAGATTTGAATAACACTATTATGGCTGATTTAAAATTAGTTAAGTTATCTGACCACAGTGTTATTCTTTTGGGATAAAATTTGATTTGCTACTAAAATTCAAGTGTCTGAAGAAGGCACATTTGGCTATTGTGGTATTGCTTTGGGTATTCTGAATTAATACCAGGGTCAATTTAGTATGCTTAAAGCTGTTTGGTAGCAAGATAGCATGAGAACCTAACAGCATATAGAAACTTGATGAACATATAGAAAGGCCACCTAGAATGAAGGGTGCCATCATAGGAAGGTAAGGGCAAGAAAAGCCCTACTTGTTCCTTCCAATGTAGTAGAAATGATTGAAAGAATCCATTATTTTGTGATAGCATAAACTGTTGTTTTTAATTCTTCCTTACTTGCAGTCTACACTCACACCTTTGCTATGAACTAATGGTGTATCACTCTCAGTTCATTCGCTACGTAGGTCAGATCATGTGAATGAATTTATCCAATGTGTGTATATTAGATGTAACATGAACAGAGGTACAATTTGTGCTCCATCCAGTACCTGTTATGGAAAGAGTATGACCTGGGTAACAACTGCCTATCATCCTGTGCTGCAGAGTAACACATGGAATGTAAGACAAATGGACTGGGTAACCACTGTCCAGAGTTTAGTGAGGTGTGCAGAGCAGACCCAAACTCAATCTGCAAAGCGTGGAGTCTTGGCTCTACAGTCTCATTAGGCACTATTAATCAACCAAACAATACTTAGCAAGAAACACGAGAGTAACAATTCATAAGCATTCAAGTGTGTATGGAATCGAGTGGATGCGTTGTATTAGCTCTCATTATTTATTACCACCTCTATATTTCTAATCTAAATATGATCATAATGCTTTATTTAAATTTAAGTTAGGAAGATTTACAAAATTATATACACCGAGTTGTGCACTCATCACTACACGATTGCTTTTAGAAAATTTTCAACCCTAAAAGAAGTCTTGTACCTTTGAACTATCATCCTTATTTTGCCCAACTTCTCAGTACCGATTTCCTTACTCTCTCCATTCACTTGCCTCTACTGAACATTTCATATAAATTGAATCACGCTTTATGACTTAGCATAGTGTTTTCAAGTTTTATATGGTGTTATAGGATGTACCAGTATGTCACTTCTTGTTATGGTACAATAATTTCTGTTATATGAATGTACTACATTTACTGGTCCATGATGTGTTGATGAGCATTTAGGAGTTTTCCACATTTTGGTTTGTAGAGATCATGCAGCTTTGAGCATTCATGTATGTGTTTGTGTGTGGACATAATCTGCCACTTTTCTAGAATATATATATATATATATATATATCTGAAAATAAAATTGCTTCTTCATATAGGGACTCTGTCTTTAACTTTTTGATTAGCTGCCCAAGTGGCTACAACTTTTAATGTCCATCTGCTGTGTTTGGGCTTTCAAATTTCTTCATATCCACACCAACAATTGCACATATCTATATTTTGGTTGTATAAGTAGTTATCCTCCTGGATACTAAGTGGTATCACATTTTGGTTTTAATTTGTCTTCTGCAGATAGTTAAGAATGTTGAGCATATTTTAAAGTGTTTTTTTGTGGTTGTTATTGTTATTTTCCTGTCTTCTTTTGAGTAGTTTTTATTCAGATCTCTTGTCATATATTAATAGAGATATTTTTCTTTTTTACTATTGAATTGTAGAATCTGTGCTTTATATTCTAGATAAAAGTTCTGCGTTAGATCTAGGATTTCAAAGTTATGTTCCTATTAGTTGAATTGTTTTGTTTTCATAGTTTTGATATTGTTCTTAGAAACACAACAATTTTTAATTTTAATGTCTAAATAATCAACTTTTTTGGTTTGTTGCTTGTTCTTTTGATGTCAGAAGTACTTTTGACACTTGCATATTTTTCTATGTTTTGGGCTCTTGGAGGAAATTAATTGTTATGACAGTAATCCCTTGTAGGTAGTCCAAAATAAATTTCCAGATATGAATTTAAATTTAAAAAGCTATTTGAATCAATTACTCAGGTAATTCACATGAATTAGTGAGAAAATTTGCTTATAGAAATCACACTTTTATTTGACAGTAGAGCTAAATGTTCTAGGCAGTGATGATGAGGTCAGATATTCACAGTTTGAATCATGGTTCTGCCACCTTCCAGCTACATCATCACCTGATATACATGCACCTCTTTAACATGCAAAGCAATTAGCATAGTGATTCTATCTTCAGAGTTTCTCAAGAAAATAAAAAAACACAAAACCTACATAGTAGTGCCTGAAAACTAGTAAGCTCAGAAAGCTAGCTATCTCTACTTTTGTGTATAATCTCTATATTTATTTGTATAATCATGATGTGCATCTCCATTAGAGTTAACTAGGATGACTTAAGAAATAATACATATCAGATTAAAATAATGGAAGTAAAATATTCTTAATATTATAGTGAAAGAAAGGTAATTAAAGATGTCAAAAATACTTTTCCATATTAATAGAGGATATCTTAGCAACATCAATGAATACAATTATCTAATATTTTGAAGCAAAATTTAAACTTCCAAATTAATTAATCATAATATTTAGTTTGAAGAAGTTCCAGTGATGTGGCATTAAAAAATCAATGTGATATATTACTTAAACCCAATATAAATTGACAGCATACTTATTTTTGTGATTTTTAAGAAAAATAATAAATATGAAATGCATTAATAAATAAAAAATAAAAATTCACATTCATTTTAAATATAATATACAAGAACATGAAAAAAATAAGACTCATTCACATTGGATTATCATTACTACTGTAGGTATTTTGGGAGACTGTTATTATGATTACATATCTTTTCTCCAGGCCTCAAGTAGCAAATTAACATTATGATGAGCACCTTATATGATTTCCCAGGAAGTTAGACATGGGAATAGTATTTTGGATAGGACAGTATATTTACCTGACTTGATGCAATCCATAATTCCACGCTCCATGCATACTATTCATATTCATACATTTCCCATCACTACAAAGCATTATCTTGTTTTATGCATTTTATCATTCTGCTGTAGAGAAATAGAACCCTTTATTGATTTAGTTTGCACCTCCTTAACTAAAAATGAATATCTCTTCATATGCTTTTTTTATATACTGCTTCTCATCTTTTTTTCTGTAAGAGTTCCTGCTGCTTGTTGCTTTGCAATATGGTGAATATTATCACTTTATACTATGTGTTAATATATCTTTTAAGCTCCTTTACATTATTGCTGTCAGTAGACCTTAGAACCACTATTCTTTTTAATATTTATATATGTATGCACATTATACATATAACTATATCAACATTTTTCTTTATTTATTATGTATATATAATATTTGAAAAATTAGAACTTTTTCCCCGTTGAAATATTGCTTTGAGTATTAATTTAACAATAACATACGTTTACAATGTAATAATTTTGTATTCAACATATATCTTGAATGCAAGAAGAATTTCTCATTTATTCAAACATCCTTTTATACATTTCTGTTTATTGGCTACTCCACTAAGATATGTTTACTAAGATGTTTACACCATCTTCTTTGAAAAAATTTTGTCAACTTCCTGACATAATTGCATTGTTGCTATATTTTAATTTTACAAAAATGTGATTATGTTGCTAAGTAACTGTTATAAAATACAAAGCTAATAAATGATAGATTCAGAAATTAAGCCAATTATCTATGTCTCCATAATCTATGTCCTGTACTGCACACATTTTATAAATACAATATTAAATATATGCCAAAATCTTAGAAAACATTTCCTGTTCTGAAGTTCAGATTATTTAAATCTTACTTGGTAAAGAAAAGGCAGTATATTGTGCTTGAAAAATGAGTTATTAGACCTTTTGTCACCAGCATAATCATTGTAATAAACCATTCTTTTATCTGATATTTTTAATGTTTAAGGTTCTACAGAAGACAAAGACTGGAGAAGGAGTTCAGTCAAGGAAATCAGAAAATAAAGCAGTGAGCATCATCATTCTATAGCATCAAGACAGAATTGATACCAGCATTAGGTAATTTAACTTCTTGATTAATGATATGTAATTTTCAGGTGGTTTCTCTACAAAGGACTAGTATTTCCCACCATGAAGCATTGACCAGATAATTTATGTTTACTTATCAGTTTAATCACTAATTATTAGTAATGGCTTTCTTCATAATGGGATCAACAATTTTAGAAAAACAACTTTAAGTTTTAAGATTATAAAATAGAGCATATTCATTATTGTAATTGGTTTCTATCAGATAATAGCTGACATTTTAATAACAATTTCAAATTTTATGAGCTTTATTATACCTTAATGTACAGGTTATCTTTCTCATCTGGTTTTCTCACTCCTTGTTACAACTATATTAGGTTTACCTGATTCACCTGGTGCAAACTGTTGCCCACGTTAGAAGGGAGCCTTGAAAACAGAGTATAAAATGGAACCTCCAATCCCACTTTCTTCCCAGACCTCTACTCCCCCTACTCCCTTGCAGGGTATTTCAATAAATCTGTCTTTTCTGTCCTACACTCTGTCCCTGGTGAACTCTTTCACACCCACACTTTGATCGCACCCCAATATTTCTCTCTACTACAATTTTCAAGTAGGAAATTAAATATTTGAAACATTTTACATGTTCAGAAAGAAGACAGACCCATAGAATATGGAGAAATTTCTCAAGGAAGACTACTTTCAAAAGTTCCTTGTAACCAAGGAGGAATACTCGTCTATGAAACACAATTGTATGTTTGAGTTTTCTCCAAAAGAAATCTATGCTCTTAGCACATACTCAGCTTACTTAGATAATTATCAGTGAGACAGGGATAATGATCAGTTAAACAGAGCCTTGAAAGAAACTACTTGAACTCAAAGAATGGGCATTATCTGGTCTTAGTAAATAATATATAATCTCCTGACTCATTGTCAAAAGCTTGTGATCACTTTTTCCCTTGACATAGTGTTCCAATGTGGAAATTTATATCCGTGTTTTGCTTGTGACACAGAGTGCTATGTATATACAATCTGTGTCAATGATCTTTCTAAATGACAGGGAGAGGTGCAACCCAGAACCCCCAAATCTGCCTGCTCTAAATAGATTCTGCCATTGGCCACTTCAAGACAAAACATACTCTAGTGTATAAGACCTTTAATAGAAAGGAACTTTAATACAGTTAGTGTGCAATAAATATAAGAGAAGGGAGGGCCTCCCTGGTGGCACAAGGGGTTAAGGCACAGACTGTGAAGCTATCTGCAGCCACTGAAGCATGAGTTTGATCCCTGGCCAGGGAGCTACCCACATGGCACAGCAGACCTCTCCTGACTCGCCCGCTGTTCCCCTCAACAGTGTATTTCAGTCAATCTGCCTATTCTGTTCCCCACTCTGTCTCTGGTGAATCCTCTCACCCCCACACCTCTGGCCTGTACCCCAGCTCTTGTATGCATAAATAAATACTAAAAAAAAATAAATAAAGACAAGAGAAGGGAAAGAATAGATAAAATAATTTCCAAATCAAGCATCCAAAGTTACCCATCCCCTCGTGGGTAAATGCCCTGCCAAACATGGTTGGCCCAAATTAGGCCATTGAGGCCCAAAAGCCTGCCACAAGCCTAACACATCTCCTGGTGTGAACCCACAGGGAAGTGCAGGAGGTCAGGCAAGTCTGGAAGGAAAAGAGCAAATCAAGCTTAAGATAAATACGGCCATTGTTAACCATCCCATGGGTCACTCATCCACGTGTTTCAAGTGTGTTCTTCCATGCCCCCCCCCCCCAGTCCTTGGTACAAGTCCAAGGCTAAGCAGCAAGTGCAGCTTCTCCCCATGTCTCTCTGCTCCATGTGCCTCCTCCAGGTCTTCTTCTCGCTCTCCATTCTCATTCCTTCCTTCTCTCAGCCTCCTCTCCAGCTTCTCCTCCCTGCTCAACTCCACCCTTCCATGCCTGGAACCTCCCCTTTCTCTGGGGCCAGCCTGTTACAGTTCCATAGTATCAAAAATGTGAACTATTGCCTTAAAACAGAGCACACATGCAGTGGATCACCAGTTGCTGCTTTAGCATAATCAAATTGTGTGAATGACATTCCATTCCAATGTCTATTTGCATGGGAATAGTCCCCATAACCTCACACAGAGCTGATGCTGTCACCATGGGTTACGGAGCATTTCTCTCTTACTGACCTACAGCCCAAAATAATGCCGACAGTAAAAAAATATCTCTTCTTCTAGGATGAGTTTCAATGATAAATAAAAACTTTGTTGAGTAGTTTCCCTTATATATGACATATACACCTGGCGAGAGCTGATTTATATTCTGTACATCAGAGGATTTATTAAAGTCTAAAGTGAAATACCTACCACTATGCCCAAATGACAGCAATTGTTCTTCATACTGTGTCACTTATATTATAAAATGCCTTATAGTATCATTTGAGAAAGAAATGTTGGCAAACATACATTGTTCTTGCTCTCATCGCACACAGTTTGGCAATAATGTGTTCAACATTATAAATGTCTTGGCAAGAATGTTGCATACACTTATCTTTTCTAAAAGGGCATTGCTTTTAAAGATTATCACTTTGGTTTTGTATAATTTTCAGTCATAAGCTTATTTTATTTTGCTTTTTACTCAAAAATCCTAATACATGGAATATAAATATTAAAACATATTAGTTATTATATAATTATAAATTATTATATAAATTATTGTATAAATATATAAATCTGTAAATACGTGCATTTTTTTGTATATATATATATACACACATAACTATGTTTGTGTAATAGTGAAATGAAAACTTTGATAACCTCATTAATTTGACAAAATCTTCTAGCAAAGGGCAAAATGGAAATTAGGGGAAAAATGGACTCCTGAGATATGAAATCCAACTCAAATATTTTCCCAGGTATTTGCATGAAAGAGTCACACCTAATGATTTACTTGTTTCTGCGTAGATGATATTCACCAAAAATTCCTGTCCATCATCTTTAATATAATATAATACATTGCTAGCATTTGCTATAATCTTTTGGCACATAATTTATTTTAGGTGGAATGAGAATATAATATTTTAAAACTAGAATAAAATTTAAGTTAATAAACATACCCACAGTCAATCACCAAGAATAGTATATAATTAATGTGTAATAGAAGAATAACTTTGCCCTGCTAACTATATGTATTAATGAAAAATTTTTGTTGTGTTTACAAGTATAACTATACACACAAACACACACACTAAATAGGATAAAATAGCATAAAATTATATTTGATATTGTATATAATCAAATTAAATATTTCTCCAATGACCTATGCAAACATGGTTTATATAATTTAATATTTATGTAAATAATATTATTGATATCATTAGTAATATTTAAGGGGGTTCCCTTAATGAAGTCATGAGAAAAATCCATTTTAGGAAGGTATAAGTGAATTATAAAGCCAAATATGTTAGAGTAGAAAAGAATTAATGTTCCTCATGGTTCAAGTATTATTGCATCTGTCCTTTTTTTTCTGAATATATGAGGTTATAGATTAAAATCCTAGGATATTATAAAGACAAAAACAAAAATAAATTAACTTTTGTTTAAAAAAATTGGCAACAGAAGTTAAATGAAATCATCACACAAAGTGTTAAAATTGTAGAATTAAATCTAACAGTAAAAAGTAAATAAAAACAAAGAATCATTTACATGCTGTTGCAAACCTCACTTTCTTGTTTGTGTTTTATTTGTGGAGGCTTTAAGATTGGTTCTATTTATGTGATAACCCCACACCAAAATAGCAGATAATGTCTATAAATAATTGGCTGCAAATGACAAAATGCCTTTATGTAAATTTATTTTTAAAGATTTATTTATTTATTTATTTATACATGTACTGGGTACAGTCAGAAGCACAGGAGGGTGAGAGAATTCACCAGAGCCAGAGCGGAGAGCAGAGCAGACAGAAGGACCGAAGTATACTGCTGAGGGGAGCAGCGGGCAGCAGGAGAGGTCTGCGCACCATGTGGGACCCTCCTCTGGGGCCGGGAGCAGCCGGGGATCGAACTGGTGACTCAGAGGCCGCGGGCAGCATCGCAACCCAGCACTCAACCGCTGTGCCACCAGGGGAGGCCCAACCTTTATGTAATTTTAAACAAAAGAAAAAGGAAAAACACTGAGGCTTCCTAATATCTTTAGGATGATGGACGATTGGATTTGGGGAAGTGGCATTCCCCACTAGAACTCAGGAGGATTAAGCTACAGAAACCACAGCAAAGGTCACAGGGATAAACAAACTGGTCCACACATTACAGATGTCACTATCAGGAAGGAATTTCCTGGCCCCTCGTCTTTCTTTCAGTGATGTAAGTTCCAAAACACTGAGGCATTATTGGCTAAGCCTGATCATATCCCACCCATTGTCTCATCCTTCTGAATGCCTTAATGAGTAGTGCACACTAAATTCCATGAAGAAGACACATTTTGAAAAAAAAAAAAAAAAGGTCCTAATGTGATAATGAAGAGAAGGTGGGAAGAGGAGTTAGACACTCAGAGGAAATAGGACTCCCGTTTTCCAGTCCTGCATCATTCATACAGGTAGAATCAAAGCAGTAACATCTGCAAGACAATTTTGCTTCCTTCCTACCCCACAGAATCCACAAGCAGACAAAGACAGAGCATGCCAGTTTGTGGGGTAAACATTTGATATGTGGACTTAAAACAATAAAAATTTGATAGTAATTTAATTATTAATCTCACATTAATTGAATTTTCATGTCTTAACATTTATAATATTCATAATGTTTCAGAAACATGACATAAAATAAAAAAATATAATAATGATATATTTGTACAGTTTTGCTATGGCATGTTAAAAGTTCTTTAGGTTTTATTCTTTTAGCTACCTGTTGGATGTCATTATTATATACTTTCCAGGAAAGTATATAATATAAAAGGAATGAAAATTAAGGTGAATGCTATCATTAATGGAAATTTAAAGTAGTATTGCCTTAAAGGCCAATTAGTTAGCATATGACTATATTTTACTGCTTGATGTACAATGATTTTAGTTTAAACCTCTTTCTTGGGCCTCCCCGGTGGCGCAGCGGTTGAGCACTGGGTTGCAAAGCTGCCCGCGGCCTCTGTGGTGCTGGTTCGATCCCTGGCTGCTCCCCGGACACCGGAGGAGGGTCCCACATGGCCCGCAGACCTCTCCTGCCGCCCGCTGCTCCCCTCAGCAGTGTACTTCGGTCCTTGTGCCTGCTCTGCTCCCCGCTCTGGTGAATTCTCTCACCCTCCTGCGCTTCTGACTGTACCCAGTGCTTGTATAAATAAATAAATAAATAGATAGATAGATAAATAGATAAATAAATAAATAAATAAATAAATAATATATATATATATATCCAGAGTAATTTGTAATCACAATAACAAGTAAAATTACTTGTCCCCTTTGATAGGATTTTTGTGGCAAATCATATTCATTTATTAGTCTCAATTGAATGATTTTAAACAACTTGATACTTCCATTGTCCTTACCCTGATCTTTTCTTTGAAATTTATTTATTTTTAATTGTGCTGTTAATTTTTTTGAGGTAACATTGGTTTACAACATTGTGTATGACTTAGGGGACTAGGTTTGCACCTCATTCAGGTGTCTACACCAAACTCAACCACGAAAGCACCCATAGCCTCTGCCATAGTCCATTGTGCCCCTCCTCCCTTTGCTTCTACACCCAACACCCCCCTTTTGTAATTTTTGTTTATAGCCAGATTTCTGGGGTTTGTTTCCAGCTTTAGTTTTGATTACTCCTTTGTTTTGTTCTTTATGTTCCACATATGAATGAAATCATGTGGTATTTTTCATTCTTCTTCTGATTTGCTTCACTTAACATAATCCCCTCCAGTCCCATCTATGTTGCTGCAAATGGCAAACTGTCGTTTTAAAATAGAGTTGAGGAGTCCTGCACTGTGTATGTATACCATAGCTGTCGTGTTTGTTTTTCCATTTCAGTGTTCCCCATGTGCATGTCTAGTGATCTTATTGTTAAGAGAACTGTTAAAATGAAGATTCAAGCTAGCTATTTCTATGGGTTCTTTCTCCAATGAGGATTTTGAACTTGAGATTTTAACTGATTCATTGGCATGGAGTTTGTGTCAGTAGTCAATCAAGTATGACTTTGCTAGAAAACTGTTTTCTAAGCCTAAACAATCTTTGGATCCACCATGCCAAAGACAGAGGATGAAATAACATTTCACAACAATTAGTATTATAGAACTTGAACTGATCACTGGTTTATTTGTATAAAAAAATTAGTAAGCAATAACAGAAATAAGGAAAACAAAATTCTTGGAAAGTTCCCACTTCCTTATACTAAAATCTGAAGACACTGTAGGCTCTGCATTAATTTCTACTCATCATATATCAACATGGGTGTAATCAGGAGATAGAAACCATACAGTAGGTTATATAGGGGAGCTATAATAAAACTAATAAAACATATCCTAGCTCAATATGAGACAATGCCTAAGAACGAACTTAGCAGAGATAGAGACCCAGCTGGGGAAGATGTAATTCAGCTCACAAAGTTCTCTGGCTTGTTCAGGCTGGAGCTGAACATTTTTTGCTTTACCAATGTAGGTGAACATCCAGAGGTGAGATGGGGAGCAGGTAATTAATAACAGATGGCACAAAGGTGCAGTGGGAATCGCAGGACTGGGAGGTACAAGTGTCTTTGAAAGCATGAGATCTGGACTGGCAGCTTGGGAAATGACCCTTCAGCGTCAGCCTGTTCACTGTGGTGGGGTAAGAGATCTTCACAATGAGTTGATCAAATGAGCTGTCCTGTACTAAAACCTGAAAGTGTTTGGACAGCTACAGAAATATTATCACCAAATATACCATGTACCAAACATAATTAAGTTGGAGAGACCCTTCCTTCCACAATAGTATTCTCCTGAGAAAGTAGTTGTTATGGTGATGGCTGTGGTATAATAACACACTTCTGAAGAGGTGTGAATTTGTGCCTCTGAGCCATATACATTGTTGTAAGCCGATGCTACCTCAATAAAAAAAAATAAATGAATACATAAATAAAAATCATCATAAATTACACACTCACTTCAAAGGAAAAGTAATTACAGCAATTCTGTTGTTTATACCAGAACATTTATCAAGGGGTACATACAGAGTTGAGAGGCAATAATTTGATAACTGACAGCAGAATTGATTCATGTAATTCATTTTTTTAATTACTCAGTTTCCATAAGCATCCCTATACATATATCCAAAACTCCCTTACAACAACCAAACAACTCTACATTTCTGTGTAATACGACACTTCTGGCTAACAAGTGAAGAACATATCCTTCTCCAAAATGTCAAGAGGTAACGTCTCATCTTTCCTGTATCTGTAGAGGGCTACACTAGTCACTCCTGCAATTTGGTCTGTGAATACTTTGTTTCACTGAATGCTTTCTTACTGAAAGACTGAAGTATGAACTTAAATTCAAATATCTAGTGTATAAAACATACCAAAAAGATGTGTAATTAGAAAAGAGGAGAAGAGGCTGATGGTACAATAAATAGATGATTGCAACACATAATAAAACAGGAAGAGGTATGATCGATACAGTCTCCATTTATATAATTGGTCAGGAGACCATAGGGAATCACTAAGATTCTTTGTTCAACTTATTATTTCATATTTCTTCACCCTATGCCAGAAACCTCAGCTGCTCTGGGATATTTTCCAGTGGAATGACCCCCTCTTTATGTTCAGACAGTGTTGAGGGCATATGGGAAGAGACGATTGGAATATATTAAATTTGCCTTATATGATGAACCTAGATGGGAGAATTCACGCATTATATTATTCATTCAACTTTCACATTTTTGAAATGATACAGTTAAAATGTTGGTAAAATCAAAACAATACAATTATTAAAAAAAACAAAATATATGTATAAAATACAAAAGGCATCTAAAAATGAATAGTGTTACATGTTGTGAACCTATAAGTAAAATGTTCTAGTAACATACCCTCCCTACACACACACACCCCCACACACACACACACACACTACCCATCCCATACGCTCTGTCTATGTAACAGGGTGGTTAACATCTAGAAGGAAAGAAAACAAAATGTTCTATTTAGACTTGAAGTCAGTGAGGCAACTATGTTAAAAGCTGTCGCCTGAAGGTAAGCCATCCTGTCTTTCAAACCACTGATACCTGTGGAGCAGATAAAGGAGAGAGAAATGATGAGAGCCAGCCTTTTCATCTTCACTATGACTTTAGAAATCAGGGAAATGATTGAAACCCCAGTATTTGCTTTCTTCTGGGTATGGATAGTACCAACATAACTAGAGGGCACAAAAACTTACACTCAGAACATTCCCGCCACCACCCAACATCCTGGGAATAATTACATTTTTGAATCAGTGATTCATTGTTCCCATTTACATAAGCTAATCTAAAACTAGTGATTTTAGAACCATACTCACAGAGCAAAATATGTCACTCTGCTTCCTGAGTTCAAATCCTCCCTTTGATTATTTAATAAACTATTTGTCATTGAGATTCTTATTCCAATTAGCAAGTTGATCTATGACCATTTTTTTCCTCTGAGCAAATCAGGAGACAGTAAATTAATATATTTCACCAGAATGTTAGGTCATTTCAATTTAATGATTTTTTTTTCTTGCTTTAAAAAGAACGCTGAGAGTCAGTGTGATGGTTAATTTTAAGTGTCTCTTTGGCTGGTTCATACTGCCCAGGTGTTTGTTCCGATATTATTGTTGATGTTTCTTTGCAGGTGATTCTGAGTGAGATTTACATTTAAATTAGTGGATTTGTGGTAAAGCACTTTACCCTCCATGATGTGACTGGACTTCATTCAATCAGTTGGAGGCTTAAATAGAACAACAGACTGAGCCCCACTACACCCCAGCCAGAGATAATTCTGCCAGCAGATCCTGTTGGGATTTCAACTATAACATCAACTCTTTTTGGATCTCCAGCAGATGGCTTTCAGACTGTAAGTTCAGAATTTAATTTTGAGCCTATTTTTTTCAAATCCACATTAGCTGGTTTCTGAGGGAACCTGGCTTGTTTTAGTGGAAAATGGATTAGAGTTTGGAAACAGGTATGCACATTTCTATTGAAGTTTTTTTTTTATTCTTCTCTATTTTGGTTTTTATATTGGACAAAACTGGGAAATAAACATGACTATGAATATATGCATGCACTTATAAACAAATATGCTTTCGTATTCTTACCCAAGTACAAATGTATAAATGTAATCCCAAACATAGTTTAGAAATCATGGGTCACACATATATTCTCAAAGTTAATCTATCCCCAAAAAGTTTTTTCTAACCTCCCATTTTATATTATTTACCCAAGCTTCAATATTAAGAATTCTGGCTCTTGATATAAAGATAATTACACATTTGGGTGATCCTATAAAATTCTTTTTAACTCATGTTCTGAATATGTAATATGTTAACATACTTATGAACATGTTAACATGTTTCCAAAAGACAAAAATCTATATACAGAACAGCATTGCTCTTTCCTGCATATCTTCACTTACTACTCTCTATATCTATAATCAATTTCAACATTTGGGTTATGCTTTCTGTTTTATTCATTTTGCAAATATAAACAAATATACATATATTTTCTCACTTTTCTTTTTTAAGGATTAGTAAAATATGTATGATTTTTTAGATGTTTCCTTTTTACTTAGCATTATTTTTCAACAGTGACATTGGAGAGTGCTTGAAATGTTTGCCAACTCATTGGTAAGAAAATATATTCTATTTTTTAAATTTATAACTTAGTTTTAATGTGAATATCTCTTATGAATGAAGTTGAATATCTTTTCATGTACAATGGTCCTTTAGTATCCATATGGTTGGCTCCAGATTCCTCTATAGACACCAAACTGTAATCACTCAACTTCTTTATGTAAATTCACACAGCATTTGCACATAACCAACACATATCCTCCCATATACTTCAAATCACCTGTAGATTATTCATAGTAATTAATATAATGAACATACTATATAGATACTTGTCATAGTGGATGATTTAGGGAAGAATGAAAAGAAAAAAAATTGCCTGTACATGTTCAGTATAGATAAAAACATCATACGCCTGACATCCTGTGCGTTTTTTTAAAGAGATTTATTTATTTATGCATACAACAGCTGGGGTACAGGCCAGAGGTGCAGGGGGGAGGATTCACCAGAGACAGAGTGGGAAGCAGAACAGGCAGACTGACTGAAATATACTGCTGAGGGGAGTGGTGGGGGTGGGGGAGGGGACAGGAGAGGTCTGCTGCACCATGTGTGTCAGCTCCCTGGCTGGGATCAGTATGGAACTCATTCATGCTGCAGTAGCTGTGGATTTTCTCTCAGTGCTGGAGTTTAACACCTTGAGCCAACAGGGAGGCCCCCAACATTGTGTGCATTTTTGATTTGCTGTTGGTTGACGCCACAGTTGCAGAATTGAGGTAGTTTGGGAAGAAAAGAAATTGTGAGCCAGTGAGATGTGACTTGTCTTTTAGAATATAGGAAATTGGATCACTGAGTAAGTCACCCAGGATTCTGTTTGAACAAGGGTATTGGATCACTGTGTTGTCTAACCCTTAATTAAACAGGGAAATTAATTTTAGGCTGAGAACCCAAACGTAGGTAATATGGAACCATACAATGCTGTGGAAAAGAATTGGGGTATAGGCCAGAGGTGTGGGGGTGACAGAATTCATCAGATACAGGGTGGAGAACAGAAAAGGGAGATTTATTGGACTACACTGCTAAGAGAAGGACAAGACTAGAGAAAACTGCATGCTAAGGAGGATTTGGGCTACCTTTTATAACCTGTTTTGGTGGCCTTTTAATGACTGGGGGAGTCAGTCTCTGCAAGTTGTTAGCTACTGGGACATCAGATTTAGGTGGGCCTTCCCCACAGGAGGTGTCCTGCCTTGTCCTGTTTAACTGGAATTCTCCACAAGCCCCGATAGGTCATGTGGACACATGGTTAGTTTCCAATGGAAACTCTATGGATTTCCCTTTCTTATATCAATTTTGTGTCTTCCTGTACTGTTCAGCTGAGCCAAGTGCAGGGACTAAGTTTTGATTATATTAAATGATACCCTGACACACAATATGAAATGCAAAAAAAGCATATTTTAAAAATCTTGTATTCCATTTGTTAACCACTAATATCTGGTGATATTAGTTCAGTTTTGAAGGACACTGGAGGTATAGAAGAGCAGAGAAAACAAGCTCCAAACCCAATGTGGGGTACTGATAGAACATCTCTGAGAAGAGGAAAGTCCTAAGACTACCTCCATGAAAAGGAATGGCAAGACAAGTTACTTAGTTGACAAGTAAAGAAAAGTAACTGCTTTCATGTCTATTTTGGTCCAAATAAATACATGAAAATGTAGAAAGTCAGTATCATATCCCTTTACTATGAAATAGTTTTGGGATTGTATTTGTTTTTTTTTTTTTTTGACTGTGTTACCATTTTGGATTTGCTGATAACTTTCAGCTCAGTTCTATCCACCCTAATTTGAAGAGGCAGAGAGAGTTGGGAATCTCAAGTCACATTTTGGAAATATTCTTTGGACTGTATGTTCACAACACAATAATAGGAGTTGAATGTATTTTTTTCCCTCTTTCTCTATTGTACTTGCTCAAGGGGAGGGTTAAAATATTACAAAGGAGCATCTCCCTCTACCTGTCCTGATAAAATAATAGCTGTACCAACCTTCCTTCTTCCTCTTTCCATTTATTTCAAAGGCTTTTACAACTGCAAGAGCTGCTTAAGAATTTGTTCTTGTTAATAAATGGAAAATGAGAGTGCAGGAAGTGAATATTAAGATAACTTTTATAATCATTTTAATACTTCTTTTCAGTTTATTTCTTAATATAATAATTTCATGAATAGGAAAAAATAAAGCCATCAGAACATCCTCAGGAAGGAGCAGAATTTATATTATTCTAGGCTTATTGCTTGGAAATGGTTTTCGAAAAACCAAAATCCTCCTGTGTGCACCTCTGGGAACTTCTATTTCTCAGTTATGGTAGGATTTAGAACAGAGCTTTTTCATTGAGACATTAGGGAAAAGACTAGAGTTCTCATTCTGTTCCTAATAAAGTAAAAGTCAGTGTATGAAAGTAAAAGTTAAAATATTTAAATTAAATATTAAATGCATAGCTTCCATCAATAAATTGAAGAGTCATTTGTTAAAAAAATACTTCTATGAAATCATTATGCCATTTATAAAAATAATTTGTAAATTAAATGCTGAGAGCAATATTGGAATAAATGTATCTGCACAATTAAAACAAATACCAATGGCTGAGTTTTAAACATACTTGGAAAATTATATCAAATTCATTATTTCAATATCAGAATTATGGGCAAATAGAAATATAGGTGTTAATATTATGTAACCCATGTCATGATAACCTGATATACTTCCTAAAATATATGTTGTCTCCAATGAACATGATTTTTCTTCCTATTGACATAGAAATGTAACAATCTTCAATTCACCCAGATATTTCTATGCACAAATTCATTATGTCCTACCTAGTATATAAGGTAAAACCAAAAATACTAATTATACTTGTAACACTTTCTTATAATCAGAAGTAATAAACTCCAAAAATGCAAAAAAAAACATACAATAGTCCAATTTCCTTATGCTTTCAAAAGGAATTATAGGATATTTGGTATTTGTGAAGTATTTCTTGAAATGCAAGAGTTGATACAGGTGAACCACTTATGCAGTTTGTAATATGGTTGCCCTAAATACAACTCATTACCCTATATATAAGTTGCAAAATCTCATTGTATTTAAGAATAACAAACCACAATATAGGTCAGCCAAAGAACTACTTTTTTATTAGTAAAACATTTTGTACCATGATACCTACAATGTCACCATTTTCAGAAATATGGAGAAAACATAGTTATACTCTTTCAAATATTTAAGAAAAAGGTAATTACTTGCTATACAAATATTTCCATAATAATTAAAGTTCAATATAAATACATATACTCAGGTACAGGAAAACTTAGTCTATGTTTTTAGAATTCAAAATTGGACAGTATAACTGACAAGAGAACATAAAAGATCTTTCTCAGGAAAAATGTAAGTTGTTGTTTTATCTTTGTTTATTTAGCATTTTGATTTACATTTACCCAGTTGTGGCTATTATTTATAAGATAATTAGTAATAGCATTATTTCATTCATTATACTAGTGATATTCCCTAACCATAAATTTGAAATGATTAAGAGTACACAAGTTTAAATTATGAGTATCTAGAAAGAATAATATATATTAAATTTTATAAGCCAAATTTTGTAACATGAGAGATAATTTCAAACTTTGTACTTATTCTTTGAAAGTTATGTTAGTCCCTGAAGATTTAATGACACTGATACATAATTTCAAATTTATGTTTATAGCTATATAATCTTCTGCCAACAACTTTTGTTTCAAAGGGTTTAAAAGTTTTAAAACCTTTAAAAGTTTTGAAATCTTTAAAATAAAAACACACATTGAAGAAGGGATGGAGACTTCCATATTATATTCAAAGTAAAATACAATTAAACTTTCATTTCATGTTTTCAAAGGCCACTCTAAGATTTTCTGAACATTACGGGTACATGTCTTCTGCCATGTATGGCAGAACCATATAACTTATATATATAGGGTAATGAGTTGTATTTAGTGCAACCATATTACAAACCGCATAAGTGGTTCTGCCACATATTTTTTCTGCCATACATTTTTTTTCCTGCTGTTTCTTAAAGTTCTTTCCATCTACCATTTAGTTCAAGATCATCTGGGGATCTTGTTAAAATGACAGATGTTTGGAATGCACCCGAGGTTATGTGAACAAGAGAAAGAAGATTGGTGGGAAAATAATGTGCATTTTTTAAGTTCTCCTCTTTACTTCCATACAGAATAATATTCAGGAACCATTACATACACACGCATACATGTATATGTGTATATATACACACACACAGAGAGAGATCTATTTCTACAACAGTGTAACACATTTTAGATAAAATATTCAACTTATATTGTGATTTGACCTCATATATCACACTATTCAGTAAAAATTAACTTCAATGACATAGCTATTTTAGAAAATTAACTTTGTTCTTGTGACTTAGACTACTCTTTACCTTGCTATATGTCACTGTACACAATCACAATTTTCCTGGATGAGTCAGGCATGTTGATATTTATTTTTAATGTAGAAATTGAGTAAAATTCATATATGTAGCACGATACAAATTTCAGCTCTGAAAAAAAAAATTATCCACAATGAAATGTGTGGTGACAAAGTATAGTAGCTATTAGTTACAGCATAAAAATGGTAGTCAAATAATTTTGATATGAACATCAGCATTATGTTATGTTATATTCTGTAAAAGTATTTGCAATTTTCAGTTTGTTTTATCATGATTTTGGTACAGTGTATATAAAATTTCTAGCACATAATACTACCATTAAAATATACTTTTGCCAATGTGCTTTTCATGAAAACATGGGAATTAATTATTATTTTATTATACAGCTACTTTGTTCAAAGGAAACCTTATATAGGAAGTCAGAATCTCACAGAGAAAAGCCCAGCAGATCTGCAATTTAAAGTTGCCCTAGAGGCACTTTTCATAACTCTGAGAACACAGCTTAACCACTGTGCTTAGTCACTGAACAGTTATAATGAATCTAACACAGGAAAAGTCATCAAATTTCAGATTTTCTTAGTATTATAACTATAATCAACTCTAACAGCCTCAACTAATCCTACACTTCCTTTCTCCTGCTTATTCCTCCCTAAATTATTTTTGTTTTTATCCTGGACTAAAATTTGGTCACAAAAGCTGAAGTTACAAAAAAAAAAAAAAAGACCAAAGATAAGACTATTAATTAAACCGATCTAATCATTACTGCAGATTTAGAAACCCAAATATATCGAAAGAACAAAAGGCAATCATGTCAAAACAAAAAGCAACGTCATGTAGTTGCTGAGAAAGCTTCTGCCCTTAGCTTTGCGATCACTGCCTTCCCCTATCTAATGCAGTGGGCAAATATTCCTCCTGTATATATACACCAGTGTTGAATCTTTGGAATCACCTTGTATACTTGTCCTAAAGATGATTTCATCTAGATTAATGAAGTCTCTTTTCGTAGTAAACATTGTGCAACTCAAAATTTGGAGAGCCACTTATTTGCCTCTTGGCAGTGCCCGGCTAAATCATAACTTTTAGTATCTTCTACTAGGGTAATCTTTTGTCCTGAATTTCCTGATATGATGAGGGAAGGGTACTTGTATTTGCTTAGGAAGCTGCATATCTAACTTGTATTCCCGGTGAATAGATGAATAATTCCAAGAGAATCCATGATTAAAAATGTCCACATAGGTTTTGAAAACGTTCTTTCTTGCTAGAGTAAAGGAACTCCTTTCATCATAATTTCTTCTTCCAATTTTCAAGTTAACAGACACACTTGGAAAAAGATTAGTTTCTATGAATAGTTATTAAGTTATGTATCTTTTGTGGAGGAGTTTTTAAAAGAAAATACCATGTAGAAAGTTGTAGCAGATTTATGAAGAATTCACACCTAAAAGGATTGATGTGTTTATTTGTAGTTTTAACCCCAGTAGCAGAATTCAGGATCTCTGCAAATTGGCTAATGACTACACTTAGAGAGAAACTTAGCTTTATATCCTAAGCATAGGTCATAAATATTATATTTTTTCTGAAAATACTATTTGCACTTCTTATCTTTTCTCTCTAACTACTTCCAACTACCAGAAAGAAGAAATACCTTGGGCTGTATGTAAATTATTCCTTTGCCTTTTGTCATTATTTTAACATTTTTTTTCTCTTTTTAAAAACCTTCTACAAATTAAGTAATGCATATTTCCATATATTTTTTCATGCCACTCTTATTATTTTATATGAATTCATGGTCATTCATCATATAAAATAATATAAATATATAAACACATGTTCTAATTTTGATGAACATGTGTGCATTCTAAAGGATATTTAAATGATACTTTTAATATACATTGGTAATTGTTTTTATGGAGTATAAAGAAATATAATTAATGCCATAAAATATATGAATATACAAAATTAATGTGAATGTCAAATTGTTTCCCAATGTGTTGGTACCAATTTGTACCCCTCCCAGCAGTGGATGAATTGTTCTCATCTTACTTAACATCCTCACCAACACTTGGACATTTCTGACTTTTATTTTATAAACTATTTTGCTGGGCTTGAATGATATTTGAATAATTTATGAAATTAATAATATTTTTGTATAGTTATTGGCTCTTTATTCATTTACTTGCAAAAAGCTTCTCGCTTGAGCATTTTCCAACCAATGTGTGTGTGTGTGTGTGTGTGCAAATTATAAATTCTGGTTGATAATCTGATGTATGATTTCCACTTATCTTTCAATCATTTTACGATGTTTTTAAAGATTTATTTATTTATTTACACAAGCACTGGGCACAGTCAGAAGCGTGGGAAGGTGAGAGAATTCACCAGAGCCAGAGCAGGGAGCAGAACAGACAGACTGATGAAATACACTGCTGAGGGGAGCAGCGGGCAGCAGGAGAGGTCTGCGTGCCATGCGGGACCCTTACCCAGTGGCCAGGGATCGAACCGGTGCTGCAGAGACTGTGGGCAGCTTTGCAACCCAGCACTTAACCGCTGCGCCACTGGGAAGTCCACATTTTATGATGTTTTTAATAAGCATGAATTATTTATTTTACTGTAATGTAAGTTAATTTTTTCTATTATGATTTGCACTTTCTTTAGGAAGGCTTTGTCTTATCCCAAATTATAAATTTATTTTCTTATATTGTTTTTGTAACTCTTAGAGTTTCACCATTCACACTTAGTTTTTAATTCCCCTAGAATCAATTTCACCTTCCTTTAAATAACCAATTGCAGACTCATTTGTGCTTACTCTACAGTATCTCCTCTGTTGACACATCATGCCCCAATTATCAGATACAAGTATACATCTACTTATGTTTCTGTGTCTGGACTCTTCATATTATTCCATTAAACTAGTTGTCTAGTGAAAACCATGCTGTCTTAATTATTTTTTACATTTAAATCTTAAATTGTGTCAGTTAAGTCACTGCATATATGTTCTCCCTTTCTTCATATCTTGCATATTTTCAAGAGCACCTTGGTTTCTCACTAGGTCATATTACAGGATCCTTTTTCACATGACAGGTCATAGAAAAGTTAAAAGTACTTCCCAAATGTTCTCATTTTTGGCACAGATGGATGCCAATAAAAAAGAATCCAATAGAATTAGCAAACTATCCTTAGGTCAAAAAGTGAAATTATGCCCAAGAGAAGACTACAATCTAGATAGGAGGGTTCCTTGCTTAGGTTCCTTGCTTGTCCCAAATATTCACCAAGCTCAAAGCTGTATAATCAGTACTTCTATGCATTTGTAACCTGTTTAGGCACAGACATATTCAATAATACCACACTTAATTTGTAATTCAATAACACCACCACACTTAATTCGTAACAAAAAATAATTTTTATTTAGTTATTGATTTTGTTGTTTTGTATTATTTTTGTTAATTTATTTTGTTAATTGTTATTTTTATTATTTATTTGTTATTTCAAGTGTTTTACTCTAGAAGGTAGTTCTAGTTAAATTAGAAATAAATTTCTTTTCTAAATAGGTCTCCATTTCTCTTATCTGGTTTTGATGTAGTCTTTGGAATCAAGACTGTTGCTATTTTGTCATTTTACTCAGTTTGTAGGACACCAGAGTGTTTAAAAAAATGTACTTCGGTCTTTCTGCCTATTCTGCTCCCCATTCTGGCTCTGGTGAATTCTCTCACCCTCCAGCGCTTCTGACTGTGCCCAGCGCTTGTATAAATAAATAAATAAATAAATAAATAAATAAATAAATAAATAAATAAATAAATATTTAAAAAAAGCTTAAATTTGTGAAAATCTTGTCAAACCATATTTTTTTTCTTAATGTAGAAACATTATCCAAAAACTGAAACGAGAGCACAAACCTTTCTTTCAGCTCCCTTCTGTCTCTCCTTCAGCAAATTTATATATTAGTTCTGAAGTCTTTTCAACTGCTATGGGCACTAGATCATGGTTAAAAGAATTATATTTTGTAATGCTGCTTTGAGTCTGTGGGATGCAACATTCTCTGTAAAGATTTTATTATTGCTAAAGGCAAGAAATACTTTATTTCCAACATCAAAAGTAAGTAAGATGTTGCTCATCTTAGGAATCCAGGAATATATAATAGGACCGGGATTACCTCAGGAGATAGAAGTTAGCATTTGTAAACTCGGAGGAGTTTAAAACTGTTATTCTTTCTGCAGATAGTGCATAACTTCCTCTAAAACAATATTCTAACTTTTAATCCCTTCAACTGCACAGCTGTGCATGGACTGTTAGAACTAAAAGTGAATAGTCCAGGATAAACAACAGCTGCAAGTCTATATTCTTGGATGAAGACCCAAGTTTCAGTACCAGAGGGATTAAAATCCAAGATTTAAGAAAACACTAGAGGCAGTAATAAGTATACTATCTTATAAATAGATGGAACACATTTTTTAAAGTAAAGTTTCATTATTCAGTTGAGTTTTGAAGTGAAGTATCCCAACTTCTGTAAAGGGCTGCTTGAAATTAGACTCAAGAAGTCTAATGTATGGAGGATATGCATGGTTTTTTGCTTTAGTATAATTCAGCTTGGAAACTTTCCAAGAATACAGACACTCTTCTTCATTCTTTTAGCTGTTTATACATCATTAAATTTGATACACATATACTAATGGAATAATTTAGAATGATATAAGCATTCTGTTATTATATTGAATGGCTTTCTGAGTTACTTTTCCTTGAGAATCCCTTTAATATGTTGGTCATGATAGAGATATATGTATTTCAAAACCATTTTTCTAATATAAATTAAGCATAAATTCTATAGTTTTGAAACCCAAGCACTATTATCTTTTGCAGAATGGGTGCTTAGGAAACTCAGTGAGCACAGGAAACTCCTTTATATTTTCTAGATGTTCATACTACCCACAGGCAGTCAGAGATCACGCATGCATGATGGCTTTACAACTCTTTACCTTTTCTTCCTGGTATGACAGTTACTGCATATCTATCTTGCATCATTTTTGACAAAAGATGAAAAGTATTGTGAAAGAAATAGTTAAGAGAAATGTGAGGATTCTTTTGAGTTCTGATTTTGGACCCTTTCACCTAAAGTCCTTTTTCCCAACTCTATTTCCATAGCAAAAGGTGTAAAAGTCATGGTGCAACTCACTATTAGACCTGAAAATAAATTTAGGCATCATGAAATGCCATGAGCTACCAGGATTGCAATGTAGAAATGGCCAGATGGTGGGATTACAAAATACTTTATCAAATATTGATTTCCTAAGAAATAAATTTGTATCACATGTGTATTCACATATTCATTCATTCATTTCTCTAATAATCACAGAATATCTATGGGTACTCACCCTATTCTAGATACTGAGTTGTAAACATACATCTGTCTTAATGAGATAGATTAATACACATCTGTCTATCTAAGAGGAGATATATTTATGCCTACAGGTAAACAAGTAGATTCATGGAATAACCAATGGATATTAAAAAGGGATAGGAAAAAAAAGATCATTAAATAACTCTAAGAAGACCTAATCTAAATAGAGGATACAAGGAAGACTTTTTAATAATATACCAACTAAATGAAATGTACTCTACTAAAAAAAAGCTATATTGTTAAGAAGTTAGAAAAGCTAGACGCTATATGACTTCATTTATATAAAGTTAAAAAACAAGGAAAAAATAATCTATTGTGATGGAAATTAGAATAGCGATTATTTCTGGGGTGTAATGGCTCAGGAGAGATATAAAGAAACTTATAATATTAATATGGTGCAAATTGTTGTCACAAAAATGTGTGTTTTTAATGAAATTAATTGAGTTTGTGTATATTTTGTGATATTTTCCACTTCTATACAAAATTTACCAATTTAAAAAAAATCTGATATGTGAGCACTTGGTGAAAGATTGTTTCAGGTACAAAGAAAATTTGTGGAAAAATCCTCAGAAAGACTGGTTAAAATTTAATTGTAGTTGGGATAGAACCCTTAAGACTCACTACCCTGAGAGAGAGGCACAACTGAGCAATAGAAAGATAACTTCGAGTACGGAGGGAGATCCTAGTAGCCAGTTTGGAGAGTGGGTCAGCAGTTGAACATGTTCAAAGGGAACTACCAGCTTCAGCACTTACGATAAATAGTAATGCTGAAATAATAGCAAGAGGAGAAAAACTGAGTTTTCTTTCAAGCTGTGATGAATTCCTTGGTACTTGAATTTTTCTTCCACTAAAATCAATTAGAACATCGAATTACAAAATGAAAATATCAAGGCATTAGACAACACACATAACATGGAAACCAATCAATAGAGCATTGCTGTGACATTCTGCCTGGGGTCACTTTCCTGACTGAAGTTCAGGAAAGAAAAAAATAAAATAATCCCTGCATGACTAGACTGAGTAAAAGAGGCAGAGCTAAAAATTGGGGGAGATTGAGGTATTCGGAATTGGTGAGACAATGTATTGCAGAAAGGGAATTAAATTTAAAAGGAATGCCTCATAAGAATGTATTGCTATTACTTCATTTTTTTTTGAGGATCTAAATTTCTATCTGGTGTAATTTCATCTCAGCCTAAAGAATTTTCTTTATAGCACTTATTATAGTTACAAACAAACTTGTCTAGTTACAAACAAAACTTTAAGCAAAACTCTTAGATTTCTTAATTACTAATGTCTTAATTTCACCTTTATTTCCTCATGTGAGTCACTTCTTTAAATTTGTTTTTCTTTCAGAGAGTGTTCAAACAGTCATTTTACTATTATTATTATTTGATTAAGAATTTTAATTGCAGTCAGCAGGAGGGATGGCATGTGCTCTGATTCTGCCATAGCAGAACTAGACTCCTCTTCCAGCTACTCTGTGTATATTTTATTAACTATGAACAGAAAAATCTCTAGTGCTATAGCCTAGATCATTCACCATCCAATGTCTTAAATTAAATTTCTATATTTATAACTTATAAAGAGCAATATGTTATTTCTCTCCCCTTCTCTCCACAAAAGAACATTTAAAAGCAATGTGTTTAATATATTGCTAAATTTAATCATGGCTATTCATGCTTTGATTAGCTTAGCACATACATTTTTATACACTTTATCCATTTGTTCTGAGAAAATTATTTTTAATGAAAAATAGAATAATATAATGGTTATGTAAAGCCTGAGCTTGATGACCTCATCAACATATACCTGTATGTTTTCTACTAACAGATATCTATCAGCTTCTACATTATACCTAGATTATTTCATATTGTATATTAATAGGTAAAAATGTAAAATTATTACTTAGCATAAAACAAATACTCAAGACACATTGCTTCAGAAGTTTTATTGTAACTTTACATAAAATCTTGAATTAAACTACATTTTAAAGGAAAGCTTAAAATATCAATAATCATTGCTTTTAAAAACATACACAAGTAGGGGCCTCCCTGGTGGAGCAAGGGGTTAGGGACAGCTGTCTGCAGCCTCTGCAGCACAAGTCAATCCTGGGCTGGCCAGGGAGCTAACCCACATGGCACAGCAGACCTCTCCTGTCTCACCCACTGCTCCCCTCAACTGTGTATTTCAGTCAGTCTTCCTATTCTGTTCCCCACTCTGTCTCTGGTGAATCTTCTCACCCCTGGCACCTCTGGCCTGTACCCCAGTTCTTGTATGCATAAATAAACAAATCTTAAAATATATATATATATACAAGATAACCTTTCCCCATTGTATATCATTAGCACCTTTGCTGAATATCTGTTGGCTGTACATGTATGAAATCTATTTATAGCTCTCTATACTGTTCCATTTATCTATGCCTATTTTATATGCAAGTGCCCTATTACTTTGATTACAATAGTTTTATAATATTGTTTAAATTAAGGAAGTATAATATCTCTAGTTTCCATCTCAATTTTGATTTGGCTTTTTGGGGTATCTTGGGATTCCATAGAAATTTCAGCATTTTTTTATTTCTGTAATTTTTATAAGAATTATTGGAATAGGTACATTATTTGAATATCATGAACACTTATGATATTATTTTCAGATATTCCATTTATTTATGATTTCTTCTTTAAAGATATTATTTATTTATTTTGGCATAAACAACTGGGGTGTAGGTCAGAGGTGCAGGTGGGGAGAGGAGTCACCATAGACAGATGGGGAGCAAAATAGGCAGATCTACTGAAATACACTGCTAAGAGGAGCAGCGGGTGAGACAAGGGAGATCTGCTGTGCCATGTAGGTTAGCTCCCTGGTCAGGGATCAAACCTAGGCCATTGTGGTAGTAGCATGAAGACTTAACCCCTAGACCACAAGGGAGGTCCCCTATTTCTATTTTCTTTAATAGATATTGTAGCTTTCAATATACCAATCTTTTTTACATACTAAAGAATGATATTGGAGGGCCTCTCCTGGTGGCACAGGCAGTGGAGCGCAGCACCGTGAAGCTGTCTGCAGCCTCTGCAGTGCTGTTCGATTCTGCCAGACCGTCAAGGGTCCCACATGGCAAGGAAGAACTCTCTATGTAGCCCACTGCTCTTCTCAGCAGTGTATTTCGTCAGTCTGCCTGTTCTGTTCCCCGCTCTGTCTCTGGTGAATCCTCTCAACCTCCTGCACATCTGGCCTGTACCCTGGTTCTTGTATAAATAAATAAAATAAATCTTAAGAAAAAGAATGATATTGGATCCTTATACCATACACAAAAGTCAACTGAAAATGCATTAAAAATGTAAACATGAAACCTGAAATTATAAAACTCCTAGAAGAAAACATAGGGGGTAATCTTCATGATATTAATCAAAGTCATAATTTTTTTGGATATGAAAACAAGCACAAGCATCAAGAGAGAAAACAGAGAGGCAGGACTACCTTACAGAATATGAAACACTGGATAGAATGAAATTACACCTCCTGGAATGGGAGACAGTATTTAAAAACCGTATCTCCAATAAGAAGTGAGAATGTAAATTACATAAGTCTTGCAACTCAATACCAGAAACAAGCAAAACATACAAATGACTCAATAGAAAAATAGGCAGGGGGCTTCTCTGGTGGCATAGGGGTTAAGTCTCAGCCCTACCACACTGTCACCCCTGCCTCCTGAGTTCTAGCCCTGCCCAGGAAACTAATCCATTTGGTGCAGCAGACCTCTCCTGTCTAGCCCCCTGCTTCCCTCAGCAGTGTATTTCAGTAGATCTGCCTGATCTGTTCCCTACTCTGTCTCTGGTGAACCCTTTAACCACCCCCGACACCTCTGGCCTATACCCCAATTCTTCTATAAATAAATAAATCTTTAAAAGGAAAAATAGGCAGGGCCTCCCCTAGTGGTGCAGCGGTTGAACGCTAGGTTGTGAGGCTGCCCGCAGCCTCTGCAGCATCAGTTTGATCCCTGGCCACCGGCAATGGTCCACAAAAAAAAAAAAAAAAAAAAAAGGGCAGAAGATTTGAAAAGGTATATCTCCAAAACATACAAAGGGCCAACAAGTATGTGGGAAAGAAAAAGCTCATCGCCACTTATCATCACTAACACTATCATAAAACAGTGACTTGACTTGACATGATGAACACTTTGGACATTTCCTCTCATTATTGCTTAGCTTCCATTTTAGATTTCTGTATTAGTAAGTATGCGTGTGTCCATATAAATTGCACTGTTGAGGGAATTATCATATATCAATTATACACCCATATAGCAATGACAAAGGCCAATGTTTATGGATGTGTTTGCATGTGCTTACATGTGTGTGCAACACTAAGGCATGCATCGCTGGACACTGCAGTCTAAGTTTACCTGTTTCAAATTTTTGTGCAAGTATAATTACAACAAAAGGTCTCTAAATTCAGTTTGAATTAATCACTTGGATTTTGTTGAAATTTGCTTTGTAGCCACTCATAGATAAATCCTTGTTAATATTTGATGTGTGTTTCAAAAATGTACTTAATGAAGGTTAGTTGTGTGTGCTATTTGAATATGTATATTAGGCTTGCTGATTGTATTTTTTAAATCTTCTCTATTTGCTTATTAATTATTTTGTCTCCACTTCCCTCAATTACTGAGAGGTTTGTATCATTTCTCACACTAAACATAAATTTGTTCTTGTTTTAGTGTGACAGTTTTGTGCCTTTAATCATGTTTTTTAGATGCACACAAATTTTAAATTGCAATTTCTTTGTGGTGAATGGAAGCTTTTATTATTATTAAATTTCTCTATCTTTAGTAAAGCTTTTTGCCTAATGTCAATGTTCTGATATTAATATTGTTTGCAGTTTCCTTTTGATTAGTATTGACTCATGTTTCTCCTTTGAAGTCTTTGTGTGTCCTGATGTATTAGATATTTCTATAGTATAGAGCATATTGGTAAATAAATTTTATGCTAATATCACTGACTAGTAAGTTCACATACACAAGTAGGACAAATAATATCACTTCTCTGGGGCTTTATTATTTTTTTGAACTAAAACCAAAAATATCTTAGCTATTCTCTATTTAGCTAAATAGCACACACAATAACATCACTTTTAGCCATCTTCTTCCACAAAATAATGAGGAAGGAAGGCCATGCTTAGGGCTAAGGTAAGAAAGCCAAGAAGGAGAAGCAAAGAGAGAGGAAGGGGTCTAGAGGAACCGATTCTAGCTGTATATCTCTAGTTCAAATTTTCATGTAACTGAGCTGTATCGCTTGACATTTCCCATTGGTTCAAAACATTCTTTGATTAAACATACACTTTTATTAAATCTCCTTTTAATTTTCTAAGATATTTTAAATCTATTTATTTTTCCTTTGCTTCCAAACTATTATTCTCTCATCAAATATCCTAAAACTGTTTCCGATTTGATGCCTTCTAACATAATCACTGTTTATAAGAAAATTTGCTTTAAACATATCTGATTATGGCATTTTCTTCATTAAAATATTTCCGTAATTTCATGATACACCTATGTTACAAATAGAAATACAACTATGACATTAAATTTTATGAATTTAAGTTTCTTCTTCCTGCAATCATATTTGTTTTCATTTATCCTCTCTGAGGAAGATATTTAATAAGCACCTTCTGAAATACTAGGTACTGTTCTAAAAGGAAAGGGAAGTCCATTCTCTCATGGAACTTTCTTTCTATGAAATATCCCCTGTGTGTATACATATATCCATACATCTATTAATGCATGTGTATATACACATTTATATACTTACATATATATAGGCATGCACACATATATTCATACACATGTACAGATGTGCTGATTTATATATGTGTCTTTGTGTGCTGTATACATACCAATGTTTCATTTGTCTGCATGGTTTATTGTCTCTTTTTAATCATACTCTATTTTCTCCTGTAATGCACTTTGTCCTCTACATACATGGAGTACAACTTGTCACTTTCCATAGAGTTTGAACATCTTTGGATGTAAATTATACACCAAATTATTTAGTTCAGTTGTATCTATCTATCTATCTAAATCATCTATCTCACTATTCTCTCTGTCTCTCATCTATTTACTTATGTTTATATTCCAGGTATAGATCATAAAGTACAAAACAAAGAAATTCCACTCCACTGGGAGCTATTTACAATGGTGTGGGGAGCATGAACTTGAGAAAAGTTTAGATCAAAACATAACATATTATAAAAGCTTGAAGATATGTCTGTTTTCTCTGACTTAGCTTCTATGGCAATATGTATGATACTTTCAAATCAGAAGAAACCATGTGATAGCACACCTCTTGGCAGTTGAATTAGATTCGTAAGACCCAAAAAAGCAAGCATAGTTATATTAGTGCATATATCTCTTAACAGAATTATAGACACATGTTTGTTCCTTCATGAATTATTTTATCATGTTATGTTATAAAATCATGGCCCTCAACAGCAAAATCAGAGATTGAATTATGAATTCTATCACTGATTTTCCAATAATATAAAAAGTTTGTAAAGCTGAACAAGTTTTAAATGTACGTGTGGTTATTCAATTAGCTAAGCTTTTCTTTTCTCATATCTATATTTAGATAACATTTTGAAATTATTTATGGCTGCATATTTCTACTAGAAATGGATAAACATTTGAAACTGGATTGATTAGATAGTGCAGAATGGTATTTTATTCAAACTTTGATAAAGTTAAATAAACAGTTATTATACTGCAAAGTTGACTGCTGGGGAATAATTAACTACCAACACCCCTACAAAGTCCCATAAGAGACCTGCTGAACTTGCAAATTTCTGAGTCTTCGTCAATTCTTAATTTCAAAGAGTATTAAAATGTTGCAACCTCTGATTTCATTCTGACTGTCCTTGGAAAAACTCCAACAAATTGGCTAAAAAGCCTACCATAGGAAGTCAAATATATAGTCAGAGAAGCAGAGGAAAATGCCCACTGAATAGAATGCTTATTTCTTTTCATGAGAAATTGCTTCTGCAATCAACATATAATAAAACACAATCTATCAATACAAACATAACAAAGCTTTTAAAGTTTTAGCTCTTTATATGGCTTCTCTACTCTGAGAGAAAATAATGCACTTGTAAAACCTATGATGTAGAGTATTATGCATATTTCAAATGAGATAAGAAGGTAGTTGTGTAGTTGACTATGTTTGTTATTGCAATAATGGCATTAATTTTTCAATAACTCACTTGAGTGCAATTGAGTATATAATTCCCTTGAGGCCTTCATTTTCATTATAAACAAACTACTACAGAGCCTACTTTTATACTCACAGTGATTTGAAATTATGAAACAAACAATATCTGAAAGCTTTATTAAAGAAAGAGTACAAGCTAACCTATATTAAACCTTTTTTTTCCATTACTGGAAGTGGAGGAGTGACATTATCTGTACACAATATAAAAAGCATAAATCATATGTAGAGATAGATTTGAGGTATTCTTTGGCAGAATCCACACTGATGAGATATTGTAATATGAGCAATTAAGTGGGGCCAGGACAGGTCCTAAGACATTTATATTTTACAATGGTTTAATATGTTGGGTCTTGATAGGCTCAAAACACATCTTAAAATACTTGATTCCGTATTAGGCTCAGATTTATGTAATCGCTGCACTCAGTGACAGACAGGAGAATGAAAAGATCAATACAACAAAAAGTACATAGGGAGTACTTTTACAACAGCACCTTTCAGCCTTTCTTCTCTAGGTAATATAGACAAATGAAGACTAGATGAGTGTCCATCCAACCCTGCTTGAACATTTGACTGCGCTTTAAATAAATGTTTCTATTTGAGGAATCATGTGTGAGAAATTGTGAGCTCTGTGTGTGTGTGTGTGTGTCTTGGGTATAATGGAATTTCCCTTAATTGGCTTGTCAAAACAGTTGCGAAATAATAAAATCATATAGGGGTTCTAAGTGGATATGATAAGCATTCTAATAGAAATCATTCTATATATGTACTCATTAATGGGTTATACCAATCAATACATTCTTATCAGGGATTCATAAGAGATCATGAATGTACAGTCAATCCATATTTCATCTCTATTCCTGCCATCTCATTTCTTATATTGCTGCCTACCCCTAATGCATTTCAATTCATACTGTATTTTTTATTTTAATTTAGTCCACTTTCTGCTTTACTGGTTAGGTTTCTGGTGATGTATCTTCAAAGTGTTAAAATCAAATTAATTTTCTTATCTCTTTCTTTAATGTATACTTTTTTATTTTGTAAACTAACAATTTCACATATATAATATCATTCTTTATAGTTTATATGTTATTGTTAATTCACAGGATCTATATCTTAGGTAATTATTCTACTATTCTACTGACTACATTTTAAGAGAGGATACTTAGCTAACTGTTAATTCTACTCTTTGAATCAGAGAGTTTCTGGTTTGATTTTTATTTTACTTTTTCAAATTTACCTGCCAATGAGCTGCATTACTTAACAATATTTGAGTTTTGCATCAAGCTGCCAGTTGAATATCAGGAACAACAGCTGGAGAATAAAAAAACAGCTTAATTCATCCTAGCTTTAAGGTAACAAGAAGCAATGTGGTTCTAGATTTTATCAGTATACAATTATTACCTATCCATTCTGTTTAACTACTATTTTTATTTCTTTTATTCCTAACTATAAAATTTCCCAAAGATATCTCCCTTCCTCTTTACCCCCTATAATAATGAAAGATAGAATACCTTCCCCTTGTGACAAATTAATGTTTAGAAATATGCCTCTGTCTCGTCCATGGTGCCTGGGGACATTTCACAAACTAGGAATGACATTATATTTGGGCATATACTTATTTCCATAATTTGATGTCATCTACATTTAATGATTTTTACATCAATGCATATGCATGATTTAAATGAAATAAGCCACATTTGCATAGTTTAAACTTCAAATAAGTGAAGTTAAACATTAAAACTGTATATTTGTTTGAGTTAAATCACGTTTCCTATTAAAGATAATTAACAACTTATACAAGATTGAAAAATAAAAATAACCAAGAAAAATAAAGTTAACGAATCAGAAAATCATTCCATGTTATATATTTCCTTAGGTATTTGAGATGGAAAACAAAACCAATAATCCTGCAACACACATAAATACCCATATTATCAAAGCATATCACAATTTTTGTAGCAATTTGTAAATTTACAACTCTGCCTATTATAGAATTGCCCCTTAAGGTTTTGATTAATAATAAATGAAAGAGGGAAAAGAGATAGATCAAGTCTTATAAACATAATGAGAAACAATTATTTCAAATATAGCAACTCCATTGGTTTTAGAAAAATTGAGTTTTAGTCTTGTGAAAAATAACTATCATCAATTGATGTCATGGCATGTTATTAAATAAAATACAAATGACTTTTTATTTTCTTAGGTCTGACTTACAAACTTGAAATAAATTAGGATAAGTGATCATTTTGAGAGGGGAAATTTCCCTCTTGCAAAAGATGTATTCAAAGCTTTCTTAGAGATATTACTTGCTTTGAAAATGAACTGTCTGATGAGTCTTGTCTATAATTAGGAAACACTAGATAAAGTCTTCCTATTGTAGGAACAGATTGGAACAACCATTTCACAGTAAATCAGAATTTCACTATCAAGTTATATGATAAGCTCTTCTCTATTACTCAGTAAATCATGAAGTGTGACAATGGGGACACTCAATAAGCTTCTAAGAACTGAATAATAAATCATGAAATTTCACAATAAGTTGCACAATAAGCTCCACTGTATTGTCTCTAAATCTCTGGTTTTCACAATAAAATTATATGAAGAAATTTTCTTCTTTGGCAAGCCTACTATTACTATGGGGCATTTATACTTAAGGATAAAACTGGCCATTGAAATGAAGTCCCTCTATCCCACATTAGCTCCAGACATATGTTATTTATAGAATTAGGTTTTATTTATTTGTGTGTGAGGACAAGGAAAATTATCTAGTCCCATACACATATGCACAAATGACAAAATTAATTTCAACAATAATTATAGCTCAGATGATTATGATATTATAAAAAAGTGTAATTAATCTAGGAATTTAGATGAAATTTTATATATGAATACGTTAAATATAAATAATGAGAAGGGAAAGAATAAGTTTAGTTAGAAAATCACAATTACAGAAATGTTAGTTATGTTTTGTGTGTTTTAACAGAAACTGTATTTTGTTTCAATTTATATGAACTTTTACATAAAAAAGATCAATTAATTCATATATTTGCAACTTAGAAATGTGCTACTTTTCTTCTAAACAGGGAATTTCTAGTATTTCTATGCACTGTAGACATCCAATTATAATAACCAAAAATAAGATATGTGAGAGGGAAAGAGATGTTTATAGAGCCTCCCTGGTGGTGCAAGGAGTTAAGCACCACACTATGAAGCAATCCACAGCCTCTGCAGCACAAGTTCCATCCCAGGCCAGCCAGAGAGCACCCCAAATGGGGAAGCAGACCTCTCCTGTCTCACCCGCTGCTCTCCTCAGCAGTGTATTTCACTCAATCTGCCTGTTCTGTTCCCCTCTCTGTCTCTGGTGAATCCTCTCACCCCCTGCATCTCTGCCCTGTACCCCAGCTCTTGTATGCATACATAAATAAATCTTAAAAAAAAGAAAGAGATGTTTATATACAAATTTTAAGGTGTGTTTATTCTCTGATTTTGAAACTTATTACGTATATTTAAATTTTTTATGATTTTTTGATAATTTGATAGTGATAGGATGATTTTCTTTGTAAGAGAAATTTAAAGGCCATTAGATTTGAATCTTTGCTCCATTGCTTAAATGATATATAATTGAATATAATTATTTTATATTATAATCATTCATTTTTATAACAGTGTTTCAAAGAATAGCAAAAGTGACTACAACAATTATTTCAAAGATAACAACATGCATAGCATGCATTTTTCACTAATATTAATTGTTTGAAATAAGAAAATCAAAATTAGAGTTGTAAATTTTAATTTTAAATGCATTTATCTTAAGAAAATATATAAGATCATACAGGACCACAACTTGTTACCCTAAATATAAGTCACCATGTCAATAATAATGAGAACCATGACTCTATATGTAAAATACGAAGTCAGAAATGTTCTTGCTACCTATGTAAACATCATTGAAGAGAAGGTTTTATAGAATTTAGATTCTACTTTTAAGGGGGGAAATTATGGAGTATTGTTATCCACTAATATACTTTTGAACAACTGAGCACCCTACTTCTCCCCACCCGCCCCACACTCACATAGCTGAATTATATTCTGACACTCTATACAGAGTATTCTTTATGTGACTAAGTCACTGTCAACAGAAGATAAGACATAATCCAAGAAGAGTCACCATCATTAACCTACATTGCTAGATATGTTTTTTGATAAGAAAAAGATCCAAATGTTGAAAACATCTTACTTTAGATCAATACAGGAAAAGTTTCTTCCTCTGATTTCATACAAGATAAGTAAGCATACATAATACAGTTTTATATATATAATTTTCATTATCATTATTAGATGTCTTCAGTGCATAGAAATACTAAGAATCTCCTGGTTAGAAGAAAAGTAGTACATTTATAAGTTGCAAATATATGAATTGGTTGTTCTTTTTATGTAAAAATTCATGTAAACTGAAATGAAATACAGTTTCTATTAAATGACATTTTTTCTAAAATGCTAAGGATTATTAGAAAAATGCACATGAATACAGTTTAAAAGTATTATTTATTATTTTATGCTTCTTTGAAAAGCTCTGAGACATTTAATAAAATCCATTGCAATTTCTTTGTAGTATTAATATATCTACCATAAAACATCAAAACCTTTAAGGCAACAGAAAAATGTAAAGTAGATGTCTTATCAGTTCACATAGATGATATTAAATTCCAGAAAAGTAATCATAGAACTCAGCAGGAGTTGGTCTTAAGAATATTAATGAAGAAAATGGCATAATTAATATTCTCAAAGTCCCATATGTAATATTTCTATTTGAGCTAAGCTAGAAAAGCTACCAAATTGCAAGCTTTGAATTTTGAGAGATTTTTAGTTTTAAAAAATATATGAAACATTGCAACTTTTTTTTAAAGATTTATTTATTTATGCGTACAAGAGCTGGGGTGGAGGCCAGAGGTGCGGGGGGTGAGAGGATTCACCAGAGACAGAGTGGGGAGCAGAGCAGGCAGATTGACTGAAATACACTGCTGAGGGAAGCAGTGGGCGAGTCAGGAGAGATCTGCTGTGCCATGTGGGTTGCTCCCTGGCCAGCTGGGGATCGAACTGGTGCTGTAGAGGCTGTGGATTGCTTCATAGTGTGGTGCTTAACCCTTTGCACCACCAGGGAGGCCCTACATCACAACATTTTTTTTTTTTAATAAATTTTATTGTTATATTCCCCATACAATTGCAGCCCCCCATTCTGACCCCAATCCCTCCCCTCCCGCCCCCGCCCCCCTAAAAGTGTCTCTGGTTCATAGATTTTTGTTGATTTTGATTTTCACTTTCTTATAGTTATTCATTTTCCTGGTCCCTTATTTAAGTTTTCTAGATTCCTGCTATGAGTGAGACCATCCGGTATTTTTCTTTTTCTTTGTGGCTTATTTCGCTGAGCATGATCCCTTCCAGCGCCATCCATGTTGCAGCAAATTGCATGTGTTTATCTTTTTTGAATGCTGAGTAATATTCCATGGTATATATGTACCACATCTTCTTGATCCAGTCATCTATTTGCACCCAACACTAATGATAAAGGACTGATCACAAAAATCTGCAAAGAGCTGATGAGACTCAACAACAACAAAGAAAATAATCCAGTCAAAAAATGGGCAGAAGAGCTTAAAAGAAACTTCTCTGAAGAGGAAATGCAAATGGCCAACAGGCATATGAAAAAATGTTCAACATCACTTGTCATCAGGGAAATGCAAATCAAAACTACCATGAGATACCATCTTACACCAGTGAGAATGGCACATATTAAAAAAACTAGCAACAACAAATGTTGGCGAGGGTGTGGAGAAAAAGGAACTCTTCTGCACTGTTGGTGGGAGTGCAAACTGGTCCAACCACTGTGGAAAGCTGTGTGGAGATTTCTGGACCTACTAAACATAGAGCTTCCATATGATCCAGCAATTCCACTCCTAGGTATTTACCCAAAGGACACAGAAACATCAATTCCAAAGAACACCTGCACCCCTATGTTTATAGCAGCACTGTTTACAATAGCTAAGCTTTGGAAACAACCCAAATGCCCAAAAATACATCACAACATTTTTTAAAAACAAAACAAACCCATTATGCAAAATAAATATTTTGTCATTTGCATTTAGTTAGACCGAACTTTAATCCAGTCTAATGAATCATTAAAATTCAATACACATACCTTTAGTATCAGCCAAGATAGATTAACTCCATTCCTCCCATATTATCCCTCTTACAACTGATTTGTCCTGGATGTAACCTGTAACAAGCATAGAAGACTGAAAGTTTGAAAGAAGGTCAGAGTTCCTAGTAACCTAGGTATTTAAAGAATGACACAGTAAAGTCCCAGGGTTTTGTTTTTCCCTTCCATGTAGTCTATATACCTTGAAGGGATGAGGGGGCAGGATTGCCTCTTTCTGCCTGGAACCAACAAACACGCATGTACCAAGGCTCCAAGAAAAGCTTATTTTTCTGAGCCGAAGGATGTGATAATGGTGGCCTAAAAACTACAAACCTTTTGTCAATAATAATCTTACTCCATCCAAGCACAAACATAACAGTAGCATACTATTTGTGGGTTTGGTGGGGCCACACCAAACAGATCTTCAACCCTGACAATGTTTTGGTAAAGCGGGCAGTAATCCGTTTCCCTGAGTTGGCAGTACCACCTGACGAAATCAGGATTCATCTTTCTATAAAAGTAAATCTTACTTCAGTCCCATTCCAAGGTAGTGTCAGCAGAGTGCAGGGCTGAGCTGAGCATCCATCCCCTGCTCCGTAGCAATGAAACTTCTTGCAATTTTGAAAGGAGATGCTAATGGCCACTCTGCTTCCCTGCCCCACTGAATATTGTCAGAGAGCAGAGACTTACCATCTACTTGGCATTAGCGAGACTGAACTAAGGGCAGTGTGATTCAGCACTAATCAGAACACTAGTTGTCCCCACCCTTGTCAGCTAGTAGCAGTTGAGAGATGAGCCTTTATTCTACCCAACATCAAAAAAAGGTAGAATGAAAAAATGGAAGATGGTTTTAAATAGCACTTGAATTGCATCCACCTCCCCTGGCATCAGGACTACTCAGCAGAGTTGAACTTCTACAGAAACTCATCTTTTAGCAAATGAGACAAACAACAGGGTCTAACTTAAGTGTGTGTGTGTGTATGTGCACGTGTGTGTGTAAAAATAAATTTGGGAACAAGAGGGAAACGTGCTTTTGACACTGTTCAACATAATACTGGAAATTCAAACCACTGCAAAAGTAAAGAAAATTCACATAGTTTGTAATAAGAAAATAAAACCTTTTTTTACAGATAGGTTTATTTATATAGAGAATCCCAAGGACTTCACAAAACACACAATTTCGTAGAACTATAATAGTAAATGAGCTAAGTATAGTTAGTTACACGACACATTGAAACATAAGATATGCTTCTGTTCTAGAGATAGCTACGTGAGCTATTGCCACTGGAGTAAAAACTTTGTACTGCTTTGTAAAACTGCATGTGAATCTTTAAGTATCTCCAAAAAGGAATCAATCAATCCATACTAATGACTACACATACTAATTATTCATACTAATTACTAAATCATGTAATTTTTAACATATGATGAATTAGGGTTTTTTAATCTTAAACAACATTTCTACTTTTATGTAGGCTGTTTGGAGAATTTCTCGCATATTGTTATACACATTATGTCATTTTTGTGTTGTTAGCTCACACAAAATGTGGCAACCAATGCAACTGATAGAAGACATTCAATAAGCAGTACTTAAATATTAAAATAAAAAATATTTTGCTACAAAAATATTATGGAAAGAATGGATTTTAAATATTTTGTTTCTATTCCAGAATTGAACTGACCCTTCAATAGTCATTACTTTTAATAATTTATCTCTAACCTTCAATATTACACATTCATTTTATTTTGATTATTATAAAGTACATCCATTAAATGTTTTTAATAAATCTAGACAATCTTGTATAAATAATATTGCCTATGAATGTTACGTGTCATTCCCTGCAACTCTAGCCCCACATCAACCACTTTAGTTCATTTACTATTTGGTCATCATATTTCAGATACCTGCTGGATTTTTCTATAAGTAGTGAATATTATCTCATTTGGTGCTAAATAAAATATCTCTAAAATATCTTATGAATTGATGTGTACAGTAAAGTTCTCATAATTATGTGAGGTAAATGATATCATTTTTATGGTGAGTTGAAAATCAATTTTATCTTCCTGTTGAATGGAACATAAATTTTATTTATACTCATTCTAAAAAAAATAAATTCTGAAAGCAAGCCAAGTTTAAATGACATGTCCTCTGAAGTAATCAGATAATTACACTGAAATGTATCTATCACAAAAGATGTATAGCATTTGCATTACCTATATCCTTGGAAAATGCGAATTAAGTAATCACACATCTTAAAACTTTGGCAATGCTATTTTCTGCTATTGTGTTATTTTAAGGGCTTGTTGGGGATTCCAGTGCTAAGGCAGGGGCAAGGGAATGTCTTAGCTTTGTGTCATTTTTTGTGAATGAATGACTTATAGTGCGAGGTCATTAGTTTGCTTCATGAAAACAAAATCACATGTCCAAGTTTTGTATATTACCTGTTAGCTTTATTCGGAATGAGTTCTATCAAGTTAGTTGTTGCTTACATATTTTTGAAAGACTAAAGAAATTATGTTTGGAAAAATAAATTCTAAAACTATGCTCAAGTCTGCATAGTTATAGATTATATAAAAGTTAAATGATTTTGTTTGTTTTAAAGGTATTCTACAATTTTATATTGTGTTCTTTCAATCTGATATAGGATGTGGAATATATGATTCTGTTATCATTGTGTGCGTGTGTGTGTGGAAATAAAATATGCCTTTTCAATAATATCACATATAACAAGTTCAAAAAGGCTTTTTTTGATGAGTTCTTCAATGATATACATAGTTGCATTTAAAATCTAAAACTAGTAAATAATATAAAATAAATTATTAGGTTTTCTTAAAGGCCAGATAAATCATTTCTTCCAGGAGTAAAAAAAAAATATTTGGTAGCTATAATGAAAATACATTTTTCTTTAGCACACAGATTTATGCCATTACCCTCAAGCTTTACAAAATTTCTAACACATGTATCAAATGAATCCTAGACAAAATGAATCCTAGACAAAAAAAAATGATGCCATTGGAAGTTATTAGCGCAATTCATTGAGTCTACATAAAAATAATATTTTATTATAGCTTTTGTGATTTAAGATATCTTAGAAGGCAGTTTACTTTCCTCAAATAGCTTTCTGTTTAGTCAATTTTAGTCTCATAGCTATTTCATAGTAGAATTTTTATCTTTATTAAACTGTCCCTTTCTAGCTAGAAGAATCCTTCATTACAATGCAAATTTCAAACATCAGCCAATATTAGAGAAGCAGGGGTCCTCTGGGAGAGGCTAGGACCCTCAGTTATGGTAAAGACATTTAAAAGTTTAAAGTTGATGTTTAGCCACTCCCCCAACCCCAGCATTGGTTCAGTGCTGGGGGAATATTTCAGAGAAAAAGATGAACTCTATTTATCTGTCTGAACATGATGGCCTGTTGTTAAAATAATTGTGAAAGAAAAAAAAGCACTTAAGAATGTGTATAGGTTAAGAAAATTATTATATTAATTGCTCTGTTTTCTATGGGTATTTTAAATTATCATCAACAAGTCAGAAGGGTGAACAGAAACTGTCATTACAATTTTATGGTATCAGTTTTAGAAAGGAGGAGATAAATCATGCATGACGGAAAATGAATATTCAGTGTCCAAATTAAATTGTTCAAACCCATTGTATCCATATACAGTTCATGAAATAAGATATAAGTATGAGCATGTCATCTTGATTAATATGCTAAGAGACAGGTTGACAAGTTTTCTCACAATTTGAGCAATTATTGCTAACTTCTGAATTATTTGTGAATAGACAGCATTCAAATAATATTTGAATAGACAACATGCAGAAGGAAGGGGCCATTTTATTCAATCTATGTCTATTCACAAAATGCTTCATTAACAATGTAGTTTTAAAATCCTGCTGATTGTATGTAATAGCTGAATATTGAGGAAATCATAACACCCCAAAACATCTTTTTGAAATCAGAATCTATAGGGTGAAGTGGATTAGCCAAATTCTAAATAGTTTCCTTTTTTTTTTTAAGATTTACTTATTTATTTTTATAAGCACTGGGTACAGTCAGAAGCACGGGAGGGTGAGAGAATTCACCAGAGCCAGAGTGGGGAACAGAACAGGCAGACTGATGAAATACACTGCTGAGGGGAGCTGCGGGCACGGCAGGAGAGGTCTGCGCGCCATGTGGGACCCTCCTGGCTGCCAGGGAGGGGATAGAACCAGTGCTGCAGAGGCTGCGGGCAGCTTCGCAGCCCAGCGCTCAACTGCTGCGCCACCAGGGGAGGCCCCCAAATTCTAAATAATTTCAGATGGCCCTGAGGTAATTCATCATGCCAACAAGGTTTCAGGTTGGAAGCTTCTAGATTTCATGGCATGCAATGTTAGGGAGGATACTCAAAAAATAAAGAGAATATTTCTGCTTACAGCTTTTCTAGGCTCTTGCCCTAAATTGGAAACATACATGATGAAATAGCTCAATCTTATATTAGCTTTTTTTATACTGAAGCAGCTTCCATATATAGTAACATAGTCAAAATCTTGGAATTGTATCCTTTTTCACAATATATGTCCATTATAAGGCATATGTGGAGTATCGGTTCAACATTCTGATTTTCAAAACTTAATTTGATACATTTTTATTTGCTTTTAAAAGAAAATGGCTTTAAGAATAATGGTTAAATAGCAATGTAAGTAAACTCTTTCCCAAAAACCAAAAGGGTTCGAATTCACAGAAGCTGGCTGGTTATCAGGTTTTATCAAATATATATTTAAGGCCTCCCTGGTGGCACAAGGGGTTGAGTGTAGAGCTGTGAAGCTGTCCGCAGTGTCTGCAATGCGAGTTTGATCTCCACCCAGGGAGCCATCCACATGGCGCAGCAGATCTCCTGTCTCACTCCTCCCCTCGACAATGTACTTCTGTCTATCTGCCTGTTCTGTTCCCTGCTCTGTCTCTGGTAGATTGTCTCACCTCCGATACCTCTGGCCTGTACCCCAGTTCTTGTAATCATAAATAAATAAATCTTAATATATATATTAAATATCTGCAGTATTTAAAAAAAAATCTTTTGGGGAGAAGATATCAGCGGCCAACTATTCAATGGTTGATGGGTCTATCCTGATTCCAAACCTAATATACATACTTATTGCCTGAGTCATGAAGTTAGATTTCTTATGGAAACAATGAATATTCATTATCAAACATACATCCATTGAATTCAAAGTGCATTCAATATAGTTGTGACATGTTACTTTTCAGCTTTTGTCTAAGATTAAACATTTTCAAATCAAGGAGGTTTTTGGGAATTTCCATTATCAAGCTTCCTGTGGGAATCATATTTTAAAACAGTCTCTTAGAGAATTTGATTGATCTGTGGTGTTATGTATATTCAAAAACATAGATTTAAGGCATGGTTTGGGGAGAGGGGGATAAAGCTGGAGGTAGTAGGAACAGTTTGTTGCTTGTGCTGCTAAACTCAAAGAATTGGCGACTTGGAGGTGGCTAAAGAGACTGGAAACAAATCTCTGTCAAAGAAAGAACAGTTTGTTTTCTGTAAGTAATAGAGGTAAAGGGGTTTAATTCCTATCATATGCCTCCCAGAATAATGACTTGAAAGAGTTTTTAAAAGAAAGGAGGCAAAAATGAGACAAAGTGGTTTGTGGGGGTTAAGTTTGAGTTACTGGGTGGTGCCTGGCATGCTTAGAGGTCATCTACCCCATGTTCACAAATGGAGCTCAAATCCTGTCCTAGGCAGAGATTTTAGTATGTTAATGAGGTTGGAGTGAATTTCATGTCACAAAGGAATAAACTGTGTGTCTTCTAGATTCTTTATGACCCAGTGTGTATTCAAACCAGACAGGGTGGGTTGGAACCTAGTAATCAAAACAACATAGTTTTTAGTTATACATAGTTGACTTTGGATTAATAAAATTGGGACAGCTTAGTTAGACATTATTGTCCTTTAGTAAAGCAGGACTCTAGCTTCCCCTGAGGGGACAGTTTTAACATATATTAACCAAACAGTATTGGTTTGAGTTAATCAACCAAATATCCTAAACTACCCTGCTGAGACTTAAAATGAGCAGTCTTAACTCTTTATTTCTGAATGCATTGAGGTCTTGGAACTAACTCTCTTAACCATTTGCTTCTCAGTTCTCTGAGGAGCTGCTTTGACAATAGTTGGTTTCCTGTTTCTCTCTCTGTGGACGCCCGGAATGGATGCTCTCACAACCCAGATATCCTTTTTGTGAGGAAGAATGTGTGATAAATGTGAGTGATGGACTCGTGAGTCCATGGTTTGTCCATTTCTGTGTCCGTTACCCCATTACTCTTCAGAGAAAATTTCATCAGATTAAGTGCTCCTGACTAAAAGCATTTTCGTGTGACTGGAGTCGTTGGTCTCAAAGTGTTTTCCAAATACCTCTTCTACATACAGGAGTGAGGACTTTCCACCTACTCATCTGTTTCTCCTGAGATTGCTACAGTAGAGACCAGCCTTATTCCATATATATTCATCTGCAACTAAATAGAGCGGGTCACACATAGGAATTATTGGTCTTTTAAGGTAGCTGCAGTTTTGTGATTTTTCCATCCTTGAACATTTGTTACTGCTTAGTTTCATCCTTTTATTCTTTCTAAGAGCATACAAAAATAAGCTTTAATAAATTGATATAATTACCATGCCAGGTGATTATTACTCAGAATTAAATAATTTGAATTCTGAAATGCTTGTTACAGAGGAAAGCACACCGAAAAGTTCATGAAGTATCACTCTACAATGCTATCACTAACTGTAACACACCCATATAAGTTCCACTTGAGTCTGTCCCTAATTTTATATCTTGCTAATTGCAACTCATGCTTCCTTTTCTAGCTGACATCTATGATGGAGTTATTTTTAATAAATAGCTCATTTTCTAAGCATAATGACACCCAGAGACATATACTTTTAAACAAAATATAGAAATATGAATTGTAAATTAAGCACTAACAAGTTATTAGAGTCTAAATTACCACTATCTCATCATTTTATAATCTAAACACATTCTAAGGAATGTTATTTATCCCAATTGAATCATGATGAAATTTAAATTATTTTTCACAAAATACTATAAAGACTGGTTAATTTTAGAATCAGATCTGGAACTCATTCTTCATGTCTCTCTCACCCATTTTTTCCTATGACAAACTAAAAAGATATATTGTGCTATAAAAAGAAACTGAATTAAGATATAAACATATGCTAATCTTTCAAGATCAGTTATCATTTTAGCTTGGTGTACTGGATATGCCACTTAAGCATTTTTGATCGGGAGAGTGAGTATAGAATGAGATAATCTACATTAAAGTACTTAGCAAATTAAGAAACCATGGAAGTTAGGAAATCATTTTTTTCTTAAAATGAAATTCTAATCAAGGCATAAAATGATTGCTAGCAATTGTAATTGTTATGGTGAAATTACTATCATTTATTAAATGTTTCTTAATGATCAAAAATCTTAATGTAGTATATAGACATCTCAATTTGTTATGATGTTCTCCTGAATTAACCTTGATCAACATGTTCATGGTATACATGGAGGCTGTTTCCTTCCAATGATGACTCTTCCCTGCTAAATGAAATGTGAACAACAGAAAATTTGTTTTCTCATCTGGTCTAATCTGAATTAAACCACCTTGAAAACATGGAGAAGATATAGCCTCAGTGTATCCAAACATCTTTATAGGCATATACACCCCAGCACTCAGCCATGATACTTGTGCTGTTGAAATAATAACAATAAGCTGCTGTGTCCTTGAAATTCATAACATATATTTCATTTCAGGGATTTCCCCTCACTATGTTTTGAAAAAGATATGATGTACTTAGTTTTAGATACATTTATTAAAATGAGAACATAATATATATTTTTATTTCTAAAATGTCTCAATAGTGTATACAATTTATGTTTTTTAAATGCTCTACTATGATTATAAAATATGGAGAACATTCTAATATATGCTCTCAGATATCTCCAAATTATACCTCCATGACATTTTGGGATTTTAAATTAAAACAAGCAAAATAATTTGACAATAGTTTCCAGGAGGCACCATTCAACCATGTAGCACAAAAAACATGTGGAACTAATTTTCTTTTTGATAGATTAAACCTGTATATTTATTACAACTTCTAGAGTCAAGAAATCCATAGCCCTAATGATAATTGTCACCCATCCATTTTTAACAAATGTATTGATGTCACAAGTATCAATAGGTTAAAATTTAATCACCCTCATTTAGTTCTAATGACGGCTTCCCAACTAGGAAAAAAACAACAAAAAAATCTTGTAGAGTGAAAAACATCTAATTCAATTGATTCTATTTCTTAAAATGGATACTTTAAAAATATATGGACTCCTTTTTGTCTTGTTGCCATTTTATAATCTCCAAGGTAAAGTTCATATCTCTTTTGCACACATTGAGGCAGCATTGTGAAGAATTGTGGACCATGGCTCATTTTAGCTGGGTTCATATTTGCACTTAATCGCACATCAAAGCACTTAACCAAGCATATAGAAATGAGGTAAGTGCCTATTGTACTTACAGAGATATAGGATTGTGGTATCTAAATATTATCTTATGGTGGGTATTATTCACACTAAGTTTTTTTTTTTACTTTTAAATACATGTTTACATGACTTTTTTCTTATTAATGCTTATATATTAATGTCATCCATGGGCCTGCCTCCTCCAGCACACATGACTAGTTTCCAAGAGTAATTACTGCAGAGGCCTAAGCAGAGAATGAAGTGACTAGAACAGGAGCTTATAATTGTGGAAGGGGGGAATTGGAATATAATGAATGGCAACATTTTACGTTTTGAAAAGCATTAGGTATAATCAACTAGCTAATAATTTCTCTTGCCAAAGCACCTTAGAAATAATTTTGGCATTTTAGGAAACTGAATTGAAAAAGTGACAGTGTTTTCTTATTCGGTACATTCATTCATTCACTTATTTTTCTGACCAATCAAAAACATTGACTTATCTTCAGTGTATGTCAAGTACAAGGAAAATAATTTATGCCTATATACTATATGTTCATACACATTAAAGCGTAATCATATTGTGGAAATTATGAAAAAATTGAAATAAAATATCTTTAAATATAGGTATATTTATAGTGCTATTTGTTGACTGTGATTCTGTGATTAACTGTGATTCTGTGTTAACTGTGATTCTGACTATATCAAGGACAGGACAGTTGAGATCTACTGTTTAGGGAAACATTAAGAGTTAAGCAAGGAGACAAATGGTAAATGATATCGCTATTCTCATGGAGGTGTGAGAAAGTATACTCTGCTTTCAAATATTTAGAATGGATTAAAGTGTAGATAGTGGAGGTCAGAAATGAACTTGGGTTAATGGGAAGTAAACAGAAAGGTATTAACTTTTTATGCTATTTTAGTGAGATTATTATATTCTCATGTAGGAAAAGGTCTAGATACAACATAGATTATGGATTTGAGTAACACAGTCTAGAGACAGTATTATTTATATTTATTTTATATCACAAAATGCTTGCATGGTATTTGTCATGCTTTTAGGACTTCAATAATGCCCTATAAATCACAATAAGTAGTCCACACATCATCATAAGAACAATGTGGAGTAAATAAAGAGCTCTAAGTTGGGGAAATGGCACAACCATATATTTCCTTTGCTACTCTGATTCCAGTGCTGAGATTAGCAGCAAGAATAAAACTGAGGGAACAACTAAAAAACTCATGCAGTAGACCAATCTGGATAGATGTGAGCCTGTCTTCTAAAAAGTGCAGGTGGATGGTGAGAAATGAATGGATATTAAAGATGTAATTGTATTAGAATTAATAGTGATTGATGGTTGCTTCGATAAGAGGAATAAGCAAAGGAGAATACCAAATGATCAGTTATAATGTCCTGCACATTAAAGACAGATGGAAGAAAGATAGCAATATAGAGGGTGGGATAACTTCTTTCATCTGGAACATAGCTTTTTTGAGGCAATTATAAGTAAATAAAATGTATATTTACAATACAAGGATAGATATACCAATTAGAACCATACAAAGAGAATAGAGATAATGTTTTCAGTTTTTTTTTTTAATTGGCTAACAAAAGGTTTATTTACAAGGGAAGGGGAATGAGGAAATGTACAACTTAGGTAGAAAAGAGGAAGATAAATTCTTAAATGTGTACTACCCATTGTGCCGACCTGGAATCCCAAATGACCCGCCGAGACCAAACCTCCCTGGCCAAGAGCATGAGCCAAGTGTGCCCGACCCCACTAACATGGCTAATTTTTATTTATAAACAGAGAAAATGGCTGCTTAACTCCACCCTTAGGTCCTCGCAACTTCCCTTTGGGGATCCGATGTTTTCAGTTCTTCAAGTGTATCCTTGATAGCTGAATATGTGGAATGGATAAGAACTATCAATCATTTGTGCTCACTCGCCTCTCTCGGTCTCTTTGTCTCTCTGTCTCTCTCTCTTTCCCTCCCCGCAACCCCACCCCCAGAGAGGGATGTTGGGTTTGGGAAGTGAAGGAAGAATGCTCACTCCCCAAAGGACTATGGCTATAGATTAAGGGTACTTTCATGGTGGGTGTGCTGTGGTAACAGACACCTGTAGGTGTGAGAGATGTGAACCTGAACCTCTAACTCATATACAGTGTGGTAAAGGGTGTTCAAATCAATTAAAAAAAAGATACAATTTAATTTTAAAAAATATTTTTAATGGAATATTCTGGTTAGTTGAATGTCTAGACATTTATCCCCCTGTAAGAGACACTTTATATGTATATATATATATATATATTTATTTATTTATTTATAAAGTGAGAGAGAGAGAAAGACAGAGACAGAGATCTTATATAAAGTTTTTTGCTTAAAACAATTCTTTAAAAATTTTATCTCTTTGTATCAGTTCAATGTTTCAGTTGTGGAGTTGAAACTAACAAATATCTAACCCAAACTTGAGGAACATAAGGCTTTTCAGAAGCCATGTGCCAACAGATGGGAGATTGTATGCTATGCACATGGTAATTAGACCCTAACATATTCTTGTAAGGCAGAAATTCTTATAAGCTAAACTACTAGTTGGTAATCCCTTAAATAAGCCATAAAGTACATTCAGGGCCATCTACCAAAAAATCTGCCCTGCCTGATTTTTCTGCCAGCAACAGAACAGAGCACAGTTTGGATGAGACCACTATGATGTAGCTGTTATTTAGGGAATGTGCACAAAATAACTTCCACTGTTTCCTTAAATACAGGAGTACTGGAATCACACTCTACATAAGTTTCAAATGCCACACTATGAGAGACACATGGAATTGAGTGGAACTAAGGCAAAATCATGTTAGTATCTCCCATCTCACTTTCGTCCCATAGCATATCCTCATTGAACACATTAATCCCACAAATCACTTTACATACTACTCTTCTATGACTCTTGTGTCCTGGTACACATCTTTAAAACCTATAAATTAACTGTATGGCTCATGCAGCCTTAAACTCAGCTGTTTGTTTGCTTATTTGTTTTTTTTTTTTTAATCCTATGGAATGTAGGGACTGATTTTTCATTAAGTATTCTTTGTATCTCTTTTACCTGAATGGTACCTAATCAACAGAACACTGAGTTTACACTGAGAACCATATCATCACCATGTGATAAAGAAGATTCTCATGATCTAAAAGCTATCTTTTAGAACAAAAAGTTATTTCCTTCTTTCATCAGTAGTTAATGTAGATTTTAATGAACTAAGGAACACAAGGTTTATGTGTCGGTGTTCTTCCTCAGTGCTACTTCTCTGCTAGGCCACATTTTCCATCACGGGCAAGGAGACAGCTGGGACATAAACATTAGGGGCTACAAGGAATGATGAATAAGAAAACTGAAAACTTTATCCAAACAAACCACTTCTTCAGCAGGTCTGCCATGATCTCATGAATGCTGTTTTGTTTGTCCTTCCTAATTCCATTTCGGCCCTTTTTCTACATATTTTAAAGTCTATGAGCTGACAGAAAATACTGACACAAGAGAGATTCACTTTTAAAAATTTAAAGGAAATTATTATAAGCATGTTTCTTTGATTTTTCTAGTAACAACAAAAACAAAAGGCTGTCAAAAGGAGGTATTTTATCATTTTGTGTACAATCACCAATCACACAGATTTCTAATACCCTGGGAAAATCTAATTTTCTTTACCCTTAGTAGTTTCCGTGTCTAAGCAGTTGCTTTTTGTCGTTGTAGAAAGGAACAGAATATATTTACTGGACCATCAAAATTCCTCTTCTGTCTATTTTGTTTTTTCTCAGTTAGCAATAACAGTAGTGTGGATTTATATTTATATAAATCTTTTCATTATGAAAGGACAGTTAAATATGTAAGTACACAGTAGAAATCCTTGATTAATTGCATGATAAACAATCAGCAAGTAACAATATAAGTTATAGGAAAACTAACATACTTTTCAAATCCTAAATTGAAAAATTGACTGGATAAATAAGATGTGGTGTGTGTGTGTGTATATATATATATATATATATATATATACATATATATACACATATGTATATACATATATATACATATATATACATATATATACATATATATACATATATATACACATATATATACATATATACATATATATACATATATATACATATATATATTCTCTCACCCTCCCAGGCTTCTGACTGTACCCAGTGCTTGTATAAATCAATCAATCAATCAATCAATCTTTAAAAAAAAGAAAGAAAATTAAATATGAGGTAGTCAGGGTGGAATTCAGCACTTAATTGGAATCAATGGAGGGAGCTGAGAGACGTATTATACTGTCTCAACTCCTGGGGTTCTCCTGAGATACTGTCATCCAATATGAAACATTCAAGAATTTTCTAACTAGCATGTTAATGTCAGGTTTAAACTGTGGCATTGCATTGATTCATCAAGTGTCATGGTCATCTAAATCTTTGTTTTTTTTTTTTTTTGTAATTAGTAGGTATATATAAATGGTTCCTCACTTAACAAAGTCAACTATTTGTTTTATTATGTTTTAGGTTTTTCAATGCATAATGTTGGGGAATAGTCTTCTCTCTCTTCAATGAAGACTTCCCAAGGCAAATATACAAAAAGGGGATTCTGAACAAGGATACCATAAATATCCACGACAGTCCTTTCTGAAAAATTACAGACACCCCCGCCCCACACACACACACTCTCACATAGCAACTTGTACTACTTAGAATTCTCCAGAGAAACAGGATCAATAGAATGAGATTTCTGTATATCTACACCTACATCTTTATCTCTGTCTACATCCCCATCTATACCTATATCTTTTTCTTTTTTAATTATTTATTTATTTATTTATTTTTTCTATGAGCTGAGAGCTCTTTCATTTGCTGTCTCAACATCCAAAAAACATATCCCAACTTTAAATACGGATTCTGTCTGACACACACAAGACACCAACAGCCAAGTTCCCCAGTTACCTTTAGACCAATGTTTGATTATATCCTTATCTATGTGTATCTTACAACTTTGTGTAGACTTGCCTCTGATGTCATTATAAAAGTACTTTTATACAATGTTCAAGTCAGGTTAGTGTGGTTGGTTGACTTTAGGGAGCATGATCTAATTTTAGCTAACTGAGCATAAATTTGCATCTTGCTGTCCTATGAGTGTGTTTTTTTTTTTAATTTTTTTTTATAAATTTTATTGTTATAATCCCCATACAATTGCAGCCCCCCCATTCTGACCCCAATCCCTCCCCTCCCACCCCCGCCCCCCTAAAAGTGTCTCTGGTTCATAGTTTTTTGTTGATTTTGATTTTCACTTTCTTATAGTTATTCATTTTCCTGGTCCCTTATTTAAGTTTTCTAGATTCCTGCTATGAGTGAGACCATCCGGTATTTTTCTTTTGCTTTTTGGCTTATTTCGCTGAGCATGATCCCTTCCAGCACCATCCATGTTGCAGCAAATTGCATGTGTTTATCTTTTTTGAATGCTGAGTAATATTCCATGGTATATATGTACCACATCTTCTTGATCCAGTCATCTATTTTTGGGCATTTGGGTTGTTTCCAAAGCTTAGCTATTGTAAACAGTGCTGCTATAAACATAGGGGTGCAGGTGTTCTTTGGAATTGATGTTTCTGTGTCCTTTGGGTAAATACCTAGGAGTGGAATTGCTGGATCATATGGAAGCTCTATGTTTAGTAGGTCCAGAAATCTCCATACAGCTTTCCACAGTGGTTGGACCAGTTTGCACTCCCACCAACAGTGCAGAAGAGTTCCTTTTTCTCCACAACCTCGCCAACATTTGTTGTTGCTAGCTTTTTTAATATGTGCCATTCTCACTGGTGTAAGATGGTATCTCATGGTAGTTTTGATTTGCATTTCCCTCATGACAAGTGATGTTGAACATTTTTTCATATGCCTGTTGGCCATTTGTATTTCCTCTTCAGAGAAGTTTCTTTTAAGCTCTTCTGCCCATTTTTTGACTGGATTATTTTCTTTGTTGTTGTTGAGTCTCATCAGCTCTTTGCAGATTTTTGTGATCAGTCCTTTATCATTAGTGTTGGGTGCAAAAATGTTCTCCCAGTTGGTGGGGTTTCTCTTTGTTTTTGTTATAGTCTCTTTTGCTGTGCAAAAGCTCTTTAATTTGATGTAGTCCCAGCTGTTTATCTTTGCCTTCACTATCACTGCTTTGGGTGATGTGTCTGTAAAGATGTCTTTGATGTGCAAATCACGTAGTGTTTCGCCTATATTTCCTTCTATATATTTTATGGTTTCAGGTCTTATGTCTAGTTCTTTAATCCATTTTGAGTTGATTTTTGTGTATGGTGTGAGGTGGTGGTCAAGCTTCATTCTTTTGCATGTAGCGACCCAGTTTTCCCAGCACCATTTATTGAACAAACTTTCTTTGCTCCAATGCATATTCTTTGCTCCTCTGTCAAAGATTAGTTGACCATAAATCTGTGGGTTTATTTCTGGATTTTCTATTCGATTCCATTGGTCTGTATGTCTGTTCTTGTTCCAATACCATGCAGTTTTGATGATTATGGCTTTGTAGTATAGTTTGAAGTCTGGGAGTCTGATGCCTCCATTCCCTTCTTTTTTTTTCAGGAGAGCTTTGGCTATTCGGGGTTTTTTGTGATTCCATATGAATTTCATCAATAATTGTTCTATTTCTTTGAAGAATGACATTGAAATTTTGATTGGAATAGCATTGAATCTGTATATTGCTTTTGGAAGGATGGCCATTTTAATAATGTTTATTCTTCCAATCCATGAGCAGGGGATGTCTCTCCATTTCTTTGTGTCTTCTTCTATTTCTTTTAACAGTGTTTTATAGTTTTCTTTGTATAGGTCCTTTACCTCTTTTGTTAGATTTATTCCCAAATATTTGATTTTTTTTGTTTCAATAACAAAAGGGATGGTCTTTTTGATTTCTTCTTCTTCAGATTTATTGTTTGTGTATAGGAAGGCTACTGACTTTTGCATGTTGATTTTGTATCCTGCCACTTTACCACTGCTTTTCAATATAATACTGGAAGTCCTAGCCAGGGCAATAAGACAAGAGAAAGACATCCAAGGAATCCAAATAGGAAAAGAAGAAGTCAAACTATCACTATTTGCAGACGATATGATATTATACATAGAGAACCCCAAAAACTCCACAGAAAAGCTAATTCAACTCATTAATTATTTATTTTTTATATCACTGTTCATTTTTAAATAATACCTGCTTCCTCTGCCGCCCTGCCCCAGGTGTAGTCCCCATAGAACTTCCTTCCCCAATGTACCCATGCACATCACACAGTCCCCTGTGCGCCTCCCATGCTCCCTCATATCATCTATTTATTATGGAACTGGCTCAAACTATGGCGGATGTTGTCAAGTCCAAAATCTGCAGGGTAGGTCATCAGACTGCAGACCCAGGGAAGAGCTGATGTAATAGCTTCAGTTTGAAGGCAGACTACTGGCAGAATTTGCTCTTTCTTGGAGAATATCACTCTTTTATTTTTCTCCTAAGCCTTTCAACTACTTTGGATTAGACTGATCCACATTATGTAGGATAATCCAGTTTATTCAAAGTCTACTGACTTAAGTGTTAAACTCATGCACAGTATACATTCATGGTAACATTATACTGGCATTTGAGCAAATATCTGAGTATCATAGCATGACCATACTGCCACATAAAATCAGCCATCGCAGATGTGTTAAGTAATCTAATTCTCCAATATTTTCTCTTAGAATTTCAAAGCACTTGATAATTATCCCCATAAGATCTATGAAGTTGGTATTATCACCATATTTTTATAGCTATTGAAAATAAAGAAGAAAAATATATTCTGGTTTTTGAAGCATAAAATTTAAAGTACAAATTAATGAATATAAATTTACTGGCTAAGTTACATGTACAAATTGGAAGAAAATGAAATAGTGGTTTCCCAAGCACATTATCTTTCATAACATGTTATTGAAAATTTAAAAAATTTTCAGAATCTTAAAAAATTTCAGAATCTGTGTCAGTAGGTAAATATGGTCAAAGGACTACTATAAAAAATCTATTAAATATTTTGATCTATCATTGTTATTATAAAAATAAACTTAACTCAACTTATAGTCCAGAAATAGGTCTGCCTTACTGTGTCCTACTATTAGCAAAAACTTTATTAGCTGTTAACTTACTTAATTTCCCAGAATCTGTGCAGAACTAATAACTAATTTTTCTAGTTCCCAGGAAGACAGTCTAGATCAACCACTAATATCCATTTAAACTTCTTTTTCCCACTTCCACCTCCCCATAATTAAATTCATGGGAATCCTGATGAAAAAAATCCTTAGTAAAGGTTTTTCTACATTACATAATTTTTCTGTCCACAAAGATAATAAGTTGAAGATGTGATGTTTCAAGATCTAGAATCATATCTACTAGAAATTGATTGACAGTTTTGTCCAAGCCAAAATATGTGGAGGAAGTTCAAAATCTGTGTTTCCTTAATCAGAATAAAAGAGATCAAAGTATTTAGATTTTTATACTGTGGTGAATACTTTTAGCATATGTCAGTAATTTCCATTCAGAGTGCACACACTTGCCCTCTACCTTGGTTAAGACAGGATTTCAAAATTTCTAAAATTTTCATTGAGTTGATAACAATGTATTTCTCTTAATTTTGTGTTGCCTAACAATATCCAATATCTCATTCAGTAGAATCAGAACAATTTTTTCAAGTTAAGAATTTATTTTTTGTCTCTCTACATATTATCTTTTTTTAGCTACACTGACTTGCAGGCTTGCCAAGTTAATCACTATTTCAACTCATTTCACATTTTTCTTCAAAGGCTTAATTCTACTTTCTAGAATTTTCATATGATGTGGGCAGCTTTATTATTGGGATATGTAGTGTTTTGGGTATATATCAGACAATTTACACTAAGTACAAAAAAATCACTATTTCTTTCTCAAAGATAATAGTAAAAAATTGATTGCCTTCATATATAGCATTATTATAGCATTTTCTCCCTGCCGCATCCTCTTACTTCCTCTCAACTAGAGATTATCTTAATAATTTTAGTCAAATTAATAAAACAGAATTTTTTTCTGAAGTTTTTGTGTGACAGTAACATGGGGAATGAAGACTATCAAATAGATTCTTCGAGGACATTTCTGTGCTCAACTGATGGTCATTTGTTCTTCAAGGAATGCGTAGAAATGAGACACCTTACCTCTTTTGGAGGTCTGCCAAGACTGGATAAATTCCACTGAGCAATGAACATGGCATAGTGGGTAAATTAATGCTCCTTCTCTACATCTCAAGTCTCAGGGAGAAGTGAATATCCCCCAGACCTCAAAATAGACTAATTATTGATTTCACAATCCTGGCATGTGTTGATATGTGTGAAAATCTTCTTTAGTTTCCTTCTTTTAGCTATGGACATGGCTACCAAGAAAGATCTACAACTTGTAGATACATCATGTATCATCTATCTAAAGTTAAAAAAAAATCTTCCAGAATGTAGTCACAGGTCCAGCAAGCAAGCAGTTATTCCTTTACAGTATCAATATCTAGAGAATAGCACCTTAACCAATAACACATTGATGACTGATGAGTTGATGGCTAAGAGTCTCAAGTCTAAAATTGTGGAGGAGCTTCTGGGCTGTGTGGGCACAGGATGGAGAGCTTAGTACAAATCAAAATCCTTGGGTCCCATATCAAATGTGCCTACTTGGACTCTCTGTCAATCAGCATTTCCTAAGAAGTGCTCATTATAACTATTTTTTTCTATAATTTTTTTTAAATATTTCATTCATTCATTCATTTATTTATTTATTTATTTATTTATACATGCACTGGGTGCAGTCAGAAGCTTGGGAGGGCGAGAGAATTCACCAGAGACAGAGCAGGGAGCAGAGCAGGCAGAAGGACCTAAGTACACTGCTGAGGGGAGCAACGGGGGCTGCAGGAGAGGTCTTCGCCCCATGTGGGACCCTCCTTCGGTGGCTGGGGAGCAGCAGGGGGTCAAACTGGTGCTGCAGAGGCTGTGGGCAGCTTCACAACCCAGCGCTCAACCGCTGCGCCACCAGGGAGGCCCTCATTATAGCTATTTTAACACAGTCATAAACACACACACAAATATGCATGCAAAATAAAATACAATCCAGCTATGTCATGAAACATCAAAAACAAATTTGGTCATGGCCTAGAGAGAGAGAAGCCTGCCTCTGTTGCTTTCATCTTTACTTAGTTCAGTCTACAACCAAAAATAAATCAGGTTAATTGAATTAGAACATTTCATGTCAATTCTTCATAGGAATGATTTTTCAAAATGTGGTCTTGGTGTAGCAATAAATTCTGGGAACACATCTCAGACAGACTGAATCAGAAATTCTGGGGGCAGGCACAGCAATCTGTATTTTTATAATTTCTTCACATGTTTCTCAGGTACCTAAATTATGGGAGCCATTGCTCTACATAAAATCTTGCAAGAGCTTACTTGGAGTTAAACTCAAAGTCTTTTTAATGGCCTGGGACCTGAAGATCTTTTCTCCTCATAGCTTTTTCCTGCTTGCCAACCTCTTCAGATTAACTGGTCTCTTGGCTGTGAGTTGAATAAACAAGAGTCCCTTTATAGTATACTCTTTCTTTAGCATAATACCTTCTCCTAGTGATCTGTGTACTCCAATACCCCCTTCCCCCTTTACTAAAAGTCACTCCTACAATGAATCCTTTCTGATCCTTGCCTAAATTCTTATTCTCCACTGAGAATCACTGTCCTCATTCCCTGTTGAGGTTTCTTCTTAATATTCATTACTACCTACCGTTGTATAGATTTAGTTTAGTTATCTTGGTAATTGTTTACTTCCTACATTAGGTCCTGAAATCCAAGAGCCTTTAACATATATAGATATATGTATAAATTCTTGCTTTTTCTTGTTGGGTTCATTTCTGAGGCCTACGAATATTCAATACGAAATGCAAGAATCAACAAATTGGAGTAGAATTACTAAAGGAAGAGAGTACTTTATATAGAAAAAATAAATTTCTTCATGGTCTATATCAAATGAAATTTGCAAAAGTTAAAATATCAGATATATTTTTATAGCATGATTGAATATTTTAGGATTAAGCTAAATATGTCTGTATTATACATTTCGCAAATGCACACTTGGATTCAAATATATATTTTATACTCAGGATTTTAGAAGGGTTGATTTCAACATAACTCTGCTTAATATATCATTTAACTCTTACACGGGAACATGTTTGTATTCATAATATTTTTGTTTTATTTTTATTATCCCTACATTTTCTCTCTACATCTTTCCTTCTTACAAAATAGCAACACTGAGTTTTATCAGAATTTCTTAAACAAAACATCTCTTTTTTTTTATGAGAACACTATATGAGAACACTATATGAGAACACTATATATATTCTCATTTATAATGGAGAACATCCATTATATAAAACAAAATGTTATTCCATTTAATCACTACCTGAACTGTTTAAAACTTTGTAACTATTACTTTTCCTGTGTGGTAACATATTTCAGATTAAGGGCATGCCTCTGAATAACATATGTTATAAACAAAGAAAACTAAAATTTAAAATAATTCAACTTAAATTTTTTATAAATTTTTGGGGAAAAGCATTTATTAAAGAGGAGTATTGCAGTGAAGTTTCTTTCATACACATTAAAATGCTTGTAGTACAAAAAGTTTTAGCTGAAAATGATTTTCATTAATCAAAATGTTAAACAGGAAAAAATAATAGGTGTTTTATATAGCTGTGAAGACCTGAGGTTTTGGTAACATAAAGATTGAAAGAAATATGATATTAAAAATGTAGGGGAATTTTATTTATCAGAATTATTAGGTGCCTTTTCTTTATGTATTGTTTATTTTCTAGTCTAAGGGTCAACTTTTCTCTAGGGGTACTATAGAATTTCTAGAAATGTTAGCATTAGTTGCTATTACTATTTCCTTTTTTTTAACCTGTAGATCTTATCTATCTGAATTTCTCTGCTCAAATCATCAAAGTGAGCCTTGTCATTTTACCAACATTGGGTATGTCTGAGGGATAAAAGAATAAAATAAGAGAAACTCAGAACAAGAAATGTTATCAATTTTCCCCCATTCGCTGAATTTTACTTGTCATACTGTCAGTTGTAATCCAAACAATTGTCATATATTCCATGTGTTTATATTATTACTACTGAAAATAATGTTTTTGCACAAGAATTGTGTTTATAAACTTTGATAGAAAAAAAAAGAACATCTAAATGGTCTCATTTTTTGCATTATGTTTGTCTGAACTGTGTTTATACTTGTGAACTGCTTAGTGTCCTACTGCTTAAATAATTGTATGCTAAACTTTTCCATAATTATGTGCTAAACTTTTCTTTAAGTGATTTTTATGAGCTGAATTTGACATATTTTTAACTCAGACTTCTGACAATAGAATTTTATACTTAAGAAAATAAATGACACATGAAAAATCTTATATTTTCTTAAAGTGGTTTATTTCCTTGAGAGAACTTGGTTTGCAACACTGCATGTGATTCAGAGGTGTGGAATCACAGGTCACAGATGCTGTCACCATACCACACCCAGCACCGGCACCCCCACAACCCTCCACCACCATCCATTGTGCTCACCTACCCCTCATAATCAATAGTGGTCATAAGAAAAAAAATCTAATGCTAACTTTACCCAGAGTCTAAATTTTAGGGCATAATTTGTATTTGCTCAGAACTAAATTGAAGAATATAATCCAATTATTTTCCTGAGGATAGAGAATTATTTTATCTATACTTAAATTGTTAGACATAAGTAATTGATTTTCTTTCTTTTATAGAATCATGTGGTGATTTTTGAGAAATGGGTGAAGATAGAGGATAGAATCAAAGAGAAAGGTAAAGAAAAGATATAAACTAAAATGGCTAACTGTGAGCATGCATAGACCACCAAAAGAAGACAATTACCAACTTATAAAATAAATGACTGATATATGAGGTATATAATGACTATAATTTAATGTACTTGAGTTACCAAAAGTTTAAAGAGAAAGGTTGCATGACAGGGTATTTGAATTTTGGTGTTCAAAGAAGGTGTATGAGGATATGATATGTGAGCTAATAAGGGGTCACGGTAGATGATAGCAAATGACTAAGATAGTATTTTTTAAAATGAATTGTTTTAAAGATTTGTTTATTTATGCATAAAAGAACTGGGGTGTAGGCCAGAGGTGTAGGGGGTGAGATGATTCACCAGAGACAGAGTGGGGAGCAGAAAAGGCAGATTGACTGAAATGCACTGCTGAGGGGAGCAGCGGGTGAGTCAGAAGTCTGCTGCGGCTTGTGGGCTGCTCCCTGGCCAGCTGGGTTGCTCCCTGGCCGGCTGGGGATTGAACTCATGCTGCAGTGGCTGCGGATAGCTTCATAGTTTGCGTCTTAACCCCTTGCGCCACCAGGGAGGCCCAAATGACTAAGATATTATGACTCTGGGTGTTAGGGAGAGATTTCCAGCCAAGAAAGGAGTAACTGCCAAGGTACTAATTTGAGAAGGATTATAATTAAACATGATATTAATATATTTTGACATGGGGTGGTGAATAAATTATTCTTTTCCTTCATTTTGTTCTATTATTTTATATCAATTTGAAGATATACATTATTCATTCAATATACCAAATATTTGAGAATATTATTTCAGCTGAGCACAGACTTAAATTGGTCACACGTGTTTCACTGTGCAGTGAATTTTCCTTGTTTTCCTAACTGTAAAATGGAAATAATAACAGCCACATAGCTTATATATCCATTATAAATACATTTATCATGATAAACCTATTTATATATGAATGAGATAGATCTTTTGGCTTTGAAATAACTGGTAAATTAAGCAGAAAGTCAATGAAAATCTTCCATGAATCAAAGAACTCTAGGGCAATATGTAGTATATGACTACTGGACAAGAATAATAGGCCCTCCCAGCCATGGGGTGAACACTTTTTGCTTGACTAATCAATCTAGCAATTTTGGGTTCCAGTCTGTAGGCAGATGTACATTGACTTCTTTGTACACATGTGATAGCTGAAAATAAATTCCATCTCAGTCAGAGCTTATCACTGTTCTAGAATACTCTTGTCAATGTGAGTTCAGAGATCACTTTGTCAGATGGTATGAGGCAAAATTAATTTGAAAAACATGGCAACAATTTATATCCTTACAAGGTATCAAACCTGTGGAATGGTACCTAAGATCTGAAATCCTATCAAGATATAATCAATGAATTTCCCACTCCCAATATACCCACTGTTCTATTAATCCCCGATCTGTAGATTAATAATGTCTTTGAAAACCCCACAATTGAAAAATTGCAGTCAGAATGAATGAGACTGAGTTAAAAATCTCTTTGTTGCTAAGTTACACCCTATAGGTTGGTATTTAAAACACAGTTTGTAAGCTCATTTTTTTTCAATTGCTTGTGTTATAGGCAATGACTACAAAGCAAAAGAGGCTAAGCTTATTTTGCATTTACTTCCCTCACCCTAACCCACTCACTGCCATTGATAACATGAATTTAAGCTTGTAAATTCTTTTCAGGACAAATAGAAAATGCTTATTTTATCTAAGTCATTTGATTGTATATGGCTATATATATTTATATAATGCTTTTATTGATTATGTGCTTTTGTTTTTTGCTTCCTCTGCTTGAAAGTTTAACTACTTGCACTGAAGGATAACAGTGATGGCCACACTTTCTGTTATCTTGCAATGTTCAACCAAGTGCCTTAAAGCTCTTATCTCAGGAGGTAGAGTCTTAACATTTCTTACCAACTTCCTGGCTAAGATATTATCATCCACAGTGACTTCCACTACATATGGATTTAGCTGTTGCACCATTTTAAAGACAGCCTTGTATTATTCTCAATTTCTGGATACTATTTTAATAATCAGAATCCTGGATATAAGTTAAAGAAGCACAATTAATTAAAATATGTATGAACAAATATGGTTGGGGAAAACAGCTCTAAGCCAGTCCAAAATGGAAAATATGCATTGTGTGCACTACTAATATAGTAAGACCCTTAATTGCTTAACTTCAAATATATTTAAATATAAGAATAATTATTTGAATATGGTAAAGCACAGAGAACTGTTATTGTGCAAATTTTGACACATTTGACATAGATGGTTCTATAAAACCCACACATTTTACTAAGTAAGGGAGACTACACCCTTTCTCATCCTTTTCTAACTTTCCCTGAGACGGTATCTCTTTGGAAACTGTTGTGTAATCTTTTCATTCCCAGTTTTGTAGTTTTACTACATAAATACAAATATATCACAATATTGTTTGCAAACACAAAGTTTGGAAACAACTAAAATGCCTCTCAATGTGGAATAGATATTCAAATTTTAAAATGCATGCATATAAGAATAATTATATATTATTAATAAATATAAATATTTACTATATCTATTATGGTATCAATAATTTTATAGAACTATAAATGTTATATCCTATTTATGCAGCATGCTTGCATGGTAATATAGAATATATTTACTATAATTATACATGTTGATAATCAGTTATTAATACAATAGAATCATTTATGTCTATATTATCAATTTATGTTGTTTTAATAATATATATTAACTAAATGCAGAATTTTAATTGTTCACCATACACAAAACCTTGTCATCTTAAAAATTCTTGCATAGAAATCAGAAAGGATGCTTGCCAGGTATGCTGTGATGTTGTCTATAACATCAAATTTTGATTGGCAGTTCTTTCAAAAGAAAAAAGTCACCCATAACTTCCTTAAAAAAGTATTCTTCAGAATGGCCATTAATGAAAACTGCAACATTATGTTGCTAACAAAAGAAGTACAATTAGAAAATGCTGACTATAAAAAAGTATGCCATAGGGTACAAACAATTAATTTGCTTCTTTCTCCAGTAATGTAAATTATGCTGACAGGGAAGTATGGTAGCAATTTTTATCAAGTGAATTTATTTTTTGCTTAGTAAAGCTAGAAGTCATGTAATAAAGTCCATCTGGATGACCTGAAGGTTAAAGTTTAAGTGTATCTTACTAAAGAATTTGATCTGTTGGCAAATGCTGCTCATAGATTTTTCAGCTCTCCGGTTTCAGTTGTAAAATCTCAAAGAAGCATGAAATAAAAATTAAATAAGACATTTTAAATAAAATTTCACGTTATTTACTTGTATATTTCCCAATTAATTGAGGTAGAAAATGTATGATGTGTGCTGTCAAAATTTAATTAAAAAGAAAGGAACACATTCATATTCACGAGTCTAGGGAAATCTTTAATATTTGTAATCAATGAATTCCTATACCACAGAGAAAATTGTGGTGATATGCAAAGTAAAATGAGTTGATTGTAGAGCTCAAATGAATGTTCTTTATTTTTTAAAAAAGGCACATATTCTGTGTTTCAGTCGTCCATCATTATTTTCAACTATACCCAGTGACCAGTTAAATTACATTATCCTGGTTTACTTATATAACAAAATATTATTTGGCATTCAATTTTGCAGCCTGCTACACAATTTTCTTCAATAGTTCATCCTAAGAGGAGCTTTATTGAGCTGTTAGTTGTACAGAGTTTTTCTTATTTGGGCTGCAACTGAAATTTAACCAAGGTGGTCAAAATCTAATATACAAGCAGAAGGGACAAAGGCTGCTTCTGAAAGTTCCTTGCTGCCTGTAAAGGGTCTTAGGGCTTCCAATATACAAAATGTCAAATGAGAAGAAATTATGAGGGAAGAAAATTTCTTCCTCCAGCTGGAGATGTCAAAAAACTCCTGAGTCATGAGATACACATATTTCAAAGGTCCAAGATATCCCTTTAATATGGGGCTTAGTGGTAACATAGTGGTTAAGTCTCAGCACTATCACCTCTGTGGCCTGAGTTTGAACCCAGCCAGGGAGCTAACCCACATATGCTGCAGGAGACCTCTCCTGTCTCACCTGCTGCTCCCCTCAGCAGTGCATTTTAGTAGATCTGCCTGTTCTTCTCCCCACTCTGTCTCTGGTGAATCCTTCCACCCCCCACCCCTCCCCCCCGCAACTCTGGCTTACATCCCAGTTCTTCTATGCAAAAAGTAAATAAATAAAATAAAATAAAATTGGGCTTGTCTGTTATGGGATATTTCCTTAAAGAGATCATTTTCTATTTCTTTCATGTGTGCATTCTTCCTTATTAACTGATTGCCTTTTGTGAAGTCACTGCAGTGATCATGCTTTTACCTCTTTCATCAACTTCCCCCAGGCCCAAAGAGGTGGTCAAGTAACTTTTCTATCTGTTTCAGATAGACTTCATTGGGAAGTCTCATTGACATTGAATGAAGCAAATAAAAAACACTAAATGTACGAACTGTTGCACTGGAATTGACCATGGTTGGAAAGAAATTTTTCTTCAGTAGTTTGAAATGCCCAATATTGACCTAGGCTGAAAGAAAAAGTTAGCAAGAATTAACAGAAAAAAGAAACTGATTTATGTACCAAATTCTACTCAGAATGAAAAGTGGTAGAAAAAACACAAATGAAGAATTTCCCCTAGTTCTAGTATATGCTGCCAATTGAATAGGAAGTCTTCCTAGAGAAATTAATAGTGGCATGCAAAAAAAGTTAGTGAATATAACAGAAGTTGGGCTTTGTTAGACAAGACCAGACACCAAATATGATTGAAGAAGAAGCAATGAGCATATATTGAAAGTTAGTGAAAATATTGGACTAAAGTACAGTAATTTTTCACAGAAACTCTTGTCTACCCTCTATACAGTTTCTCTATCTTTTTTTTAAGATTTATTTATTTATTTATACAAGAACCTGGGTACAGGCCAGATTCGTGAGAGGGTGAGAGGATTCACCAGAGACAGAGCGGGGAACAGAACGGGCAGACTGTTTTCCATACTCTCTAAGAACAGAGAAGATTCAATTTGAAGATATTTTAGCATGTAATTTCCTAGATAATTTATTGAAACGAAGAAATGAGTAACTGTCCAAAGAGTCAAGAAACAAATTGGACTTCTGCTCTTTTGCCCTAAAGGTTTAAGGCTGGTATTTGAATCTTGAATTAGGACCACAGTGTGGTCCACCCAACCAATGTTCTCTTAGACTTGTATTTTCACCCTTGGTAGTTTCTCCTTTATGATGGAAAGATGGACTATACACCTACCTGGATTTTATTTTTGGATTAGAAAACCAAAAAGAGCCTGCAGCTCTGCAATATATTTTTAAATTGCTTGATATTGAAAAGAAAGGATATCAGAATGTTTTTCCCCTTATTTATTTAGGGCCATACAGGAAGAAATGAAAATCCAAGGACAAGATGCTGTTTCATTTTAAGACATCAAGGATGAAATCTTTTGACATGGTAAAAGTCAAAGGAATCTTTGAAAATATCTCCTCGTATTTATCAACAAAAATCAAAGAGACACATTCACTATCATTTTAATCAATCTGAATGAAACCTTAACTCACTAGAATATAGAGGTTCCTATTGCAAGTGACAATGAAAACTTGGAAGACTGTGGTAATACAAGACCTCTCAAAGATAAAACTGTTTTCTTTAAGATAGATTTGAATGTTACATGCAAAACCTTTGAATCAAATCCTTAGAAACAGTCTAAATAGGGCCTCCCCAGTGGCACAGCAGTTGAGTGCTGGGCTGGAAGCGGCCCACAGCCTCTGCAGCGCCGGTTCAATCCCTGGCCACTGGGAGGGTCCCACATGGCACGCAGGTCTCTCCTGCCACACCCGCTGCTCCCCTCAGCAGTGTACTTCGGTCCTTCTGCCTGTTCTGCTCCTAGTTCTGGCTCTGGTGAATTCTCTCACCCTCCTGCGCTTCTGACTGTACCCAGTGCTTGTATAAATAAATAAATAAATAAATAAATCTTTAAAAAAAAAAAGAAAGAAACAGTCTAAATAAAATACTCCATATATGCCCACAGATTAGAATGAGTGTTCTGGTGTCTGTAAATTTAGTTGCAACAGTTTGGAGGTAATTTGGACCAAATATTATATTAGGAGGTAGTACATACTGGTTCCATTTAGCTCAAATGTGGCAAGTGTGATTTGATGAAAGCAACTTTATCCATTTCAGTTCTATATAATCTTTAGAGATAAAGGAAATTTCCATGAAGTGTTTATAATATTTGTCACTAAGAATTTAAAAGGATAGTTTAAATTATAATATGGTCAGTTAATCTCGAGTTTTCTACAGTATTATGTATATCACAGATTGCTGTGTATGTTTGCCAGCCAGTAGAGTGGAATATCTGCTTGGATATGATCTTTCTTTGAATAGGATGTGTCATAAAAATTATTTGAGTGAGCATTTTACTTTAATTAAAATCATTGAGTTAAAATTCCATAATACAGTCAGACTTTGTCTAAACAAATATAATTTTTATTGCCTGATGTACTGATATAATCTGATTCTAACTTTCTTGTCTCTTTCATGAATGTGACTTAGCAGCATTGATGGAAGGAATTTTCCATTTGGAAACAGAACATTGAAAATTACATGAGCTGTTAAAATCGATCATTAGTGAACATTCTGTAACTTTGTGCCTTGTGGTTCTGTTTTCCTTTGTCATATATGTACTTTATTTAGAGGATTCTGTATCCAAAGGGCATGTACCTATATTATATTCCTATAATATTCCTTCTTGAAAGCCAATTTGTGAAATCAATCACTTTTGCAACTAAAACCATTGACTATATTGCCTTTTATTTTCATTGTAAGGAAAAATGAGTTTTCAATAAAAACATATACATTAGATGATAAATCATCATAAATTAGAGAAAGATCCAAACACAAGTATAGGTATAACCTGAGAGAAAATAAGAGCAAGAATTGGTACAATGTCCTGTTGTAAAAATTCCTCTGCTAGGAAGTTTTTCTCTGAAATCCATATGCATATGTTTGGTCCCAAAATATACTCCCATTTTGGAATGTTGAGTGGAAAATACTAAATATACTCCCATTTTGGAATATTGAGTGGATAATACTAATATTATCTTTAACTTGCTTGTCCACTAATCAATATTAAGCAATGCTAAAGGTGGGTATCTATTTTCTATTCAATTTTACATTAAAAAATAAAGTAAAAACACTTGGAAAAACAATCAAAATGTGATATCACATCGTGGCAGTCATTTCTAGTTACCTACCATATTTCCTTCCTTCTTAAGAAAGAAACTGGGTGTTTTAGTTGGGAATTATATAGATAAATGACTAAAACTTATAAATAGTGATCCAAATAAAGTATATGGCTGGTTATCCATATCCCTCTCAGCCATATCTGGCTAGGTAACTAATTCTAGCCAATGAGATAAAAGCTTAAATATTTAATGGAACACCTGTAAAATCTCATTAAAAGTGTAGAGATGTGCCTTTCAGCCTTCCCTTCTGCCTGATGAATTGACTCAAGAGAAATGGCTGCACTACAAAAATAGGTAATATAAAGAGCTTGAGTTAATGATAAAAATATGAGGCCATAACATTATTCCTGGAGGCCTACATCAAGAATTAATTTTTGTACAAAGGAATAAATGTCTATCATGCTTGAGCCATTCTAATTTTGTAGTTTCTAGAGGCAGAATGCAATTTTTAACTGGGTCCTGGAAGTTGGGTTCCCAAAGTAACAGAATATTAAAGGTGGTTTGGTCTAGTGATAGGAAATGGACATAGACATATTGAAAACCCATCTCTTCAGGCTGAAAACTAGTAACAGTTCCAATTTGGTGGTCAACATTGGTTAAGCTTTTCCAATTGATTCTTATAAATCAGATATCCTATGGATTGGAGTTATAACAGTAAGAAAATTATAATTAGATATTTAGAATATTAATGCTAACTTGGTACTCCCTGCTTATTTTATGAAGTCCTAAGCAAAATGAACACTGAATGGTGTCTGAGTTTTTTAGGCATGTGATATTTCTTTTTTTTTTTAAGATTTATTTATTTATACAAGAGCTGGGGTACAGGCCAGAGACGTGGGAGGGTAAGAGAATTCACCAGTGACAGAGCGAGGAGAACAGGCAGAGGACTGAAAACACTGCTAAGGGGAGCAGCAGGCAAGACAGGAGAGGTCTGCACCATGTGGGCATCTCTCTGGCCGGCCCAGAATCAAACCGGCACTGCAGAGGCTGCGCACAGCTTCACAGAGTTGTGCTCAACCTGCTGCTCCACCAGGGAGGCCCAGGCCTGTGATATTTCTTTTGTTAAAGACATATGATGATTTTGCTAAGTTGAACATTGGGTGCAAATGATAAATGTGCTAGATACACAAATCCATGACCTATTATTATTACTTTTTAAATGGCTTGAATAACCCATTGATTTTTATAACCTAAATTAATGATTTCACCTTGTAATGTGAAATGGTGATACTCAAATACTGTTATTTCTCTCTATATTTAGTATCTGTAATTCTTCTATAAGATAAATATCCCTAATCAACTACATGGCTATCCTGAATTGCACTAATAAAGACAAAAATGAATAAATGTTCTTTACCCTTTTTAAAAATCAATTTTTAATAATAAATTTGTGATAATAACCTATATTTTATATATCTTCATGAATTCATGGATCTTTTTTATATATTTGACAAACCAGTCTATTACAGAATTAAATTATTTTAATAAGAATGTTATCAGCTGGGGCCTCCCTGTTTAACCCCTCCCTGGGGTTAAGCACCGCACTATGAAGCAATCCAGAGCCTCTGCAGAACGAATTCGATCCCCGCCCTGCCAGGGAGCAACCCTCATGGCTAAACAGACCTCTCCTGTCTCACCCACTGCTCCCCTCAGCAGTGTGTTTCAGTCAGTCTGCCTGTTCTGCTCCCCGCTCTGTCTCTGATGAATCCTCTCAACCCCCTGCATCTCTGGCCTTTGCCCCAGCTCTTGTATGCATAAATAAATAAATCTTTAAAAAAAAATGTTGTCAACTGTCCAATTAATTATCACTCTATTAGACTATTGACAAAATGGTCATGTGGCCCTGAACTTAACTGTAAAATAGAATGGAGGGAGTAATTTGGCACCAACTCTTAGCTGGATAAAGTGTGCAGTATTCAAAGAATTGCACAGAATTAAAAAAGTCACAGCATTGTACATGTTAGACTGATTAAAAGTCAGAGTAGGTTAACTTTACTTTGAGAAAAGGATAAATAAACAAACATATCTTCCTTATAAATTTTTGCCTTTAAATACCTTTTCTCACCTTGTCAGACAGTTTTAGAGCACTGAATTTCAAGCTTTCTTTTTTAAACACTTCTTTTTTAGTATTTTAATCTGTGCTCCACAAATATTAGTCAGTTACATTTTATTAATATAATTTCAAGATATTCCAAATTCTAATATTTTTACTCACTTGCTTTACAGAGTTGGCATGATTAATTTCTAAAATGTTTGTTTTTTTCTTTTGCTTTTTATTTTATTAGTATTACCGAAAAGGCTCATATTCTATATGAATCCAAATCATTGAAATAACAGACTACTGTTTTTTACTCATTGATTTGAACTGAGAAGAATGTTGAGTATCATATCATATATATGTCTCCAGCAATTTCAAGCTTACTGATGATTGTTTAAATCTTGCACATCTTTATAGAGTTTTCTTTTGTCTGCTTGATCTGTCAATTAACGAGATGTTAAAATATCAACTACATATGGGAGCTTCCCTTTCCTTCTGGAAGTTCATTAAATCTTGTCACCAAGAACTATATGTCGGTAAACACTACTCTGTACTCTAAATCCATTTTAGTGTATTAATCCAGAATATCTTGATCTAACCTAATACCCTAATTTTTTGTCTACTCTTATCTATTTTTAAAGTCTATTAAGTTCATAATTTATTATTGTAATATTTAGTTCTAAAATTCTGATTTGATTTATGTTTCCTTTCCTCAAATTCTCCTTTTGTCATTTTTTTTTAAAATATCTAGATCATACTCATTTTTAATTCTGTGTCTGATAATGCCAATATTTACATTAGTTCTGAACTCGAATTATCTTACTCATGATTTTTGGCCATTTGGTCCTCTCGACATTCGCTTTTTTAAAAAATTAAATTCTCAAATCTTGTGTATGAAACCTTGTAGAGAATCTGCATGTTATTATTTTCCTTCACAGAAGAGTAATTTTTCTTCACCATCATGTAGAAAACAAAGAAAATGTCCTTGACCAGTCGACCTAGCAGACGTCTGATCCATGTTTACTCATAGCGTGCATCCTGCCCATGTTCCTTACCTGAAAGCCTGAAGCATCTACAAAGGGTATGTCTCTTGGGTGGTCCCGGAGTGTTATATTTGTCTCTGCAGAGCTCTGAGACTGTTGGATACAGTGCATGGAGTTAAGAAGAGAAACCCTGTGGTCTGAAGGTGAAATTGAGCATCCAGAAGGTTCTGCTGAGTTGCATTACCAGCTTGAGTAGGTTAGGAAACTATGTATTCTAGAATGTTTCTGTTTATGGTTCTGAGAAGTTCATGAGAAGAGAACAGTGCATTAGTTAGGAAACCAGAAGCACAGAAGTCAAACTCTCAATTCTGCACGGTCAGGAGACAGATGCATGGGGATCTAGTGTGCAAGAGCTACAACACACTTTTCTAACTTCTGGCTCTGCCCATGTGGAACAACCCCCAGCGAAGCACCATGTGCTTGACATTAGTTCTTTCTTAGTCAGCATATTCCACAGACTTTCCCACAGTCCCCCATTCTGTACCCTCTTTGGTTTTCAGTTTCACACAGATACTCACTTTGCTCTGAACAATTTGGTGTCTATCAGGCTACACCAGGCTATCACATTGAACAATCTTTGATCTGCTTCATCTCCAACTCTTCTCCAAATTATATGGTTTCTGGAGTAGTATCTTGTTCCTTTAATAGTAGATCTGCTTCCTACCTCCACCCTACTAGGTTATAACCTGCAGCCACAAATAGTCAGCTATCTCCCTGGTTGCATTTTTGAGAAACTGCCCTTACACCACATTACTTGTTTCTGGATAACTTCATGATTGAAATAAGCATTTGTGAATATATTTGGTAGTTTGTGGGCATGTTCTCATAGCTGACTGCTGTTTAAACAATAAACACATTATTTTTTCAGCTTTCTAAAATCTGAGTTGAAACTTGTCTTGAACCAATACTGTACTCAGAATGTTTGGGTCAATTTTCTGTGGTTTTCTTTTCTCTTAGGATATTACCCTGCTTTCTTGGTGCTTTGACAATCATAACTTATAGTGATTGTTATTTTAGCCCAGAAAGTGCTGTAAATACAAGTTTGGCCCTATGTCCTGCCTCTAGAATTAGCTAAAGGCTCAAAAGCAAAAAAAACAGTGGGAATGCAACCTTATCAAGTGGCTTACCCTTCCCTCTAGGATTTTGACCCTCACGTTCTGACAACCTTTGTTGTTTTATAAATAACTTCAGTGATTTTTAAAATACTTTATTCAACTTTTGTAGTACTTTTTCAGCTGCAGGTGTCACCCAGATACACCTTGCTTGTGTTGTTGTCAGCATCAGCTTTTGCACTTTAATATCTATAAATGTTTAATGTATGTGAGAATACATATATATTCATGCTTATAATTTATATTTGTGCCATTTATAAATTATATATGTATATTCATGTGTACATTTAATGTATATGCATATACATTTTTGAGAACTATAGCTTCATTTTTTTTAATTGTATAAAGGAGCAATGTATTTTTGTGTAGAACATGGTTTAAGGGGGCTTATAAACTAACCATACATATTTCTACTTTGCAGGTTTGTTTATTTGATAAAGACTGACATTGTTGGAATTTTTGCTATACCACAATGCTATGCTACATTGAAATTTATATTTCTATCATTGCTTCCAAGCAATAATTTATAATATTAAAATATTAAGTGAATATAGGGTATATTCATAGTAATGATTTTTAATTTTGAGAAATGGATTTTCAAAAACTTTGCTTAGATTTATTAAATTAGGTAAAATATTCAAAGAATTATTAAAATTATTTTCATACCAAAGTCTGTTAATATTGATATAAAACTGAAATTATTTCACTATTTGTCTAAGTATTTTGATGATAAAGAGACTATATTAACAATTATTGCTTTACTTTATAGACATGTGAAAGGAAACTGGGAAAATGAATAATAGTCATGTAGAGGAACATTTATTAGATTTAAATGAAAAGGCATGGTCTACAGAATAAGAGATATACCTTTAACAGTGGCATATGTGAAATCATCACCTTTGGGCATAATTTCTCAAAATAAATTTTGCTATAATTTTGACATTTCTTAATTAGTTTAGTGTCACTTGGTTTTCATCTTGTCAGTATTATCAGTGAAGCCCCAGAGTGAATGATAATTTTCTCAAATATTTTGTTTCTAATTACAAATTCATGAAAAATATTTGAAGTAAACACAAATCTGCACTTAGGTGTTCCATTCATTTTCATTATTTCTTTCTTTTTTTTTTTTTTTTTGCTTTTGCTGATGAGAATGATTGTTGCTCAAAAAGTAGCATAATTAAATAATTATACTAAAAGGGTTCTGATTTACCTTATCCATAAAAGGCAAAACCAGTACTGCAGATCTTTGGACTGTCCTCTGCGTGTTCTACTAATGATGCTCTATTTTCATTTCTTGTGTAAATTTCACATGCACTTGCCTATCATTTTCTTGGTTTCCCAGTGCCGCCCGATCCCAACTAGAGACCAGGCTGTTCTTTTCTCCTCCCAGCCATGAGACAAGTCTTGGCACAAATCCCACAAATCTGGGAGCAAACAGTATCAAATCTCTACAATCCCAATCTACTGCTGAGAATAGCTAACTCTCCCTACAAATTTGTATTTTTGTACACATTATTTTATCAGTGAGCACCCTGCCGTCGGCCCATGCAAAGAGATGCGATCTATTGTGTTTCTGGGAAGGTCAATAAAAGAAAGACAGGTTTAGACTCCCTGGCTTCAGGTTCAGTGATGTATTATCATGAGAGTCTTTTTATTGCACATACCTCTTATAATAGAGAATGCCACATTAGAAACTGGAAGAACAAATGAAGGTGTAGCAAATCCTCCCAGCTTGTTTAAATACAAGTATAAATGAAGTTGTCTTTAAAAAATGAAGAAAAAAATTGACAAATGTTAAACTGGAGGTGGCAAAGGACAAGGTACAAACCAGAACTCCCCCAGGCAAACTGCTGTGCATGTTATTCATGATACCTAGATAAAATAGAATGATTGGTGAAATGTTTAATGTATTTCCATTATTATTCCAGATAAAGGTGAGAATGCATACGTCTATTCATTCTAGTATATAATATAAAAAATAGGCATTTTCAATAATAAATTGGTTCAAAATATCAACTTAGCTGGCACATGCATCTTTCACTCCGTTGAAAATGCTGTTAGGATCTATTGAGAAGTATACTTACATTAGCCAATGCATTCAAATCCATGCACAGACTTTTTTTTTAATGGAAAAGAATATTTTGTATATTAATCTGCACAAAACCCTAAAATAGAATACTTTGACATCATTTTAATGAACAAAGTAGATACATAGGAACAAGAAGTTTAGGAAAACCACAAAGAATAGTGTAGAACCCCGGAATTGGTAAAAGGAGGCATTATTACACACCATGCCAAAAGGAGCCAGGGGTGGGAATGTATATAGGAAATCAGGAAAAGAGGAAGGTAGTCCACAAGCACCTGGTTCTTTGGTCCAGGACACATGAAGGTCATGAAGAAAAGGATGGTTAAATAAATGCCCTGACCTTTCTGATCTTTCACTGCAGCTGCCCACTGAGAGATATTGCCAGGAAAACAGCCCCAGTCCAGCTTATGTCCTGGAGACATAGAACAGGGTGGATATTGATAAAGAATAGTTCTGGAGTGGAAAGCAGAGGGTAACAGCAAAACATTGTTTCCTCCTTTTGTATAATGAAAGTACATAATTGGTTTTACTTTGATTTCTTCTTTGTTGCTTGGAAAATCTAATTCAAATGGCAATTCTCTCTTGCTAATTTATCTCAGGTATAATTTTTGAAAAGGATTCTCATTTGAAGAATGAGCAGGTAATTGCTGATTTCTTTAGACAATAATTAAATATTAATACTTTAAATTTTTAACAGTATCCAGAGCTATTCTCATAGACATTTTCCCTAGTCTTTATCCTTGTATTTTACATGCTGAAAAAGAAAACAAAATGTGATTCTTGCCAATCAGAAGCTGACTGGGACTTGTAGTTAAGCAATGTGATTCTCCTATTACACATATCAATCCGTTAGAATAACAACCTCAGACAAAAATCTGAGACATGATAAAATGGGATAAACAAGGACACTTCATATATTTGTCTAAACACAAACAAAAGCTAGGTCAGTATGCAACCCACAAAATAGCAACTATCCCACTATTCTACTAAATAAGTGACAGCTACTTATTTTTTACCCAATCATTAAATAGCAGCTGCTTTCTAACATCATCCAATCACAAAAGAACCCCTCCTTCCTTAGATCTTCTCCCAAATCACACAGTCTAACCTGAAATTCTACAATAGTAGTATCTAAGTCTCTGTCACTGAGTTGTTCAGTGGTTTCCTATAGAAAGCATTCAGCCCTACAGCAAAGAGTAATAAACCAGACGTCTAAAACTACAGCTGCATTCCTGGCAGTCTCTACTTTGAAAGGCATTGACAATAGCTGTGTTTTTAGAGAAACTTGTGTGCACTTTAATCATTACTTGCATACCAGCAAGATTTCATTAAAATGATACAAAAGATTTTTTTTAAAGTCATTACAGCTTTAGTATGCTCTATTTATGTACATCAGAAACCAAAGTTGAGAAACTTTGAAGGCAAATACATTATAACCAGCAGCAAATCATTTGAAAACAGAATCACTAAAAGCTTCTATTTAGCTAAAACTGTTACTTATTTTTTTTAAATTTCCTGATGCTATTCATTGCTTGTAGATATGTTTCCCTTCTGTGGAAAGTGGTGTTAAATTGTAGAACAAGATACCAAGCATTTAAATGTCTACCTAGGGGAACTTTACAAATCCAGTCCGTTTATCAAACTAGATATAAGAAAACTATTTGATATAATGGGAATTGCATTTAAATGGTTAATCCAACATATTTCAAAAAAATCATATATTAAAAACACTTATGGGTTGGGGAAAATGCATATTTTAAATTTGCTTTAAATCTGGAAAATTTTAGATCTGTTTCATGATTGATAAACTAGGAAACTTCATTTTTTTTTTTGTAAAAATTTGATTTATTTTTCTGAGGAAGATTGTGAACCAATGATTTTGAACAAACTTCTGTTCCACAAGCAGAAGTAATGGTTCTAAAGCTTGTGCCTGAGATATAAATCCATCCTTTACTCTATGCATATTAATCAACTTGTTTATACCCTTTAAACCTCAGTGCCTTAATCCCATGATGAAGATTAGATTTGTTAAATCATAGAAAAATCTTCACATCATCTGTGGTGAAAAAGGGAGCCCACCTACATCACATGTGGGAATGCAGACTGGTCTAACCCTTATAGAAAGCAGTAAGGAGGTGTCTCAATCATTGAAAATGGATCTGCCAGTAATTCTAATACTAGATATCTAACTGAAAAATTAAAAAACACTCATGCAAAAGGAAACTTGCACTCCTATGTTTATTGGATATTTTAAAGACATTATATATATTTATATGTGTTTTCTTAAAAACTCATTCTATTCTAAATATTTGCTATGTGCCTATTCTAAATAATAAGTTGTAGCCTCATTTGTAACTAAACAGTCATTCAGACTGGTTGGTTGCAGAACAATCATACATATGAGTTGCGATATGAACACCAGATTTTGTTTTGCATAACTTAAATGTGAGTTAATAAAATATGATAAAGCAGAGATAAGAAATAATGTGGCCATGGGCAAAATGAAGAAAGAACCACCATCGATGTCCTTTCTAGTCTCTAAGTTACAGACATGCAAAGATAACCTCCTTTTGTTCTGGAGCATATGGTTTTGATTAGCAACATAAAATATTCCTTCCTCTTTTCTAGCACAAATATAATTTTTTCCAGTAATAAGATGGTAATTCAGAAAAGAAAAAGTAATACATTATAAAAAAAATTGAGATTTGATACATATCCCCCTATGAAATTTTGTGGAACATACTTCACCTTGTGAGCAGATGAACAGGAAAATTATGTCTATAGTTCTCTAAATTCAATAGTTTGATGTTCATTTTAAACTAAGAAACTTCTAAAATAATATTAATTTAAAGTTTTTCAATTCCTCATCATTGAAGCACAGTCTGACATTTTCCTCTTCAGAAGTCTTTTATAAAAATGAATATCCATTTTGTATTAGCATAACCTTTAAACTTCATAAGTTGATAAAGTACAAAGCTTGGATTTATGCTGACTTTAGAAATAGTTATATCTTAAGAGAAAGTTTTCTCACTCAGCGTTCTCTCGGGTTTCATGTCCTTTGAGGGTATGTGCTTCAGTAACTACCAATTACACGTTTGTCATTTAGGAAATGTCAATTAGCGATAAAGAATGTATAATAGAAAAAGTTAACTTTGAACTCTTCAATCATTTGTTAACTCATAATGTTGTTGACTAATATGTCCCTTAATATTTAATTAGAATGTATGTTTCCATCTTTGACAATATAAATATTTAACCCTCAACTATCCTCAATTCAAATTTAAAATCAGTATGTTATTGAAAATTGTGCTTTTTATACATGATTTATTTGTAATTTTAACCAATATCAACATATAGAAACGTTACTTTTCTCACTGATACCATTTTAAAGATCTCTCACCCACTTTTTATTTCTACTATTTTTATCATTCTGAAAATGTTGCCAATTGTAAGAATTTCCATATTTACCTGTTGTAAAACATCTTAATTCCCATAATTATATTACGATTTTAGGTATTTATTTTATTTTTTCAGATTTATTTATTCATGCATACAAGAACTGGGGTACAGGCCAGAGGTATGGAGGGGTGAGAGAACTCACCAGAGACAGAGTGGGGAACAAAACAGGCAGATTGACTGAAATACACTGCTGAGAGGAGCAGCAGGCAAGTCAGGAGAGGTCTGCTGTGCCGTGTGGGTCACCTCCCTGACTGGGGATCGAACTTGTGCTGCAGTGGCTGCAGTGAGCTTCATAGGTTGCGTCTTAACCCCTTGCGCCACCAGCGAGGCCCCAATTTTAGGTGTTTTAATCCAAATAATTTCATCCTTTTTAATTTCCTCCCTCTTTTATCAAGAGTAGAATTGGCAAGTCCTTGAAACTAAGAAAAGCCGTAACAAATACATGGACACTTAGGTACTTGCATAGCTGTTCTACAATATTTCATGGTTAAAAGCAGCAAAAAAGTTTACTTTTTATTGAGCCTTTACAGAGTTATTTAATCTAGTGTATGATAAAGTTCTTGTCCTCATGGTATTCACAATTTAGTAGAAAAGACACACATACTATGTGATTATTATAAAAATAATCCAGTACAGGGGGCAGCAACAATTTTCCTTTAAGGACAGATAACCAGTATTTTTAGCTTTGCAGGCTGTGCATTCTCTGTGACAACAACTACTGCAAAACACAAACACAGCCATAGACAATATGCAAGTGATTGAGCACGGATGTGTTCCAATAAAACTTAATTATGGGCACATTTATTTTTCATACTTTTTTTTGAAAAAAAATCATTTGTCACTTGATTCTTTTCTCAACCATTTAAAACTTAAAAAACACTGTAGTTTTCTGGTTGTACACAATCAAGCAATTGGCAGAATTTGGCAAAGAAACTTGCATTATTTTCCCATTGTTACTGTAGAACATTATGGCAAACATGGTGGTTTCAAACAATAGAAATTTGTTTCTCACATCTAAGGCATACAGGAGGGGAAGAGAGAGGAGAGAGTCAAAACAGAAGAGGGAAGAGCACAAGGGACTTTGATGATGGGTGGTGCACCACAGCACTCAGGCACTGTGGTGGTGGGAGAACTACAAGGGCTACACCTGAGGGGAGAAATCAAACATTGGCCAAAAATTAACAATAATGTAGGAAAAATACATATGCTAAAAAATAAGGTATAAACAAAATCAATAGAAATGTATTTCTCGGGCCTCCCCGGTGGCGCAGCGGTTGAGCGCTGGGTTGCGAAGCTGCCCACGGCCTCTGCGGCGCCGGTTCGATCCCCGGCTGCTCCCCGGCCACCAGAGGAGGGTCCCACGTGGCACGCAGACCTCTCCTGCCGCCCGCTGCTCCCCTCAGCAGTGTACTTAGGTCTTCTGCCTGCTCTGCTCCCTGCTCTGGCTCTGGTGAACTCTCTCACCCTCCCGCCCTTCCGACTGTACCCAGTGCTTGTATAAATAAATAAATAAATAAATAAATATAAATAAATATAAATAAATAAATCTTTAAGAAATGTATTTCTCACAGTGCTGGCAACCAGGAGTTCAAAATAAATTTCAAGATGTGAATGTGGCACTGCATCTCTCCAGAGGCTTTGGGGAGGGGTTTGTCCGTGCTCCCTCTGTCTTCTGGCAGTTGCTGGCATTTTCTTCAACCTCTTTACACTTTCTGTGCACTATCCATCTTGTGATCTTGTTCCTTCAGTCTGAAGGTTCTAGCTTGCACCAAATATCTGGTTGATGGTCACTGGGCTTCTTTCTACAAAAGAAATAATGGAAATGTTCTTGCTAGACCCAATCTATTAAATGATTTCTACACTTGATCTTAGCCAAAAGGCTGAGAGGCAATTATCAAATCATTTCTTTAGGGAATAAAGGTGAAATTATACAAGCAATGGATGCATGTGAGGATAGCCAAAAGGTAAAATTAAATAAGTAAATAAACAATAAACTCCAAATATTGCATTATAGATAAGGAAAAGTGTAGTGATCCAGAGAATAAAGTCAATGGGAAAGACTGGTGAATTATGAGACTGAAAGTAAAAACAATCAAAATCATAATGATTAGCAAACACTTTATGGAATGGTAGTGATTTGGTTGGGTGGGAGATGGCTAGATTTTGCACCTTGAACTTGTTACCATGGTTCGCTGCAGAAGGCAGATGTACAGATAAATCTGGCTCCCTTTCATATGCCTCTTCATAGGGCCAGGTGATCAAATTTGAAGACTGGACTTAAATTAGGTTATTCTTGAAGTGCTTCAGAGGAAAGGATGTATTTGATGCATACAATATTTAGGAAACCAGTTGGGTTAGGCTTCACCAATTGGTAGAAGTTAGAAAGCATTTGGAGCAGAATTATATTATATCTGGTATAAAATTTGGGCAGAATATATGGTGGTGCATAAAATGTAGTGAAAGACATAAGTGACGATCAGGCTTTCTGCTTAGCTGAGAGAGAGGGAGCTGATGTCAGAGTAGACCATTAAAGTCATAGGCCAAAAATGAAAGCAAGCATTAAGCCCTGAATCGCTGACTACAAATGTATAATAAGCAAGAGGGTGAAACCTGGGAAAACTGTCTCTCCCTGTTCCATTCTCCCTGTGGAACGGGTATTTGTGGTAGGCCAGGTGGATCAGGGCATAGCGGTTCTCACTTTTGAGGGATCCTGAACAAAGGTCCTCGCTGTTTTATGAACTTACAAGTGAATAGGAGAGGCCTAGCAGTGGGCTGAGTCAGTGTTTGGTGCTTGAAGCAAGGGTGCTTGAAGAAGACCTCACTGAAGGTCTCAGATTAAAAAGATCTAGGAGTGTTGGCACCTGGAGTAGACACACAAATGTGCCAAGAGCATGAGCTGCCAGGAGGAGTCTGATTCTGACAGTGACACCCTCCAAAAATTGCAGAGCAGTGACTGTGTGCCCAACCCAGGGAGGGCAGAGCAACCTCTCCCCCAAGGACTTGCTGGGAAAAGCCTTTGCTCTTTCATGTAATCAGACCTGAAAAATCACACATAAGTTTTTGATCAAGAGTCGAACTCCTCAGTGACCAAAACCGTTCAGTAAAAGAATAAAATATAAAGGATCACTTCAATCTTATAAATGTTGTGTTTGAGGCACCAGAGAGACAAGTCACTGTAAATATCTAGCATAAAAGCAGGATAACTTTGCAAAGAGGAAAGACAGAGATTTAAGCATGGTCAGCATTTGTTGTTAACTGAAATAAGATAACGATCACTCAAAATAATGGAGAGAGTAAAAAGATGAGAATAGCCAAGGCAAAGTTCTATGGAACAGAATTACATTCAAAAGATATTTGGAAAGAAAGATAATTCAGAAGATGGGGAAGATGAGCTTGTGTGAAGACAAAAAGCTCTTGTCACAGGAGATCCTGAATGAATAATAATGTCACACACAAAAAATCTGTACACATAAACAAACAAAGAGAAGGAATAGGAAGCTAAAGTTATAAGTAAGAAAAGCCAAAACAATGAAAAACTACATCATCAAATATGGAGAACTCATCTGTGAAGTTTGAAAAAAATGGTAATTTCCTACCCAAGGTAATACTGCATTTTAAGATCTAGAATTCCATATGCTGCCTTGACTTTTGAGCCTTGCTGGATCTGAAAGCTTACCATAGTCCTCTTTTCATTGCAGATGTCCTCTAACCTTTGCAGATGTGGCTCCCCACTGAGTTATTCTCTATCAGCTGGACCACCTTCATCTCACCTAGTCCTTGACCTTCCAGCCAGCCCACAGAGTGCTATTCAGCAAGTCAATTCAGTTCCCTCCATTGGGAACCGGAGGTACCATCCCCTCCCTCATAACTGCAATGCCTTCCTGCATGGTCTCTTCTGCTTTACTCTGCTCCCCAGTACAATCCCTGCACAGCCCAGCATTTTGCAGATGGCGCCCTCCTCCCTGGGGCTGTGAGCTTATGAAACTAATAAGCTGTTGCTCACCTCATCTTTCAATGTGCTGTGTCCTGTGAGTAGCTATGTTGTGCTTTTTAGGGTGACAAGCCCCCTTCACTGACAGGATGCATAAAAGGTGTTCAAAAAATCTCTGAAGGTTTCTTTTCTTTTTTAAAAAAAAATTATTTATTTATACAAGAGCTGGGGTACAGGCCAGAGCTGCAGGAGGGTGAGAGGATTCAACAGAGATAGAGCAGGAAGCAGAACAGGCAGACGGACCGAAGACACTACTGAGGGGAGCAGCGGGCAAGGCAGGAAAGGTCTGTCACGCAATGTGGGTATCTCCCTGGCTGGCTGGGAATTGAACCCACGCTGCAGAGGCTGTGGGCAGTTTCACACCATGGCACTCAACCTGCTGTGCCACCGGGGAGGCCTCTCTGAAGGTTTCTACAAAGAAAATAGTACATTAAACTGAGAAATAAGGGTGGGGGGCAATTACTCAACTTGGATCATAAGTTTGGAGTTGGTCACAACAAAGTTATGTCCTGTTTATTTCCTACCTGAAGATGGTATAGGTGCAAATATTTGCAGAGTTCTCTGAGATTGTCCACTCAGCAAGAAAACTATTTATTTTTATAAAGATGTGTAAAACACTGCCCAAGCAATTTCTCTCCAGGAGTATCAGTGCAGTATAGAAAATTAAAGGTATTTGAAGTTTGACAGTAAAGAAACCTGCTTCGTTGAAACCAGTTTTCTCTTAACTGTATTTAATTAAAGAACCTATTATTCACAGCGTGTCTATTAATTTCCTGTGGAACTAGTGAGAAATGCTTTTCTAAAGTAGAAGACGAGATTAGGATATAAGCAGAGATAAATTGCCTGAAGTTGCTGAGAAATTAAAGTATTTGGTCAGGAGACAAAGCAAGTGAATAATTTTATGTGTTGGCATCGATCCATTGACACTTTCTGATTTTTATTCTTGACCATACATTTGTCTATGAAAATGCAAATGTATAAAATAATTTTAAAAATGATTAAACAATGGCCACAGTATAACTAACACTATCTTTTTTTATGCAGTTTTTATTTTTTATTTTTTTTAAACATTTATTTATTTATTTATACAAACACTGGGTACAGTCAAAAGTGCAGGAGGGTGAGAGAATTCACCAGAGCCAGAGCGGGGAACAGAACAGGCAGACCGACGAATTACACTGCTGAGGGGAGCAGCGGGTGGCAGGAGAGGTCTGCACGCCATGTGGGACCCTCGCTCGTGGCCCAGGATTGAACTGGCGCAGCAGAGGCTGCAGGCAGCTTCGCAGCGCAGTGCTCAATGGCTGTGCCACCAGGGGAGGCCCTGAAACTAACCATCTTATTGAAACAATCCAAAGTATTATTTTACAATTTTACCTAAGAAATGATTGGGAATTTTTTAATGAGATATTTTATATATTTAATATTCTGTAATTTTAGAGGCGATATTCCATTGCCAATTCAGCAGTGGTTTAAACAATCCCCTTCAAATCCATGTATAACTAGAACCTCAGATTGCAACATTTTTTGCAAACTATTTTTGCCGATCTAATTAGTTGAGTTACCACCAGACTAGATATAATCCAAAAATTGTTTTTTGTTTTTGTTTTTGTTTTTGTTTTTTTTTTAAAGAAAGGACAAACAGAGAGAGGAGGCTATGTGAAGAATGATTTAGAGAATTGAGTTATATTGCTACAAGATTTGGGAGCCAAAACTCACCAGAAACTGGAAGAGACATGGAAGATCAGCTCCTCAGAGAGAATGTGGCCCTATCAATACCTTGATTTTGGATCTCTAGCCTCCAGAGCTATGAGAAGTAGATTTATATTGTTTTAGGCCATCAAGTTTGTGATAATTTATTAGGTCAGCCCTGAGAACTAATACAATGGCAAATAAATATGTTTCTATATGTCCTTGTACATATAGAAACTTTCTAAATATTAAGACACTTGTCTCTGATTTACTTAATGGTGTCATATTAATAACATGAGTTGAATTTCAATAAGACCCCACTTCAATAAGAGTAATAAGATGTAGAGTATAAGAGTAATAACAGTATATGGAATGGCATTTGTTTGATAAGAGTCAAAAATAAGAAGGAACAAAGAAAATGCATAGAGTGTACTGGGATTAATACTGGACAAAACAAATCTCAAAAGTTATTACTTAAAAGTGATGAATTTTGGCATCCTTTAGAATTTCATAGTCTGAATATAGATATGACATAATGCAAAAATGAATTATAAATATAAATTTCTACTGCCAGCAAAATTAAGTATAATAAATAGAATGTACTCAATAAGAACACTGAGTTTTCCTATTTCTCCAAAACATGTAGTTTTGTCATCTATATGTGTATATACTTTTTGGGAATTGATTTTCATTCATCCTAAAATAATAAATATCACCATCTCATTTAACAAAACAATTTCATCACATATTTTTAAAGATTTATTTATTTTTGCATATAAGAGCTGGGTACAGGCCAGATGCGCGAGAGGGTGAGTGGATTCACCAGAGACAGGGCGGGGAACAGAACAGGCAGACTGGCTAAATGCACTGCTGAGGGGAGCAACAGGCCAGACAGGAGAGGTCTGCTGTGCCATGTGGGTTTCTCCCTGCCCTGCCAGGGATCGAATTTGTGCTGCAGAGTCTTCGGATTGCTTCATAGTGCGGTGCTTAACCCCTTGCATCACCAGGGAGGCCCAATTTCATCACATTTTTATGTGGTATATATTACTGGGTGTTAAATATGATTAATAAAGAGTTAAATGTTATGTATATATTAAAACAGGCAGTTTCTCAGATGTGGCAAAAATCATGTAATAAATGTGATAAATCCTTTCTTAGGATTTGTCTTAAGATAGGATAGTTAACTAATCCAAATACCATCATTTCTAAATGCATTACAATTTATACTGACACATTGGATAGTGCCAATTTGAGTTAGGCATCTATGACACAAATTTGTTTTGAATATTTTTAATATAGCTATTATTTTGCTTTATATTTGGACTGAATAAAAACATTTTTTCTTATATTTGATTGCTAGAATTTCACAGCACAGTTCCTTATTAGATTTCAAATGCTTATGTAATCTTAGTACATTTTAAACACTGTGTTTTTACAAACATAAAAATCAATTTTCTCCTTAATAATATTTATGTATCATACTACTAGACTATTATCTACTGTTCCCCCAATACATTTATATGTTCAAAATATATCTAAAGTTGCTCAACATTTTCATATGAAGTAACCACTTAATCCAAAGTTAGATAAGAATATGCAAAACTAGTATAAATAAAAAGGGAAACCCTTTCTTTCTACAAAATGAATGTATTTCTCTTCTATTAACCTACCTTAAAATTTGTACTTTTAGAAAGTGAAAAGCTATAAGAATACTCTAATATTATTAACACATATTTTAATTAATTGTGGTTGATTAGCAGTATGAATGCAATATATTTCAATTATCAGTGATATCCATAACATGGTGGGAAGTTTTCATCCTAAACTCATATTTCCTCTGAAATTTTAATAAATCTTACACACTGAAATGGAATGTTTCCATCCCCACAAAATTCCTAGGTTGAAGCCTTAGCCCCAAAATTTACTGTATGTATTTGAAGATGAACATCTATAACTGACAAGAGAAATCTCGAGAAAACAACCCTGCCAGCATCTTAATCTCAAACTTCCACTTTCCAGAACTATGGATATAAATGTCTATTAAGCCACCTGGTCTGTGGTATTTTGTTATAGTGGAACATGCCCTGGTGTTGTTACTCTTCTCTTCAAAGTGTAGGAGATAATGATAAATTGAATTGCTTTCTCTGCAACTTATATCTGTCTGAAATAATGGCCACTTCTATCTGTTGAATCCTTATTGAAGAAAATATGGTGTATAAACACTTCTGCATAATAAAGATGATTTTTTATCATGTGTAACAACATGGATGGACCTAGAGGAAGTTATGCTTAGTAATCAGACAAAAACAAAATACCATGTGATTCCACTTATATGTGATATAGAGAACCCCCTCACAAAGAATGAATGACCTACATAAAACAAAAATAAATGTTAGATTATAAAATCAAGTTAGGGCCTCCCCTGGTTGCGCAGCAGTTGAGCATTGGGCTGCGAAGCTGCCCACAGCCTCCGCAGCATCAGTTCGATCCCCAGCTGCCGGCGGGGGTCCCACATGGTGAGACAGACCTCTCCTGCTGCGCCCGCTGCTCCCCTCAGTAGTGTATTTCACCAGTCTGCCTGCTCTGCTCCCCGCTCTGGCTCTGGTGAATCCTCTCACCCTCCCGCGCTTCTGACTGTGCTTGTATAAATAAATAAATAAATAAATAAATAAATAAATAAATAAATAAATAAATAAATCTTTAAAAAAAATAAAATGAAATAAAATCAAGTTAGTGTTTATATAAAGAGAAGTGGAAAGCTAGGCGGTTGGGTAAATGGGTAAAAGATGTCAATTGTATGATGAAAGATAAAGTTGACCTTTAGTGAACTTACCATAGAATATAAAGACGTTGATTTATAATATACGCATCTGAAACATTTAATGCAATATTACTTCAATTAAAATTAAACATTTATGTGCATAAAGTCAATTCAAATTCCAAATAAACCATTGAGGTAGGTAAAACTACCTCTTTATTTTGCAATGAGGAAGCTGGGTTACAGAGTTCTTTAGAAAATTACCCATGTTGGGACCTCCCTGGTGGCACAGGCAGTTGAGCGCAGCACTGTGAAGCTGTTTGCAGCCTCTGCAGCACGGGTTCAATCCTGACCGGCTGGGAAGACACCCACATGGTGCAGCAGACCTCTCCTGTCTTGCTCGCTGTTCCCCTCAGCAGTGTATTTCAGTCAGTCTGCCGGTTCTGTTCCCCACTCTGTCTCTGGCACATCTGGCCTGTACCCTGGTTCTTGTATGCATGAATAAAATAAATCTTAAAAAAAAAAAAGAAAAAAAAGAAACCAAATTTTCTGAGCTTGGAAAATTTGAAATTGTGTTTTTAAAATTTCACAGAAAATTGTCCTTTAATAAATCAGCTATTTGGACTGACTTTAAAATGTCTTTTTTTCCTTACTCCAGCTGGTAAATGGTGTTAAGCAATCTTGTATCCTTTAATCTCTATTCTAGCGAGAGAGGAATGCCCTAGTGTTAATAGGTTGACTTATCTACATATGACACATATACAAAAATATTTAACTTTTACACTTAAATGAGTGTAGTTTATCTTAACAACATGTCCATAAAGCTTTAATAATATAGATGGAGAAACATTATCCAATGTAATGCCTCTAATGGTTCCTATCCAGGATGACTTATTCAACTGCTGTGTATAAATGAAAACCCCAATTTTAGTCTTCTGCTCACAATTCTCTATTTAGCTACAGTTACATATGTTATGATTTCCTATACATCTCCAAGTAAATATTCCATAAAAATTAACTCTAAATTTAACCTTTTTCTCTATTTACTATCTCAATCTGTCTCAGACAATGCTAATGTAAAAAATCCAGTGACGGGCCTCTCTGGTGAACACAGCGCTGTGAAGTTGTCCTCAGCCTCTGCAGTGCGGGTTCAATCCTGGCCAACCTGGGAGATACCCATGTGGTGCGTCAGACCTCTCCTGTGTCGCCCGCTGCTCCCCTCAGCAGTGTATTTCAGTAGCTCTGCCTGTTCTGTTCCCCACTCTGTTTCTGGTGAATCCTCTCACCCTCCTATACTTCTGACCTGTACCCCAGTTCTTGTATGCATAAATAGATAAATCTTAAAAAAAAGTGACTAAAGGCAAAATTTGAGGGGATTATCAAATCTTTCCTCTTAATGTAGCAATAATCCCCAGTCTCTGAACATTTGCATAAAAACCCATTAGGATCTTGTCCTTAATGTCCTGAAATTACCTCTTCTCCCACTAAGTTTGTATTCAAATGATAATCAATGATAGTTTTCTTTCTGAACTTGCATTCTTTTACCGCACACACTTCATTCAGAACATGTTTCAATTGCTAATAAATCCACCCTTTTAATTTTATCAGTCTTAGAATGCTCCTGTTTACTTTTTTAACTTGCTAACATTGCAGTTCTTTTTTCTACAGTCTCACTGTATTAAGTAAACACTTTTATTGTATTAAAATATATATGTATATATTATTTCTCTTGTTAAAAGTCAAACATTAAGCTTCTTTTGAGAACAGACCATACAGCCTAGCATAAAAGATACATTTTCATTTTCACATTCCTGATGCTGAACACAGCACCTGGCACATGCGTGGTGTGTAATGAACTGTGCAATGGGAATAAATATACATAATAATTGGCCATCAGGTGGAACGTTCCTGCTTTCACAGACAGGGTTTGTCTAGCTTTAATGTTTTCCCTTTTCCGTTAGCACCAAAAGACAGGTTTCTCAAAGCAGATGGCACATCTATTTATTTGGCAGGATGTACCAATCTTATTTATTATCATGTTTGCCAGACTATTTTCCAGAAAGTATTTGTGTAATAAATATTTATTGACCTAATGGGTTATTAGTGAAGTGGGACATGGGTCATAATGGTATATCTAAGATGACCTTTCATTTGATGGATGATCTCACTGAATGAAGTGGAACAGGGAGAGATTTATGGATATGAATGTAGATTAGGAGAAAATGTTTTGCCCCTCACATCGCATGTACAGAAAAGCCGGGCCCATGCAAATTCTGCTTGCTTACATAACCATGGATGAATGGCGTTAACGAAGCATAACTAACACTTGAATTAGCTTAATGGGAAATATGTTCAAGAGATAAAATTGTAAAAGTCATAGACCATTTCCACTTTTGGAGGTGGTACTAATAGTTAATTCTTTTATATGATGATAGTTATTTAATCTATTGGTTTTTATATAGTTCTTCATTGATCTCCCCATGATAAGTCCAGTGAGTTAATATCTCCCATTTCCATGGCAAGTTTTGAAGATGGTAAGTTAACAAATCACAACAGGAATTTGTGATCAAAATTGTCATCGTCATCTTGCTTTGCTTCCTTCTTCTTTCTTATTAGAGCTTCTTCTCTGTTTTCTAATCTTCTTCCTCTGCCTCCTTTTCTTTGCTATTATTATCAGTCCATTACGTTAAAAATCAGTATATCAGGTTTCCTTTTATACATCCATTCATTTGCAATTATTAAGAACGGAAAAATGATTCAATGACCCTTTGAATTGCATTTCACATTTTATTTCATATTTTAGAACTTTGTTGATTTTCAAACTTTATGATGTTTCTAATTTTTCATATATATATCCAGGAAATATTATTAGCTTTTATTCATAGAAATGAATATTAAAAATATAATTTTCTAACATAAATTAATCTATAATTTAAGAGATTTTAATTAAAATATGAAATATTTCTAAACAATTTTAGGAAGTGATATGCTACTTGAAATTTAGATATAAATATCTAAAGTTACACACAAATACATGTTTAAATAGTTATTTATATATATGTAATTATTCACATATATTTTATTTCAAAATAATTGTTCCTCTACAATTTATTTTTTTAAAGATTTATTTTTATTTATGCATACAAGAACGGGGGTGTAGACCAGAGGTACAGCTGTGGGTAGAGGATTCACCAGAGACAGAGCAGGAAACAGAACAGACAGATCTACTGAAATACACTTCTGAGGGGAGCAGCAGGCAAGACAGAAGAGGTATGCTGCCCCATGTGGTTCGCTTCCTGGCCAGGGATCCAACTCAGGCCACAGTGGTGATAGCAGTGAAACTTAACCTCTATGCCACCAGGGAGGGCCCCTCTACGATTTCTGACTGGCTTTAAGATTCTTGGATATCGAATTATGTGAAGCTGTGTACGATACACACACACACACACACACACACACTGAAGACATTGCTCAGAGACAAAAGATTTGGTGAATTAACCGAACAAAAATAGGGGATCAGAATCATTTAGAGTATGGAAACTTGCTGTTATAACCTGTTATTTAGGAATCACAGCACCTTTATTACATATGTTATATGATTCTAAGAAATTTTCAGTGCTTTAAATCAATACACTTTACTGACCACAAAATATTTTGAAAGGAAGGAATTTACTGTAAAAAATAACTTATTTCCCATGAGATATAAACAGTACATCTCATCAAACAGTCCATCAACAGCCCAATATCTTCTGTACCACTTGAAGGTAGGAATGGCCAAGTAACTAATTATAGACAGTAGATTGTGAACAGATACTGTCTCTTGTCATGTTGTGATAATCTGCAACATTCTAGAAGGGGGAAGGGTGATTCAGTTGAGCAACACAGTGAAACTCCTTCCTTCCTCTGCATTAACTTGCATTGGCTACATCTGCAAGACCCATCAAATATTTATTGTGCTAAGGTGCTTCATTCTCGGTATTGTTTTCTGTGTTATTTCAGCCTGAATAATTCAATCAGAAAGACAAGGACTCTGCTTCCTATTCCTTTTGATATCTTTAAGAAACAGTGTAAAACCTCCCTTCTGCACAAAGAAAAAAAAAATACCATTTGTGGAGTTTTTGTTGTGTGATTTTTTTTAAGATTTATTTATTTATACATACAAAAATGGCAGTATAAGCCAGAGGTGTGGGGGGTGAAAGGATTCACCAGAGACAGAGAACAGAACAGGCAGATCAACTAAAATACACTGCTGAGGAGAGCAGCGGGCAAGGCAGGAGAGGTATGCTGCTCCATATAGGTAGCTCCCTGGCTGGGGATCGAACTCATGCTGGAGTGACTGTGGCGTGCTTTATAGGTTGGATCTTAACGCCACCAGGGAGGATTTTTGATACAGCATTTTAGAAAGAAAATGAAGCATGTATGCATACACATGCACCCAGGCTATGGACTCATGTGTGGACAGGGCTGGTGCTCAAATTAAATCATAGATTAATAAAATTCAGGGAGTATTAACCTCTGTCTTAATCATACATTTTCAAGAAATCACTCTCCTTGTCACTTCTCTATTAGATGTGTATCTGAGCGATGGGGAAAAGAACATGGAAAATAGAGTTGTAGACCTTATTATTATAGTTTGTAGATAATTCTAGCCCCCTTTTAATCTCATTAAATGTTTGCAGGCTTGGAAAAATGCATGATTAATAGGTTGTCATTTTTTTTTTTTTGGAGTGGGGAGCATGTTGGCGTAACTCAGTCACACATTAGTAGTCTGAAAACCAAATCCATTTCACATATGAGATTGATTTGACTTGGACAGTTATGACTCAAACATTATTTTTAAGCAAACTGACAGTTTTAAAGATTGAACAGTAGATGACCAACTTATGAAAATGAAAGAGAATGACAAATTCTTTAATTTTTAAAGTATTCATTTACAAATATTATATCAGCATGAAACATATACATTTACAGATTAAAAGTTCTATAATGAAAGAAATATCACATTTATCTAGTTTACCTCAGTAAACCTAGCAAAATGCCTGGCTATATTGGTTAAATTAATACTTTTCCAGTGTGATTTACCAAAGGAAATGTAATAATTATAAATGTATTTAATTTTAAACTTCTGTGAATGATTTCCTCATGATTTCTCATATCTTTCTAAAATTCTGAGATTTTATAAAATCTTGCTATTGTATTTTATCAGAATGTCCTTCTGGGTAGCATTTTATTGACTTTTCAAATGAAACATGTGGTTAATGGGAATAATGGAAAATATAGCTGTCTCCTCTATCAGACACATGAAATACAGTGAAAGCAAAGGTCTTCAGAAACGTGTTATTCAGAACTAACTCAATGTGGAATTGCTCTGTTCTAACATTATACATGATTAATGGATAGTCTAATTCCCATGTGCATTGTCACATTATGGAGTCCCATCAATCCAAAATTTTATTGTTAATGGCAATGAGCTTTGTGTGTAATGGCTGACACATTAGCACAGAAATGCTTCTTTTTTGTCATAAATGTATTGTTGAAGCTGTTTAATACTTGTTTGCTTACCCATAATGGCACAAAATGCATCTATAATTACTGTCATGGGGCTGAGACTATACCATCTGGTATGGAATGGAAATGTTTGTATCTAAGCTTACTAGAGCAGAATATATATTCTAAGCCATTATTGTAAAGCCATTCATTCTATCTAATAACTTCTTCACTATATGAGCACAGACTAATGAATATAAACACAGTTGGGGCTGGAAAAAAATTAAGAAAGTACTATGTTCTATAAAATCGTACTTTCTCTCAATCAAAAAAAAAAAAACAGTAAAAATAAAAGAGTTTATCTCTAACACTGTTTTAGACTCTATTTGATGTCCAAAAAAATGTACTCCAATGTGAATATCAGAATGTCCGAAGGTTAATAAGAGACCATTTTTCAAACATCTGTTTCTTGTGGGTTTCTGTCTTTGATTTCCTTTCTTTTTTGCTATTGAGGAAATACTGGTTTACAGCGCTGTATATAATTTTGAGGTATAGGCTCACACTCTTCAAATGTAGGTTGACACACCACACCTATTATCCTAGGGGTACATTATTTTCCCTTTCCCTTCATCTTAGTAAAAAAATTATTTTAGCCTTTTGCCCTCTTTCATGTATTTTGTCTCTATAGACATCCCATTAGAGTAAAAATGGAGACAACTTTTAAAAGGAAAGAGAAAAGAATAAGACATTTAAAATCTATACGAGGAAATTCACAAATTTATCTTATCCAGAATCTATCTGACATAAGAGATTCAAGCAAGTAGAGTTCATTTTCTTGAACAAAAATACTCAAGGGATACTGTTCTCCCTGAGGCAGTTTATAATTTAATGTTACCCATTTAAAATGCCAACAGCTGTTTTTCTGAAGCTAGATAACATGATTATAAAACTTATTTGAAAGAACAAACAAAAAAGGAGTAAAAAGAAAAATAATGAAAAATTAGAGTAAAGGGAGTATGTCCTGCCAGATAGTAAAACATATCTTAAGCCCATATAGGTAAAATGGCATGTTATTGGCACATGAACAGAATGATCAACTAGTGAGACAAAGTAGAAGATTCATAACATTTCGTGATCGTGTGTGTCTATATTGCAATTAAGTTCGCATTTGAAAACAATGGGGAAATAATATATATTTAAATAATTGCTGTTTAGAGAGCTAATTAATCATAAACAATAAGATCGGAATCAAACCCATTCCCATGTATAGATGAATTTCAAGTGGATCATGAATAAATGCAAGGAAAAAAGAAACCATGACTGGAAGTAAACATGAATACAATATGGAATAACAGATATCAAATTTCTATTATATAGCGAACAGTGTCAAATCTTATGATAAAACTTTTGCTTGGCCCTTTTTTCTGTTCTCATGTTTCTTTTTTTTTTTGCTGAACTTGGACTTGATTTGATTTTATGTCTGCAGTGAGATGATAGGCTTGCTGGGAACTGGCTGAATCCAGTGACCTTTTATAATGTTTGAATGTCATCTGGGGTAATATGTCTTATTATCCAGCCAACTAGTCCAGGCATGGTTGGTCTTAGAGCAGGAGGAGGGTAACAACCAATGTGCAATGATTTATAAGCCACTGCTTGTATTAGTCACCTTTGATAACCTTACATTGGCTATTATGTTTCCAGTCACTTGATCAAACTCAGCTTGAAGGAGTAAGCAACAACCTTCAGTTTGTTTGTTTTTATTTTCGCTTTCTTTTGTTTCAACTGCTAATGCCATTCATTTCTTTAAAAAATTATTGAAGTACAAATGCATTAGAACATGCATACCATCTGTATATGCTATATTCTGTTCATGACCAGAAATGAATTCATCCTTCACCATACAATTGACATCTTTTATCAAGTTTATTCATTCCTCTCCCCCACGCCCTGCTGGTAATCACTAGTTTGGTTTTATACTTTGTAAGATTATTTTTTGCTTTATTTGGTTGATCCTTTTGTTTTGTTTCTTTACGTACCCCATATGAGTGAAACTACACAGTGTTTGTCTTTCTCTAGCATGTTTTACTAAACATAATTACCCTGTAGGTACACCCATTTTGTTGCAAATGTCAGGATTTCATCTGTTTTTTATAGTTGAGTTGCATTTCACTATGTATATAAATCACACTTTCTTTTTTTTGTTATTTTGACTATTTTTAATAATCCTTAAATTGAGTGATATATATTACACTATATCTTAAATGATACATCTGGGATTTAGCTCAATAAAAAATGGTAGGGGCATGAAAAAATTTATTGATAATTGGCTATGATCAATGATTTTTTTGAAGCTGGGGAGTGGATTAATTGGACTATACGATACCATTCTCTATAATCTTGTATATGTGTGACTTTTTTTTTTACTTTTTTTTATTTAAATAATAAATTTTATTTTTATATTCCCCCATACAATTGCAAACCCCCCATTCTGACCCCAATCCCTCCCCTCCCGCCCCCCATATGTGTGACTTTTTAAGGTACTATAATGATAAAACAAATACTGTTGACAATCATATTACTTTCAAGTACCATTAGGAAGCAAATATAATGAGTATCACTTTACACCAAACTGACCCAACCAGTATTTCAAATGAATAACCAGAGAGAGTATCTGGGAGTCTTATATTAGAAAATTTGTTTCTTCAAATAATGTGGAAGTCTGGAAAGTTCTGCACTCTTACTGTTCATGGAAGCTTAATATAAACCTCTCATTTTCTCCCATATTTTAAGCATTTAAAGATTATGGAATTATTTAAAGAGCAAATGTCTACATAACCATTTGCACTGATTAAAAATTTAAATTACACATTTTAAGACAAAATGAGAGAGAGCAGATAATTATATTTCAGTGTTATATCAGGTATTTTAAATGTTCCAATAGTAGCTCTTGAATAATCCAACATTTACTTATGTAACGTCTTTAAAGTATAGGAGTATAAGAGTGTTCAATGTCAGAGAAATGAAAGGTAAGCGTTAACTACTGATGTTTCCTAACACTTGGAGATACAGACCATTTCTAAAGAGACAGTAAATTCCAGGTAAAGGGGTAGTTAAGAAAGCTGCCAGTTTCTCAAAAGAAGATAAAGAATGAGGTCTTTAAGGAAAAATTAAGTCCTATAATTTTAAAACCTCACAAAATTTGGCTAGTCATAGAAAATACACATCAATATCAATATCAGTTATTAATATACATGTAAATACCTTAAATAACAGAAAAATATGCAGTGTTAGTTATGTGTTTTAAGAATGATTAAATAGAAAATAAACATAAATCATAATATTAATGGATATAAGAACTGTAAATGTGGATTGCTCTCAATTGACACTCACTGGATTACAGTAGAGTATTATTACTATGGTGCTTTGGTGGTGGGTGTGGCATGGCAATATAAATCCAAATAGGTGTGAATCTATAATTCTGAATCATATACAGTTATATAGCAAACATTACTCAACAACAATACAGTAAAAAATAAAATTTCAAGAAGATAAAATAAAACACATTCCCATGTCAAAAAAAAAATTCTTTTGTTTCCATGATTCCCTTTCCCTTCATATTTCAAATTTTGCTGATTTATGCAATTCTCTCTGATGACATTTGTTAGGGTTCACTAATCTTACCATGTTTTTCAAAAACCTGATTTTTCTTCCTTATTGCTTCAGTTATTCCCTTTTCACTCACAAACATTTTTCCTTGATTCCCATTACAGCAGCAGCCCGATCCTACTCCACTGCCCAAGGGTATCACATACTGTGGGGAAGGGATGCTGCCTGCTGGTGTGAGTGACATCTGCATGGAGACTGTCTGCAGAGATCTCGCAGATACTGTAGGTTGCAAGCATGGCCCCTGGCTAAGTGCAGCTCTTTGATAGAAAACAGCCCTACTCCCTACAGTCCTGTGACCCACCAGGTCTTTTTCTCTCCAGCCAAGGTAAGTCATATCTGAAATCAAGGAAGAAACATACTGTTTGCAAATATACAAAGATTTCTCTCTCAAAAATTCAATGGACAGACTCTTTCTTTGAATTTAAATCTGCAATATGACTGTGGTTTGGAAGAGCAAGTTCTGACAGGGTGGGAATTGCCCTCAGACAGTAGAGAGCAAGAGGAACAGAGTAGGTTATCATAGATTAATCCTTGAAGAAATAACTTTGCAATTTCACCCCACTGTGAATCTAGTCATCCGTTATAAAGTGTGTTTACATCAACTTTGAGAAGACCAAGTTCTAAGTAGGTCAGGGTTATTATTAGTGTAATTATTGATATCACGGGATCTAACTAATAAGTAGCATCATAATGTTGACATTCTCAGAGTGTCTGGAGGAGCCTTTATCAGTTCCCACTAGTGCCACTTCACAATGACTTTTATTCCTTACCTGTGAGGAATTAAGGTTGCCTTAACAGAGTGTGCCCTTTGTAGTTCAATAGCCACTAGTGTAAGCAGGTAATTTAAAAACAGTTCATGCTGATGAAATGATTAGGTTCGCAAAATGGCGAAGACATAATATATGCAGGGAGTGTAGGATCATATGGTTCACAGTAAGTGATTTTGTATGTGATTATGTGCCTCTGAGTCTCTATGGAGTGAGATTAGTAGAGAATTTTTACTCAAACAAAACACAAAACAAATGATAATACATTTGGGGGAAGCTCTACTTATTTTTGCTGTAATTTCTTGTACTATGCTATTAGCCATATTTCAAAAATATCAAAGGAATGTCTCATGTATGTACAGTGATTTTCTTGAACAACACCACCAAAAATGTATAATTGGACTATAAGGAATTTGGGATTGATGGCTATAGACCCCCATTTTCACTTTACAACACTCAGGTTTACTTTAAAATAAAAACATATACATGTGCAAAATTCATAATTTCATAATAGAGGTTCATAAATATATCTGTATATGCATGCATTCCATATCTTGGTCTATTTTTCCATTTTTTCTGAAAATGCAGCATATCTGCATGCACTCATATTTGCATTATATGTGTTTTTATGGTCGTATGTCTTGCATTTCCTCACTTTTTTAATAGCATTTCTAGTAAGTCACATATAAATATGTATTAAAAGTAATCAAAATAAACTATTCTGTGTTTGCAGTCTTTTCCTTTTTGAATGATGTATTGAACAAACATCTTAGCAAGTACATAAAATATTTAAAAATATTATGTTTTCTGAGAGGATGGCTATCTATCTCATGAATAACTGTGAATCATCTTTGTCTAGAGAATACCCACTCAATACTATTATATAGATTATAGGATGCATGAATTATATTATCAACTTTATCCTGATCCATCAATAATATATCAATAACAATTTGCATGTGTATCACATTAAATTGAAATAATCATATAGATCTCATATTCTTGGTAAGGAATTTGTGGCTATAATGAATAAAGCAGCGTGAGTATAGATATTCATGAATATGTATTAAATGAATGAATAGTGTTACTTTTTCAGTTTTTGCTGGCTCAACTGCTATGTGTGTTGCAATTATTTTCAGTAAAGGCAGATCACTTCTGCTTTATTTTATGGTGTTAGGCCTTTGTTGGACATTTCTTGAAGACTGTATTTCCCTGTGTTTGCTCTGGCACTCTATGCTTCCTTGGAAGTTAGTAAGAGAGAGATGTCTTTATAAAGCTCTACTCTTTAGGAAGATTTAAGTCAAATGTCAGAGCTCACCTGCATGTCCTAGAATCCTGTACAACAAAATGAACAACAAAATTCATGGGAATTTCTCTGGGGAAGATGTTATTCAAAATTATGCTGTGCAGAATCAACATACAATTTTAACTGAAATAGAAATATGAATGGACATTTCCAGCCAAAGAAAGATAAATACTCTATGCTCTTACTTTTGTGTAGAATTAATTTGAAAAGTGATCCAATGCACAGTAATAATAGAATAGACAGATACTATTACATTGCATAATAGAATACTATGAAATGCAAGTTATAACTACTAGTAAGCACATGGATGAATTTTAAAAATTTATCAAGAAAAAATTTATCAAGAAAAAATACAAAAAGTGTTCATGCTATATGACTCCATTTATGTAAAATATAAAAAAGGAAAATAAGACAAAGCACTCACCTAGCAGTAGAGTGATAACCCTTGTATGTAGCGATGAATAAATAGATCAATAATGCTCTATGTTTTATCTAAGTGCTAAGATTACTACATATGACTCTCAGCAGGGTTAACTGTTATAATTACTTTGGAGAACTGCTTGGCAATACTTCCTAAAACTGTACATATGTATCACCTCACTGTATGCTCTTTGGCGTTACTCAAAAGACATATCTATGTATACCAAATGCCATGTATAAGATTGTTTATATCCTCATTAATCACAATAGTCCCAAGTTAGGAGAAAAAAAACCAACTATCAATATGAGAATTAATATGTAAAGCAAGGTATACTGATACAGTGGAATAAAGTATAGTGATGAAAAATAAATATAAAACATTGAGGGCTCTTGCACATATAATATATTCCTAACTGTAGAGCATTAAAGGAATATAAAACACTTGTTTTACAATTAAGAGTGGTCATTTCTATTGGGGAGCTACTGTAGAAACAGGAATGGCACATGAACAGGCCTAAGGGATGCTGGTTTTTTCATAATTTTTGTCAACTCATAGACCCTTTACCTTTTTTTATGTGTGTATGTGTTTAAAGACACCTTGTTTATATATATATATATATATATATAAATTCCTTAACAATTAATTCATGTAAATAGCAACATACTTCATGACATCACAAAGTTTATCCAATACCAGTATTTTTTTCCTTAAGGCATATTTCTGGCTTCCCATAAGTAGGATGACTAGGTAACACTCAACACTAATTTGGAAGACATTTTAAGTAGCAAAATAACCAACAAGAATTACAAAAATGTGAAAGTGAGAAATTAAATATCATTCATAAATGGCCCCATGAGAGGTAAAACAAGGTAGAATGTGATGTTGCTGGAAATGAGCTAGGAAAGTCCTCCTAGCTCACTTGCTGGGTGACTCAAATTTTTGCTGCTCTGCACAAATCCTTGAATGACCTTGAGAGTCTTGAATATTGATTTTGGCATCACAAATCAATGTGAATGAGAAAGTGGACTAGTTAATACAGCACTGTGAATATTTAAAATTGTCTGTGTGGGCCTCCCTGGTGGCACAGGTGGTTGAGCACCCCACTGTGAAGCTGTCTGCAGCCTCTGCAGCCCGGGTTCAATCCCGGCTGGCTGGGGAGGGTCCATGTGGCACAGCAGGCCTCTCCTGTCTCGCCAGCTGCTCCCCTCAGCAGTGTATTTCATCAGTCTGCCTGTTCTGCTCCCTGCTCTGTCTCTGGTGAATCCCCTCACCCTCCCGCACATCTGGCCTGTACCCCGGTTCTTGTAAAAATAAATAAATCTTTAAAAAAAAATTGACTGCCTGTGTGTAAACAAAGAATATGTAAATATATTTTACATATATATTTGTATATTTTTCTGACTGTATATATGCATTTGTTTTCTGAACACTAACATTTCCTAACAAGATTAATTGGTAGTTTTCATTTAGATTCTGGATATTTCCAATCAGCCTATCCTGGAAAGGGACAATGAAGTTTATATTAGTCCATTTTCTTATTTCCGTGAGACCTAGAAATGAGATTTGGAGCAGCTAAACATTCTTATCCAACAAGGATTACTACTGTAATCCCTCGGACTTCTGTGCCAATTCCTGGTTCACAAAGGTACTTTTTTTGGTTTATTGTTTTTTTTTCCTCATTCTAAAACTTATCAGAAAAAGGAAGATTCTCTCCCCCCAAATAACAGGCCAGATATATTTTGGATACTGCTCTAATTCCCTCTATTTCTGAGCATGATAAGGTGTAAACTAGTTTCTCTACCTGATAGTTTCAATTGCACAGAGTTCTCACATTTCACCATCCACAATAACAAGGTTTGGAGCCAACCTTAGAAATTTTACTCCTGTTCTGGCGTTCAATATCTCTTCTACCTTAAAAACAAACAATCAAAAATGAAACAAAACAAAACTGTAACACTGAGTGCCTGTTTCCTCTTTACTTTCTATGTAAGAGGAATTAGATTCATTCTCTGAATGAAAGGCCTCTAATAGATCAAGAAAAAGATGAGTTATTTTCTCAAGAGCTTTCCCAAGAAGTTTGCTAATCAATCATCAGTAATATAGTCTGTAGAGTGCTATGTTATTACAAATAATCTTCTAAAAAAACAGGTGTAATATTAGTCTATTTTTTAATTGTGCTACTAAAACAACTGAATAATTTCAACCCAATTCCCTCTTGTGCCTATTTAATAGACACATGTTTCCTTTCTCTTTAAATTTACATAGTAAAACCTTGCCAACACTTACATAAACAATCAATATATTTACTTCATAAAAATTCAGTGCCGTCATCAACAATCTTAGATGAACTCTCTATCCTCAGGAGGATTACTGGATTTCCTACTACTGTTGCATTTGTTTTGATCACTAAAATCTCAATTCATCATTTCTACAATAATGTTTTAGATATTACTCCCCAAATCTCGCATTGCTATTCTTTGGAGCACTTTTCTGAAGAAAGAATGTGTCTAAAGTACAAAATTATTAGAAAGTTTGGAACTGATGTTTATGAAATCCACAGCAATAACCAGAAGTTTTAAAAACTATTGCTCAGTTAGCTTCACACCATGATTTTTAAAAACTCTAAGCACAGATAGTTCAAGTGTTTATTTGGGTAATGCCATTTATCTTCGTATTCTTCTTTAAAGATTATTCTAAAGCATTTAATGTTTTACTTGCCTGCCTGGCCATCACATAATATTTGGTTGGTCTACTTTTCATTATTTGTCTTACGTCTGTTTCCCCAGATCTTTGGCATCCTTGAACCATGCCTCTTATCTAAGAGTAGGTTTCTGAACTGAACCTACTTCTCTGAACCTGATCTCCCTTCATGTCTTATGTCTCAACATACAAAACAAGTTTTCAGTTATCTTCTCTGAATTCCTAACTGAATTGTTCTCCTTTATTAACTTCTCTCATGTCACTGTTCACTTCTTCCATGCACTTAACATCACTGAAAATAAGAGTAATAGGGAAACTGAGGTATTTAAAACACTGGATTTCTTCAGTTAGTTATAAACTTTTTAGGTGCAGAAGTTTGCTTACTCTATTCGGGATGCGATAACAGAAAGCCATATGCTGGGAGGTTTATAACAATAAAATTTTGTTTTTTCTTTCTGGGAAGTCCATTTTCAAGGTGCTGGCAGATTGTGTGTCCCATTATGGCTTTGCTCCTGATTCTTATAGAGATGCTTTTTGAGTTGTCCTCAATGGGTCCGTTTGGCAGGACTGATCCCGTTCATAAAGACTCTAACTCCTGCTTGAATCATCTTCCCAGGACACCACCTTCTAATACCTTCACTTTGGGGATAAAGTTTCAACATAAGAATTGGGGGAAACACAAAGTTCAGTCTTTGTGATTGTTTTCCAGATGGTGTACCCATGTTTATCACATAAACAGTGATCAGTGACTATTACAGTGAAGAATTAAAGTGTTTTTCTTCTTTCTGAAATACACATTCCCAAACAAGTTGTCGGGGCAGGGATGACACAGTGCAGGTTTTCTGATCCAGCAGACCGGATAAAGGAGGAGTCCTGCAGCCCTCAGTGGCTTTTGTGGGTTTTTTATTTAGATTTACCAGGCACTTGGCAGGCGGGGGTGCTGGGGGGCTAAGGGGCTGGGAGGATTTCCAGCCTCCCAGCCCCCAGCAAGTCTTCACTCTGGGCTCTCCGGCGTTCTCTGGTGGTCTCTCCTCTTCCATTCATTCTGCTTCTCTCTCGGCTCCCCTGCTCCTCTGCTTCTTTCTCAGCTTCTGCTGGCATCCCCCCTTATACACCAGTCTCTTAGCCCAGGTGTACCCACCTATGCATGCCCACACCCTACTCCAGGTGTCCGCCATCAGGCATGCATTCAGGACCGCAGGGTTCCTTCATCTATCCTAATGGTGGGAGGGGCAGAAAAGCCTGATACCGTTTACCTACCCTACACAAGTATACTAAAGTTTTAATATTATCAATCAAAAAATTCTCAATCCTTTTTGACCTTTATAGTCTTCAGATTTAACAAAGTTCATTATATATATATTTACACATATCTGAAATTATAGCACCTCTAATGATTTACAAATATTTATACCACAGATATGAGTTTATTATCATCACATACACACACCATTTGAGGCTTCATATTTTGTAACCTTAAATATCTGAACACAGAATGTCCACCTCATCAGTCTCATGTAAACACCTCTGTCTCTCTTCTAAGAAAACAAATTATTTTCCAGGACTGCAAGTGTTTACCTTATTCTGATTTCATTGATATGAACCATACCATGGAGTAATTCCAGGTGTTTCAAACAAGCTGTTTAGGGCACTCCTGTGTGTAATTCAATCAATCTCCTACAACCTCATAAGTCCCCCTGTCTTTGAGTTTCCAGGGCAAATAGCACAGAACACATCAGCATCTACAGTTTCACATCTACAGAATATTGGAAATGCAAGAGTAGAATAAACGAAGATGATTAGGCTTTTACACCATTGGCCTCTCTTGCTATCACACTTGCCTGACTATGGACATCTGAGCATGGGTGTGTGCGCATGTGCAACTATGCACACCTGAGCCTAGAGGCAGGGCTATAAGGGCAGCATTACTAAGAGACAGCGGAGCAGCTATGAGAGGAAGAGACCATGACAGAACGTCAGAGAAAGCTCAGAGAAATGAGCTTAAAAAGATTCACAAGGGGCCCAAGTTGCTGTTTCCCTGCTGGCTTGCTTCCCCTGAGTACTATTAAAAAACCTGTGGGGATGATGCCAAGGGCTCCAAGCTTCTCTTTTAAGCTGCCTGAACCAACGGTGAATCTACCTGGCCTGGAATGGCTACAGAACAGCAAGGAGAGGAACATTCCCAGGTGGAATAAATAGGGTATGTGCCTGGTGTGTGTGCATGTGTATGTGTGTGTCTACCTTCTGTGCTCGTGTCTGTATTACCAAGGTTTAGATAATACAAACTGCAAATTTCGCAGTATTTAGGCTCTAGTTTCTAACCAGCTGTCAAAAGACACAATTAAACAGGAGTGGGTAGTGCAGAAAAAAACACTTTTGTTTTTTTATATAAGCTAGGATTGGATTTAGCTCTGTCTGTCAGCAAAGGCACATGGAGACGTGGGTGTAGGTTTCCAGGGATGAAAAGACATTCTGTGGTAGGAGCGGCCTCATTCTGCCTTTTACGGTATCTCCAGAGATGGAGAGATGGAATGGCTCTGCAACACTCTCTCGACTGTTCCAGGCTGCACATGGCTGTCTTACTGATCAGACCACCATAGTTTAAACTATTGATCCTGGAGAAGAATGATCTTAGTTATCCCTTTCCAATTCTGAATTCAACTTCATACTTACGAGATCTTATCCACGATATGGAATTTTAGGACTGAACTGATTTCCACTCTTTATATTTCCTAATTTTCACTGTATTTCTCTATTTCATGTGTTTCTCTACTATGACTTACCTAATTGCTGGATTTAGAAGGAAGAGAGTATTCCTGTGCCAGTATCTTCAGAGTCCCCTCTCCTTTAGATCCAGCTGTCTTCACATAACTAGAATATATTAGCTTGCCCTGGTGTCAAGTTTACCATGACAACTCTCCCTTACAAAAGCATTGTGAATTTCTTAGTGACCCTTTTGGAAAATGTATCACACTAGGGAAACAGAGCATGTTGAGTCCATATCCAAAATATATCTCCAATCTCTGTCATCAACAGTAAGAGATATCTTCTCTCTCCAGGTATCTGTTTCTCATGCTTTCTTCTCAGGTAATTTTTGTGAAAGAGAGAGAGAAATTAAGGGGTGTATTTAGTGACCATTCAGAACTTGCTGTATAAAAAACAAGGAGAATAAAAAGTAATGCAGATTAAATACTGCTTGGCATTAAATATACATCATAAGGAGAGTTTCCAGAGATTAAAACATAAGTAGATTTTTCACTAGACAAAAAAGCAGGAAGGGATAGGAACAAAAGCTAGGAGGGACAATGACACTGTATTTCATGTTCTGAGAAATTTATGTTATATTGGCTCAGAGGCATTGGAGTCCACGGGTATAGAAAGTGAAAGCATAGTTTACAATAGTTGGACCTTGCAAACAAACCACTGGTGAATGAATGAATTATATTTATACTGGTAAATTTTATGTACTATATTGATATATTGATTTTTCAATAATGTTATGTAATTTTAGTTCAATATAAGGAAAAACTATAATTTTTTCTGTTAAGCATGTAACTAAGAAAATTAGTGACACTAAGTTCCACAAAAGAGGATAAATCATTGTGTGCATTTTTCTAAATAGGTAGATCAAGAAATTATGAGAAAGAAGTAGTACAATTTCATTTAAACACCAAAAAGGTGAAGCCAAGTCATAAATAAAATCCTCTTAGTTTCAACTTTCAGAAAATGTCACTTTTTTCTGGAGAAAAGTGTGGAGAGATTTTTGCAGAAAGGGTTTCTAGAAGTTACAGGATCACAATTGGGGAGGAAAGGGTCTACAGACATGGAAATTTGATAAGATAATTATAATAAGATTTGAGCTATGAAAAGATAATTTATTTTAAAATAAGTCACAGTTAAGAAAAGCATATGATGCTGTAGTAGCTCTTCCAAAATGTCTCTTAATAAGCATCAATAAAAGAAAATGAACAAGACCAAATAAAGAGGAGTAACAGAATCTCAATTTAAATCCTAAACGCTAAAATAAATCAGAAATCAGATATTTCAGCATGATAAAATATAACCCCTAAGGGAAATATATTTTTATGTTTATGTTGATAAATATTAATGTTATGCTAATAAGCACTATTTTAGATAACATGCTGAAATTTTCAAAACAAATCAAAACAAAAATATTTTTAAATGGAGTATTAAATATAAACACCAAAATGCATTTTTTCTATTTCTATTAAAAATCTATTTTATAATGTTACATAATCTACATAACAAAGAAATGCCTCATTTATAAAACAAAAAACTCAAGATAACTTGCTAGTTGAATTATGAACCTGTTGACATCTAGAATATCACTGAATATTAATACTAAAACAGAGACATTTTGAAAATGGCTACATCTGTTGAGAGTTCATTATGCAGGATCTGATGTGAATGTTTTGGTTGCAACTTATTCAACTAACCATTCAAACAGCTACTTGGAAATAATAAGGTTATGAATTATACAATTTATATCAAAAACTAAATATTTATATACTAGCAGAAAATAGTTTTTGTGATTTTATTTTTTGTCTATATTTAGGTGGATTGGGACAGTAGTTGGAAGGACACAATAGAAACAATACTTTAATGTGTCAATACATACAATACCAGTGAAGATTTTCACTGTTTCTAGACTGATTATCATGGATAGTAAAGTAATTCATCACAGGACTGGGGTGCGACATATTTTCCACATTAAAATGCATTCATGAAAATATTTTACTTATTAATTGAAGTGCATCTTCCTTATATAAGAAAGAAAAACTTTTACTATGTTCAATAATTGGCACTGTGTATTATAGATAATGCCATATGGAATTCTTAATGATCAGTTTACTCCTTTGACCTTATATGTACCATAGTATTATTTTAATTTTATGTAGTGTCATCAAGATTCTATATCTTGACCACTGTTATGAACTTGTTATGCTCATTTCTGTGCCAAATGTGAATGAGCTAATTAAGATTGAAATTCCTTTGAGGCATTCAGAATAAAAGGTATTGATTAACTTATGACTTGGACTGCAGTAGATGGTAAAGAATCCAATAATGATTAGTATTCAGAAATTTCCTCTGCCATCTGTTGATAAGATTCCTCAAAACACAAGGAAATGCAAAGAGAACTGAGGCAACTGGTAATTTTACAGTAATTCAGCCATACTACTATTGATACTCATAAAAGCAATCTGCTCATGCAGAAAGTTAAGCCCAGTCTTAAGATTCTGAGATTTACTTTTATATTACCAAATGCCAAAAGACAAGGAATTCCAATATGTATATCAAACTATAAAACACTGCCAAAACTTTTCCTATTAAATTTGCAATTATTTTCTACCACAATTCTCTATTTCTGTTAAGCAAAAATTATTTGCTAAGTGGAGATGGAGTCTCATTATAAAGCAGATAAATTGCAATTAAAACTTAGGCTTAATCCTGCTTGAAGAGGAGCAGGGGAGAGGAGACAGGTAACAGAAATACAAGAAAAGGCATAAGTACATATATCAAAAAAAAGCTTAATGGAAAGTATCCCTAAAACAAGCACACTGTTGCATTAGTTTGAATGATATACATGTAAAATTTTTATGAATATATTATCTATGAGACATAAGTATATTAAGATTCCAATTTTTAACTGAATTATTCTCCCACTTCTATTCAATAGTCTTTAATTTGTATGTACATTATATAGCATAAAATTAAGTATTCAGTGATAAAGACCTTAAGACACTCCCATTTACATTATTCCTTTACTTTAAATTCATGTTTACCATTGAAAACTTGTTAAAAATTGTTGGAAGAATGTACAGAATTTGAAAGTATACTTTCCTAATTACTGCATAGACTGGGCATAGTAACAGCAGAACTTGAATAAGAGACTCTTAAGCCAGATTTCCTCAATTTCTATCTTCTCTCTGTCACGTGAATTTAGGCAATTTAAATAACCTGTCCTTTACTCATTTTACAAAGTACTACAATGGAGATAATAACACCATCTAATTCATAGAGTTTTATGAAGATTATAAAATATTAGTCCCACCCAGGATGTCATTAGCAACAGCAGCAGCTGCAAAATCATCATTTTCCTCATAATTTTCTGGGCTTTCTTTTATTTAGTATCATTTATGAGCTGAGCGTATTCTTTTTACTACCTATTTAGTTATCATCTCAAGCTCTCAATGTCAGTCAGGAATAAACCATACCTGTCTACAGGCACAGGGATAAAGAGGGCAGGAGAAGTAACATCTTGTATATTCAGACAGATATTAGTTCCAGGTGATCACTGTCATGTGCAAATGCTCCCCAAATGCTGTCAAAACTTCTGTTTTTCAAAAGAAGCCAGTGATCTCTATTTGTACTTGAAATCCACAGCTGTTTAATGTGAGGAAAAATTAAAATTGTTTAAGACACTCAAGAGGCCAGTGTCATATGAAACAAAAATGTGTGATGGCTATGAGTTTGCTACCTTAGAAATTAACATCAGTAACCAAGATTCACAAGGAGCAAGAAGAAATTTACTCTTATAGGTACCTAAGTAACTGAGCTAGTAATTTAAATGAGTAACATCTGATTCTAAATGTCCTTTTAAGTATATTGCATGGCCTTATATCTTAAGGGAGTTTCTCCAGACTGAAATGCAGAATTCAAATAATCTTGAACACATAAATTTCAACACCTCTCTGAAGATGGCTCTCTAAAAAATTATAAAAATCAGTTTCAAAACTTTATATTTATTTTTCTCATATTTTTATTTCAATAACATCTAGTATTACTCAGCATTATTGAAAGTAGTCTTTGTAGCAAAAGTACAAGATTCATCCCTCCTATTCTACCTTCTGCAGAATTTCTGCACCCACATGGGACTGGCTAAGTGATTTGCAGGACCCAGAACAAAATGAGGATGTGGTGCTCCTTGAACACAAACACACACACACACACACACACTCACACACACACACCCTGGATTTATGACCCTCAAACAGAGTGACATGTCATCTTTTGATTGAGCATGCACCCACATTTTCCACATCTAAATTTCAGGGCTCACTAAATTTGGATAATATTTTCTTAGTTTTTGACTGATGCTTTATTTTTTCAGTTTTATTGGAATTCAATAGATACATTCTGTGAGTTTAAGGTATACAGTGAGATAATTTGATATTGTATATATTGCAAAATGATCACCACAATAAGGTTAGTTACAACATTAGGCACCTCCCAGGTTAACTAATATATTTTTGTGGGTGGTGAGAATTTTTATATCTACTGTCTTAGCAACTTTTAAAAATACAAGATAATATTGCTAATTATAGTCACAATGCTATACATTAGATTCCCCAGAAGATAATCATAACTGAGTGTTTATAATCTTTCTCCAACTTCATCCCTTTCCCTTACTTGCTGTCCCTATTAAGTTCTGTATCAAGGCAAACACCTTAGTGTACTCAGCTCAACCCTGATCCTTCTGCTGTCATTGCAGAATAAATAGATTATCCTAAGGGATTTTAGCATGAAATACATTAGTAATTACAATCAGACTGTATGCATTTCTCAGAAGCTATCATTAGCTGGATAATGTAACTATGCTATCTACTCTTATCACAAATATCTCAAATAATGACCCACATTTTAATTGATTATGAGATTTATGAGATTCAAAATATAAAAGTGATATATAGAAATGTACATAAATGTTAAGGGTATATTAATAACTAAACTATTTTAAATTTTAGATTTAATTGATTAATATCTATAAAACTGATATTAGATTTAGCAAATATTCATCAAAGGACAGTGTTTTAATAACAAACCCTCCGAAATAAGTCATCATTATTTATTTATATATCACTATATATATGTATATATATTTAGGAATGTAGAAGGATTTTCAACTCATACTCTGTGTAACATATATTTTCCAGTCTATGACATACTGAAAAAAGGAACAAGTATCTGTTTAAGTATTCAAGAACCGCTTGTATAGTTTGATATGGTAGGGGCTAAGAACATAATGTGAAATCAAACAGGGGGTATGAAAAAATTCAGAGTATCCAATTGTATCCTATGGGAGAGAGAAATAAAATTGTTGTGTCAAGGAAGCATAAAAGTTAAAATATGCTCACACAGTCCAGCATAAGCTCTACATTAAATGCTTTACAACTTTCTGAGCACCTGTCTCTTCACATTCTGAAGTAAGTGATTAAATCCTAAGCATATTTTTCAGAAACAGCTGTAAAATATGGAAGAGCTCTGAGACAAGCACAAATACCATTTACATTTTGATGCTTAAAGAGAGGCACTTTGTCAGTTGGAAAATTAGAGGTGAAATACAGGCACGAAGCCAAAATCTCTAGCATTTTCAGGACTAATGCCTATTACATAGTGTGTTATAACAGATTGGAGTTAAGCATTAAATAGTCTTAGCTAATAAAAGCCATTCATTTTACTGAGAATTTTTAGGAGAGTTTTGCTAAATATGTATAATAAAATGCCCATATAATTTTAGCGAACACTTTGCTATGTAAAGTTCAGATTTTTACAAAGTAGAAAATAGTGTATATATTTACCAACCTCTATCTTTTGCCCTATTGCTCAATTTTGTTGTTTACCCCACTTAATGACCTTTTGCCTTTTTTTAATACAATATTTTATTTATACATGCAAGAGCTGGGGTACAGGCCAGGGTGTGGGGGGTGAGAAGATTCCCCAGAGACAGAGTGGTGAACAGAACAGGCAGACTGACCAAAGTACACTGCTAAGGGGAGCAGCAGGCAAGTCAGGGGAGGTCTGCTGTGCCATGTGGGTTGCTCCCTGGCTGGCAGGGAATCAAACTCATGCTGCAGTGGCTGTGGACTGCTTCATAGTTTGCATCTTAACCCTTGCACCACTAGGGAGGCCCCCCTTTTGCCACTTTTAAATGGCTTTTTTTTAATGCCATGGTTACAATATGCTTTTTTTTATATAATAGGAAAATTTATCATAAATATCAGACATAAAGCTAATTAAGCAAATGATTGTAACGAAGGTAATGAAGGATATGTAAAACTCAATATCACATCTAAAAAACATTCAAAATCAACAACTTCAAATGACAGCACACAAAGTACATATACGTTCTAAAAAGAAAACAGAGAACACTGTAATCTTCAAATCCCCTAGGTAGAAAAATCAACTTCAAAGAGAAAATCTAATCTTCATGTGATGAATTAAAAAAAAGATAGTCATTGCATGGCAAACAACTGATTCCACAAAAAAACTTTCTGGGGAGAAGATGGTAAATAGGAAACTATTTGCAAACTGAACAGTGAAAGGAAACTGACAGAAGAAGGAGCTTCTTGTTTTGCATGAAAAAGGCATCATAGCAATGGCAGCCATTAAAAAGACAGGCTTCAGAAAACTAAGACAGGACTAGTCTGAAGTGGGGAGGGGAGCACATGCACCGCTTATAGAAACAACAGTGTAAACCCATATTAACTCATAAAAATCATGTAAGAAAAGAAAATCTTGAAAACTATTCTAAACTTCCAGAAGTCCTTTATAAAAGCCCTTCATAAAAACATGAATTTACAAACTATTATAAGAAAACTATTAAACATCAATGAAAATATTTGATTTAAAAAAATCTCAAAAATTATATACATGGAAAAAATAAAATGCAAAAACTCTCCTGGATGAATAAAATATGCTCAAATAAGTGTTTAGTTACATGGAAAAAATACAATGGAGCAGAACTTTGGAAACTAAGAATAATAGACAAAGAGTAACAAAAATTATTCTAGAAAGCTAAAATAATGTAAAAAAATAAAAAGTAAATTACAAGGGAAGCAAGAACAGTGCATGCTATTAAAACTTAAAGTCACTGAGGTAAATCAAGAAAACTACCAAGTGTATATAACAGAGACAGAAAAACAAGTACATGAAGTCTGACCAGGGATAGAAAAAAATAGAATAAAAGAACATGTGTTGATTAATAAATTCTTGGTCAGAAAGGACCGTGTATACGAGGGTGATTCCATAGGGTACAATATAACCTAGGAGAATAATGGGTTATACCATCTATCAATAGGTGTAATTGTACTCTATGGTGAACACACACAACAAATTCGCCTTACAGCACATTTCATTGACACATGACTGCATACTAAGACTATCTGAAAGAAGAAAAACATGGAAGAGAAATAGTACTTAAAATTAAAATCCAGGAAAACACATGATGGATTAAGATGTGAGAAAGAAAAAGAAAACAAGGCTCAAAATGAAAGAGGAGGAGCAAGTGGAGGGTGAGAATGAGCAGATCAGAATTAGCAGATTGAGTGGACTCATTAGGTTATTTGGAAATACTGCCTCACCTTAGTCAATTTGAAACATTTAAGGTCAAACTCCTAGACAAAAGGAGAGAAAACCCCTCAGGTCTGCTAGCAAAAAAAAAAAAAAAAAAAAAAATCATGTAAAGTAAAAAGAGAATCAGTGTTCTTAAAAGCTTAAAAATAATAATATAGCTGCATTTTCAAAAATCTTCAAGAAACTGATCCAATATTAGTTTTTAATTATCAAGGCTATAATTAGCAAGGCTACAAATATTTTTTAAACATGTATCAACTAAAGGGAAATTATTTTTTAACCATTTTTGAAAAAAAATCTTCATTCAGCAAAGATATAAATGGGGAAATCAGCAAAATTATAAAGACAACATTCAGTATATAGATATGATTACAAATATAAGACTAAAATAAACAATGGGGAAGAATACTATGTAAGTTTTACATCTAGAAATATATAGAAATCACAACAAGAAAGGGTAGAAGAATGGAGAGAACAAAAGGAAAGCATAGCAGATTGATTGTTCTACAGGTTATACATAAATGCCACTAAAAACTGGAACATCAATATAAAATGTTATATGAATTATAGTAAGTTAGAGACACTACACAATGTCACAAACTCAGAGATAAATGCTATGAAAAAACATAAATCTAAAACACCAAATTAAATAAGAACAGTAAACAATTCCATAGAGAAAGAAGCAGAGTTAATATTATGTAAAACAGTGATTATAACAACAAAGTATTATGATAGAGATGAGCTCTTTGGTAAAAGTCATAACTTTATTCTTCTATTAAAAGAAAAAAAACTTTTATTTGGCTTACAAAGCAAGATTCCTCTGTACACAGCATGCTACAGACACACATCAAGTAAAATAATCCAAAAAGTTTTTAGAATAAAACAGGCAATGATAAACCAGTCACAACTCTGAACAGAAAATAAAAAATATTCTTTCTCTTAGGTGAAGGAAGAGGAAGTGACCTGAGGAAACTAGAACCACTAGAAAATAAGAGAAAGTCACCTGGAAAGCAAAGTTAGAAAAGGGTAAGTAAGTATAAATTTATAAACCCAACCCATCTCTTTCACCTCTGATCCATGTGTTTGCAAGACAAACCAAGACTGGCAGGAGCTGAGGCTAAAGTGCATCACTGTGGTACCGACCAGGTGAGCGGACTGCAAAATGAATCAAACCAAGTTAACCAAGGTCAGCTGCTGAAACAATAATATCAGCAGTGTTTCAGAGGATCATTATGGAGTTCAGAGTCTACACAATATGATATTCACAGTGTCAAGAAAAAAAAAATCCTCAACATGTTAAGAGATAGAAAGATGTGACCAATTCTTAAGGGACAAACAGCAGAAAATTACCACAAAATTATTCATTAGCTAGAAATATTAGAACTTTAAAAGCAGCCATTATATTCAATGAGGTGACAAACATACTCTCACCAAAATTAAAAGAATAACTGATATTTCCTATTTGAGATAATAACTTATTCAACTAAGTTGAATCCTAAATTACTACTGTAAGAAAATATACTTCTGAGTACAGAGTATGGTCAAATGGATATCCTGTGTAATGATTTCAACATTTCAGAATAAGACATCCCATTTTATTGCTAAACTTTGCCTCTATTGCAATAAGAACATATGTAAAGGCAAAATAAATATAGCAAATAGAACAAAACACCCATTATTAGTGTTATTTTCTTTTCCTCTCTAGCAGCTTAGTCTGGATTTGTAGGCGGCCATTGCACATGATCTTTTCCAACTGTCTGTTAAAAGATAGAGGAAAAATAGATAATCCAAGTAACTTAGGAGCTTGCCTCTTGTTTCTTCCGAGGCCCACTTCTGCAACTCAGAGAAGTCCTTGGAGAATGAGAACTTTCTCTGACAGCATAATTTGCCCAGTATCAAATTCATTTTGAGGAAAAATTGCCACTCTCCAGTTGATCAAGGGTCACAGGTGGAGAAAGTGACTACAGCAGCATCATAATCACTCCCCCAGGTAAAAGCCCCATTTGAGTGTGAATGGCAATGGTAACAAGACAAAGAACTCCACCACTAAAATTCCATCAGAGAAGTTATTACAGTCTTTGGCTTTATGGATTCTGTCAAAAAGAAATGACTTCAGCTGCTGCTGACTGCTAGCTGTAACCCCTGCCAAGTTCTATACAGAGGCCAGTAGAACAGCTTGTCGAAATTTCAATATAGGCTGACTCGGGGGGGGGGGGGTGGGAAACAAAACAGTAGTCCCCTATAGTCTTTATCTGAGCTGCATCGTAACTTTCAGAGAATCCAATATATAGTATGTGTTTATTTCCCAGTATAAATCCAATCTGAGAAATTCCCATCTGTATAGTTCTCCCAGGCACTCGACTTGATCCAACTTTACAATCTTATCAAACCTGCCTAGTAAGTAACTATTTAAATCTAAAAGAAAACTGGCTTCACTGAAGTAGGAAAGGAAGACTTTTCCTCCCATTTAATCAGCACAATTTTTCAGAGAAAATAACAAGTAGTCATATAGGAGTTTTGGTGCAAATTTTAGAAAAAAAATCCTTATTAGAAATTGATAAAAGAGCAGCACAATTTCCATTAAAATTGAATATAAAGAGACCAAGAGCTTACTGCCTAAAACATATCAATAAGGTACCTGGATATAAATTTCTAAATAAGAAAATAACCAACAGTCATGGAAGCCTTGTATCATTTCAGACACAAGGTATTGAGTGAGTAGTGAAAACAGGCATTTATCCAAATTACCACTTGTGAGATATTGCTTTACAAACATTTTTTAAACCCATAGAGGAGAGACAGTTTGGATTTTATTAAGATCAGAAAACATATAACCATCGTCTCATTCAAATAAAATGTTTTCTCTAGAATTAAATGTCTGAAGTTGATTTTAGCTACAATTTAAAAGCTTTACTAAATGTACACTATTGAATCTGGTTGTGTACCAGAGAAAAGCCATATGATTCTACTACATTTTACCCAGAAAGGAAAGGCAAATAACTTTATTTTTCAGGCATTTTTTTTTTCAGTCAATACACTCAAAACAGGAAAAATTGTACATATTTTTTTTTCTTTTCTCTCTTTTCATTTTACCTAGGTAACGTTGGTTTGTAACACAGTATATGATTTAGGGGACTAGGTTCACACCTCCAAAAATTTGTGTCACCAAACAAAAAACTGTTTTTATCTCACCACCATTTGAAGGAAGATTGAGACAAAGAAAATAGCTTACTTATAACAAACAACCGCCGTTTACTGTAGTAAGTGAAACAGACAGATCTAGATTTAGCTAAAAATATATGACTAAAGCAAACTACAAGGAAATCTGATCATCCAAGCTAAATTATTTAAATATTAAATAGGCAAAGATAGCCTGTTTGTGATAGAAAGTGGCAGACATCCTTCTTTGTTAAAGCATTTTCTTCCAATCCTTAGATTGCCTTTTCATTTTGATGATTATTTCTGTGCTATACAAAATCTTTTAAGTCTGATACAATTCGAGTAGTTTATTTTTGCTATTTCTGCTTGTGGATTTTTTTGTTTTGTTTTTGTCATATGCAAAAAATAATGGCCAATATTACTATTAATAATATTTCCCTATTTTTCTAGTATTTGATAGAAGCCCAAAATCACTTTATATGAATATTCAATTTTCCTAACGTGATTAAAGAGATTATGTTTTCCTCATAGTCTCCTCTGCCAAATATTAATTGGCTGTGTATACATGGGTTTATTACTTGGCTCTTCTTCCAGTTACATTGGTTAACATATCAGGTTTCATTTTACCTGTGACCTCGTACTTGGAGAAAACAGACATCAGGCCTGAGTCCAGGTCCTGACCCTCGAATGTTGCCGCCTGGTCGACCTCTGACTAGGCTCTGTGAGGCCAGATGCCAAAATTCAGGTCCTGGATCCTAGATCTGGCTGGCTGGTGGACCTTCGGACTTGAGCCACAAGGCCTGAGGCCTGACTCTCTGGTCAAGGGTCCAGGTACAGACCTCGAGGTTGTATCCGCAGGGCCAAGGCCTGGGTCTACCAGGAAGCAGTAAACCTCCTACATGGAGCCGTGTGGCCCGAGGCAGTAGTTTTGTTCCTGGGTATGTCCTGCTGATCTGTCTCAGACTTGTAGCCAGGAGGCCTGAGACCTGAAAAAAGAGTAAAGGGTTTGGAATCTTAGATTCATCCAGCTGGTAGACCTTGGACTTGGAGGCGCAAGGCTGGAAACCTGAATTCATCTAATGGTTCTGTTTTCCCATGTCACATTTTCATTATGTGTCACCATCTTTATAATCAGTAGGTTTGTGATTGCATGTTAATGTTGATAGAGGTGGCTTTCAGTCTACAGATTGCACTAGGTAATGTGGGTACTTTAACAATACTGTGTTTTTTTTTTTTTTTCCTACCCATGAACACAGATTATCTTTATTTTTTTATTCTTATATCTGACAGGGTAGAAATATTCAAAACATATAAGGAACTCATACAACTTAATAGCAGGAACAAATAATCCGACCAAAACATAGATGAGACATGTAAATCATAGACAAGATGACATGTAAGTTAGCAACAACTACATTAATAGATGCTTAATATCACTAATAATTAGGAAAATGGAAAATCACAATGAGATATCAACACATACTAAAGACAGGTTTGGTTCCTGCATGTAGAATGTAGGAGTTCCACAGGCCTCTCGTCTTTCTACACCAATTCTGTTATCCCAGCCAAAGCTGGAAACTTCTGTGCTACACCTACAAGTCTTTTCAAGATAAACCTTTCTCAAACTTAGTGCTTTGAGGGGATTTGACAGCTTTTATCTCCTTTATCTGCCTTTTATGTGGCTGAATACTATTCTGAGACACCACTTCTGATCATTATAAAGTATTTAAAAAATGTAGTCACACTTAGTTTCCTTTTAAGTCACATATTGCCTGGTTAATCTGCATTTGATCTTTGCTCTGAAGCCATTCATTATTTTTTACATAATTTGTTCTGTGAAGAAGTTTGAATTTCAAAACCACTAAGTCCTGGCTCCTTTTAAATATTCATTCCCTCAATTTTCTCTCTTCTCACTCAAGTATCTACCTAGAAATAATTTTATTTTTAATGTGTATATTGATATATACAGATTATCAAAAATCTGAAATTTTTGATAAAATTATGGCCAGTAGCATCACCTTTGGACTTTGATTAGAAATGCTTCTTTTTGGAGCAGGTGATCTCCAGCCACTTCCTTCCCTCTCTCCCCCTGAAGTAAATCAACCCTCTCCAACCATAAGGTACAACCATAAGATCAAGGGCAAATATCAGAAATTAGATTGTCAAGACCACTGTTAATTTAGGTAAAATGAGTTATTTCAACTTGTAACAATCAGCTAGGATTATGAAGCCAGGAATCAAGAGTGGATTTGTAGAATTGTGTGTCTCTTAATATTGAGTGGACTTGCCGAAGGGAAGGCAGTGTTGGGAGGCAGTGCTGGCCTAATGACGGCCAGCAGGCAACTGTCCAGGAAGCAATGCATGCATCGGGTGAATAATTTACATGTGTGGTGGCTGTAAACTCAGGTTTTCACAAGTTGCTCCTTACAGAAAAATTAAATGACACACCTTGTACCAAATAGGTTATGCCTTATGGTGTAAATTAAACCAACATTCTCAGCAAGTGAAAGCTTATTTCTGCTAAGTAGTTTTTCAAGCTGTACATACAAGTAATAAGGTACAGCATGTACCAGCCAGTCCCTAGTCAACTGAAGTCAGCAGAGTATATGAAACTGATTACCAGGGATAAATTATCTGGGCTTCCAGTATTTTAATATGTCTCTCTAGAAGCTGTGCAGTCTGTAATATCACAATGTATAAATGAAAAGAGAACAAGTTATTTTTTAATTGTATTTATTTAATTTTGTATATTTTTACATCATTTTTTTTTATTTTTGCACAATGTATGCTTTTTCATCTTGGTTATAGTCCCCAAATAAGGGACCAAGTGAAACACTAATTATAATAAAGTAAAAATTAAGAGTACAAATTTTAAGGAAGGATGGTAAACGTCTTAAATTGTTAGAAATCAGCTTTAGTATATATCTTTTTAAAATTAGCATTTATTACCAAGTAGGTGATATAACTTTCTGTATGAGGGTAGCTAATACACAACAGTAACCAGTGAAAGAGAAAAATAACAGGGAAGTTAAAAATAAAAACAAAATCCTACACATTATTTCAGGATATATAAGGAATATCTTATTCTTAACATAAAGGAATAGAATGTTAATAAAAAACAATTTCTTGCTTGTAAACTTTTGTTCTCTGAGCTCTAAATTTATTTATTTTTAAATATTTATTAATGCACACAAGAGCTGGGGTACAGGCCAGAGATATGGGGGGTGAGTAGATTAACCAGAGACAGTGGGGAGCAGAGCAGGCAGATTGACTGAAATTCACTGTTGAGGGGAGCAGTGGGCGAGTCAGGAGAGGTCTGCTGTGCCATGTGGTTTGCTCCTTGGCCGGCTAGGGATTGAACTTGTGCTGCAGGGTTACGGATAACTTCATAGGTTGTGTCTTAACCCCTTGCACCATCAGGGCAGCACTGAGCTCTAACTTTAAAAACTGAGTTCAAATTTCAACATTGTAAATCCCTTTAAATTGTATTTATGTTATTTTCATGTAAATTGCATTTTATTACTTTAAATTGGACAATATTATTTGCCTTCATCATGCTTGAAGCAATGTGGCTAACTAGTTAACAAGTTTAATTCAGAAATTCAGAATCCTGATTTATATTTGTTCACTTCAGTTACACATCAAGTATTATATTGTTCTTTTCAGAAAAAGAAATAATTTTAATACTTCAGAGGCTTACATGTATTAGGCAAGTTCATCAGGGCAATGCAAATGGAAGTATAACTACAGTTCTCAATTCCAAACCCCAGGTGGTAAGGGATCAGTTAAATGCATTGTGTAACATTCTCTAGTAGAATTATCCTCAATCCACAAGCCAATGTTGCATATACTTGGAGAATATTCCACCTGGAAGGAATGCTTTTTAATTGTAGTGGTTATGGTCTTAGTCGATTAGATCATAGTTGAATTGAAAATTCACAAATATATTTATAGGACTGTTGGGCAAAGTGAAGCAAGGAGAAACTGGTTTTATTGGGGATAAGGGAACATTTCTGGAATGCGATCGAAGTCACCTTAAAGCTGGGCAGAGCAATAATCTGCAGCTCTTTCTTGAACTAGTGAAGAATATTGAATTTGTTCTTCCACAGACACTGTACTTGATCGTGTTTCTCATCTAAGGTTGAGTGACTAGCATATTAATTCAGCATATTAATTCACAATTCTTACATGGAGCAGGAAAGCTGGGGCAGGAAGGGATATTTATTGTGTTTGCAGTAGGAGAAAGAATGTATTGTTTTTCTTTAGTTCCAGAAAAAGAAACTGGGAAGCGTCAGTATACTAGAGTTAAGAAAAACTTGAGACCTTACTGTGATTAAACAGCACAGAAGGAGAACAGCACTGAGACATAAGCATAAATATTGCTTAGATGGTTGTGCTTTAAAAAAAAAAAAATCTGGATTCCTGTCTTGAGAAAACATTGGGTGCAATCATGTTTCTGTAGGGAGCAAGCATATATTCAATTCAGGAAAGGATTATTAAGACAAAGATAAATGAAAAGAAAAATCATGGAGTTTAAGGTTTTGAAAGTCTGCAACAGAGAGTATTCAGAAATGGCTGAGGGTTATCTGACAAGACTGAACTGTTAGAAAGGTAGAAAATGCAACTGACTGAATGTCACAATCAAAAGGAATAAAAAAAAACATTTGCATAGATAGTAGCTCCTCTTCCCAAAATATTGTATTACTACCATAATTAGCCATTTAAATATTTTTAAAATATCATTCTTGTTATAGCAATAGCAGTTCATTGTAAGGAATTACAAATTAGCCTCCTGATGCAAGAGTTTTCTCAGTTAAGTTTTAATTTCACAGGTGGTGGAGCTTGGACAGCTGCCATGGATCAGGAAACAGACTGTCAAAGCTAAAACTATTAAGCCTAACTCAAGTTCAGGTTATATGAACTCATAGTACATCTCCCAACTCAGCTCTATTACAATATATTACAATTTCATATGGGTAGTAAAACTGAGATCCTTGAGAAAACCAAGAAATTCAGAAATATTTATACTCAGTTTAGAAGGAACATAGGAAGTACCATAGTCACAAGGAAAGGACAAGGAAGCAAAATTTTGGTTTTATGCTTTTGAAGGATAAAAGTTTTCTAACAGAAATCAATGCCCCACTACAAAACTTAATTTAACTATGAGCTATATCAATTGTTCATAGTGGATAGAAATCCCAACCATCAATAAATATTAAAAAAATAGACAAGATTGGATTTATGCTTAGACTTCATGGCAGGAAAAGTATTATGAAAATTTGATGTCATGCCATATATGATATGCTCCCTGAAAAAAAAAAGGCACTTTCTGAAGATTAGCTAACAATAAAATAAGTAATTTTTCAAAAACAAACTTGATTTCTAATGAAAATTCTCCGTAAAGAGTCATGTTCCATTTTATGAACTTTTAATAAAATTTCACTTCTGAAAAAGTCCTCACAGAGGACAATAGGCAAAGATGAACAAATTGCGTGTGTGTGTGTGTTTCATACATTTCTTCAAAAGATATTGGAAGTATCTATAAATTGGAGAATTTTCATTGTTGAAATCCAAGATGTAGGTATACCAAGAATGACAAAAGTCAGAAACTGCATTTTCTTACCTTCATGGTACTTCAAAAATTGGTTTTAGAGAAGATGAATTACTTTAAGTCTCTTTAGTCTCCCAGGACTGGGCAATTAAAAAAAAAAAAATGAAGGTCACATGATGCAAGTGAAAGGAGGTATTGAGCACACTGGTTATTTGTTCATATTGAAGTCACATTGGTTTACATCACTGTATGTGATTCGGACTATAAGTAAGATAGTTGCAAAAAACTGGGAGGGGGAAGAGCAGGAAAATTAATGGTCAGTGGGTGTAGTTTATTGTAGGGTGAAAATGTTCTAAATTCTGCAAAACTTTGAACAAGTCAATATGCTCATCACCACTAAACTCTAAGGCACAGTGGACTATTGTGGAAGACTATGGGACTATGATGATAAGTGTGGCTTGGTGACATACATCTTTAGAGGTGAGAGTCTATACCTCTGAATCATAAAGTATTGTTAACCAATGTTACCTCAATTAAAAATGAAATGGTCACAGTGATAAATTTAATATATGTGTTTTTAGTCTGATAAAAATCTAGTATAGTACATTTGTTGAGTACTGTCTCTAAGTAAATATGTTCTAATATTTTGGATATATAGAAATGGTAGATGTATTAATTTATATTATATTTCAGTAAATAAAACAAGTACATGCGTTTCAATAAGTAACCACCCAAAGAAAAAATTAAACTATTGGGAATAAGATAGAAAAATAAATACTGTAATTCAAAGAAAGTAAGAAATAACCAAACAAGGTATATAGAACAGAAAAGGATAATAGAATAGAAAATAAAATAGAAGAATAAAACAACTAAAATTTTAAAAATATAAATTATTTTTTTCAATTTCTAAATCATTGTACAGTCAGCATCTCAGCAACTGTATCACCTTGATATGTGGCACATAACATAGAATTAAGGGGCATAATTAAAAGGTAATGTCAACAATGAAAAGTATTAAATTATTTCATCTGGACACATTAGGGACAATAATTCCACATTTTCTGAAATGCCTCATGATTGTAATCCTATTTTCACTTGGTCAGAATAAAGTATGCTTCTGAAAATTCAGGTATTAACATTCAGGACTAGAGAATCTAGAATATCAGATCATTTACTGTGAAACTTGACAATTTAATTCAGTTTTCTCAATAACATATAAAATGAAACGGAGAAAGATATAAACACATGGTTGAGTGGACACATATATCCTGCTACTACTACTATAATTCAGACGAAACTCATTAGCAGGAATCTCTTGGTAGCAATGTATTTAAGGTCACTCATTTTATAATCAGACCTGATAAAAATGCAAAACTCACTCAGCAGGAACAGGAGTGTGGAACAATAATATCATCAGCAGGAAATAGCTCTGGGAAGAGTATTTGATTCAACATAGGATTTGAAGTTGAAAACATACTTACCCACTCTGGAAACAGCTGATGCATAACAAGAATATTTTCCCTGTGATCTCAATTTTTCACTCTTTTTTTTTCCATGCCCTGATTCTCTTTACATTTCTTTGATGATTTCCCCTGGTTCTCACCCCTACTTCTTATACCTTATCCTCTCAAAAAGACTGAAATTGGCAGCCTTCCTAAGGAAAACATAATCTACCTTAGGTTGCTGTTAAAAGGTACGCAATTCCAGGGTTTAAATTGTATATAAAAAAGCAATCAAACCCATCACCTGGAAACCACCCCACCCTGGGAGAGAATATACCCATGTAAACAGCACTCTCCTCTTACTTGACCAGTAAGGACTATGAATGCAGAAATGATGCTGAAATAGCCTGTAACATGGCCCTCAAAAGGATGTTTATTCCAGGAAAGAGAAATATTATGTACTTTCTTTTTTTTTTATTGAATTCTAGGGAATTGTGAATGCTTTCTTTCCCTCAAAAAAAATACTGATTCTTTTGATGGAGAGAAACAATCTGAATTTCAGAAGCTTTAAGTATCCTTTCCACATTACCATAGCTAATCAATTTAATAAGTAGATTTGGATTTCATTGGAAACAGACCATATTGATATAATCTACAACTTGATTCCAATGAAATTCAGTAATATATAGATGTAGATATAGTCATTTATTGTACGCTACACAAATAGCATACATGACAAAAATTTCTTTGATTTATCATATTGGTTTTTTTTTAAGATTTATTTATTTATTTATTTATTTATTTATTTATACATACAAGCACTGGGTACAGTCAGAAGCGCGGGAGGGTGAGAGAATTCACCAGAGCCAGAGTGGGGAGCAGAGCAGGCAGAAGGACTGAAGTACACTGCTGAGGGGAGCAGTGGGCGGCAGGAGAGGTCTGCGCGCCATGTGGGACCCTCCTCCGGTGGTCTGGGAGCAGCCGGGGATTGAACCGGCGAGTTAAATGTTTACCTTTACCTTTCCTTTACCTTTTAGAATCGTGGCATATATTGATTTGTTTTTGCCTTTAAGACTTCTGATTGAATTATAAAATATGTATAATTGGTTGAAGTTTACCACATGAACAAAAGAGTATATAAATAAACTCTAATTGCATAACCTTATAAATATTCCAAATAAACAAAACACAGATCAAGAATTATAATGTTGAATAACCAACTCTACTTCCCCATTATTAAACTTGCATAACTAATTAAGAGAGTTCTCTTACCATATATTATGTTTGACTGTAGAACACTTTATAAGTTGCATTAGAGCAATTTGAGTATTTTTGGTATTGAAATAACCATTATGTTTGTATGAGTATATTAGCACGAGTATGTTAATTCTTACTGCTCTCTAAAATCATATGCAAGTATATAACATAATTTATTACATATTCTTAATGGATATTTGATTTTTATTTTTTGTTGGTATGATGAGCAGTAAGAGGGTTATAAACATCTTTTTATGTCTTTATTTGTAATCCTTTTTTCTGCTTAATTTTCTTTTTTCAAAAGCTTAAGACATCATATATAGCATTGATTTTTTTTAGTCTTCTTACTGTTATAAGCTTCAAAGCTACTGTTATAAGCTTCAAAGCTATTAATTTTCCTTTAATTACAGATAATAAATGTTAAAATACTGTATTTTCAATATTCAGTCCAAAATACTTGCTATTTTTCATTTTGGGTTCTTCTATGTCCCTTGCATTATTTTTAAATCTTTTTTTTTTTAAGATTTATTTATTTATTTGTTTATTTTATTTATTTATTTATTTATTTATTTATACAAGCACTGGATACAGTCAGAAGTGCGGGAGGGTGAGAGAATTCACCAGAGCCAGAGCGGGGAGCAGAGCAGGCAGAAGGACCGAAGGACACTGCTGAGGGGAGCAACGGGCGGCAGGAGAGGTCTGTGCGCCATATGGACCCTCCTCCGGTGGCCAGGGAGCAGTCGGGGATCGAACCTGCACTGCAGAGGCTGTGGGCAGCTTTGCAACCCAGCGCTCAACCGCTGCGCCACCGGGGAGGCCCTCCCTTGCATTATTTTTGAAGTGTGAATTCCATGGCAAACATTTATGAATTTTCATGATGCTTGCTAGTATCTACTAGCTAAATTCCACTTGGATGGACAGTATTCTCTAGTTAATTATCATACTTAGTAACATGCTGGGACTTGTTCTATGTCATATGCTGTGAACATTTTCATAAATGAGCTAGGGAAACTTGACAACAATGAATGTATTTTCATATACTGTATGTCAATCAGGACAAACGTATGAATTTTATCAAGATCTTTTTTTTAATTGAGCTTTTTGTCAGTTTGACAATTCAGTGATTAATAGAGATGCTTAAATTTTAAGTATTTATGTTTGTAAGTTATAGTTCTACATTTATTCATGCTAAATATTATAATACTTTGAAGACATGAATAGCATGCTAAGTATATCTTATAGCTAAACTACCCTTTAATCCTTATGAAATTTCCATCCCTCTTTCTGATTTTTGTCATCTACCACATGTGATATTTGAAAAGTTCAACGAGAATTCCTTTCATTAGTATATAAAAGATGTAATTTTCTATGTTTTACTTTTTTTTTTTTTAGTTTCCCTATCTACAAGGACATTTCCTATAAAGAGTACAAGGTTGGATTTTGGGGATCCAAATGTGACAGATTTTGTTACATTACTTTCCCACATACTGATAGTTCAGATTTATTCTATTATCTTGCCATTCTATTTATTATTTGTCTTCTTCTATTCTTTATTTTATTTTACTTTTTCCCTTAATTTAAACTAAAAAAAAACAATTTTAATTGATTTTTAGATCCGATCAATGAAACTGAATTTTTGATCTAGTATCCTATATTTTAGCACATGAGTAGATTTGTGTACATCCCCCCTCATACAGAGTATTAAACAATTCTGTTATTCCACAAAACCCTGTCATTTTATGACTTTAAAGTAAAAAAGTCCCCATTTTTTTAATGCCTAGCAAAGCCACTGATCTTTTCCCTATGGTTCTGCCTTTTTGAGGATGTTGAAAGTACTGCATAACTGGAGTTTGTATTTGTAACCTTTGTAGAATGACTTACTTTACTCATGTAATGCTTTTATGATACAATGAAGTTATTTTGTATCTTAACAAATTTTGAAATACTGTATTTTCAGTATGCAGTTCAAAATATTTGCTGTTTTTCATTTTGGGTTCTTTGTTCCTTTTTGAAGTGTGAGTTTCATGGCAAACATTAGTGAATTTTCATGATGCTTGCTAATGTCTCCTAGCTAAATTCTGCTGTAGATGGGCAGTATTCTCTAGATAATTATCATACTTTGTAACATGCTGAGACTTGTTTTTGTCGTATGCTGTCACCAGTTTATTTTTTAGTAATATTTCACTGAATGAATTAACCACATTTGTTTACCCACCTGTTGTCGAAAAATCCTTTGTGCTCTGCCTATTTATACCCCCCCACCCCAAACATCTGGCAAGCATCAGACTTATTTCTCAATCTTCATAGCTTTGTCTTTTCCAGGATATAGTACATTTGGAATCATGCAGCATGCACACTTTCAAATGTTTTCTTTCACTCTTAGTAATATGCATTGGAATTTCCTACATGTATTTTTGTGATTTGATAGCTCATTTCCTTTTAGCACTGGTTAATATTCCCTTGTCTGCCTGTACTGCAGTTTATTTATTCACCTATTAAAGAGAACCTTGATTATTTCTAAGTTTTGACAGTTATGATGAAAGCTGCTATAAGCATCCACATGTGGGTTGTGTATATGTAAGTTTTCAATACACTGGAACAAATACTCAGGATCTTAGAGTAAGATCAAAACAAATATTTCAGGATCTTAGAGTAAGAACATCTTCCATCAGCAATGAAAATGAGCCCTTTTCCGTTATTCCACATCCTTTCCAGTAACTGATATTGTCAGTGTTCTGGCACATTCTAATGAATGGGGAGTGGTGTATTATTCCTTTAATTTATATTTCCCTGGTTATCTATGGTATAGAGAATCTTTCCCTATGCTTTTTTACCATCCTTGAACAACTTTTTTTGTGTTTATTTCCTACCTATGACCCTTTGGTGAAGTGTCTGTTTCATTTTGATCTACAAATATTTTCTGCCACTCTAAGTCTCACCTCATCATCATTATGAAATCATTTCTGAAAAACTACGTAGCTATTTTTTTTTTTAATTCTTGATGTCAGGTCCTCGAGCCTTATATAGCTTAAAAAGTCATAAACTGTCATTAAGGGAAAACCACTATATAGAGAGATCTATTTTCCACTTCTCTGTTATATATTCTTGTTACCCTGATTCTCTATCCTACTTTTTGTTTTTTATTAATATGCATACATGTGAACACGAAGGCACACACATACATAACTTCCTAACAAGCATTTATGGAAGGTAAGATTTTGAATGTTGTTTTGAAAATACAACTTTTATTCTACTTTGTCCCTGGATTGATATATATTTAGTGCATTTTATTTTTTAAGATTTATTTATTTATGCATACAAGAACTGGGGTGTCAAACCAGAAGTGCAGGGGGTGAGAGGATTCACCAGAGAGAGTGGTTAGCAGAACAGACAGATTTACTGAAATACATGCTGAGGCGAGCAGCAGGTGAGACAGTAGAGGTCTGCAGTGCCTTGTGGGTCAGCTCCCTGGCTGGCCGGGGATCAAACTCTGTGCTGCAGTGGCTGGCAATAGCTTGATAGTGCTGTGTCTTTAATCCTGGAGCCACTAGGGAGGCCCTATACTTAGTGCATTTTAAAAGGAAAAGTGACCAAACAATATATGTGAAAGGAAACTGGGAGGGTATAGAAAATGACATCTTTAGCCAATGTTAGAAGTACTGTGTCTGAATGTATAAAAACATCTGCTGTTACTATAAATGTCAGTGCTCTGAGAAAAATGAGTAATAATGACAAAATTAGGAAATTCTTTTTATGATCAATTTTTTATTAAGGCACTGTTGGTTTAGCACACATATTACAGGGGTATATGTTCACATCTCTTCAAGTAAATGTTATCAAAACACTCCCACCACAAATCAACACTACATACAGGCAGATGTGCTGCCTGCATCCTTAATTCCCCTCCCTCCATCCTGCATGGTGACCCCAACTTTGTTATTTTTTTTCACTTTTTAAATTGTGTTATTTTTTTAATGAATTAATATTAGTTTATAACCTGCATATGATTTGGTGGTACGGGTTCACACCTCTTATCTGTTTGTTATCACAGCACATCCAGTTTCAAGGCATCCATAAACATCACTGTCCATTGGACAACTCCTGGCTTTGTTCCACACCCCCTGTCTTCCACTCTGGTGGCCATAATTCTAATTAGATTTCTAGGGTTTGTTTTGAGTTAGTTTTCTCTGCATGGATCTTTCCCCATTTTTGTTAAATTTACTCTACTTATTTTCTCTAGTGAATACTTTTATTTCACATAAATATTTTCAAATCACAACAAAGAATTATTTTCAGATTCTGAGATTGTTACAGGGCAGGGAGAGGAGCACCCCAGAACCCCAGACCTGCCCAATGTAAATAGAATCTGCTATGCGCCACATCAAGTCAAAACATGTAAAACCTTTAATGGAAAGGGACTTTAATAAATTAGTGAACAATACAGAAAATATAAAGAATATAGTTTCTAAATCAAGCACCCAAAGTTAACCATCCCCTCGTGGGTAAAAGTCCATCGAAGCAGGATTGGCCCAAAGCAAGGTCCCAAAGCTGCCAGAAGTGTAAAGCACCTTCCAGCAGGGACCCATAGAAAAGGGTCAGAAACAGACAAGTCTGGGAGGAAAAAAGCAAAATCAAGATAAAAGTAGCAATTGTTAACCTCCCCACGGGTCTCTCACCCACATCTGTGTCACCCAGTCCACGACCAAAAGGCAAGCGCAGTTTCTTCATGTGTCTCTCTGCTCCCTGTGCCTCCTCCAGGTCTTCTTTCGGCTCCATCCTGCCTCCTTCCTTCTCAGTCTCCTCTGCAGCTTCTTCTCCCTGCTCAGCTCCACCCTCCTTTGGGTGGGGCAGGGAACCTGGAACTTCCCTTTTCCTAGGCACCACCATGTTACAAGATGAATATTCACAAGATAGTATTCACCAAAATGGATTTGTCTGTCTATTATATCTTTATCCACCTATCTATAAATATATTGTCAAGAAAATGCTAATAGTAAGCTTCCTAATTGAACTATGGGCAACCTAAGGGATAGGGAGAAACATTGCTAGCAATTATTAATATTTAAATTAGTTTGGGTAGATCACACACACATACATAAATCTGTAAATTATTATAGAGTTTAAAATTGGGGATACTTTATGAAGGTTTAGATAGATTAAAAACTTTTTCAAAAGCATTGTTTCTGCAGTGGTAATTTAGACAATGTGATAATTACAATGCCTTCAAATATTATTGCACTTGAAAAACTGGTGACTAGGTACATAGCTTGAAAATTAGAAGTTGTTCCATAGCTAGTTTTTCAGTTAACCTGCATGGCAACATAAGAAAGTGTCTCACAAGACATGAATAATTTGTTTTGTCCTACATGAGCTTTGAGAATAGTCAGCAGGGAAGGTAAGGATTGAATGGTGACAGCTTAGCATCCTTAACAGAATCATCCTTGACTTGAGAAAAAGAAAATAACCACTTATATTTTAAAGCCATATTTCTCCCCCTTCTTCTTCTACCTCTTCTTTTTCTTCTTCTTCTGACTTTCTCCCCCTCTACGTCCTCCAGGTTCTCCTCCTCATCTTTTCCTAGGAGTCACTACTGCTTCGCCAATTAATGGAGACAATAGGCTTTTATCTGACTGGTTATGGACAGAAAGTCACAGCAGTTATTGACCACTCTACCCTAAGAGATGACAATTGCATCTTGGTTATTAGAGAAAATTAGAGGTAGGAAACATCCTGTAACACTCCCTGCTGAACTTTTGACTTCAGAAGTTATAGTGCTTCCACCCTGTTTAATGGGTTTGAAGTTTTAATCCAGCAGAGATGTGGCAGCATCCTGTGGTCAATTGAATGGATTCATGCCGTGTACTTTGTACAAGAAATCTTTTCATTTCACTGTAGTATTCTTTTTCTACATAATAGGAAACAGTCAAAACTGGAGATTTCAGTTCCCATTTAAGAACGTTACACATAAAATGGACAGTTATACCAGTTTGCCTATTTTGTTTGCTTTTTATATTACAATAAAGACAGAAAGACCTCCTTCTCTTGTTTAAATTGAATTTGTATCAAAACTGGAAACTACTGAGCTTAACAATTAGATTTTATTTTCTTTTGTGTGTGGAGATATCACATTATTTAAAAAAGTTTTTGTGGCATCTCCAGTTGCAAATATAAAGAATTATGAGAGATACTTAAAAATCTTATAAATCTGGGGCCTCCCTGGTGGCGCAAGGGGTTAAGACACAACCTATGAAACTATCCGCAGTCTCTTCAGCATGAGTTCGATCCCCCAGCTAGCCAGGAAGCTACCCACATGGCGCAGCAGACCTCTCCTGACTCACTCGCTACTCCCCTCAGCAGTGTACTTAGGTCAGTCTGCCTGTTCTCTTCCCCACTCTGTCTCTGGTGAATCCTCTCACTCCCCACAACTCTGGCCTGTACCCCAGCTCTTGTATGCATAAATAAATAAATCTTAAAAGACAGAAAAAGAAAATCACTATAAAAAATCTTATAAATCTGCTGGCTCTTTTAAATGATGATACACTATCCTTTCATGCAGAAATAGGATGGAAAGAGTGTGAAAAATATCAGAGTCAGATCATTCCTCTATTATTTAATTAAGCCCTTTGAAAAAAAGGCTTATTCATAATGTTTTATTAGACCTCAAGTTATACATAAAATTTACAAATTCATTCTATCAGCTTAAGTTAAAGTTGATCAGTCAAATAAATACTTATAAGTAAATTATTAGCACATTCTGACTATTACAGTGCTTTAAATTTTAACTGGCATAGTAAAAATTAAAAGAAAGAAAAATAAGAGGAAAACTCATAAATGTTTTGAAGTCCATATATAAATTTCTTATGATTTCTATATGCCATAGGCTTTCCCATATCATTTCCTGTTTATTTGCATTAATACCACCTGAAATGCTTCTTTATGTCTCTTCCAAATATCCCTGCAGTGATTTATTCAGCAAACAATTATTTATTATTTGCTACTAGGTATCAGGCAGTTTTGTCTCTGTAAGTCAAGATTCAAATCTAATGTCATCTTCACCACTAGTCATATATATAAGCTAAATATAAACCATTTATCCATATTTTATTGGACATAAGAGAATGTGAGCCATCTATTTGAACTACTAGAAGTTAATAAAATGTATATAATGATATAAAATTTGGATAATTGTATATATAATCTATGGCTACTTAAAAAAAAAAAAAATAGGAAGAACCAGATAGAACTTCTGTAACTTTCTTAATAGCCTGGCAAATCCCATGTCAGTCCCGCTACCTTCCATTAGTTAAAAGTGAGTCAACTAGTTCAGCTCCTGGTTAAGAACAGTTGAATTAAATCCCCATCATCATGGGAGTACTAAGTTATTTACCAAAATGTCTTGAAACAATTAAAATTAGTTTTATGATCATAAATTATTTTCTTTGCTCCCATGTGTATATTGTATTCCATATTACCTAAGATCCTCTGTAATCTGATCTATTATTATATCACTAGTATCAGTTTTAGGATCCTATAATCTAATTGAGATTCAGGAACAGATGGATTCTTTGCTAAAATTGTTTGGGTACCACTCTTTGAATAGCATTTCTTCTTAATCAGAAATCTTGTCAAGTCATCTCCCCTTGTCAATCTTAGGGATAATACAAAGTAACCATTGTAAATGAGAGGCAAAGAAGTGTCACAATTCTGAAATTATCCTGGCAATTCTTGGTTGTCTCTTAATTTCTGCAATTTCATGACTTGGGAATGGAAATTCTGTTAAAGAAAAGGTAACCCATGTTTGTAACTAAGTGATTTTTTTTTTCTGCCTCCTCTTGTACATAGTAGTTTGGGAGTCCAGAGTATATTTTTAAAATTCTATAACATCTCTTCCCCTTTTAGTATAAATAGGACTGTTCCCACTCACACAAATTTCTTAAACATACTGTGAGTTTTCTGTAAGGCCTATTGGAGTTCATTTCATAATGGGATTCTTAGAAACTAAGTTTTTATAGAAATATGTGTCACAGAAATAAAGACCGCTAATACTGTCTTTACAGGCTTAGTTATTTGAATGACTTATAAGACACTATTGTAGATTTTCTGAGACCTTAACCAAAGATTTCAAAGTCACCTTCCTAGCTTTCTTTAAACCACTTTTCTTAACAGCAAAGTGAATGTGATCTTTGCTGGGAAACAACTTTTTACTTTGAGGATCATTTAAAGATTCTGGAGAGATCTAGAGAGATTAAGAATGTAATAGTCAAGATTTGACGTAGTTATATATAAAAGTTTTTACTTCCCGGGCCTCCCCGGTGGTGCAGCGGTTGAGCGCTGGGTTGCGAAGCTGCCCGAAGCCTCTGCAGCGCTGGTTCGATCCCCGGCTGCTCCCCTGCCACCGGAGGAGGGTCCCACATGGTGCGCAGACCTCTCCTGCCGCCCGCTGCTCCCCTCAGCAGTGTACTTCGGTCCTTCTGCCTGCTCTGCTCCCTGCTCTGGCTCTGGTGAATTCTCTCACCCTCCCGTGCTTCTGACTGTACCCAGTGCATGTATAAACAAAACAAACAAACAAACAAATAAATATATAAAACATGCCTCTATAAATATAAAAAATAAAAAAAATTTAAAAAAAAAGTTTTTACTTCCCCATCTAGATTTTTTCTTTAATAAACATTATACCTATATAAAATAGATATGAGGTCTTATTTATCATCTCCCTGAAAATGCTAATAAAGAATTATATATTGTATCAAGTACTATCATATTATATACTTGGATTTATGTACACAGCATTCCCATTGTCTACGTCTTTAAGTTTGTTTTCTTCTATTAACACAGTTTAGTTTGTTTTCTTTTGGTAGGGTTCCCGGAATATCTTTTACTTCTTGGTTATCAGATAAGTGAAAAATTGCTGTTCTCTTGGAAGAGAATTATCTTTCAAGTGTCTGATCTAAAATGGGAATGCAGAGGGAAATAAAGTTGGTCAGGTTCTGTATTAATTTATATATGGAGCTATAAATTTGGAAGAGATGGCTCCTTGCCCATAATGGCAGCCAAATCTTACTTAAGACTATATTCTAGTTCTCTCAGACATAAAAATTCACCCTGGAGCATCCAGGACACTCATTCTGTTTATTTACCAAGCTAATCTCTGAGTATTAGCTCAAGTTTAAATGCATGAGCCAGACAATTTGCAAATGGGAATTGACACACAAGAGTAGCTTTTTTAAAAGCTAATTGGTCTTGCAATTGCTGTTAGCAACTTCTATTCATAGCTCTGCTTGTCCTTGATTTGGGTTCCTTGCTCACAGCATCCACCTAAGAATTATTTACTTGTTGGTTCTGTCATGTGCATTGTGAGTTTTTCAAAATTTGATTTAATATCTAGCCAGCTGTTATCTCTGTCTGTCTTTCTACCTACCAACCTTTCTAATTTGGATTCTCTGGGAAAAAGAAAAGTATCATAATAAATCATAATTATAAAAATTTTACTATATTTCTAAGGTGTCAAGAGAAGTAGAAGTAGGTATGGAGAGTCTCTGAAAATGAGTCAAATTTGACTCCATTGCACAAAGATTGGAAAGAAAGATCAGATCATGGGAAATATCAAACATTAGAGTAGCTCTGGGAAAGCTTGGTCAGGCTCACAGAGAGGTCTGAATTAATGCTGCCTATAATAGGAGCCCTTCACTGACTAAGTGCTTAGCCCTAGTTGCCACCATTTCTATCAGTGCCCTGCCACAGACCAGGGAAGATATGGCCTAGGCTCAATGTTGTCGGGAATCCTGAGGTAACAGCAGTTGGGACTGCCAGCTAACTCTTCTTCACAGAGCAGTTTCTCTCATTTTTTAAAAAGATTTATTTCATTTATTTATGCGTATAAGAGCTGGAGTATAGGCCCAGCTCTTATGTGGAGGAGAGTGTGTGTGAGATGATTCACCAGAGACAGAGTGGAGAGCAGAACAGGCGGATTGACTGAAATACACTGCTGAGGGGAGCAGAGGGTGAGACAGAAGAGGTTTGCTTGGCCACGTGGTTCAGCTCCCTTGCCAGGGTTCGAACTCATGCTGTGGTGGCTGTTGATAGTTTCCTAGTGCTGAGATTTAACCCCTTGCGCCAGCGGCCAGCAGTTTCTCTTTTAAAGGGGCTGTTGAACAGCATGCTCCTAGGTTCCTGCAATAATACATTTTAGATTCTTCAACTGTTACGGACTGTTGGTATGATTTTCAAGAAAAGCCAAGTATTTAATATAACTTTCTTTTGTTACTCTTTTAAGGCTAGAAATGTAACTATATAACTTGCATCGATTTTATTTAATGTAAAAATATTTGAGATGGATATATATATGTTAATTTGGTATCGATTTTCATAAAACAGGTAATATTTAATCAGCTATTTAGAACTTTATCCTGAGCCATGCAAGAGATTTCACTTTCCTTAAGACATGGTTTTTGATGTGGAATCTAACCACAAAAGGTACTGAGAGTAGAGAAATTGCTTTCAGTATCCAACAGAAGAAAAATTAAACATTGGAAGCAAATAGCATAGTACTGACTTTTTCAAGGAGATGGAGTCAAATGAGCATTGATAAACTCATAAATTTCCTCCATTCTATTTGTATTCAATTTGTACACCAAACCTTGCATTTCATAGTATATTTTCCCTCACTTTTAAATCACCTACTGAATACAAATTACCATCTTTGAACCAGTATGTTTATATTGCTACAACATAAAGATATTTAAATAGTTCCTTTATTAAGATGTAGAATTATTTTCTTTTAACTAATTCTTTAGGAAAATTTTTAGTGCCTTTTCTGCATTTTTTTTTTACTTATGGCAATTTAAAAATAGCTGCTAACATACAGCAAAAAAGCATCTATTTTTTATATAACTGAAATTTCACTATGAGGTTGCATGTTTTCCTTTTCCCCACTGCTGTCCTTCTTAGTGCTTGAACCTAGATCTGAAATTTACATTTACACTTTAAAATTATGGATACCTCTTCAGATTAATATGGAACCTGCCCAGCTTTCTCTCCCTCTGCCTATGCACTGTTGCTCTAAAATGTAAAAATTAGTTCAAAAAAGAAATTTAAATGCCACTCTGCTATTTAATATATTTTCAAATCAACATAATCCAAGTGATCACTACTCAGTATGCTTCAGTAATTTTTTCATATACCTGTCGGCCATTTGCATTTCCTCTCTAGAGAAGTGTCTTTTTAGCTTTTCTGCTTATTTTTTCACTGGATTGTTTTCTTTGTTTTTGTTGAGTCATGTGAGCTTTTTGTAGATCTTTGAAATCAGTCCCTTTATCAGTTATATGGAGTGTGAATATTTTTTTCTAATCAGTAGGTTGTCTCTTCATTTTGGTTATTGTCTCTTTTGCTGTACAGTAACTTTTTAGTTTGATGTAGTCCCAGCTGTTTATCTTTTCCTTCATTTTCTTTGTTTCTGGAGATGTGTCCTCAAAGATGTTTCTGAGGTATATGTCATAGAGAGTTTTGCCTATGTTTTTTTCTATATATTTTATGGTTTGAGGTCTTATAGTCAAGTCTTTTATCTATTTTGAGTTGGCTATTGTGTATGATGAGAAGTAGTACTCTAGTTTCATTATTTTGCATGTAGCAGTTCAGTTTTCCCAACACCATGTGTTGAAGAGACTATCTTTGTTCCATTTTATGTTCCTTGCTCCTTTGTCAAAGATTACTTGACAAAGTAATATGTGGCTTTATTTCTGGGTTTTCAATCCAATTCCATTGGTATGTACAGACATTTAATTTCACTTATCAATGGATGTATATGTTAGATGGGTAGTGTGTAGACAGTTACACCTCTGAGTTACTTAGTCTATGCTTCCAAGACTGTAAGGAGACCTTCTCTTGTGTAAAACACAGCTGCTATATCAGAATTAGTATAACACCCACTCCTGGGAATTGTCCTTTTTCCTAACTTGAGCAAACTGAAACTGAAATAGCACAATTTTTGCATAACCAAATTTTGTGGCTCTCATATCTCCTTCTATAGAAAAAAAAAATCACTGCTCTGTGAAACTCTGACAGGTTATTATGATAATTAACAATAGAATATATACTTAATAACAAAATAGCAAGATCTCTGGACTGAAATTTGACTCTATCTTACTTATATACCGTCCACTGATGATCCTTACCAATAACCTGAGCTTCTTATCCTTCTTATGATCAGAGGTGATTCTAGCCAAAAGAGCAAAAGTAAAAATGATACTCAAGCCCTAATCCCATGGAAAGATAGGAATTTTCCCAGATGTCATCTTCTGACCCTGACCAGAGATCAAATAAGCCCTTACTTCTTATTTTCTTCTCCAATAAATGAAATCAGAGCATTAGAAATAAGTTCATATGCTAAATACAGTGTCCCCATTCATCAAAATGTTAGCTTCAATGAATAAAAAAAATCTTTCAAAAGTGAACAGCTGACAATAGTTATTGGTTAAATTGTTTTTCTATATCTGTATCTATCTATCTTGAGATAGAACTGAATGCATTCACCTAGTCTGTCACAAGGTCCTCAGCAAATATCAGTAGTAGTATTCCATATTTAAGCACTTATATGAACTATCTATCTTGTTCATGTGTTCAGTTACTGTATTAAATAAAAGCAATGCTACATATTTGAAATGCAAACTGAACCCAATTATAGTAATTCACCTTGATTCTTAATCTCATCTAATCTATTTAATATGTGATTTGGGGAAAGTCTGAATCTTTCTGGACCTCATTTTCTATACTTGGAAAAGTAAGAGAGACATTGTTTAAAATCACTCCAGTATTCAAGAAGATAATTGAAATTTGGAATAAGCTCTACTCATGGGATTTTTATGAAGATAGCAGAAAGAGCACTTCCTGAAACAGTAAGGATATAAATACTTAAAAAGAAACTATACATTTTCCCCCTTCAGATCATCAAATATGCTTTCAAATATGCACCAAATATGCTTTCTTTGACTGCTTTAACTGAGCATCGTGGATCTTTTCTTTTATAATTAGAGAAATTCTTTAATATGGAGTATTATAAGGTAACATTATTATAAGTTGCAGAATTAAATAAACATTGACAGCTACTTATAATTTATTTCAAGAGAATTTTTTAAAAAGATTTTTTTATGCATACAGGAACTGGGGTATAGGCCAGAGGTGCAGGGGATGAGAGGATTTACCACCAGAGACAGAGTGGGGAACAGAACAGGCTGATCGACTGAAGTACACTGCTGAGGGGAGCAGTGGGTGAGAAAGGAGAGGTCTGCTGCATGATGTGGGTCACCTCCCTGGCCAGGGATCGAACACGTGCTGCAGTAGTTGCAGATAGTTTCATAGTGCTGACACTTAACCCCTTGTACCACCACGGAGGCCCCTCAAGAGAATTTTCTATAACAAATCAGCAATATCTTGAAGCATAATTCTGGTACAGTTCAGATGCTAATGACCTCATTTTGTTGTGTATTAGTTAGAGAAGAAGAGGTTGCAGTAATAAATAGACCCCATGGTATAAATACTAAGCGTGGTGAAAGACATTTCCACCCTTTTGATAACCCTGTTATAGGGTGGCTGGTGGATCTTTTCCGTAGAGAGGTCATGTACTGAAGCTCTTTCCATTCTATATCTCTGTCAACCATTCAGATTCTTCTGCTCAGAGAAAGGTAGAGAAAATTTAGAAGAGGTAGGATTTCATGAAAGTTCAAATATAATGGGACTATGTTCCAAGAAAAAGTGGAGATATAGATTAGGTTGAATAATTGTTGGTAGTCACAACAGTCATGCAACCTAATGGTTATCCTGACAGTGGAGTCAAGAATAGCAGCAAGGCTAAGCTGCATGTATCTAGAATCTGCAGCGATAGTTACAATGTAAAAGATCTTTTCAGGCGAGATTATCATAGACATTACACAATATTCAACCAGAATTAAAGAGTCTTAGTAATGATAGCACGTGGGGAATTGGGTTTAATAACATTTTACTAATACTTATATATACTATTTAATATATTTAATAATCTAAAGATGTGAATCTCATGAATAGTCAATATATTAAAAAAACTAAGATGCTAAGAGTTTTCCTAATTTCCATTATTTTTCTCATTTTGTTTCATTTATAATGACAAATGAAGTGATAAAAATATATTACCATTCTAATGAACTAATGAAAATTTACATAGAAAAAGAAAAAAAAAGATTATTAGAATCCATTATTTGTTAACAAGTCCAGTTTTATTTTGAGGTTAATCCTTACATTAAATTATTAGACCTGACATTGCAACTCTAATTTTCCATGCTTTTGCATTAAACTGCCTTGGTTACATCTGTTTGCATTAGTCATTTTGACTCACAATGCATGGTAAAATCAAGACTAACTACAGATAAGCCAGAAAGTGGTGAGAAAGTGTGATGAATCATTACATTATTTTTTATTAGTCCATCTGGATGGCATTTGTATTGATTTGTGTTTTCTTTTTAAGGTGTTGAAATGATACAATAATCTCAAGAAATGAAGTTGTTAGTGAGAAATCAATTTAAAAAATATTTACAAAATATCTAAATGATTTACATACTTCCAAAATGTAAAATCTAATAACATTTATGAGCTTAAGCAGCTTCACTATTGACATAAGATCTAGAAGAATGTTAAGTTTTTTTGTATATTAATTTATTAAAGTGAGTGATAATATTTAAGCAATGTTTTTTTGCCTATGGTTTGATCAATTACATATCTAGAAAATACCTGATAGCTAATAAATAGTAATAGACAAATGGTTGGTCATTATAGCATTAGAATTAAAACAATACAATCTGTAAATCAGCATTAACTAGAACTTTAGTAAATATTTTTTTTACTAGTATTCATTAACCAGGTCATTTTCATGATAGAGATAGGAGTCAATAAAATCTCTCTACATTATATTACAAAATTAGGAGAGCTAACGTTCATTCCGAAATTTGGTAATACCCACTGATGACCTCCATTCTGTGGACACTAATGAAACTCAGTGTGACACTGGTCACAGGATGAATGCAAAAGTGATGAATTCAACTTCAGGGAGCTGCCATTAACAAAGTGTTTGTGACATTAGCTTCCTACTTTCTCTTGCCAATTGGGATATAGATAAGGGAAACTGGAGTTGGGGCATTCACCTTGGATCCCAAAGTGACTTTGAGTATAGAGGCCTCACATGGGGAGGACCTTAGCTATTCCATTTTGTGTGGGAGAGAAATACAATAAACCTTGGTCTTATTTTACTAGTCCGTGCCAGATTTTAGAAACCTCATTTCATCTGACAGATATGAAATGGTTACATAAAATGTAAAAATATGAAGTAAAACTTGATTAACACAGTATAGATAAAAATACCATTATTAGGGCCTCCCTGGTGGCGCAGTGGTTGAGTGCTGGGTTGCGAAGCTGCCCGCAGCCTCTGCAGCGCTGGTTCGATCCCAGGCCACCAGGCGAGGGTCCCACATGGCGCACAGACCTCTCCTGCTGCCCGCTGATCCCCTCAGCAGTGTATCGTCAGTCTGCCTGTTCGGCTCCCCACTCTGGCTCTGGTGAATTCTCTCACCCTCCCGCACTTCTGACTCTACCCAGTGTTTGTATAAGTAAATAAATAAATCTTTAAAAAAATACCATTATTAAATAATATTTACATATTTATGAAAAACATTAAAAAATAACAAAATGGATAAACAGGCACTGTCAAAGACCCAGGATGACTTGCAATCATTCCTTACAGAGCAGAGGAGAAATCAGGATTTCTAATTAGGGATAATAATTTTCAACTTTTCTTCTCATGTAAATCCCTTTTGTCTTTTCATCTATTTTTTTGTGCCTTTCCTCTATAGAGGATGTTATCCATCATCCTTTTTAGAAGAGCACAAAAGGCTTCTCAAAAGATAATTGCCAATTAACCTCTTTGTTCCTCACTTTCTGATATGAAAAAATAGATAATACATAAGTCCAAAGTTTGCTGTGAAGATAAACAATTATGAGGATGTCTACTAAAGTAACTAAAGTGGGGAGGACTTCGTATTGAACCCCTTGTCTTTCTTTGATATAAAAATAAAAATCATATCTAGTTTAAGTTTACATAAGAACAAAGCATCCAGATAAAGAATTTAACACTTCATGGTAGCATAAACTTTTGAAATCTAAAGTTGGCATTTTTTTATGTGAAACAATAGAATTTACTGATGAAAAAATTTCTGACATTAGTAATGTAGGTTCAAGTCTGAACTTGGTCACAGGCTAGAATTTTGATGTTGAAAAAAAAAATTACTTGGTCTCTTCAACCTACCCATTTCCTTATCTAAAATTGAGAATGATGATTTCAGTGATACATTAATTATCAGATGACTCAAAGAGTTAGAATAGTTCTAACACATACAAATATAATTGGCTAATATCAATCATATCAATCATAAAAAATAGAGTAGCAATTATAATGTGTAATTAGTTAATATTAGTGGTAATATTTGCAGCATAAGAAAATGCTGTCTATGAAAAAAAGAAAAAGAAATATCCTCAAGATAATTATTTTATAAGTACTGAATGTAGGAAGAAGGAATAATAAAATGATATTATGATTAATTTTGATGCTGAGGTCAGAATCCATTCTAGAATATCTTCTGCCTGGAAAGAGAAAGAGATTCAATTCTTTAAAATTATAGGACTCTGAGTTGTAGTACTTTTAATGACTGTCTTTTTCCTTCAGATAATAATCCTACTTTATAAATTTCAGCCTATTTCTCAAATTTCTTCTCGCCTTTCTCACAGCATTTCATAGCAGTTTTGGGGAGTGGCCCTTCTCTGAAATCTTTTGTACAATCCACATTAATAACTTTCTACTGATTTTGGCAATTTCATTAGAACATGTGGACATTTCATACAAGGGGCTACGAGTAGAAGTGTGTTCATTTTATTACTTGCAATAGCTGTCTCATTATTCTAAAGTATCCTCTACCACAAATATGATAATCTTATCTTTAAAGAAGGGAAGGAGAGAGGATGAGAGGGAAAGGAAAGCAAACATAATTAAATAAAAGGAGGACACCAACACTGACCACACAGTTTATAAGGTCCTGTACACAGTGAAAATGCAGGAACATATTCCAGCCTGGCCTGGAATAATTAAATAAATAAAAGATCATAATGTTCACTAAAATCATACAGAAAAATAATAATACTTACATATATAATTATTTTAAGCACATAATGGTATGTGGGATTGAATTAAAAAGCCCTATGTTAATCCAGTGATTTATTACTTAAACTTTATTACATTATTTCTTAGTTTAGACTGCTATTAAAACACCACCACAGACAGAGGGCTTATAAACTGAGAAACTTATTTCTCATCATTCTGGAGACTCTAAGTCTAACCCAGAGAGCCAGAAGATTGGGTCTAGTTAGAGCCTGCTTCCAGTTACAGACTGGACTGCTTGCTGTGTCCTTACATGGTGGAAGCAGAGAGGGAACAGGCTCTCTTGTCTCATAAGGGCACTAATTCCATTCATTAGGGCTGTATCTGCACCGCCTCATCTATCCTTATTAACTAACAAAGCCCCTACTTCCCAATACCATCACATTGAGGAATGAGGTTTTAACATATTAATTCTGGGAGATACATATATTTCATTCATAACACATTTCTTTTTATAAGAAAAAGTATTAATGAACATGATTCAGAAATATGGTAAAGCTATGAAATTTATTATATTGGGAGAAAGAAAAATCTATGGATTTATGATATGAGTGAAGTTAGTCATGGTGTCTCACAGTGAGTGTTACATAAAGTAAACACATCTAAAAGTTCAGGAAACAAATGAATGCTGATATCAGATTCTTCAATTATTCATAGATGATCAAAGGGTTATTTTGACAGATAAATAATGTCACTGATTAATGAAATGGTCAATAGTGAAAATAATGTTTTTGTCTTTATATAATTTAGGTAATGAAATATAATTATATGCTAAATTGTATTCATACAATGAATTTTAGAATTAGTCCATGATAAAATTATTTAGAATAATTTTCAACTTAACATTAGTTATAATTTGTATTTTGAAAAATTCTATTTATGATTGCTTGATATATTGTTAGTTGATATTGTCAGATTTTTAACCATGGCCTAATTTCCATCATGTAAAATAAACCCTGAATTTGGCCAAGGTGGGAGATGAGTGATGTTTTTTTGTGTGCTATGATTATTTCCTTAAATTTCAATGTCCTTATCTAATAGTTTACTGAACATAGAAGCATAGTGATTATACTTACAAAATTATTCAGACCTTAGGCACAGTCATTCTTAGCACAATATAAATGAGACTTTAGGGGTTTTAAATTAAAAACTTTTTTTCACAATATCTGATATGTTTGTCTGGGATATCGTTTCTTTACTGATTTTTGCATGGGCAAGAGCTTCCATTACATTATTATCCCTGGCATTGTCATCATTCTTCACTGACTCCCAGTGGGGAAGAAATGACTTCTGATGGACAAATATGATAGGACAAATATAGAATTAATGTTCAAGCCTTTCTGAATATCTCTGGCATTTCTGTTCTACAAAGAGTCTGAAATTCTGTACTCTGACAGGGGGTATAATTTTAATTTGAAGACATTCACAGATCAAATCCACATTTTCCAAATGTTTATATTATTGTAAAGTGCTATTTTCATGTCCAATTGTTCTATTTATATTTCAATTTCAAACCCTGGTGGGTGATAAAAGAGGAAGGTATTATCTATTAAATTCCAGCATGTGACATTTAATTTTAAAAGAGGAAAACTATTCTCTTTTCTTACAAAACCATTAAGTACAGTAACATTAGAAAGCCAAAAAAAAAAAAAAGCAGTAATATATTGAAAAAAGACAAATAACAGGGACTTTAAAAAAGGCGTGTCTGTCACTTAGTACTATTATACTGTTATACACTTGGCACATACTATTTACTGTCTATGATTATATGTTCTCTTATGAGTATTTCTAAATGATATGGAGATGACTTTATTTCTAAATGATATGACTATTTCTTTTTTTAAAGATTTATTTATGCATACAAGAACTGGGGTACAGGCCAGAGGTGTGGGGCATGAGAGGATTCACCAGAGACAGAGTGGGGAACAGAACAGGCACATTGACTGAAATACACTTCTGAGGGGAGCCCCAGGCAAGACAGGAGAGGTCTGCTATGCCATGTGGGTTAGCTCCCAGGCTGTGGATGGAACTGGTGCTGTAGCGGCTATGGATAGCTTCATAGTGCTGAACCCTTGTGCCACCAGGGAGGCCCTGACATTATTTCTAAATGATAGATGACCTTCCTTTTTATTAAAACATTGAAATCTTTTCTAAATCTCTATGAAAACTAAGAGTTTTACTCAGTAAAACTAAAGAGTTTTTACTCTTAAGAGTTTTAATCTAAGAGTAAAACTAAAATAAAAGCAAAAGTAAATATACTTACCTGGCAGGGGAGATACCATGATCATGAAGGTGGTTTTCCCAGGGTGAGGCTTATCCATTGCACTCCGGATGTGTTGACCCCTGCGATTTCCCCAAATGTGAGAAACTCGACTGCATAATTTGTGGTAGTGGGGGACTGTGTTCGCACTCTCCCCTATAAAAAAATAACTATATACACAATTAAAAAAAAAAAAGCTGTATTTTAATACACAATACCACCAAAGTTCTTGACGTCTAAGATTGTTTAGACTGAGTCATTATTTAAAAACCTATATACCTTTAATCCAATAAATATAAACTCACTTTTCAGAGCTGTGACGATATTCACCCGTGATTTGAACATTAGCAGAGTGAGATTACATTTCCAACATCTAAAAGGAATTTATTCCAGAACCAAGTAAATGATCCTGAAAATAGCTTTACACCAATGGCTTCTAATTGAAATTTAGGACACTAACCTTAATTTCACCAGCTGTTCTTACTGGAATAGAAAGCCTCATGAAAAACACAAAGCTGTATACAGGGATTTACAAACACATGTTGTAGGTGGTCAAGCAAGATCTTAAAACAACAATCTTTCAAAATGAAATCCAGAATTTTTTTATTTTTTTCCTTAGTACAAAGTATTACTTCTTTGATAAGGATAAATTATTTGTAACAATGACTTTTATCCACTCAAATATTTATAAACTAATATTTAGATAACCACTAAATATGATCTGCAGTTCAAACTACCATATTGCATTTATTTTTCTTCTTCCTTACTATTTTTTTATTGAGGTAATAGTGGATCACAACAGTGCGTGTGATTCAGAAACCTGGGTTCCCACCTTATCAGATATGTTTTATTGAACTACCCTATAGCCAAGACATCCATAGTCTTCCATCAGATTCATTGGAGCATTTCCCTCTTTGCTCCTTCCCCAACCTCTCCCTCTGGTAGCCTCAGTTTTACAGTAGATTTGCAGGGTTAGTTTTGGTTTGGTTGTGTCTGTTCCTTTGTTCTATTTCTTTATAGTCCATACTTGAGTGAAGTTAAACAGTATTTGTTCTTCTGATTTATTTCACTTAGGCTCCACCCCCTTAAGCTCCATCCATATTACAAATGGCAAGATTTTATATTATTTTATATCTGAATCATATTCTTCTGTATTTTTTTGTATTGATATGGCTTTTAGACCTTGAAAAATAATATGTGTAAATACTTCAAGATAACCTTCTCTTATGAGGGTTCTTTCTCACTTTTAAAAGTCAAATTAATTTTAAGACAGTCTTATGCAATCCTAAATGTATGTACATATAGGAAATGTTTAAGACAATTATATTCTAAAATGAGTCAAGAGAGTAAGGGAATGTAAAATACTTCCATATATATTATTCACATTGGTAAAATGATGATACCAGTAAATTATGTGCAAAATATAATACCTAGAACTTCTACAAAAGTCCCTATAGGTAAATAAAAACAGAATTTTCAAAATACTTAAGTAACACACAGGAAGGCAGGAAATTGAAAAAAATATATAGAAAAAATAAGAGGAAAAAACAGAAAAAGTAAAATAACAGACATAATCTCTAACAGCACTAAATGCAGATGGTTAAATACAGTAATTTAAAGACAAAAATTGACAGAAGGTTTTAAGAATCATGACCCAACTGTCGGCTGTCTACAACATGCCCACTTCAAATTTAATGATATAGGCAGTTCGAAAGCAAAGCATGGAAAAAGATATATCAAAATAATATTTATTAAAGGAAAGTAGCAATCCCTATATTATATCAGCTGAAGTAGATTTCAGAGAAAATAAAATTACCAGTGACAAGGAGGGCCATTATATAATAATAAAGTGGTCAATATGCACCAAATTATCTAGACCCCAAAATCAATTAGTTAATCATCTTGACCTAATTCAAGAGCCTCACACTTTACACAAAAATTAGCTCATAATGGATTGTAGACTTACATACCAATGTACAATTATAAAAGTTTATAAAACTAATATCGAAGAAAATCTAGGAGTAGGTAAAGAGTTCAAACTTGATAACAGAAGCAGTTACCCTGCAGGGGAAAAATGATAAGTTGGAGTGCATCAAAACTTAAATTTTGTTCTTCAAAGGATGCTGTTAAAATTAGGATAAAAAATGTTACAGATTGGGAGAAAAGAGTTGCAAACCTATATTCAGCACTAGACTTTTATCTAAAACATATGAAGAATCCTCAAAACCCAACGGTAACAAACAATTCAATTTGAAAATGAGCAAAAGACAAACATTTTACGGAAGAGAATAAACAGATGGCAAATTAGCACGGGAAAAGATGTTCTACATCATTAACCATTTGGGAAATGCAAATTAGAAACACAATGAGATAGCACTATATACCTATCTGTATAGTAAAAAAAAAAAAAATTTAAAAATTGACAATTCTAATTACTGTTGAGCATGAGGAAAAATTGGATTGCTCAGATCTGGCTGTTGAGAATGTAAAATGGAAAAATCCTTCCCCAAATCAGCGTAATAGGGCTCATTTATGTGTTTGTTTTTTAAACTAAACATGCACTTGCCATATAGCACAGCAATTGTATTCTTGGGCATTTATCCCAGGAAAATGCAGACTTCTGTTTACATAAAGACTCATCAATGTTTATAACAATTGTATAGTAAGACCTCAACTTGAAAATGACTCACATGTACTTGAACAGGTACATGATTAAGTGAGTTGATATATAGCTAAGTGTGGCTTAGCATGAATTATTAATGTAACCACCTGGAGTTGTCTCCAGAAAATTATCCTGAGTGAAAAGTGTCCATCTCAGAAAGGTTACACACAGGCTAATGCCATTCATGTAATGCTCTGGAGATTACAAATTATACAAAGAGAAAACAGACTAGGATTTATCAAGAATTAACAAGGAGTGAGGGAGAAGAAATCAATGTGGCTACAAAAAGGTAAAATCATGCTGGAACATTATCTTGATGGTATCAAAGTGAATATCCTGATTGAAATGTTGTGGGAAGCTGGATAAAGGGTATGGAGGTTCTTGCTGTATTATTTCCTACAACCACCTTAGTAGTTAAAGTTTTAAGTTGGAAAGAATGGAGGAAGATGAGGAAAGGAGAAAACATTTGCTATAGCTCCTTGGAAAACTTGTTGACTGGAAATATTTGGATCTTAGTATTTAAAAAGTATTAGTGTTATATAGAAAGTGTTTTTTTTTTTTTTAAGATTTATTTATACAAGAACTGGGGTACAGGCCAGAGGTGTGGGACGGTGAGAGGATTCACCAGAGAGAGAGCAGCACAGGCAGACGGACCGAAAACATTGCTGAGGGGAGCAGCTGGCGAGACAGGAGTGGTCTGCTACAGCATGTGGGTATCTCCCTGGCTGGCCAGGGATCGAACACTTGCTGCAGAGGCCACGGACAGCTCCACACAGAGGAGGCCCTATATACAAAATGTTAATATTATACTGAGCATTTTATTTGTTTTATTAATTCCTTGACATGGATTGTTTATATTACATTTATGAAACATGCTCAGTGGACTCCTATGACCAATAGCTACTCTCTTACATTGGTGTATATTACAGTAAAGGCTGTATAAAAACAGCTGGTTTGCTAGTTTTGGCCTGTGGACTGGAATTTGCCTATGCAAGATTCTGGGCTTATCAAGGACCACAATTGTTTGAAATAGTACTTGGGAGTAAGAGCAGAGTCTATACGAAATTAACAAAAGGATGAATGAAAGATAGGAGGCTAAAAACTTTAACTTTTATTGTATCCCATGAGGCTAAATTAATTGCTAATATAAGGCTTCAAAATTCCTAATTATTCAGCTTAATTTTAATAATACATTTTATTCTATAGTGTTAATTTATCTGAAATGCTTCCTTTTTCCATACTAGCTTTATAGACATCAGAGAAAAAGACTTCAAAAGATAAGAATCATTTTTATTATAAATATTGACTTACCTGTATATAATAGAGTAAATATTTGACTCTTAAAGTTGTATGACTCTTGATAGCTAAGGTGAACTATGAATCATTCTACTTTTTAAGCTGTTAATAGAGCAATTTTTCTACAACAAAGATACATTAACATTTGTTTGGATTAGCAGTTAATGTAGATAAAAATTATGCAGTTTTAAATTAAAATAGAACCTCGAGACTTTGAATTACAGAGATGATAGAAGAATTAGATATTATGTGTTTACTTTTTTATGATTAAAACAGGGGAAGTAAGCAATTTATGCTAGTAAAACTTCAATCTGACTTTTATAATAAGACTACACATATAAACAAATACATATAGTAGAAAGCATCAGCAGAAATATGGTAAACAATGTGGATGGTCAAATTTGAGTATTGAAGAAAATGTCCAATTCCACAGCAATCACTGATCTTCGTTAAGTTAGTTCTTTTTTCCCCTGACCAAAATGACAAAAACAAGAAAAGCAATCACATCTTCTGTCTTAAGTAAATTCAGATATATGGGATAGGTGGTAAGTTTTTCATTTTAGCTTCTCTTACATTCCTTCTGATTGATTCGGTCCTTTCCAATTTTCTTTTTTATCACATTGTTTGAGGGTATATTTATGTCTAGTTCAACCTGTGTCACTCAAGGCCCAGCAAAGTTATGCTAGTAGATAAGATTTTCTTTTGTCTTCCCTATGAAGACTGCCCATTTCTCCAATGAACTAATACATCATCAGATCACACTATGCTTACTAAGCTTTTTTTAATTTTGTCCTTAATAAAAATCCAAGAAAGCAGCATGTACCACAAAATTTCCAAAAAGTGGCCTCCCTCGTGGCCTAGGGTCTAAGTCTCAGCTCTATGAGCACAAAGGCCCGCGTTAGACCCCTGGCCACCCCACATATGGTGCACATATGTGGTGCCAGGCCACATAACCCACATGGCCCAGCAGACCTCTCCTGTCTGGCCGGCAGCTCCCCTTAGCAGAGTATTTCAGGAGATCCACCTGTTTTGCTTTCTACTCTGTCTCTGGTGAATTCTCTCACTCCCTGAACCTCTGGCCTATACCCCAGTTCTTCTATGCAAAAATAAATAAATGAAATCTTAAAAAAATAATTTCCAAAAGCTGTAATTTAAATTTTTAATAAACAAACACATCATATGAATTAATACACTTTGCAGTCCCGATATCTAGTCCACACGTAATCTCATATCCTACACCAACCACTCTATGGCTTCTCTTTGTCGGTCAATTTATGATAAAAGAAATCCTCAGCATTTACCTAGCATTTTAGAAATTGAAACCCACTCAGGCTTTCTAAATGTTTTTCTCCTACTTGAAGTAGCCAATATTTGGAGAGATTCTTAACTTACTGCAGAACAGAGGAGAGATATGTAATCTTGAACACTGTTTTTTCAATTTTCCTGAAATAGACAGGTGACCTTGGACTCAGATGTTTCTGCACCTTCTATTTTCTTGGCCATGCTCTCCTAACCTGTCACAGGATCTCTGCCTCTGACATGCAGTAGCTAAGGAACATCAGGTGCCGAGGCAACTCAGCATGTTTTCAATTTCGGCTGTCAGCGACTACATTAAGGAAAGAAAACACTGACAGCACAGCAAACAATCTGACATTTTATTTGTTCTTTTTTCCGATGCTTCCTTATGAAGTCATTAAATTTTTGTCAGTGAGAATGGCATCACTCGTCACACTAGAGAGCCATGTCAAAAAGGTGTGATCTGATTAAATATTATTTTTGAGAACATTTGCTTCACGCTCAACCTTCGGATTGCATTTTAACAATGTGCTGCATATATCTAGGAGTATATAATTTAGAGATGTTTTCTATGGGGGAAAAAAAACATCCTTGGGAATGTTTGATCCCTCTATGTCTCCGTAGTCTGGCCATGTATCACTGTTCATCCTCGTTTACTGTCAGTTCACTCAGAGGCCATTGTCTAAGACAGTCATCTAGCTTATAGTCCCAATTGGTCTATAATTTATTAGAAGGCTCCCTAGTGAAAACTAGAAGCAGCTAAATTAAATAGACAGGTGCATGGAGAAATGACTTCTTTACTGATGGAGTAAGTTTAAACCCAGGATACTACTTCTACAGTGACCCCCACCCCCACCATCACATATGCACAAAGGCACCCTGATATATTGAATGAGAGCTTGGAAATAAAACAATAGTCAATTGTTCACTAGGGAATTTAATTATCATCATGAAAATGAGTTCTTTTTGTGATTTAAGTCCACTACCCTCATGTTTTCAAATTTTAAATAATCCTGAAGTTTTCAACCTGCTTTCATAAAAAGTGATATTTACTAATCTATATTTTCACAGAATTCAGAATCATACACACACACACACACACATTTGCATCTCTATTAACATTATAAAGTAAAGTATTTATTCTTCTACCTTTCATGGGAGTTGTTATATTTCCCTGGCACAATGTAAAACTACTATATAGAGATTTTCTGCATTGTCTACACAATTAAATAACATCCTTCTAGATCCCTTAACAGAAGTTATAATCCCATCGAGTCTTCCTAGTCTCATCTTTTGAAACTCTGCTACATAGCTAATGTTTTACAAATCTGCACTACCTGCGATTCCTTAAATATGTCCTGCTATATCTTAAATATTTGAAATATCTCATTTGAAGATTGCTTATGTGTTGCATTGGGCAACACCACACTGATAAAGAAATGGGAGTCATGGAGCAGGCTACATAATGCAGAATGCTGCTAAAGTGCAAGATCCTGGCCTTTTTATTGACAGAAGAATTATACAGCATCAGTGGTAAGAGGAAGGAGGAAAAAAGGAAAAGGGGAAGAAATTAACTAGAAAATGTGTTGACATCTATATTATCAGGGATTGTGAGTCTGCTCTCCAGGCACTTCTCATCTGCTTGATGACTCAGTATTGTAGCCCTAGTTCCCAAGCCATGGTTTCAATCTTATCAACAAGGCTTTCCACTGGTCAGCTCCTGAGCTCCCTTGCTATACATAGGCCCTGGGCCCCTCGGGCATTAGCAGTCATACTTAGTGATGTATAAGACGGGAGAACGTTTTATGCATCAGTCATCAGCCCCCAGGCTTTTCTGGTCATACCTCATGATGCATAGCCTTCCCAGCTGATGCAACTTTGTGCTCTTGATTGATTTAAAGGCACCTTGCAGATTGGGCTCCTATACCTAACTGACTGGCCATTCTGACCTTGCTTAGGATTGAGAACTGTAGGTAACAAAATGGTGGCCGAACAGTCTGCTTAGGATTAGCAGACACACACTTATGTTTTTCAATGTGCCAATAGTGTTTCTAGTCTCCTTTATTTTACCTCAGTTCTGTAGCTTGTATAAAATGTGCATTCAAAATATTTTGGGGACAGATGATTTCTGGAATTTGGCTTGAGAAAATGTATCAATCTTTGCCCAAGTGAAACTACTGTAACTGGTAAAAATTAGAAAAATAAATGAACAATCATTCAGGGTATCTATAAATACATCTAAAGACATGCAATAAATGAATGAGCATAAATTGAAGAAAACATATTCAAACGAAACCTCATGGTAGCTGGGCTGCAACATCCTGAACATTTCCTCATCCAATGAGATGGAAGCTACATTCTAAATGGGGGACCAAAAATCTCTAAGGGAGGCAGAGCACTGACATTTTCATCTCCCCAAATACTCATTTCAGGTTAGAGCAGCCCCCGTTCTGGATAAAAACTGTACACCAGACAGACCAGGTCAAGAAAACAAGATCTTAATCTCATTTGAGCTTACCTGTAAAATGCAGATTCCACTCCCAGAGAAGCAAACCAAGAACAGCGTTCGCAGCTGGCCACCTTATTGCTCACAAGACAGAAATCAATCAGAAAAGCCGGTGCCTTTCCTGCTCCTAGCTCAGGAGCAGACGCTCAGAAACTTCCCAGAAGGAGAGACAGGCTATCAAAACAGAAAGATCTGAAATTCTTCCCAGGTGTCCTGACTTTATATGTAACAAATTTAGGGAAGTTACAACCTATGGGTTTTCTCAAAAACTGGAAATTTTGGTAGCAAGAAATTAAGAGGCTGGCAGCTCTGCGAGAGTAATAAAATGTCTCTGACTAGTTAATGGGGAGAAGCAGAAACGACAACTAGAACAGCCCTCCCGGATTCAGGAAAAGTCTGAAAGCCTGCCCTGAAAAATTGCCTATTCCACCCATGTCAGGTAATCCTCAATTTATGTTAATAAGATCTAAAGAAATAATCATATATTTCACTAATTTAACCTTTATAATTTCATAATTTCCTAAAATTATCATTGCATAATTACTGTTTTCTTAAAATCTTTAGTTCTTTAACTTAGGTGAATTTAACAGTTTATCTGCCCTGAAATAAACCAATAAAAGGAGGTATTTTTGCAGCCATATGCTATACATGATAAAAATATTAAAGCATATGTAGGATGTTTAGGAAGAACATTGAAAAAAATGGAAAATTATAAATATTTTAGATTTAAAATCTATAAATATACATGTATAAATAATTATTAAAGAATTTTTGCTATTAGGGCCTCCCTGGTGGTAAAGGGATTAAGTCACAGTGCTATCAAGCTATCAGCAACCACTGTGGCAAGAGTTCAATACCTGGCCAGGGAGCTGACCCACATGGTGCAACAGACCTCTCCTCTCTTGCTTGCTGCGGCCCTGAGAAGTGTAATTCAGCAGATCTGCCTGTTCTGCTCCTCACTCTGTCTGTGGTGAATCCTCTCACCCCTTGCACCTCAGGCCTACACTTCAGTTATTTATGTATAAATAAATCTTTTTAAAAAAGATTTTTGCTATTAAAATATGAACTACAAAAGAATAATTTGGTTGAAAAAACATGCATAAATTGTAATTATTATGTATAAATAACATGTTTGTTTTCAATTTCTATAAATAAAAGAGGTAATTTATTATTTTTAATTGAAGCATTATGAAATGACATGAACATACATAGACATTTCATTTTAGTTTTCTGGATTGTTTATATTTTTAACGCTGGGGAAAATATTTTCCAGAAGTGATTACAATCACATAGATGCACTATATTTAGCAAGGTATTATATAATGGTTTTCATCTGACATAAAATAAAACATCTTGAGAAACAAATTAGCAATGCCTTCTGTTTCTTACTTTAGATAATTATGTATACATTTTAATTTATACCACTTCAGTTTATTACAAGATAGAAAAAATAAATCACGTTGTGTGGAGAATGGGATGTGCATTTGATTAAAAAAAAGACAGTCAAAATAGAGTAGTTTAAGAATTCTTTCAAATAATTTGAGGGCCTCCCTGGTGGTGCAGGTGGTTGAACACTGCACTGTGAAGCTATCCACAGCCTCTGCAGCATGGGTTTAATCCCTGCCAGCAGGCGAGAATCCCACATGGCTCAGCAGCAGACCTCTCTTGACTCACCCGCTGCCCACCTCAGCAGTGTATTTCAGTCAATCTGCCTGTTCTGCTCCCCACTCTGTCTTCTCTGGTGAATCCTTTCAATCCCGATGCCTCTGGCCTACACCCCAGCTCTTGAATGAATGAATGAATGAATGAATGAATAAATAAATAAATCTTAAAAAAAAATAAAAGATTGTTGAGGAGAGCATGATGAGTTCAAGTTTGTAAGCATATTGTTAGACTTGATTGAAAACCAGTAAAGCATATTAACTTGTTTTGTTATGGGTATATGAAACTTTTGTAATTGGGAGAAAATAAGCTTCATTTCTTTTTTTTAAGGATTTATTTTTATTTATTCATATAAGAACTGGGGTACAGGCCAGAGTTGTGGGGGGTAAGAGGATTCACCAGATACAGAGTGGGGAGCAGAACAGGCGGATCTACTGAAACACACTGCTGAGGGGAATAGCAGGCAAGACAGGAGAGGTCTGCTGGTCCATGTGGGTTAGCTCCTTGACTGGGGATCAAACTCATGCCACAGTGGCTGGACATAGCTTGATAGCAGTGAGACTTTAACCCCTGAACCACCAGGGAGGCCCTAAGCTTGATTTCTTTTAAACAGTTATGAGAGTTAAGTATATAAGTGAATTTTACATCTCTTGTGTTTTAATTAGTGACTGAGTCATGAAAAGAGTACTTTAATAATGTTTGTTAAAACTAGATCTTCTATTAAGAGTGACTTTAATTAACAACTTCATAAAAAATACTCAATGTGTCTTTCAAAATGTTATCACGTTTACTTTGAAATCTTTTCAATTTTATGACAGCTCATGTAGACTAATCATATAACAGTGATATTTCACGTTCTTGTTTTTAAGACTTATTTTTTTCATGGGTGTATTCATGGTCTCAGTCATTATTCTCCATGCGTGGTAAGTTGTCACAAAACTCCAATAGTATTATTTAATGCTGGGCTTTTACCACTCTTAATGCTAATGGTACTGCTATTATTACTACCAATAAAAATGATAACCATAATAATAGTAACGCATTTTTTCATTCATTCACTAGCCATGACATATGTCCAAATCAATTGGACATGCAATGCTATATCTTATGTTTATGACATAGTGTATATTAGCCTAATTATATTTTATGTTTGGGGAATTGTAATTGACCACATTCAAAAGATAATAAGTGGTTTATTTTATTTATACAGTACTTGAATTTATTTATAATTTTTCATGCATTCTTGATTTTTTAATGTAGGGTTAGATAGTTTTTTTCTCTTCCTAGTCTATAATAATGGAAATCATCTGGCTAGTACTTGCATGCTTTTTCCTTTTTCAGTATTTATATGGTTACCTTTTTAAAATTTAGATTTCTAGGTTAGTTACAATTTAGCCTTGTATACAGCTTGAAATACTGATCTATTTTTGTCTCCTTTCGCAATAGCTTTCCCGTTATCTCCTACTAATGAAAAATGCTACCTTTAGCCATATTAAATATCCAAATGAAAAAAATTCCATATCTAAAATTTTATTATGTTCCAATACTCATAATTTAGCAAATTATTACTTAAAATATTAAAGATTTATAAGGTTGAATGTCTCTTACACCTGAGTAATAGGCAGGATTCACCATAGAAGCAAAACTTTTTATACAGTGTGCAGAAATGTGTGTGTAACTCTAGATAAGAGAGAACAAAAATCATAAATCTTTTTTCTTTTTCATTTGATACTAAACCTTGAAGTATGAAAGACAGGCAGTTCAAAAGGGAAGATGGATATAAAGTTAATGACAACAAGGACAAATTACCATGAACTGCAAATAGACTGGAGTCTTAACTGTGTTACTTTCTCAGCACCTTCAAATTTGATGATACTAGTTTTTTGCAGAAAAGTTGGCAAACTTCTTCATGAATCTAAATTTGCACCCAGTTCAAGAGTTGGGAAAGGTGAAAGAGCCTCTGTCAAGCTAGTGCTTGATGTCAATAAGCTGAGCAGAATAAAAAAGTAAACATGCCTGAGTTGAAACAGCACCCGGCGATTCTTTGCTAGTTTTCCAGTTATGAAAGCAATATGGCTGCTACTTCACCTTCACCTTCCAAATCATGCACAAAATCTCTCGTGGTTTACCCTACCCAAATTATACAGGGGCGGAAGCTGGGAGAAGCATAATTTAGCCATTTTGGGGAAATATACAAAGAGACTTGTAGATGTATAATAAAACCACCATGGTAGAAAAAAGAAAAAATCAATTCATCACCCACTGTACTCCTAAAAGCATATGAAACTTCTAAACAAAATGGTGCAATCATGTTCTATCAAATGGAATGCAAAGGTTCCACAAGAAATTAGAAAGCAGCTGACTTTTCTCCAAAGAAAATATTATAGCTCTTTTCTACCTTCAGTTTATATTCATTACTTCCTACCTGAGACTCACTACCCTTTTTTATAATTTAAATACTGATATTTATAATTGTGTTTGTTTTTGTTGTGTTGTGCTTTGTATTGCTATCATTATTTTTTCCCATGTCTCATTTGTTTTTCCTGTATTCCTGCTATAAGTGAAACCATCAGATATTTTTCTTTTTCCTTCTGACTTATATCACTGAGCCTAATTCCTTCTAGCACCATCCTGCATGGGAGGGAGAGGGAGAGGAATTGGAGGGAGGGATGGAGGAGCACAGGGGACTGTGATGATGGTGCATGGGTGCACTGGGGAAGGAAACTATGGGGACTACACCTGGCGGGGAGCAAGCATTGTTTAAAAATGAAGAATGATATAAAATATATACATAAATAAATTTTAAAAATAAATTGAGGGTCTGTGTAGGGTAAGGAAAAAAAAGTCAGGCTTTTCTGCCCTCCCGCCATCAGGATAAATGATGGAACCCTGTGGTCCTGAATGCATGCCTGATGGCGGGCACCTGGAGTAGGGTGTGGGCATAGGTAGATGGGATTCATTCATCTGGGGTAAGACTGTGCTTTTAAGGGCGACATCACAGGGATGCCACCAGCAGCAGCAGAAGCCGAGAGAGAAGCAAGAGCAGCAGAAGCAGAGAGAGAAAGAGAGAAGGCCGGAGAGCCCAGATAGAGCGAAGACTTGCTGGGGGCTGGGAGGCCTGCCAGCCTCCCGGCCCCCCAGCACCCCTGCCTGCCGTGTACCTGGTAAATCCCAATAAAAGCCTGAGAAACCTACTGAGAACTCTGACTCCTCCTTTACCCGGTCTGCTGGATCATAGAAAACCTATTCAGTGCCCAGTTCCTCCTTCTACAGTCTGCTAATACTAAGTGGCCTGATCGGCCACCATTTTGTTACCTACAGTTCTCAATCCTAAGCAAGGTCAGAATGGCCTGGTCAGTTAGGTACAGGAGCCCAACTGTGCCAGGTGCCTTTCAAATCAATCAAGATCACAAAGTTGGATCAGCTGGGAAGGCTATGCATCACGAGGTATGACCGGAAACACCTGGGGGCTGATGACCATTGCATAAACATGTACTCCCGACTTATACATCACTAAGTATGACTGCTAATGCCCAAGGGGCCCAGGGCCTATGTATAACAAGGGACCTCAGAAGATGATCAGTGGAAAGCCTTGTTGATAAGATTGCAACCATGGCTGGGGAACTAGGGCTTGATCTCAATTACAATACCGAGGCATCAAGCAGATGAGAAGTGCCTGGAGAGCAGACTCACAATCCCTGATAGTATAGATGTCAGCACATTTTCTAGTTACTTTCTTCGCCTTTTCCTTTTTGCTGCCATCCCCTTACAACTGATACTGTCTATTTCTTCTATCAATAAAAAGGCCAGGACCTTGCTCTTCAGCAGCATCCAGTACTCTGTAGCCTGCTCCACGACTCCCGTTTCTTTATCAGTGTGGTGTTGCCCGATGCAATAATACATAAATATTGATATCTAGCTATTATTAACAAACCTTATTGTAGTTGTTATGGAAAAGATAAGGGAGAAATTCTCACACATACACACTGAAGAACTTAGCTAAGCCACATCATGGTGCTGATGCCGTGGCATCCATTTTGTTTGGCTAACTGTATGGTAAGGTAAAAAGTATCAGGCTTTTCTGCCCTCCCGTCATTAGGATAGGTGACCGAACCCTGCGGTCCTGAGTGCATGCCTGATAGCGGGCACCTGGGGTAGGGTGTGGGCATAGGTAGATGGGATTCACCTGGGCTATGACTGGGCTTATAAGGGCGGCGTCACGGAGACGCCAGCAGAACCTCGAGAGCAGCAAAGATAAGGCCACCAGAGAACACCAGAGAGCTCAGAAAGAGTGAAGACTTGCTGGGGGGTGGGTGGCCTGTCAGCCTCCCGGCCCCCCAGCGCTCCTGTCTGCCATGTACCTGGTAAATCCCAATAAAAGCCTGAAAAGCCACTGAGGGCTCCAGGACTCCTCCTTCCCCTGTCTTCTCGGATCAGAGAAAACCTGCCCTGTGCCCTTTCCCTCCGTCACACCAAGACAAACTGTGGACAAACGGACATTCAACCATTCACGAAAATGCATGCCCTCCATAGCAGCCCACCTAGTCACAGGCAAAACTATGTCCCTGAAATGACATTCTTAGTCAGCCTTGTGATAGTCTTCACAGGGCCTCCCCAGTGGCGCAGCGGTTGAGCGCTGGGTTGCGAAGCTGCCCGCAGCCTCTGCGGCGCCGGTTCGATCCCCGGCTGCTCCCCGGCCACCGGAGGCGGGTCCCACATGGCGCGCAAACCTCTCCTGCCGCCCGCTGCTCCCCTCAGCAGTGTACTTTGATCCTTCTGCCTGCTCTGCTCCCCGCTCTGGCTCTGGTGAATTCTCTCACCCTCCCGCGCTTCTGACTGTACCCAGTGCTTGTATAAATGAATAAATAAATCTTTAAAAATAATAATAAAAAAATAGTCTCCACAGACTCCCAAGGCTTTGCATTGATGTGCCCCATAGGAAAAAAAAAACCTCTAGTGCCATCTGGTTTGAATTAATCTAAGCAGTCTTAGCCTAAGAACCCCAAAGCACTCCACCTGTGGCCTTTAAAAAAAGCACATGCCTCGATGTCTTGGTGTAGTGATTCCCATGGAAAAATAAATAGGATGGCACAATTTATGTTCCTTCTAACTATTCCCTCCATTATTCCACAGACATCTGTCTATGTCATTTAGGAAAGACAATCAATATTTTGTTGTACATTACACATGCTTATGCACCCCAGGCTCAGAATAGTGGACAGGTCTGGAGGAGAATCTATGTCATCACTGATCAGCCACCATTTTAGGTCAGAACATTATAGTTGTGGGCCTCCCTGGTGGCGCAGGCGGTTGAGCGCAGCACTGTGAAGCTGTCTGTAGCCTCTGTAGCGCAGGTTCAATCCCGGCTGGCCAACGAGTATCCCACACAGTGTGGCAGACCTCTCCTGTCTCACCCACTGCTCCCCTCAGCAGTGTATTTTATCAGTCTGCTTGTTCTGTTCCTTGCTGTGTCTGGTGAATCCTCTCACCCTCCTGCACATCTGGCCTGTACCCTGGTTCTTGTATAAATAAATAAATCTTTAAAAAAAAAATTAGTTTCTTTAAACAAAGAGGGTGACCCTTATCAAATAGTGGTGAAAGGTTTTCACGCAAGGTTCTACAGAATTTGGAGTTCAAGATCCTAAGCTGTATTGAATCTGCTCATATGTATGCATCTCAATTTGGTGATATCATTTCTTTCCAATCTGTGTTAGTACTTTTATTTAAAGATTTGTTTATATATGCATACAAGAACCAGGGTATAAGCCAGACCTCTCCTGTCTCACCCGCTGTACCCCAATCTTGTATAAATAATTTTAAAAAGATTAAAAAAATAAATTTGTACCCAGATCAAGAGTTGGGGAAGGTGAAACAGCTTCTGTCTAGCTAGTGCTTGATGTCAATAAGCTGAGCAAATAAAAAAATAAACATGCCTGAGTTGAAATAGCACCTGGTGATTGTTTGCTAGTTTTCTAGTTATGAAAGCAATATGGCTGCTACTTCACCTTCACCTTCCAAATCATGCACAAAATCTCTCCTGGCTTACCCTACCCAAATTATACAGGGGCAGAAGCTGGGAGAAGCATAATTTAGCCATTTTGGGGAAATATACAAAGAGACTTGTAGATGTATAATAAAACCACCATGGTAAAAAAAAAAAAAATCATCACCCACAGTACTCCTAAAAGCATGAAACTTCTAAACAAAATGGTGCAATCATGTTCTATCAGATGGAATGTAAAGTTTCCACAAGAAATTGGAAAGCAGCTGACTTTTCTCCAAAGAAGATATTAAAGCTCTTTTCTACCTTCAATTTATATTAATTACTTCCTACCTGAGACTCACTACCCGTTTTTATAATTTAAATACTGATATTTATAATTGTGTTTGTTTTTGTTGTGTTGCGTTTTGTATTGTTTTCATTTTTTTTTTTCCCCTGATGTCTTATTTGTTTCCCATGTATTCCTCCTATAAGTGAAAGCATCGGATATTTTTCTTTTTCCTTCTGACTTATTTCACTGAGCCTAATTCCTTCTAGCTCCATCCTGCATGGGAGGGGGAGGGAGAGGAATTGGAGGGAGGGATGGAGGAGCACAGAGGACTGTGGTGATGGTGCACAGGTGAATTGGTGAAGGAAATTCTATGGGGACTACACCTGGGGGAAGGAAAGCAAACATTGTTTAAAAATGAAGAATGGTATAAAATATATACATAAATAAATTTAAATAAATTGTGGGACTGCTAATCCTAAGTGGCCTGTTCAGCCACCATTTTGTTACCTACAGTTCTCAATCCTAAGCAAGTTCAGAATGGCCGGTCAGTTAGGTACAAGAGCCCAACCCTGCAAGGTGCTTTTCAAATCAATCAAGAGCACAAAGTTGTATCAGCTGGGAAGGCTATGCATCACGAGGTATGACCGGAAACACCTGGGGGCTGATGATGATGCATAAAACGTGCTCCCAACTTATACCTCACTAAGTATGACTGCTAATGTCTGAGGGTCCCAGGGCCTATGTATAACAAGGGACCTCAGAAGATGATCAGTGGAAAGCCTGTTGATAAGATTGCAACCATGGCTGGGGAACTAGGGCTTGATCTCAACTACACTACTGAGACATCAAGCAGATGAGAAGTGCCTGGAGAGCAGACTCACAATCCTTGATAACATAGATGTCAGTACATTTTCTAGTTACTTTCTTCTCTTTTTCCTTTTTCCCTCCTTCCCCTTATTACTGATGCTGTATAATTCTTCTATCAATAAAAAGGCCAGGGTCTTGCTCTTTAGCAGCATCATGCAGTATGTAGCCTGCTCCATGACTCCCATTTCTTTATCAGTGTGGTGTTGCCCAATGCAACAATAAATAAATATTGATATCTACTATTAACAATTTTTTAAATACTATTATTAACAAACTGTATTGTAGTTGTTATGGAAAAGATAAGGGAGAAATTATCACACATACACACTGTGAAGAACTTAGCTAAGCAACTTCATGCAACTGATGCTCTGGCATCCATTTTGTTTGGCCAATAAACCTGTGGACAAACTGACATTCACTCATTCCTCAAAATGCATGCCCTCCATAACAGCCCACCTAGTCACAGGCAAAACTATGTTCCTGAAATGACATTCTCAGTAGTCCTTGTGATAAATAGTCTCCACAGACTCCCAAGGCTTTGCATTGATGTGCCCATAGGAAAAAAAAAAAAAATCTCTTGTACTATTTGGTTTGAATTAATCAAAGCAGTCTTAGCCTAAGAACCCCAAAGCACTCCACCTGTGGCCTTTAAAAAAGGCACATGCCTCGATGTCTTGGTGTAGTGATTCCCATGTTAAAAAAAAAAAAAATAGGATGACACAATTTATGTTCCTTCTAACTATTCCCTCCATTATTCCACAGACATCTGTCTATTTAGGAAAGTCAATCAATATTTTGTTGTACATTACACATGCTTATGCACCCCAGGCTCAGAATAGTGGACAGGTCTGGAGGAGAATCTATGTCATCACTGATCAGCCACCATTTTAGGTCAGAACATTATAGTTGTGGGCCTCCCTGGTGGCGCAGGCGGTTGAGCGCAGCACTGTGAAGCTGTCTGTAGCCTCTGTAGCGCAGGTTCAATCCCAGCCGGCCGGCGAGAATCCCACATGGCGTGGCAGACCTCTCCTGTCTCACCCACTGCTCCCCTCAGCAGTGTATTTCAGTCAGTCTGCCTGTTCTGTTCCTCGTTCTGTCTCTGGTGAATCCTCTCACCCTCCCGCGAATCTGGCCTGTACCCCGGTTCTTGTATAAATAAATCTTTAAAAAAATACAGTTTCTTTAAACAAAGATGGTGACCCTTATCAAATAGTGGTGAAAGGTTTTCTCATAGCACAGAAGGTTCTGCAGAATTTGGAGTTCAAGATCCTAAGCTGTTTTGAATCTGGTCATATGCACACATCTCAATTTGGTGATACCATTTCATTTCATTCCAATCTGTATAAGTACTTTTTTTAAAAAAAGATTTATTTATTTATGCATACAAGAACTGTGTATAAGCCAGAGGTGCAGGGGGTGAGAGGGTTCACCAGAGACAGAGAGGGGAACAGAACATGCAGACTGACTGAAATACACTGCTGAGGGGAGCAGCAGGTGAGACAGGAAAGGTCTGCTGTGCCATGTGGGTCACCTCCCTCGCCGGGGATTGAACTCGTGCTACAGTGGCTTCCATAGCTTCATAGGTTGCATCTTAACCTTTGCACCACCAGGGAGACCCAATCAGTGTTAGTACTTTAACATTAGACATCCTTATAATTTGGAAAACAATCTGTATAGTAGTTCAGTTTTCTGTATGATTTTGAGTTTCATTTACACAAATCTTGACTCTGCAACTATAAAAAGTAGGCAAATATGTCAGCAGTCATAGAATATTTAGTTGTCTTATGTGGACAAGTAAAGGCTTTAAATACTAAACTCAGATTTTCATACCCCCTATTTTCTCACAGTCAGAGGCAGTCAACCAACATAATTATGTCTCTTTTCATGAAATGCCCTCCGGAAAAGGGCAAATTTCATTCTCTGTGGGTATTTCATCATAGCTAAGTACAGGTGGTTATCTGCATAAATGTATTGCCAATGCATGTCCCTTTAGCAAATAGGGCCAATAATATCATTTTGGGGGCCTCCCTGGTGGTGCTTGAGGGTTGAATGCAGCACTGTGAAGCTGTCTGCAGCCTCTGCAGTGCAGATTCCATCCTGGCTGGCCGGGGAGATACCCATATGGCACTGCAGACCTCTCCTGTCTTGCCCGCTGCTCCCCTCAGCAGTGTCCTTCGGTCAGTCTGCCTGTTCTGTTCCCCGCTCTGTCTCTGGTGAATCCTCTCACCCTCCTACACATCTGGCCTGTACCCTGATTCTTGTATGGATAAATCTTAAAAAGAATGGCAGTATGTCTATAAGTATTATCACACACTTCAAATAATTTGTTAAATCTGATGTAGACGTTAGTATATTGTAAGTAAATTTTCAAAAGATTATAGATGTTAAAACCACCTTGAATATGCAGAGCTAAGAAGAGTCTATATTGCTATTTCAAGATTTTTGTTTTGTTTTGTTTTCAGGAAGTAGTAGAAATCAGGGATATTGGTGTAAAGAAGAAGAATGGCTTAAAGAGTTTAGAAGACGGAGGAGTAAACTAATACCATTAGCAGAGGAAAAGAATGCAGAAGGACAATAGAGTATTATTTCTTGAGTACCTATCATGTGTCAGACTATCAAGGTAAATTATTAAAGAAAATTAGCCATTGAGTCTTATATGTTATCATACTATTAATATATAAGTGCAGATGTTATTATTTGAGAAACTATGATTTAAGAAAATAAGAAAATAAATAAAAGAATACACAGCTAATAAATAATACAAATAGAGGCTGAGTACAGAGTATCTGGAATCTTATTTTATCTTGTGAAAGAAAAGTGAGGTGAGTAAAATAGCATGTGCTTGATAGAGACGCTAAGATAGAGACGCTAATTTATCTCCCTCATATACATGTTAGGTACATAATGAGCAGGCTGACTAATTACCAAGACCAAGAAGAATTGCAAGAGTATGGGACAGAAGTTGAAGTAAGGGCAGAGTCTAACATCTACTGATGAAGGAAGAACCACTCTCATTCATTTTCTATTCTAATTCTCTATTACAACCTCTTTAAAATGTTTTAGAAAGAAGTCAAGTGCAAATCTAAAGTAAGGAGCAAACCTTTTAAAATGGGAAACATCAGGGAAAAATGGAAGACTGATTTTGTCTTTGTTCATTCTATTCTCTTGAGGACATCTATCAAAACACCCACATTTTTATTAAAGTTTTATGCTAATTTCCTTATTAGTGAAGGACTATCTCTTGATTGCTTTCTATCAGAGTCAATCCACTGACATCAAAGAAACCCTTGAAACACTTGTGCTGGCTTGGGTGTGGGGAGAGAACGGTCTCAGTAAAAACTTCAGAAACATAAAAGTGAGACTGAGGAAAGCAAGACCTTGAGAAAAGTATGGAGGATACTGTGAGGCACAGTGGGAAGCAATACATCCTAACTCCCTGCTAATGGGAAGTAAGACCTTCCAACACCCCACGCAGTCAGTCATGCAGTGTCTGAGACAGAACCGCTCAGTGTCAGTCTCCCGTGCTGTGAGTGAGGAAAAGAGAATTGTTATGAAAGATACAGGATGAGGGGTCTCCCTGGTGGCACAGGGCTTAAGTCTTAGTGCTATCAAGCTATCACCAGGACTGTGGCATGAGTCAGATCCCAGGCCAGGGAGCTGAACCACATGGCACAGCAGACCTCTCCTGTCTTGCCCGCTGCTCCCCTCAGCAGTGCATTTTGGTAGATCCGCCTATTCTGCTCCCCAACTCTATTTCAAGTGAATCCTTGCAACTCTGGCCTACACCCCAGTTGTTGTATGCATAAATAAATAAATCTTAAAGAATCTGCCTGATGGATCAAGGGGTTAAGACACAGCACTATGAAGCTATCCGCAGCCACTGCAGCACGAGTTCAATCCCTGACCAGGGAGGTGACCCACATGGCACAGCAGACCTCTCCTGTCTCACCTGCTGCTCCCCTCAGCAGTGTGTTTCATCAGTCTGCCTGTTCTGTTCCCCACTCTGTCTCTGGTGAATCCTCTCACCCCCCATACCTCTAGCCTGTGCCCCAGTTCTTGTATAAATAAAATAAATCTTAAAAAAATAAATTAATAAACTGCATTCTTACTTTTTCTGAGTGCCACTAAATCTAGGTTCATTTAAACATACTTTTAAATTATTATGGTTATTGTGTATTGCTGAAATTTAGTTTTCCATTTGTGAATGTTATTCCTTTGTTCCGGTAGTCACTCAGTTCCACAAACAGGTAGTAAACATTGATACATAATATTTCACCAGCTGCTCTATAAAATGAAAGTCATTGCAGAGAACCTGAGTTCTCACGGGACGCAGCATCCAGCTGTCTGCAAAGAAGCCATGGATAGGTAATAATTATTTAAAAAATGATCTATGAGGTGCAAAGGCAAAATATGCAACTGAATGTCAAATTAATGTTAAGCAAAGTGATGTCTATTAATGAGATCACTGTCAACCATAATTAGTTGAGAATGATTCATGAAAAAGATTTATTGGTTGACACTTGAATGAATAGTAGAGAAATAAAGAACAAAAGGCAAAACTTGTAATTAGACAATTATACTAAAGCACTGGAAATGAAGATTCTGCCAGCATTAAAATATCATCTAGCAGATTATCAATGAGCATCTTGCAATTCCATTCTCAACTGCAAGGTGCAAAGGAGTGCTCAACACAGTAAGGAAATATACAGACATGAGAGAGAAGTTTCTGAAACTTGGGCCACAAAGAAGGGGGAGCATTTCAATTACTCTACAAGGTCACCTGTTTGCCTTACCTTTACCTGAAAGGGAGGTGGCATTCTGTGCTATGAGGGCACCAACTATTTCATCAGGGGAGGACATTGTTCCTTACTATATCAAAGCTTCTTGAGTATCATCTACATTCTTCTTGATTCACAGAAAATTCTTATAGTGGCTAATATGCCAGTGATGTTGATTGGGAGCACAAAAAACGATCCACACTATCTTTTTTTTACATATCTTGGCATTAAACTTTTTATGTTGATTATAGGTTTAGAATTTTTAAAGATTTATTTATTTATGTATACAAGAGCTGGGGTACAGGCCAGAGATGCGGGGGGTGAGAGGATTCACCAGAGACAGAGCAATGAACAGAACAGGCAGATTAACTGAAATATACTGCTGAGGAGAGCAGCGGGTGAGTCAGGAGAGGTCTGCTGTGCCATGTGGGTTGCTCCCCGGCCAGCTGGGGATCGAACTCGTGTTGTAGAGGCTGCAGATTGCTTCATAGTGTGGTGCTTAACCCCTTGCACCACCAGGGAGGTCCCTATAGGTTTACAGTTTTATGAATTATTTTTTTAAATCAATTTTACTCCATCTCTTCAATGACACCCTCAGGGAACACAGAGTTAGATTCTTACTACTTCATTATTTTTTTTTCATTCCTGTATGAACAGACATGTACCCTGGTAAAGCAGAAATGGGATTTTAATCTGATGCAATGCAGTATCTTTAAAAAGATAGCACATAGCTAACACCTGTCAGTTCATCAATGTTTGGTCTACTACTCTACAAATTACTACATATATCATTCCTGACAACTAAACTGATGTAGAGAATAAAACAACTTATAAATTTTGTAAGACTCACAAGAAACACAAATAAACACCAAAGAATCAATTCTCAAGCTTGGTCTTTCCACTCCTTTCAACACTTGAAAGCAATGACAAAACAACTTCTGTTTATATGGGATATGTATGCGTATATGCATAAAATAAGACACATGGAATTAAAATTGGAAATTTTAAAGTAAGTAGGCAGAGGATGAAACATTCTGGTACAAACAGGGTGCAATGGATCAACCCACTTAACAAAAGATTCATTTATGGCAAATACATTGAGAGCATAGCCAGGAGCACTTGTGCTTCTTGGTATAGAGAAGAACTATAAAATTACTTAAAAGACAAGGTCCCAAAGTTCAAAGAAACACATTGAACACCCTAGTCTATCAAAAAATGTTTTTTGAGGTGGCAGTGATTTTAGTTATGGCTGTGATCACTTCTGTGATTGTGTTTAAAATATCAGATTATGTCCATTGAGAATCTCCTGGAAGTTCAGTTTGTTAGTCTGTATCTTGAAAATGTGACTCAACTATTTTAAAAGATGGGATATTTCAGCTCTATAAACTCAAAGTGAGAACCTCTAAAGGATACATAAGAACATCTTTTTCAAATTTTTTTTTGAAGATTTATTTATTTATTTATACAAGCACTGGTACAGTCAGAAGTGCAGGAGGGTGAGAGAATTCACCAGAGCCAGAGGGGAGAGCAGAGCAGGCTGAATGATAATGTACACTGCTGGCAGCTTCGCAGCCCAGCGCCCAACCGCTGCGCCACCGGGAAGGCCCTTTTTCAATTTTTTGTCACAGGTTATCAAACCCTGACATTTGTCCTTCAGATTTTTGAATATTTGTACATTTTGTTGATTTTTGGTTTATTTATTGAAATGCATTTTTAGTAAATCTCAGACATTCAAAAACTGACGCTTTGTATGTTAAAAGTTTTTAAAGCCACATTTTATTGAATTTCAATATTAAAATCTATTTCCAATATTCTTTTTACATCATTCATTACAATTAATTCTAAAATGTAAAATCCTAAGAGTTTACATATTAGAATTAATTAGATCAAAATAAATTATGTGATTCCATTTAATCAAGATATTGAAATTGGCCAACGTTTTTGTTGATTAAATATATGAGTATGAATTCGAACAAAGCCATGAAAGCATCATTTTTTTAAAATTTAGATTGTAGTAGATATTGGTTAATTATTCTACTAGCATATTCCTATTGTCTTTAAGAAAGGTTGTTAGCTACAGCTTGATTAATTTCAAATATGCACCATACAGTCAAAGCTCATTATGGAAAATTGAATTTAAATTTAAATTTTAAAGAAATATGATGTTCTTATTAAGTGTAAAAAATGAAAACATTAACTATACTCAATTTTGATATTTAAGTACCGGTACAATGTAGCTTATGAATATTGTATTTATGTCTTAAAATAACACTTAACGAGGGGGGCGGAGCAACATGGCGGCGAGGAGACGCTGCAAGTAAGATCTCCCATTAAAAAAAGTTAATAGGGAGGAAAAGCAGCAGGTCCCAGTGAGAAGTGGGACACGGAAGATAAACGGGTGACGCCAGCAAACTGCCCGAAGAAGAAAGTTGCCATAAAAGAGGACCAGAAGGGAGGGAAGCACAGAACCCTGCTCCCCTCCCCGCCCACAGTCGGCACTCTCCAACTGGCAGAGAGGAGGAAAAAAACACACACTAAAATGACCAACAAGAACAAACGACGCAGCAAGCGGGACTGTGAGTGGAAAGGAACTATTGCAGCCACCACACCCCGTGAACAGGAGCTGTGGAGAACCCTGCAGGATTCGCCGCAGCGGTGAGCGAACGGCTCCGGGCGCCATTAGAGAAGAACAAAGACCCCAGGAGACACGCACACAGCCCGGGCAGCGGCGCACTTGGAGCCTTTGAAAAGCAAACGCGGACCGGGATCGCGGCTGCCCAGGTCCCCGCGCCTGCGACCTAGGCTTGCTGGGAGACGCGCGGAGGCCCTCACGGGGGTGAAACTCCCTTCCTGAGTAAGCAGGAACCAGGCGCCCAGGCACTGGAGCGGGGTGCAAAAGGCGACATTCCCGCGCCACTGAATTGGGCTACAGCCCACGTCCTGGACCTGAGGGCTTTGAACTGAGACCTGGGGCACGAAATTCTGGGCGTGGGTTCTCCACGACCGTGGGGCACAAGGCAGACACAGCACCCCAAAGCCTTTGAGGTTTACCCTACCATTCTTGCTCTCTGTTCCCTGTCCCACGGGGGTGGGGGGGTTGAAAAACAGCCCCCCAAGGACAATAGGAGAGATCTCTGGCGCCACCTAGCGACCAGAAAAAAGTCACTAACACCCCATAGAACAGGGAAATGTCTTAAGACTTCTTGAAAAGGGCAGAAGGCTTCTGGAGGACCCAGTGGCCAGCTGGAAAGTTAGCCCATGCCAGGCCCCTTCCAACCAGCAGTCTGAGCCCACAGAGGGAGCAGGCACCCACGTCCGGGGCAGACCGGGCACGCAGAAGAGTGTGCCTGAGACCGGATGCACAGGGACTGCGTCCCGCTTTGCCAGTTTAGAACAGGGACATTTCTTCAGTAAAGACTGCCTAAAACCAGCAGAAAGCCCCCCCAGAAGCCAGAGATGGTTCCTGGAGGAGCCAGAGGGGAGCGGAGAAGTTCACCCAAGATGACGGCCAGTCCGAGCAACACAGTGTCCCAATGCATACGACAAATTAGAAAACAGACAGTAGGGAGTAGAAGAACCACACGCAACCTAACAACGCCTCAGGAAAGAATCACACCACAAAAAGAAAACCACCCTCCAGATTGCAACGACAGTAACTTGGAAGAACTTCTGAGCCTTCCAGAAAGAGAATTTAAAATTGCCCTGATTTAAAAAGTGGCAGAAGTCATAAAGGAAAACAATGATCAGAAGAAGGAAATTGAGTCCCTAATGAGGGAAAACAACGGTCAGAAGAATGAAATTGAGTCCCTAAAGAGGGAAAACAATGGTCAGAAGAATGAAATTGAGTCCCTAAAGAGGGAAGTAAAAGAAATGCAAGAGATCAAAGAATTAATGGAGGAACTAAAGAACACTGGGAAAAGCAATGAAAGCAGAATAGATGAAATGGAAGAACGAATAAGTACTCTTGAAGACACAGAAATAAAAAGAACCAAAACAGAAAAGGAAAGAGAAGTACGAAGGAAAAAGAAGGAAGAAATACTTCGGGAACTATCTGACTCCATGAGGAAAGGAAATATAAGAGTTATAGGAATTCCAGGAGAGGAGAGAGATGTAGGAACAGAGAAAATATTCCAGGAGATAATTGAAGAGAACTTCCCAAATGCGAAGAAGGAGCTGAAAATTGATATACAAGAAGCAAGAAGAACACCAAACTTCCACGACGAAAGGAAAAACACAGCAAGACATATAATAGTAAAGCTCCCAAAAATCCAGGACAAGGAAAAAATAATGAAGCTGACAAGAGGGAAGAAACAGATAACATTCAAAGGAAAACCAATCAGGCTGACATCAGACTTCTCTGAAGAAACACTATGGGCAAGGAGAGAGTGGAGGGACATAGTCAACAGACTCCAAGAAAACAGATACCAACCAAGAATACTGTATCCCGCAAAGCTCTCCTTCCTCTTTGAAGAAAGAATATGGACCTTCCCAGACAAAGAGAAACTCCGGAATTTCATTAAGACTAAACCCCCACTCCAAAAAATACTACAAGGAATCCTAAAGCCAGAACCTTAGAGGGACGAATAACAACGAAAGAAGACCAAAAAAAAAAAAAAAAGTTATTAAAAGAATAAATAAATAAAATCAAAGGAAAGACAAACACAATGGCAAATACAGATGCTAACATATCAATATTAACTCTAAATGTAAATGGACTAAACTCTTCAATAAAAAGACACAAAGTTGCAGCCTGGATTAAGAAACAAAACCCAACCTTTTGCTGTCTCCAGGAAACACATTTAGCTACAAAAGATAAAAATAGGCTTAAAGTTAAAGGATGGAAAACAATCCTACAAGCAAATGGACCAAAAAAGAAAGCAGGAACAGCTATACTTATATCAGATAAAACAGACTTCAAACTCAAAAAAGTAAAAAGAGACCCAGTGGTCACTACATTATGATCAAGGGGACAATACTTCAAGAAGAAATAACACTCATTAACATACACTCACCAAATGAAGGAGCACCAAAATATATCAGACAACTGTTGTCCTCTCTGAAAACAGACATCAGAGAAAACACATACGTAGTGGGAGACTTCAACACACCACTATCAACAATGGATAGATCAACAAGACAAAAAATAAGTAAAGAAACTAAAGCTCTAAATAAGGACCTAGAGAATTTGGGCTTAACAGACATCTATAAAACACTAAATCCAAAAAAAAACGGAGTACACATTTTTCTCAAGCGCACATGGATCATTCTCCAGGATCGATCACATACTGGGGCACAAGACAAACATCAACAGATACACCAAGATTGAAATCATACCAACCATTTTTTCTGACCATGAAGGCATCAAACTAGAAATAAACCATAAAAAGAAGGCAAGAAACTATTCTACCTCATGGAGATTAAAAACCAAACTACTGGAAGACCACTGGACTAATGAGGAGATCAAAGAAGAAATTAAAAAATTCTTTGAATTGAATGACAAGGAGGACACTAATATCCTAAATGTATGGGATGCAGCAAAAGCAGTAATAAGAGGAAAATATATAGCAATAGAAGCTCACATCAAAAAACAAGAAAGAACTCAAAGAAACAACCTAATCTCAAAGCTCAGAGATCTAGAAAAAGAACAACCAAAAACCCCCAAAACCAGTAGAAGAAAAGAAATAATAAAAACCAAAGCAGAAATAAATGAAATTGAAACTAAAAAAACAATCCAAAAGATCAATGAAACCAAGAGCTGGTTCTTTGAAAAAATAAATAAAATAGACAAACCCCTAGCCAGGCTCCCAAAGGAAAAAAGGGAGAAAGCACAAATAAACAGGATCATAAATGAAAGAGGAGAAATCACAACGGACACAGCAGAAATCAAAAGAATAATCAGTAAGTACTATGAACAGTTATATGGAAACAAGTTCAACAATCTAGAGGAGATGGACAAATTCCTACAACTCTACAATCACCCAAAGCTAGATAAAGAAGAAATAGAACACCTAAACAGACCAATTACAAGCAGCGAAATTGAAATGGTAATCAAAAACCTTCCCAAAAACAAAAGCCCAGGACCTGATGGATTTACAAATGAATTCTACCAAAGATTCAGAGACAAATTAGTGCCTATCCTTCACAAACTCTTCCAAAAAATTGAGAAGGAAGGGACAATACCAAACACGTTCTATGAAGCCAACATTACACTAATACCAAAACCGAATAAGGACAACGCAAAAAAGGAAAAATACAGGCCAATCTCCCTAATGAACACTGATGCAAAAATCCTCAATAAAATTTTAGCTATCAGAATCCAACAATGTATCCATAAGATAATTCACCACGACCAAGTAGGATTCATTCCAGGGATACAAGGATGGTTTAACATCCGAAAATCAATCAACGTTATCCAACACATCAACAAAAAGAAATATAAAAACCATATGATAATATCAATAGATGCTGAGAAAGCTTTCGACAAAGTGCAACACCCATTCATGATAAAAGCCCTTGAAATTCTTGGGATACAAGGAACATACCTCAACATCATAAAGGCCATCTATGACAAGCCAACAGCCAGTATCATCCTCAATGGTGAAAAGCTGAAAGCAATTCCATTAAGATCTGGAACAAGACAAGGATGTCCACTCTCACCACTGCTCTTCAATATAATACTGGAAGTCCTAGCCAGGGCAATAAGACAAGAGAAAGACATCCAAGGAATCCAAATAGGAAAAGAAGAAGTCAAACTATCACTATTTGCAGATGATATGATAATATACATAGAGAACCCCAAAAACTCCACAGAAAAACTAATTCAACTTATCAATCAATTCAGTAAAGTGGCAGGATACAAAATCAACACACAAAAGTCAGTAGCCTTCCTATATACAAACAATAAATCTGAAGAAGAAGAAATAAAAAAATCCCTTTTATTATCGAAACAAAAAAAATCAAATATTTGGGAATAAATCTAACAAAAGAGGTAAAGGACCTATACAAAGAAAATTATAAAACACTATTAAAAGAAATAGAAGAAGACACAAAGAAATGGAAAGACATCCCCTGCTCATGGATTGGAAGAATAAACATTATTAAAATGGCCATCCTACCAAAAGCAATATACCCATTCAATGTTATTCCAATCAAAATTTCAATGTCATTCTTCAAAGAAATAGAACAATTATTGATGAAATTCATATGGAATCACCAAAAACCCCGAATAGCCAAAGCTCTCCTGAAAAAAAAAAGAAGGAAATGGAGGCATCACACTCCCAGACTTCAAACTATACTACAAAGCCATAATCATCAAAACTGCATGGTATTGGAACAAGAACAGACACACAGACCAATGGAATCGAATAGAAAATCCAGAAATAAACCCACAGATTTATGGTCAACTAATCTTTGACAAAGGAGCAAAGACTATGCACTGGAGCAAAGTAAGTTTTTTCAATAAATGGTGCTGGGAAAACTGGGTTGCTACATGCAAAAGAATGAAGCTTGACCACTACCTCACACCATACACAAAAATCAACTCAAAATGGATTAAAGAACTAGACATAAGACCTGAAACCATAAAATACATAGAAGGAAATACAGGTGAAACACTACGTGATTTGCATATCAAAGACATCTTTACAGACACATCACCCAAAGCAGTGATAGTGAAGGCAAAGATAAACAGCTGGGACTACATCAAATTAAAGAGCTTCTGCACAGCAAAAGAGACAATAACAAAAACAAAGAGAAACCCCACCAACTGGGAGAACATTTTTGCACCCAAAACTAATGATAAAGGACTGATCACAAAAATCTGCAAAGAGCTGATGACACTCAACAACAACAAAGAAAATAGCCCAGTCAAAAAATGGGCAGAAGAGCTAAAAAGAAACTTCTCTGAAGAGGAAATGCAAATGGCCAACAGGCATATGAAAAAATGTTCAACATCACTTGTAATCAGGGAAATGCAAATCAAAACTGCCATGAGATACCATCTTACACCAGTGAGAATGGCACATATTAAAAAAACTAGCAACAACAAATGTTGGCGAGGTTGTGGAGAAAAAGGAACTCTCCTGCATTGTTGGTGGGAATGCAAACTGGTCCAACCACTATGGAGAGCTGTGTGGAGATTTCTGGACCTACTAAACATAGAGCTTCCATATGATCCAGCAATTCCACTCCTAGGTATTTACCCAAAGGACACAGAAACATCAATTCCAAAGAACACCTGCACCCCTATGTTTATAGCAGCACTATTTACAATAGCTAAGCTTTGGAAACAGCCCAAATGCCCAAAAATAGATGACTGGATCAAGAAGATGTGGTACATATATACCATGGAATATTACTCAGCATTCAAAAAAGATAAACACATGCAATTTGCAGCAACATGGATGGCGCTGGAAGGGATCATGCTCAGCGAAATAAGCCAAAAAGAAAAAGAAAAATACCGGATGGTCTCACTCATAGCAGGAATCTAGAAAACTTAAATAAGGGATCAGGAAAATGAATAACTATAAGAAAGTGAAAATCAAAATTAACAAAAAACTATGAACCAGAGACACTTTTTGGGGGATGGGGGCAGGGAGGGGAGGGATTGGGGTCAGAATAGGGCATGTGCAGTTGTATGGGGGAATATAAAAATAAAATTTATTATTTAATAAAAAAATAACACTTAACAATATTTTCAAACACTATGTACCCTATATCAATTAATAAAATCCATAATATATCATTTTGTAGCATTTACTTTTCTTAATAGAACTAGCATGACATATTTCTCAATATCTATACATAGAAATTAATGCAGGCAGGGCCTCCCCGGTGGCGCAGCGGTTGAGCGCTGGGTTCCGAAGCTGCCCACGGCCTCTGCGACGCAGGTTCGATCCCCCGCTGCTCCCCGGCCACCGGAGGAGGGTCCCACATGGCGCGCAGAACTCTCCTGCCGCCCGCTGCTCCCCTCAGCAGTGTACTTCGGTCCTTCTGCCTGCTCTGCTCCCCGCTCTGCCTCTGGTGAATTCTCTCACCCTCCCGCACTTCTGACTGTACCCAGTGCATGTATAAACAAAATAAAACAAATAAATAAATAAAACATGCCTCTATTTAAAAAAAAAAAAAAGAAATTAATGCAGGCATACGAGGAGCAAAGAATTCATGGGAGCCGCAGACTCAGAGAATTTATACCTAGCCACCCGGAAATACAGCATTTTACTCACAATATATCTGCTTCCTTTGATTGCCAGAAACTCATTTTGAAGTAATTTTTATTGGTTGGAAGTCATGCTGTATAAATTTGGAATTTTATACATTATATTCACTTACATGTCAAATTATGCATTTTACCTGTCTAATTCACTAATGTGACAATATCAAGTAGTTGAAAATAAAGAAAAGTCCTTACTGGGAAATTTTCACTGTTCTGTGTGTATGGTGATTCCGAGTGGGAGGATATATAGACCTGCTATTTCAACTACATCTTTTAAAAGCTGATTTCTGGTTAGTCGCTTGACCCGTCTATTGTAATATGGAGTTCCATTATCAATGTCGTTTTATTATGCATTTTATTAGAATAGATTGCTGGTATAACACATTTCATATTGAATTTTGTTTTCTCACAGGGATTGATTTTTCCATGAAATGCTCTTCTATTCCAATCTCCTATACGAGTTCCAAATAGCCTTCTTGTTTGTTCAATTCAAATAAGAATTATATGTATTAGAGCTGCTAGTTTTCTTTTACATCCTGAAGTAATGTTATTTACTAGACTAACTCTAATTTTTCTAGTTAATTTTAGAAAATAATAAATTTTAGGAAAACAATAAATTGTGATGATAGATCAGCGAGAATGGGGAAAGTGGTTAATTCAGATCTAATGGGTAGATAATCTCTTACATTAAGACCTATATATACAGTGATGGAAACATTACTTGGTAAAAGAGAGAGAAAATGCTTGTGAAAGAGAAAAGCAAGTGTAAAAAGAGACAATTACAAACACATTTGGCATTTTGGAAGCATTAGATGGAAGAGAAAATTGCCTGGGATGAAATCACAGAAGCAATGGAAGTTCTGTTTATACACTACCTTGAAGACAAAGGTAAAAAAATTATCAAGTTCTTGGCAGTGCTCCTGCCCACCCGTGACTATGCAGGCCTTTATTTTCACAAATATTTTTTTTTTTCCCTTTGCAAAGCAGCCATGACAGCTCTCCTTGACCACCTTTTATTTCTCCATTTTCTTTCTCCTTTTTATATGTTAAAAGGTATAATGTGCCTAAGTTGGCTTTGTGGATGAGGGGTGTTTTAACATAATACCCTTTAAGGGAACAGAGCTAAAAAGAGAAGCAATAATGGTATTTAGCAGAAATATATGAACTACCTATCAACAAAAGGAAGCTTTGTAGCAGGATGCATCCAGTTAGCCTGACTTAATCATTGTCTATATACCTGGATTTATGGAAAATGGGTATTTGGAGAAATTGAAATAGTCCCAGTACCAAAATCTATACTAGTTTTCTGTGCTGCAGAGCAAATTATTACACACAAAGTGGCTCAGCACAAAGACTATTTATTATTTCACAGTTTCTGTAGGTCAGAAGACTAGACATCATCTTCAAGGACTCATAACTGCAATCAAGGTATAAGTCAGGTTGCATTTTCATCAGGAGACTCACCTAAAGGAAGATTTGCTTCTAAACTGCATCAGGTTGTTGAGAAAATTGATTTTCTTATGGTTGTAAAATTTATGGTGCTTTGTTTCTTGAAATCCAGTTACAGTTTCTGGAACAGTGTCTCTGAACTCTGAAACTACCTTTAGGAGCTCACATGATTAGGTCAGCCTCACCCAGGATAATCTCATTTTTATTTATAATCAACTATTGTGATATTAATTGTATCTGAAAAATCCTTTAAATTTTGCACATAGCATAACCCTATTGTAGAAATGCTCTCCTGTCCTCTTTGCCACATTCAGTTGTCTAAAAATGAGTTATAGGTTCTCTCTTTACTCAAGATATTGAGATTAAACAACGGGACACCATTCGTCAGGAACATGCCCATTTTAAACTTACAAGAGAATTAACATATAACTCATCATCATCTTGTTTTCAAAGTTTCAACTGAAATTTCAGATAATGTATTTTGACTTTATTAATATTTATATGTTTTCCTTTTTAAAATTAATCTTCCCAGACATTTGTATAGTTAGCATTTCTTAAAAATCTGCTTGGTAATTTAATAAGGCCGAGAATATAGGACCACACCATACATTCTTTGCAAACTATTTCTCATATCCAGGAGTGTGTCTATATAAACAGACATATATTCACTTCTTTGAATATGTATCATATTTATTTTATACAGACTTTGTTAATGGTTTATATTTATCAGTTTCTGCTGTATTTTATAAGGCAAGAAAAGATAATAAATTTCTTTGAAGGTGCCACTGATGGCAGCATAATCTTAATATAACAAAACCTTCCATTAAGATGTACTCTGAAATGTTCTATTCATTTCCCATTTACTTAGATTTGGGGAGTTTATGTTAAAAGCAAAGTAAATTAAGAGAAAAACAAATAAAATAATGAATTAATTAAATGCAAGATGTTAGGACTTGAAGTTCCTTTTTTTTTATTTAATTTTATAAGAACATTTGAAACTTTACAAAGGCTTAAGAACTGCTTTAGGGGCCTCCCTGGTGGCGCAAAGGGTTAAGACACAACCTATGAAGCTGTCTGCAGCTACTGCAGCATAAGTTCGATCCCCCAGCTGGCCAGGGAGCAACCCACATGGTGCAGCAGACCTCTCCTGACTCGCCCGCTGCTCCTTGCAGCAGTGTATTTCAGTCAACCTGCCTGTTCTGTCCCCCACTCTCTCTGGTGAATCCTCTCACCCCCCACACCTCTGGCCTGTACCCCAGCTCTTATATGCATAAATAAATAAATCTTAAAAAAAACACTTTAGCATTTTTATACATGTTCTATATGACTTATGCATAATGCTACGATGTTTTATGGAATATTTTTCAAATTACATTTAATTTAGGCCTTCTATGCTGTCATCAGAATCTAATGGATGTATAAATATAATTATGTAACATGTATATGTATATATATGCAAATAAAAAAACATGTTAATCTTAACAAATTTGACTCCAGTTTTTAGGTTAAATGTGAATGGGGATGTTTATAATGGCACATCACACTGACAGCAATGAAATATAACAGCTGATTGGCTGATAGCAGAGATAGCTGTGAGAGATAAAAATGAAAAATAATAAACTCCAAAACTCGCAAAGCCAAGGAATCTACAAAATTGTGCATAAGCTAATCAAATATTTGATGTCTGAAGATATGTGGTATAACAGAAGATATAAAAATCAACATTCTTAATGGAGGCTTGAAGTTTTAAGATATTTGTCTCATAACATTGGAGAATATTGGCCTTTGCTAGTCCATCCTTCAGTCAGTGATTGCAAATGTCCTCTTGTAATAAAAATTGTAGCGTCACCATAGTTAAGTATATAATGTATTGAGACTATGCATTCAAAATAATAATGAGTAGGCATTCAGTTGAATTCAACTTTCTCCTTTGCTAACTAATAAGTAGCTTCTTCAATTTATTGGCCTAGTTAGTCTTCCTTTAGAACCACAGATTTAAAAGCTGACATTCATAAATACATATAAATAGACATTATTTATATAATTGTGTGAATTCAAAAATACTCTATGTCCTATCATTTGATTCTATATCCTGTAAGTTGAGTTCATACTTAGATTGTACAATGCTACTTCTAAAAATTGAAGACCCCCTTAGTTTTCAAGAGTTGCTGCCCCATAATTTCATACTATCACTATATATGCTCCTCATAAATAAGTGATGACAACTCTGTAGATTTCAGAGCTATTTAAGAAGTCATGAGATAATTGATAATTGTATTGCGAGTATCATTTATGAAAACCACATTAAAGAAGTGTCGAGTTGCAGTCCAGTTGCTTAGCAGTCTCAAAAATTCCCCTAACTTATAGCCAAAACTATATTTTGATTTCTTATCTAGATTCAACCATATTAATTTAGATTATAGCTCTTTAGATACAGATGTCTCTATATCTTCTAGAAATATTGAGATATCAAAGAATCTTTTAAGAAATAATCATTGTCTTATATTTTTTAAGATTTATTTATGCATACAAGAGCTAGGGTATAGGCCAGAGGTGGGGAGAAGATTCACCAGAGAGAGTGGGAAGCAGAACAGGCCCACTGACTGAAATCCACTGCTGAGGGGGGGAGTGGGTGAGGCAGGAGAGGTCTGCTGCACTGCTGCACCATCGGTGGGTTAGATCCCAGGCCGGGGGTCTAACGCAGACCTTTGTGGTGATAGAGCTGAGACCTAAACCCTAGGCCACCAAGGAGGCCTCATTGTCTTATGTTTTAAAAGTTCCAATTTACTAGATATTTTTCTCTATGCCCAGGACCTCCACTCCTTCCCCTTTTGATTCAAACAACGATGTTACCAATCCCTACCAAAATAAATAAATAAATAAATAAATAGCTTTTTTTTTTTTTTTTTTTTTTTGCAAGGATTTGTCCTGCAGGTCTAAAATCCAACAAGGAGACTACAGAGAATTTGGCAGGCAGTGTTACTAAAGCCCTTTGTCTTGTCTCTGTTGGCAATACTAATCCTTAAAACAATAATTTGCTGACCCTTGCCTCTGCCTTTCCAGGGCACTCCTGGAGCTACATATATGTTTCAAATTAACATGATTTTATTCTCTTCCTGAGTCTATCCAGAGACAAATTTGTTTGCAACTCTTCATTTGAGTAAATTAAAAGTTGAAATGATTTATAGGCCAACACTACTGTACAGAAAGAAAAGATACACCACCTGAACTATCAATTTGTTCAGCAGCAGAGCGCAGACTGTAGCAACTACCTGCCTCTTTACCACCTCTCTTAAGATTTTGATAGTTTATAGGCAAGACCGTAAGTAATAAACCAACACAAGGAAGGTAAGATTGACTTGAGTAGCAGGCTCCACATACATTGTCTCTCCATGATCACCCTCCAATACTCTGAAAGTTAATAACATTAAAAGCAGGGTGCTTTGCCTTTCTCGCACGTGTGAAGTGATGCCCAGAGTTCATGTGAAGGGATGCGCTGTTCAGGTGATTATTCTGCTTTGCTTGAAGGCATTTGGAGGCATTTTAATAGGTGTCATAACTCAGGCTAATGTCAATATATTTCAAAGCTGCAAAAAATATCTGTCACATGTAAATGTATAAGATAAAATAGGTAGCCTTTAGGCAGATATATGAGTTATTTTAGCAAAATGTAAATTAACAGGCTTTTTTAAAATTTAGATTCTGGTCCATATTAACATGATATACAGGGTGTGTTATAAGCCAGGAATAAATTTAATTTACTCTTCTTGTCAAAGTGTGAGTGACAAAGTGTCGGTAAGCAGTCTTCAATTTCAGATAATAAGTTACTGAGTATGTATACTTCCTGTTGCATTTATTATTTATATATATATATATATAACTAAAATATAAGTTTAATTTATTGAAATACAGCCTAAATACAATGTTTAATTTCTAAGGATTTGTTCTACTTATGATGTGTTCTTTTCTGATTTTTGAAAATTTAAAATAAGTAATTTTGTATGGTGCTCCATTATGGAAGCATGGACATGCTTTAATTGCATTATGGACATGCTTTAATTGCATTCTTTAAAAGTTTGGGACTCACAAAAATATTCGCTTTTCACTAAAAATAAACAATTGCAATTGATAAAGTAAAAAACCACATTTTTCAAATACAGACACTCAACTAAGAAAAAAAATTAAGTACAACAAATATGATTGATAGAGTCCCTCAAAATAGTACCTCTAGGTTTACTGGTATTCATTTATTTTTGTTAAATATTAAGTTTATAATATGCATGCAGTTTTTAGTGTACATATTAAATTAAAATTTTAAAAAATTAGGACAACTCTAGTATCATCTCAAAAAAAGAAGTTTTTGAATTATTTGTATATTTTCATCTTTAATGGCATGCATCTTTTGTTCCATGAGGTGAATGAAATGAACTTTCAGCTGTATGTAATTACATATTATTTATTTTTTTTTTAAATAGAGGCATGTTTTATTTATTTTATTTGTTTGTTTGTTTTGTTTATACATGCACTGGGTACAGTCAGAAGCACGGGAGGGTGAGAGAATTCACCAGAGCCAGAGTGGGGAGCAGAGCAGGCAGGACCGAAGTACACTGCTGAGGGGAGCAGCGGGCGGCAGGAGAGGTCTGCGCCCCATGTGGGATCCTCCTCCGGTGGCTGTGGAGCAGCCTGGGATCATCAAACCAGCGCCACAGAGGCCGCGGGCAGCTTCGCAACCCAGCGCTCAACCGCTGCGCCACTGGGGAGGCCCCATATTATTTAAAAGTAGCTGGCTACACTATAACTATTCCTTCTAACAATACTGAAGAGTAAGAGGGAAAGGGAAAATAAAAGTCTATTTCAGAACTGCCATGCATTAGAGTTTAAAGGAAATTCTTTGGCTAAACTCAAATGTATCACTGGGAAATTTTACAAGTAAGAAAATATATTTATTTTAAAAATATCTTTCCATTGATTGAAGTACTTGTTCCCACATTTCATCATTAACTACTGAGAAATAGCCTTTATTCATGTAAAACTATCACTTTCATATATTTGTCTCATTAAAAGTGTAAAAATTGTGTTCTACGTCTTTAAAATACTGATACACACACACACAAACACATTCTATTTCCCAAACCTAGAATGATTTTCAAAGTTTTGGATTGTTTCCAAAATTGTGGATTACTTTCTAGTCTTTTGTCTATTATTGTCATTTCACTTCTGGCATTTTAACTTTTCTATAGATAGAAAATAAAATATGCTGGCATTTAGAAATAAGTTTTCATCAATATCATAGAGTGCTTTGAAATATATTTGCATTTCTTCCAACTTATGACACACTTTTTTCTTACTGCTAAAATTCCCACTTACTCAAATAAAAATCATGAACTGTACTAAAAAGAGAAAAACAATCACTGAAATATTTTGAAAGTATAACTATACATTTTGTTATAATTTTTTATTGCATAACATTAAGCTATACTATCCTATAGGTTTCAGGTGTACAGCATTATAATTAGACATTAATGATCACCACCAAAGTTTACTTTCTTTTCATTACCATATAATTAAAGGCCTTTAACCATTTTACCCACCTTTAACCCCCTTCCTCTCTGGTAACTGTGGGTCTGCTAATCCCAAGCACCATTTTGTTTACCAAAATCTTAGATCATGATCAAAATTTGGGATTTTGTAGAGATGCTATTTATGGTTAATCCTCTGGAGGTCAAATACAAGGTCAATACACTTTTATTTCTAAGGTGACTTTTTGGCTTGAACTTAGTTTAAGTTTGACACAGCCATTCAACCAAGATTTTAATATCCTTTTATAGCAAGGTTTTTAATGAGATAGAAGCTAAAATCCTTACATAGAATAAGTGTCCAATTTTTAACCATTAAAGACCGAGGGCCCAAGGCACCAAAATTTTAAAGACAGGCAGTTTTAACTAACTTTGAGGTAAAATATTTTAGAGTTTGTAAGAAATGATCCTTTGGCTTTACATTGTTTTTGTTCTATTTCATTGAGACCAAGCATATTTTTAAGGCAATGGAAAACTTTTTTTATGGACCATGTATAGGGAAAACAGAAGAGAGCTTAAGATCTTATTTTGCAGCTTGTCTGTACCTAGATTCTTATCAGAAATTTAAGATTTGAAATTTAGCTCAAAGAAAGTTGCATTTTTACTTTTTATCAGGTCAATTTCTTTCAATAAGAAACAACTTTTTACAGGTTCAATACGCAATTTAGAAGTTTTTACTCAACCAATACGCATTTTGTAGGAAAACACAGGGAAAAAAGAATTTTTTGCCTATAGAAGAGACTAGAACAGTATCTCAAGGTGGACAAAAACAGAGTCCAGTTTCCCACAGCGGGAAGGCAGCAGACATGCCAATGATCTCAAACCTGGAGCAAAATGTCCAGGCAGATGCTTCCTGGCACCAGGAGCAGCCCTCTGCCAGTCAGCTGCAGGGCATTGGGACTGTTTTCATAAGAACCTTATAGTCCCTTGAAGTCATATTATACCCTTTTTTTTTATATAACATTTAACAATTCCTTTTGTAAATGAATTTTGCTTACCATTTTTGGAAATACCTTTTCTAAATTCCTTAAAAACAGCAACTGGCAAACCCTAGTTTCAGGGACCCTGGCCTCCTCCTCAAATATTTAACTAGAAAAGCTTGAAGCAATTCTCCCTCCTATTATCTTTATGAAACTTCTTCTTTTTTTTTTTTTTTTTTTTTTTTGAATGGCTGAAAATCTGCTGGAGGCCTTAGTCCCACTTTTGGGTGTCAGCCGAACCCACGCCATAGTGGTGGCGCAGGAAGGGGTAGAGGACAGGCACTAAGTTATGGCCTGGCTCTTCTTTTGGACTCATAAAAACTTTTTCATCTAGTGACTAAATAGCCGAATTGCATAAATTACATAATTTAAGCTGAGAGACAAGCATTGTCTCTAAGTCTTTCTGTAAGTGATTTCCTAAATTTTTTCAAGCTTTTAAATTTAAGATTCCTTTTTGAGGAAGCCTGGGACTATGGGTTTTAATTGCTGTTAAGAATTGAGAGAGCTCATTACTGGACACAACTATCCCTGGTTTAATAGAAGAACTCTCAGTTGTTTTTTATGTTTGATCTGAGGGGGTGTGAGATTATCATTCACGTTTTTAAGAGAAAGGAAAGATTTAACTGAAAATGTCCCAGACTCCGGGTCTGTGGGCCTTTTACGAGGCTTATTTGGAAGAAAGCTAACTTCACAGTCTCTGAGTCTGTGGGCCTATTACCAGGCTGATTTGGAAGAAAAAAATAGGAAAGAAACGACTGAAAACACCTTCTTACCGCTTCGTCGCAGGCTCTGGGTCTGTGAAGCCTTTGGCCAGGCTTGAGAGGATGTCCAATTCCCTTCTCTGGGCTTGAGAAGCGGGGTATGGGGCCCCGGTTCAGGCGCCGTTTGTTGCATCAGGCAACACCACACTGATGAAGAAACGGGAGTTGTGGAGCAGGCTACATAATGCAGGATGCTGAAGAGCAAGATCCTGATAAAAGATTTATACAGCATCAATTGAGAGGAAGAAGGACAAAGAGAAAAGGGGTGAAACTAGAATGTGTGCTCTGTCATCTAGTATCAGGGGTTCTGAGTCTGCCCTCCAGGCACTACTCATCTGCTTGATGACTAGGTATTGTAATTGAGATCAAGCCCTACTTCCCCAGCCAAGGTTTCATTCTTATCAACAAGGCTTTCAACTGGTCAGCTCTGGGGTCCCTTGTTATACATCAGTTCTCGGGGGCCCCGCGGGCATTCCCCCTCATACCTCATGATGCATAGCCTTCCCAGAGTGATCCAGCTTTGTGCTCTTGATTGATTAGAAAGGCACCTTGCAGGGTTGGACTCCTGTACCTAACTGACTGGCCATTCAGACCTTGCTTAGGATTTAGAACTATAGATAACAAAATGGTGGCCGAACAGGCCACCTAGGATTAGCAGACCCAAGTGGTCTCTGTCAAAATCTGGATTTTGTTTGATATAGGTTTATTGTTTTTGTTAATTTTTCTTCTAGTTCTAAACAACCCTGTGCAACCTGTTCCAGGGAACTCCAAGTTGAAGTTATGCTTCTTCCTGTAACTTTCCCAATACCAGCTGTTACCTGTCTCTTAATAATAGCAACTTGGTAGTTTTATGTTCCTTAATTTTATAACCCACTACATAAGTCTATGTTAACTGGGTCCATGTAATATATCCCCCAGTTTTTCAAGTTGTAGGTTACAATGACCCAGGACCACCCATGGGTACTTATGTTTCCTCCACTATAGGTGGGCCAGAGGTACTTGGTAACTTGACTGCATTCTCCATCTTTAGTCTATCTGCTCACTGGACTATCACTTGCCAAATTATCTACTTTGGTTTTTGTCTAGTACAGACTTTACTATGTATCCATCTGCATATATGTAAAGGCAGGAGGACACACGGCAGGTTCTCTATGACCCAAGCAGACAAGGGGTAAAGGAGGAACCCTGGAGAGTCCTGGGGTCCTCAGTGGGTTTCTCAGGCTTTTATTGAGATTTACCAGGTACACTGCAGGCAGGAGCACTGGGGGGCCGGGAGGCTGGCAGGCTGGCAGACCTCCCAGCTCATCTTCACTCTTTCTGGGCTTTCTGGGGTTCTCTGGTGGTCTCTGCTTCTCTGCTCTCTGCTCCTCGTGGTTCTGCTTCTGGCATCCCCGTGACACCGCCCTTAAGAGCCCAGCCTTAGCCCAGGTGCACCCACTTACGCATGCCCACACCCTACTCCAGGTGCCCGCCATCAGGCATGCATTTGTTACAGGGCAGCCCTGATATAAAACAGGTTGCCTGACTGTGGGTCCTCACCCGCACACTTAAAAGGGACTTATTAATACTCCACTGCAGGCACAAACAAATGGTTAATAAAAGGTTTATTTACAAGGGAAGGGGAAATGAGGAAATGTACAACTCAGGGAGAAAAGAGGAAGATAAAGTCTTAAATGCGCCCTACCCATTCTGCCCACCTGGAAACCCAATGGCACTCTGAGAGCTGGCCATGAGCCAAGATCCGGGAGGCCAAGAAGGGGACCCACACGTCTGGTTTTATACCAAACCTGGCTGCTTAACTCCTCCCTCAGGTCCCAGCCACCTTCCCTTTGGTGATGATGGGATTTGTCTTTCCCAGTGTCTTGATGGCTTTGGTCTGGAGTGGGGGTGGAGTCCACAAAGCCTGCATGGGATTAGCTCAGGACATCCTTTCCCCCTAACACATTCAGGACCAAAAGATCCATCATCAGTCCTCGTGGTGGGAGGGCAGAAAAGCCTGATATTGTTGTAGAGCAACCCCGATACAAAACGGGGTGCCTCATTTAGACTAGGCAGGTTTACGGGGTTTGGGCTGCCCCTCTCCCTGTCCGATAACAATATCATTTACTTACCCTACAATATAGCACTCCCATTGCTTCTCAGTGGTATATTAATGATATTCCCCTTCCTCCTGTCCTCTCTTTAAATAAAATAAAAAAAGGGGACATGTGGGTCTGTAAATCCTAAGCTGCCTGTCCGTCCACCATTTCGTTACCTACAGTTTTAAATCCTAAGCAAGGTCAGAATGGCCCTGTGAGTTAGGTACAGGCGCCCAACCCTGTAAGGTGCCTTTCAAATCAATCAAAAGCACAAAGCTGAATCACTCTGGGAAGGCGATGCATCATGAAGTATGAGGGGGAATGCCTGCAGGAGGCCCGAGGACTGATGTGTAACAAGGGACCCCAGAAGCTGATCAGTGGAAAGCCTTGTTGATAAGATTGAAACCCTGGCTGGGGAACTAGGGCTTGATCTCAATGACAATACCGAGTCATCAAGCAGATGAGAAGTGCCTGGAGACCAGACTCACAATCCCTGATAGTATAGATGTCAGCACATTTTCTAGTTACTTTCTTCCCCTTTTCCTTTTTGCCTCCTTCCTCTTACAACTGAGGCTATATAATTCTTCTATCAATAAAAAAAGCCAGGATCTTGCTTTCCACTGCTTTCCACAGCATCCTGTATTATGTAGCCTGCTCCACGACTCCCGTTTCTTTATCAGTGTGTTGTTGCCTGCCCAATGCAACAGGTAACCACAAAACTGTTCTCTGTGTCTAAGAGCTCTTTTTGTTTTATTCTGTTTGTTCACTTACTCTGTCTGTTTATATCTCAAGTATAAGTCTCATCATGTGGTATTTGTCTTGTGCCATGTGATTTATTTTACTTAACATAATACATCAAAGTCCACTATGTTGTCACAAACAAAAATATTTCATCTTTTATTTTTTGAGAAAATGAAGAGTATTCTTTGCATGGGCATCTGTGTGTTCCTATACTAACATACACACACACACACACACACACATACAGAGAGAGAGAGAGAGAAAGGCACTTAGGTTATTTCCATATCTTAGTTATTATAAATGTGATAGCTCTTTTTTTTGATATGTGAATAAAGGAGAAAGTTTTCTTCTTTTGAATATTATTCTTAAGAATTATACTCAGGGGGCCTCCCCTGGTGGCTCAGCGGTTGAGTGCTGGGCTGCGAGGCTTCCCACAGACTCTGCAGCGCCGGTTCGATCCCCAGCCATCGGGCGAGGGTCCCACAAAAATAAAAAAAGAATTATACTCAGGGCCTCCCTGTTGGCCTAGGGCTTAAGTTTCAGCACTATTACCCCTATTGCCTTGTTACAGGGCAGGGAGAGGGGCAGCCCAGACCCCGCAAACCTGCCTGCTCTAAATAGATTCTGCCATCCACCGCATCAACACAAAACATATGAGACTTTAATGAAAAGAAACTTTAATACAATTAATAAGCGATACAGGAAAGGCAAAGAATATAGTTTCTAAATCAAGCACCCAAAGTTACTGTAAGAGCAGGAATGGCCACTGAGCAGGGTTTCTAGGATCCCATGCAGACCGGGTGAAGGAGGAGTTCTGGAGCCCTCTGTGGTTTTTGCAGGTTTTTTTATTGGGGTTCACCAGGCATACGGCAGGCAGGAGTGCTGGGGGACCGGGAGGCTGGCAGGCATCCCAGCCCCCAGCAAATCCTCACTCCATCTGGGTTCTCCGGTGATCTCTGCTTCTGCTTCTGCTTCTCTGCTTCTCTCTCGGCTTCTACTGGTGTCCCTGTAACGCCACCCTTAAAAGCAGTCTCAGCCCAGGTGAATCCCATCTACCTATGCCCACATCCTACTCCAGGTGTCCACCATCAGGCATGCATTCAGGACTGCAAGGATCCATCATCTATCCTGATGGCGGGAGGGCAGAAAAGCCTGACATTTTTCCTTACCCTACAGTTACCCATCCCCTGGTGGGTAAAAGTCCACCCAAGAAGGATTGGCCCAGAGCAAGGCCCCAAAACCTGCCACAAGTCTAAAGCATCTTCCAGTGGGGACCCACAGAAAAGGATCAGAAATCACCAGACAAGTCTGGGAGGAAAAAAGCAAAATCAAAATCAAGACAAAAACCGCCACTGTCACCTCCCCACGGGTCTCTCACCCACATAAGTTTCAACCAGTCCACAACCTAAAGGCAAGCACGGTTTCTTTACATATCTCTCAGCTCCAAGTGCCTCCTCCAGGTCTCCTTCTGGCTCTCCACACTGGATCCTTCCTTCCTCAGTTTCTTCTGCAGCTTCTTCTTTCCCTGCTCAGCTCCACCCTCCTTTGGGTGGGACAGGAAACCTGGAACCTCCCCCTTTCCTGGGGACCACCCTGTTACAGCCTGAGTTTGATCTCAGTTCAGGGAGCTGACCCACATGTTGTAGCAGACCTCTCCTGTCTTGCCTGCTGCTCCTCTCAGCAGCGTATTTTAGTAGATCCACCTGCTCTGCTCCCCACTCTCACAGGTGAATCCTCTCATCCCCCTCACCTCTGGTCTGCACCCCAGTTCTTGTATGTGTAAATAAATAAATCTTTAAAATAAATAAAATAATCACATGTGATCTTATGTCCAATTATGCATTCAACAAATAAAAGCTTTAAAATTAGTTAAGATCCTCTTATAATACTTCTTGGTAAGATGGGTATTTTTCAATCAATTTGACATGATCAGTCAGATTAAAAAAAATATACAACATCTAGAAATCTTAAGTGGTTTGGAAAGGTTTTAAGACTCAACTACCGAAATTCTTAAATATTTGTAATGTGGGCATACTTCTACAAAATAAGTTTTCTTTAGAGAATTTGGAACTTCAAAAACAAGATCAGTTAATTATGGAACATTTTGCAGTTGCCTCCTCTGATAGTGGTTAAAATAAAATTTCAGTCTTCAACTAACCAAAGTCAGTTTTGCTATAGGTAGATAAAGAAGCTATTATCCTCTAAAGACAGCTGCTTTGGTTGAATGGTTTTGTGCTTCCTTTATCATAACAATGGATGATAAGGCTAATAAGTTGTTTGTTGCTAATGGTGGTGATAAGAAAAGACAGGACATTACTCTTGGGTAACACTAGATATGATCAAATTCTGGATTGGCTTAGTGTTGCCTGTTAAGTTGTCCACTTCAAGCATAACAACAGAAGTAAAAAGAAAAAACAAGACTTTCATAGAGTAACTTTAGGAAAAGTCACTTGGGAGTCTGAAAATCTGCAGTTCCTAGTGCACTTTTCTAATTTGACACAATGCTTTCATAATTTGGCTTTGGATAATTTAAGTGATTCTTGTGACCATAACAAGCATCTATTGATCACCTTGGGTTTAGGAAGAATATAAAGAACTTAACCTAGAACAGACATAAAAATTATAGAGCAATGAAAAGTGACTTCATATTCTAGTAATACAGAAAATGTGGTGGTTGACACTATGGAGAGCTGTGTGGAGATTTTTGGACCTACTAAACATAGAGCTTCCATATGATCCAGCAATTCCACTCCTGGTTATTTACCAAAAGGACACAGAAACATCAATACCAAAGAGCACCTGCACCCCTATGTTTATAGCAGCACTATTTACAATAGCTAAGCTTTGGAAACAACCCAAATGCCCAAAAACAGATGACTGGATCAAAAAGATGTGGTACATATACACTATGGAATATTACTCAGCATTCAAAAAAGATAAACACATGCAATTTGCAGCAACATGGATGGCACTGGAAGGGATCATGCTCAGCAAAATAAGCCAGAAAGAAAAAGAAAAATACCAAATGGTCTCACTCATAGCAGGAATCTAGAAAACTTAAATAAGGGACCAGGAAAATGAATAACTATAAGAAAGTGAAAATCAAAATTAACAAAAATCTATGAACCAGAGACACTCTATGGGGGATGGGGGGTGGGATGGGGGATGGGGGGCGGGATGGGGGATGGGGGGCAAGATGGAGGATGGGGGGCGGGGAGGGGAGGGATTGCGGTCAAAACAAGGGGGTTGCAATTGTATGGGGAATATAAAAATAAAATTTATTTAAAAAAAATGTGGTGGTTGAACACAAAGTATCACCATTCATCATTACAAAGATGACATTGGTGTTGATAGTGAAGACAGAGGATTCACTAGATAGTTTTAACTGTGCAACAGAAGAATGAGAAAGTGGAAATGCATATGAGAAAGAATTGTATGTGAGTGAATCCCAAGAGAAAGATTAGGAATGGGCTCCATGGTTTGTTGACAGATTGCATTAAATTTAAGTGGATGATGATGAGTTGAAGCTTTAACTCCACAATACAATGTCCTATGGTCTAATGACCTCTTGAAACAAAAACACCAGAGGGACTTGTTAAATTTTCAGAATACAAGGACTTTCAAAGTTTTACTCCATCAAATGCCCTCTGGGCAAAGTTCTGCACCTAAGCAAATCCTTTGACCTTATGCACAATAAACTTTGAGCTTCTTTATCTATTGATAAAATCCATTGTGAAATGTGATAATCCCCCATTGCCAAGGATGATACAATGGGGAAAAGGTATTAAAAATTCTGTTAATATTTACCGAGAGGGAGGAGAGATAGAGAGAGACAGAGAGATATGCTTTATTGTAATATCTGATGTGTTGGTGGTTAAATTATCCTTTATTTGGCCTATGTATTAGAGTATAATGTGTCAGATATCCTCAGAGAAGACATTACACTCTCGTATTCATTTGCCATCATGTGTTGGGATGTACTATATTAGTTTAGATACACTAGATTAAATTGTTTTATGTAATTATTTTATCATATTTTAACTGAACTTGCTCTTAAGCCCACAGTTAAGTCTGACATCTTAAAGCATGTTGTTTAGTGATTATTTGATGTATAAAAACCAATAAGATAAATATCAAATAAATTGACATTAGTACTTCAAATTGCTAAAAACGTCATTTTAAAAGTAGAGTTTTATACTATTAATATATGTAGCAATTAAGATAATTTAACTACATTTTATTAAGCAAGATGATATTTTGGTTGACATCTTCTATAAAAGAAATGTGTAAACAACACAAATGTGTAAACAACACAAAAGTGAGCACCTAAGAAAGGATGTGGCAACAGAAAATTCTAAAATACAAGTTATTGTCTTGCTTGAGAACTTTGGGATCTCTCACTGCTGCCTATGGCAGTGACCTTCAAGCTTTTTTTAAAAAACATCCTGGAACCCATCATGAACAATTTTGAGCAAAAGCTAATGGTGTTTGTCTGTTTTTCTTCTATATAGTTCCATTCTACATTGTTCTATTGTGTTTCAAAAATATTTTAAGACTAGAAATAAAATTAAGAAATGCTTAAAAATATTTTAAAGGGCCTCCCCTGCTGGTGCAGCGGTTGAGCGCTGGGCTGTGAAGCTGCCCGCTGCCTCTGCAGTGCCAGTTCAATCCCTGGCTGCCGGCGAGGGTCCCACATAGCTCGACAGACCTCTCCTGTCTGGCCCGCTGCTCCCCTCATCAGTGTATTTCATCAGTCGCCTGTTCTGTCCCCCGCTCTGTCTCTGGCAAGTCCTCTCATGCTCCAGCACTACTGACTGTACCCGGTGCTAGTATAAATAAATAAATAAATAAATAAATGAATAAATGAATAAATAAATAAATAAATATTTTAAAAAATATATTTTAAAACTAAATGCTGATTGTTCCATTTCCTTAAATTTATTTTCCTTATTTAATAGACCTCCTATATATGGAAATTCAGGACAATGAATGGCACAGGGCAACCAACAAAAGTTGGGTCAGATCATCAGTGCTGCTATTGATGTAAAACTTCATATTGGCTCAAATATCCCTTTGTCGTAGTTGCAAGACTTAGCAAATTTTTCCCTCTTAGAATTTCTTAAACCTTGGATTCTAATTTTGTGAACAAATAAGTGCTGTTACAAAATAATTTCATACTTTGTATAGTTTACTTAATGTGGAGGGTACTTTATATTCTAAACAGATTTAGTTGAAAGGAAATGGTGCACTGTTGGATAGGTATAAGATTGCTTTAGATATTGTGGCTTTATTTTGTTATCATACACTTTGTATCAAAAAGCAGTTTTCTATACCACAGCACTTCATTTCAAAATAGTGAAGTTCTGATTCTGTCAGGTTCACTCTACATGAATTGAGGACTTATAGTCACAAAGTAGTTTAAGCTGCACTTGTCATTTTTCTTGTAGTTAATGAAAAGAAAGTTATTTTGTGTTTTGTTTCTTTCCCAGAGCTTGCATTTAATGTCAGTGATATTGAAAAGTTTTTATTTCAATAAAAGAGATAGTTTTGTTATTTTCTTTTTAGATAGTATTAAACATGTCACTGAATAGCTACCGAAGAATAATAATGAAACAAACATACTTTTTACAGTATAAGACATCCTGCCTACTCTATTGGCCAGATATGCAATATAATTAAATACTCAATGTATTTTATGTTATTTATAAATTCATATGTGGATGTTATTTATAAATGCATGTGTATATTGTATGGGAATATATTAAGATATTGTTATTGCTTTTATTTTGTAGAGATATCTAAATATATATTGATGTCTATAGACATATATTTAGAAATGGGATTTCCATGCCCTTCAATTACTTTCTACTTTTTAAAAAGATTTATTTATTTATGCATACAAGAACTGGGGTGTATGTCAGATGTGCAGGAGGTGAAAGGATTCACCAGAGACAGACTGGGGAACAGAACAGGCAGATCTACTGAGATACACTGCTGAGGGGAGCAGCTGGTGAGACAGGAGGGGTCTGCTGAGCCATGTGTGTTAGCTCCTTGGCTGGGGATCAAACTCACGCTGCAGTGCTTGGTGATAGCCTGACAGTGCTGTGTCCTTAACCCCTGTGCCACCAGGTAGACCCCTCAATTGCTTTTTGAAATAGCAATTGATAAATGAAAATCAAGTAAAAATAAGTCATGATCTCATACTACAGCTACATCTTTCTAACAGTTTAACTTCTATTTTAGATTTCATTTTAATGCAAAGCAATATTATATATAAATTTTACACTGCATTCTTTAAAAAAATATGTTCATGCCCACTTATCAAAAATTCCTTGCTAGCAGTAATTTCAAAGATGTATGTATCATTGTGTTACATGTGTATCAGGCTCTCGCAAAACTCCTTCACATCACCCATTATTCCTCTTTAGTTCCTAATCCACAGCCAATCTGTCAGAAAATTCTGCTTCAGGTAATCCTTCAATACTTAATCAGAATCAGAACACCTCATTTGTTTATTGTAAATAAAATAAAGCCCTAAGTTAGAGAAGGTCACATGCTCACTCAAAACCTAGTGATTTCATAATTCAAAATGTGTATACCTTATAATTACATACAACCAGTAGAAAATGATTCTTTGTAGTGTGGAGATAATATTACTAATTGGCATTCTTAAATAATAGAAGTCTTACTGTAGTGCCAGGAAGGACACAGAGTAGATTTTCTATGATTGGAGCAGGCGGGTAAAAGAGAATCCTGGAGCTCTCGGTGGCTTTCTCAGGCTTTTATTGAGCTTTTGCATGTAGTGCAGTATAGGAAGATATTTGGTTGGAAAAGTATGATCAGAAAATGTTTTGGGGCATATCCCCCCCCCCCTCTCAGACTTAAAAAATGACAGACATTATGACTAGTAGAGTTCAGATTTAAATGTATGGAGAACAAAATACAAATATAGTAATGAAGACTATTTGGGGTTTCATTGTTATCCCCCCTCTCGATAGCACTGCATAAGAACAATCAGTGAAATATCAATGGCTTCCAACAAGAAATGTTTAGGGGCCTCCCCTGGTGGTGCTGCGGTTGAGTGCTGGGCTGGGAAGATAACTGCAGCCTCTGCAGCACCAGTTCGATCCCCGGCCACCGGCGAGGGTTCCACATGACACACAGACCTCTCCTGCCACCCCCACTGCTCCCCTCAGCAGTTTACTTCATCAGTCTGTCTGTTCTGTCCCCCATTCTGGCTCTGGTGAATTCTTCACCCTCCCGCGATTCTGACTATACCCAGTGCTTGTATAAATAAGTGAATAAATCTTTAAATAAAAATAAAATCTTAAAAAAAAAAACCAAATGTTTAGGTAATAGTTACATTTCTTTTCTGCTGGTTGCTGAGATTTGGACTGGCTCTGTGGATTAAGATGGACCCAGGATCAATTTAAGCTTGCTTGTAGGTCATTCAGGTACCAACATATAGGAATAGCTGAAATCAGGGATTATTTTTCTTATCCTGAAGGGTTAGATTTGAGCTTGGCTGGGACTTACTATGTCTCTTATAAGCCTCAAATTGGACCAGGGATATTGTCAATATGCCCATATTACTTTAGTAAAGTAAGTCATTCACTCACTTTGAAAGTCAATTTCAAAAGAAATTGTTACATAACTTTATTTTATGAGTACGTAGGGAAAAGCTAGAAATAAAACTGTAGTGGACTGTTCAGTTATTTCTGGACTTTCACTATAATAAATAATGCTTCTATGAACATTCTTGTACAGGTTTTTTTTTAATATAAAACATGAAAGCCTTTCTCTTCAACATATAAACAGGAATTAAGCTGTTAGGTAATATACAGAGATTGAGCTATAGCTTATGGCCTCAAACAGTTTGCCAAAAAGGTTGTGGTACAAGTTTATACCCACAATTACAATTGCTAAAATATTCTTGAGAATGTTTAGTGCTCAGGAATGAGATTGGTCTATACTTTGTCCTTGTAAGATTTGTTTTCTTAAATCAAAGTTATGTTGAGCTTATTAAAACATTGGAGAAGGTATTCTCTGGAAGAATTTATGTAATATTTGGCATTTTCCAATCATCTATCTTGTATAATACCTCCATTATCTGGATTATACAAAGGATCTATATCTGTTGTTATTTCTTTTGATTTTCAATTATTTGGTCCTTGCATACCTGATATTTGCTACATGAATGTTAAACATTACTTATTAAAAAACATTAATCATTGGTATTCTATTTCCCCCAAAGAGGATTTGGTTTCTTTATAGTTAGCAGTTAGAAAATGCTCAAGTATCCTTGGTTCACAAGGGTTGTCGTGTTTCAAGGTTCGATGTCAAGCTTTTTCAAAGCTAATCATTTCCAGTTAGTTTTTGACCAAAACGTACAGCCCTTCTGTATTTTCAGCTCAGAACCTAGGATGTTTCCCCGAAGTACTTTTTTTTTTTTTAAGATCTATTTATTTATAATATATAATTTTATATAATGTATATAATTTTTAACTTATTTATTTATAATATGGGCCTCCCTGGTGGCGCAGCGGTTGAGCGCTGGGTTGCGAAGCTGCCCGCAGCCTCTGCAGCGCCGGTTCGATCCCCGGCTGCTCCCCGGTCACCGGAGGAGGGTCCCACATGGCGCGCAGACCTCTCCTGCCGCCCGCTGCTCCCCTCAGCAGTGTACTTCGGTCCTTCTGCCTGCTCTGCTCCCCGCTCTGGCTCTGGTGAATTCTCTCACCCTCCCGCGCTTCTGACTACCCAGTGCATGTATAAACAAAACAAACAAACAACCCAGCAAACAAATAAATAAAGCATGCCTCTATTAAAAAAAAAAAAAAAAAAAGAACAAATATAATATATAAGAACTGGGGTACAGACCAGAGGCGCAGGAGGGTGTGAAGATTCACCAGAGACAGAGCCGGGAACAGAACAGGCAGACAGACTGAAGACACTGCTGAGGGCAGCAGTCCGCGAGGCAGGAGGGAGGTCTGCCGCACCCAACACGCCCTGCAGACGCTGCAAATGCTGTGCACAGCTTGACTGCATAGTGCTCAACCTGCTGTGCCACCGGGGAGGCCTGAAGTTCTCCTTTTGATGAAGAATGAATGAACAAATGAGTAAAAACAAATAAATTTTATTATTTAAAAACAGATTTTTCCTGAAAAGTCCATTTAGTTGTTTAGCATCTTGGCTGCTGCATTCAATGTTTTGTTCTTTAAATTTAAAAATTTAAAGATTTTCAAATTATTTTTTTATACTTTCGTATTTACTTACAATTTCTTATAGTGTGTGTATATATATAGTACCATGTATATGTGTACATATGTGCATATTTATAATACACTGTTTATACAAAGTTTTATTATTACTCAGTTATCAAATATGAAAACTGTTTTCTATTTTAAGCTAGTTGCATTATAAACATTTTAGTTCTCTTTTCTGAACTATTATGATTATCTCCAGAATATATGCCATCTGTAATTTAAAAAAGAGCTAATTTTTACATAAAAATGTGATATACACAAGGAGTAAAACCAAAAGTTTTAAAATGTCAATTATTCTACCACTAACATTTCAAATTCCTGCATAAATCATGCAAATATGTTCAGTATATCATAAATATATGTTCAGCCTTTTAAAGATTTTTGAGAATACTGAATTATTATGTTCTATATATGAAATATATTACAAATAAGATTAACTAGTGCAAATCTTTACCATTTGTAGTTTCTTCTGTGTCATCTGCGATAAATATGCCTTTATACATTATATATTTGATGAAAGTTTATTACCAAACTTTCTTTTTTTTTAAAAGATTTTATTTATACAAGGGTTAGGGCACAGGCCAGAGGCATGGGAGGGCGAGCGGATTCACCAGAGACAGAGCGGGGAACAGAACAGGCAGATGGACTAAAAGCACTGCTGAGGGGAGCAGCAGCTGGAGAGGTCTGCCGCGCCATGTGGGTATCTCCCTAGCCAGCTGGGAACCGAACCTGTGCTGCAAAGGCTGCAGATAGCTTCACAGCACTGCGCTCAACTGGGTGTGCCTCCGGGGAGGCCTTATTACCAAACTTTCAATTTTGAAAAATTGTATAACTAACAAGTCTTCTTGTCTTCTAAATACTATTCTCTGCTATGATGAAGTAGGACTCATTGGAGAAATGGTTGATTCCAGGGCTGAGGCAATTAAAATAAAAGTAAGCCTAAAATGACTTGTGCCAGAAAGAAATGTCATAGTTAAAAATATGAATTGATTTTATTCACAGATCAACTCCATAAAAGTGATTATTCCCGTTAATGAAACTGAGGCTCAAGTGCCTTCCCTAATGACTGATTTAATCCCTGGTCTGATTTAAAATTTAGCTTTTCTCCTCCATCCATTTACTCAATGAAATTTATTGGGTATTTTTTGTGTGCCAGGAATGACATTATACTTTGAAAATATAGAAGGTTAGGCTTCTCTAGAGATATTCAGAGACAAATTGTTCATTTGGAATTTCTTACAATATATTACTATCGAGAGTTTAGTGACTGGATCAGATACAAGTCATCCATAATGTGTGTGTGTGTGTGTGTGTGTGTGTGTACACACACACATATATATGTATATATCTCCAGGTACTTTTTGGATGAGACAATTTTGAGTGTTTATTGAATATGAGGGTTTCCTAGAAAAGAATGTATTGCAGCAATAATATTTAATATATTTGATATAGGTTTAGCTAAATCACTGCAAAAGCTAAAGCCCAAAATGATAAGGCACAAGGAACTATTCCAGATTTTTAAAAATATATATGTGGTGTGTGTGTGTATGTGTGTATATAAAACTTGTATATTATATATATATATAATATATATAACTTATGTATGTTTTGTGGCTTATTTATAATCACTTTGCTATTTTTAAAATATGTTTTTCAACAGCCAAAATTTCAAACACAAATTATTCTATTGGAAGATAAAAGGCAATACTTGCATAACTATTTTGAAATAAACTGGCAACTCTTTAAGAATTAGTATATATTCTATCAATTGTGTGATTTTATAAATATTTTAAAATGTTGTAGTATTGAATCTAGGCTCCCTCTAAAATTATTCTTCTTCCACCTAGATCAATTCCAATTACATCTGATGATGAACATCATTTGCAATAAAATGGATGGAATGGGAGAGGATTATGCTAAGCAAAATAAGTCAGAAGAAGAAAGACAAATACCAATATTGGATGGTTTCACTCATGTGTGGAATATAAAGAAACAGAAGAATCATACAACACCAAACCAAAAACAAACACCAGAAATCTGACTGTAACATTGGGGCTACCAGAGCGGGTGGATAGGAAAGGGAGTAGTGGGTAAAATGGGCTATGATGAAGGACTGGGTATCTTGATGATGGATGTGGTGTGATAACATACACCTGAAGGTGGAATCCATGTTCCTGAATCATACACTGTGTTTTAAACTAATGTTACATTAATGACACAATAAAATATCAGTTTAATATAAGTCACCAAAATTGTATCCTTATTTATGCCCTTTAAAGTTAGTAATGGCAATTCAAAATGGACAAAAAATTGATTTCAATAAACATATATCTTAAACAGTTTAACATATGTGAATAGCTAATTCATTCCATGCATATTTTATACTGTTGAGGAAAATTACTAACCTGTGTCTTCTGCTTTCCTAATCATATACCTGCCTTCATTACCCACATGACCAGACATTGACTTATCCATTTTTATTATAAGATCTAAATCCTGAGCCATAGTTGACTGTACTAGAAATAGATATTGATCCAGTTAGGGCCACTCAGACTCCATTTTGTTAGAATTTGGAATGGGGAGAATAATTCATTTTAATCTTCTGGTTTACATGAAATAAGAACTTGGGAATTTGGTAATGGTAAAGTTGACATGTTTTTAACAGGAATTTTGAAGACATATAATTTGGTTCATAGAGAGAGGCATGAAGTAAGACACATAAAAAATCAGGAATAGTGTGACAAAAATTTAACAAAAACAAGGCAAAGATTCTATCTTAAATTCCTGAAATTTCCATTGTTTCATGTACCAATCTTGTAAGAACCCTTAGTGGCACTTTTTGTCTTTTGTTCTGTAATAAACTCTGGAGCTCTTATGCTCAATTTCATTTTCTGCTTCCCCTTTTTTGCAAATGACTGTTTTTACATGAAACAAAATAATTTGACTATTCAATCAAAGACTAATAAAGGATATATAGAAAAATTATTACGTAATAAAGAATCAGAGAAACAATGAGTACATTATTAGCATGATAACAGTGGATTAAAAAGATTTGAAGACAATTTCTTTTTTTTTTTTTTTTTGTGGGACCCTTGCCGGTGACCGGGGAACGAACCGGCACTGCAGAGGCTGCAGACAGCCTCACAGCCCAGCGCTCAACCGCTGCACCACCAGGGGAGGCCCTTGAAGACAATTTTTGAGTGAGCTTATTATTCTGTTTATTACTAAACTTCAAAATCATTATTTAAATAGTTTCCATCATATCAACTCTTTAATGTGAGAATATTTACAAACGACTTATAATCAGATAAATTCAATGCAGTGGTATATTTATGATGGCAATTTGTATTCATATTAGTAAAATTATGAAATAAATGCCAGAGGTACAAACAAATTTGGTCAGTATCAAAGATTTCTATGTCAAATTTATATATTCCAATTATAAAACAAGATGGATTATATGATTTTGAAATAGTACAGTAAAATAGAACATATTTAGAAAAGAACGGTGCAAATTAATACCCATGAAAAATTTTGTAATGAATAAATGGAGTATCTGATTTGTACATTTCTTTTTAGTGTTTTGAATAAAACCTCCTCCCATTTCTTTAAAATAAAATCATTGCTTGAATAATTTCTTCACACTTTGGCTGTTTCTCAAATCTTCCATTTTAATTAGAATTCTATAACCATTAATTCTATATCCTAATTAAGAAATCCATTAAGTCTCTATAATAGTTGCTTTAGAGATAATATTAAATTTACTGGAGTTTTAAATAATAAATTTAAGTGATGGGATTTTAATGTGCAATTTAAGAAGTTATTAATTTTTGAAAGAAGCAGTCATTGCTTCTGTGTTCAATCAATACTAAGTTTTCACCCTTTATTAGTTATCAGTTTTACAATTTCTAATATTTAATGAATACACTGAAGTGTTCTTCATAGCATGGGATATCTTAATTTAGAAAAACTCCTTTGTTTAAGAAATTAAGTATTAAAACCCACTTATCACAATAAAAAAAGGTTCTTGATGCAGATTAGTCTTACCTCTTTGCTGTGACTTTATCTATTACTTTTTCTGTACTTTTTCATTTCTTTACTCCAAAGTGCAAAATTTGCATACTAAATCCTTTTCATTTATGAAGAAGATATTTAAAAGAAGCTAAGGATTTGTGAATCAATAAACAAGCTTCACAATCTAGAAAGCTAAATATAACCCCCTTGTGTTTCATTATCCATTCACACCATAAAGTTTCTTCATTCGTAAAAGGAAGAGCCCACAGTAGGCTGAGCTACCTCTCATCCATTAAAAAAAAAAAATCTATTAAAATTATCTATTTGAATAGATTTTTTAAGCTGTTACAAAAAGCATATATCATCGGTTCAATCATATGCTGAATTAGTTTTGTCAGACATCATCAAACATTTATTTTTAATATTAAAATTGAAAAATATATTGTAATTAAATTGATTATATCCAAATTGCTTTTGTACAAATGACAACTTAGGAAGGATAATTTAATAACAATATAATGACAATTGCAAGTGATTTGTAAAATTCACTCAATAATCACTCAAAAGAGATTTGAAATTATACTAAAAGGATTGGGGAAGAATATATAGACGTTATCACAAGGCAAGATACCCACAGATAATTTCTCTTCAAGAACCACGATTTTAAAAGTCTTAAGTCAGCAACAAAAAAACAAGAGGTCCTTCAGACTAGAGTGAAAAAGATTGTTCAGGGACTTCCCAAACATCCTTCACCTAGTTTCTCCTAATAAGGCCTCACATAACCATGATACAGTGAAAATAATTAAGAAATGACTGCTACTATAATACTATTAAATGGTTATTCAGGATTCAATACTTTTTCCACTTTTGTTTTTTTGTCGCTCAAGGATCCAATGTATATGCCGTATCATTTCTGTCTCCTAAATCTTCTATCATCTTCTTAGACTTCCCATGATTTCCATGATCAATCAGGTATCATTTATCTTCAAGGTTTTGTTCTTTGACTCTATTCCAGTCATTAATGTGTTTTTCACACACAAAAAAAAATCGTAATACAGTTTGATACTATGTTATGATTTTAATATATTTTAATACATGTCTAATTAGTACTTTCTAACTAAAATTTTTCTCTAATTTAAATACAAAATGACTTTATGGGCACTTAGCATTTTCTTAATTTTAACATGTACATATCATCATTAGTATTCAATATTTTCAATCTGGGACATGTAGAGAACATATCAGCTTAGCATTTAATCTGTATTTCCTGTCCATCATGTCCTATGACTCCATCTATGTTTTTCACATTTATTGACATTTAATTTGTAACAGAAAATTTTTGTCCTAGGTATTATATTTTAAAATGGAACTATTTAAAGATAATTGATTAGGTATTTGCATCTAGAAATAAGGCACACATTGAAAAATTTATCCAATTAGAATAGCAATACAAAACTTAAATAAGACATAGTCCTTTTCAACTAAACCACTGCTGCTTCCAAATGAATATTACTTAGTAATAACTCTGAGGATAGAGAGCAAACCAGAGAGCATGGTTTTTTCAGACCAGGTATAACAATAAGCTGATGGAAAGCTCTGGGTAACTCTCCTGAGAGCACAGCATTGCCAATACATGACGGGGTTCATCAGAAAACTATTCCTGCCACGTTATTCTTGGGATTGTAAACATTTTAAAAATAATGAGAAGGGAAACATCAAAACAGCTAGGACTTTCCCAAACTGATTTGGATTTGAATTAACCCTAATATATATAAATACAGGACCACTGTGATTTAATTCCTATCTAAAATCTGCATAAATTTTCTAGTTAAACAAGGTTCATTAAAACTTTTGATTTTGTAAGAAATATAAGATGATTTTCAGGTTACGTATGCTAATAGAATAGATTTACTGCACCCAAATAGGAAAGGAGAAACTTGTTTATTTGCTTTTCATCTTAGTTAATTTTATTTCTGTGTCTCTGGAGTTCTGCCCTAGATTCAAAATATTTTTAAATTGTTTGCTTCCTAATGGCTCATCTCTCTTGTATAGATGAAAGAGATATATATTTTCTAGTATAAGAAAAATTGTAAAGATGCAAAGAAAATATTTACCAGCTTTTCACTGTTCACTTATTATCCAACATTATATAAACAATAAAGTCAGTCCTTCATATTCTGGGTCATATAATGAGCAGAACAGAAAGGAAACCCACAGAGTGGCATTATACTTTAGGGAAGGGAGCTAAAATAATAAAACAAATGACTCAAGTAAATATAGAACATTGAAGGGCTATGAAGGAAATGTGATTGTGTGATGTGGAATTATAAGGAGAATGGTCCGCCTGAAGGACATGTAAGCTGAGATCTGCAGGGTGCTATGGACCAGTTATAATAGGTGGTAGGAGAAAGGGCAAATGAGAAATGCAAAGACTTTGAAATTCGAAGAAACTTGTATGTTTGTTCTTGGAATTGTCAAACGTCATTGTGACCATAAGAGAGTGAATAAATTAGGGAATTTATGAGATGAAGTCAATGAACTGGGTCAGATCATGTCAGGATTTACAGATCCTGAGAAAAGGTTTCAATTGCTTTCTAAGTACAGTAAAAAATAATGACTTTAAGCTGGGGATAACATAATTTTATATTTTTAAAAGTTAAGAGGAGATGCTGGAAAAGAAAAAAAATAGAAATATTTCAGTGGGTTTTATTACTGCAGTTTATCATTTAAAACAAAAATTTGATTGCCGTCTGAGTTTTGATAATACTTTCAACAGAAAATGGACTGTTAATTTTGATCTCTTCTCAGGCTAGCAATATGTGGTGCTATAGAGTCTTGTGATGCTGGGCATAAGCAGTGCATGGAATCTTCCAGTCAGCCACACGATTGGGAGATAAACAAATAATACTTGATAATGTACTGTACCAGCAACATTTTTTTGGATATTTTGCTTTTTATTTTTGCTTCCCATCATGTCTACAAAATGCCATCGTTATTTCTCACTTTGGCGAGAATAGAAAAGCAGTTGAGATGAAATTCACAATAATTGCCCAATTACAAGTTTGTGTAAGTGCTCTGAGCATGTTTAAAGTAGGTAAGGCTATGCTACGCTGTGTGCCAGGCTAAGTGTACAGTCACAGTGCAGGGGAAAATCCCCCCATCCCATCTGGATTCTTCTAAGACCAGAAAGTTGAACAAATTAGCACGAGATGGGTTAGTAGGAGAAAAGTCCAAAATGGAGTGGACTTGGGGAATCTATCCTATGTCAAGGGTTCAGAGGTGTCAAGGAAAAAGAGGAGGACACTTGATATGACAGACTAGAAGGGAATTTTGCAATTGTGAGTAAGACATGAAAGACATGATTCTTAGAAAGAGAGGACATATTCACTGATAAACCTACACCAGGATATGCCCCAAACTTAACTTTCTAAGTGATAAAAAGGGAAAACAGTATTGCTTTTAGCTTAGAAAAATGGGCAAAGCACAAAAATCTCCTGAGAACTTAAATTATTTTAAACATTTTTTTTTTTAAGATTTGTTTATTTATTTATTTATACAAGCACTGGGTACAGTCAGAAGCGCGGGAGGGTGAGAGAATTCACCAGAGCCAGAGCGGGGAGCAGAACAGACAGAAGGACCGAAGTACACTGCTGAGGGGAGCAGCGGGCGGCAGGAGAGGTCTGCGCGCCATGTGGGACCCTCCTCCGGTGGCCGGGGAGAAGTCGGGGATGGAACCTGCGCTGCAGAGGCTGCGGGCAGCTTCGCAAACCAGCGCTCAACCGCTGCACCATCAGGGAGGCCTATTTTAAACACTTTTAAAATAATTTGTGTTAAATGATGGTAATAGACTTAAGGAGGTTAGAGAGCATCAATTGACCTTAGTTCTCCATACCAAGTTGACACTTCTGGAAAAGGCTTACACCATGCATATTGAGAAAAGCTTACCTGACACTTCTGGGGAGACCCACCTTATAATATTAAATGGAAATATATTTAATATCTATGTTATTTTCCATTTATAATGGATTTATTATTATTATTATTATTAGTTTATTTTTTGCATAGAAGAACAAGGGTGTAGGCCAGAGGTGTGGGGGGCTGGTGAGAGGATTCATCAGATCAGAGTGGGGAGAAGAACGGGTGGATTTACTGAAATACACAGCTTACACTGCTAAGGGATGTAGTGGGTGAGACAAAAGAAGTCTGTTGCACCATATGTGGGTTAGCTCTCTGTGGATTGACAGTGCTGAGACTTCAGCCCTAGGCCACCAAGGAGGCCCATATAATGGGTTTATTCGGTCATAACCCTATCGTAAATCAAGAACTATATCTTGTAAGGATCACCCCAAAACTGTACCAAAATATCTCTAGCATTCTCTGGCCATTGCTTAAAACCCTTTTATTATTTCCTCATTTTATTGTTACAAATGACAAAAGTGTATTATCACTCTCTTACCAGGTTCATTATAAATTAGTGTTTTAAATGATTTCTCACTGGTTATTAGTTCATCTTTTTTCCACTCCGCTTTTTAGTAATTTCAAAATAAGTAGCCAAAAGAATAGAGAAAAGACAAATAGGAACCATAAAGAAAAGGGATTATTCTGAACAATCTTAGTAAAGTAATATACTCCTGCTCTTTTTCAGTGAAGCTGGTGGACTTGAAAGATGTGATATAGCACTTTAAGCTTTCTGCTTCCGAAAATAAAGACAGAGTATTAATACTAATTTGTATGTATATCAATATTTTAAAATGATTCAAGGGCCTCCCTGGTGGCGCAAGGGGTTAAGATGCCCTGAGGCAATTCACAGCCACTGCAGCAAGAGTTCGATCCCCAGCCTGCCACAGAGCTGCTCACATGGCACAGCAGACCACCTGTCTCGCCCGCTGCTCCCTTCAGCAGTGTATTTCAGTCAATCTGCCTGTTCTGCTCCCCACTTTGTCTCTGGTGAATCCTCTCAACCCCCACACCTCTGGCCTCTACCCCAGTTCTTGCATGCATAAATAAATAAATCTTTAAAAAAAATAAAATGACTCAAGTTGATCAATTTCCAAATGAAGGTAAAACTAATAAATGCTAATTTAGTTTGTGAACAATTGGGTTGTAGGAGTTTCTATTATTTTGTTGCAATTTCATGTTGAGATATTAGTTTTCTGTTCTGTAGTTGTACCAATATATGCAGCTGATCAGTCATGTTCTGTACTTTCAGTCATTTTTTTAAAAAAGATATATTTATTTATACATACAAGAACTGGAGTAGAGGCCAGAGTTGTGGGAGTTGACAGGATTCACCAGAGACAGAGCGGGGAACAGAACAGGCAGATCGACTGAAATATACTGCTGAAGGGAGCAGCAGACAATTCAGGAGAGATCTGCTGTGCTGTGTGGTTAGCTCCCTGGCTGGGGATAGACCACGTGCTGCATTGGCTAAGGACAGCTTTGTTGGTTGTATTTTAACCCCTTGCGCTACAAGGGAGGCCCACTTTCAGTCATTTTTTAAAAAAAGATTTATTTATTTAGGCATACAAGAACTAGGGTACAGGCCAGAGGTGTGGGGAATGAGAGGACTCACCAGAAACAGAGTGGGGAACAGAACAGGCAGATTGACTGAAATACACTGCTGAGGGGAGCAGCGGGTGAGAAAGGAGAGGTCTGCTGAGCCATGTGGGTCACCTCTCTGGCCGGGGATCGAACTCATGCTGCAGTGGCTGTAGATAGCTTCATAGTGCTGTGTCTGAACACCTTGCGTCACCACAAAGGCCCCAACTTTTAATCATTTTTGAGGAAATTAATGAAACATCAAGAGATATGCTGAGGTGATAAAGGGAGCAATTATTCATAGACAGAAACTCTTTTTAAATGCTTTGCAGCAAGCTGTCTGCAAAGTTTTGAAAATGATCATCAGTATAATTGAAAGAATTTCACAAAGAAACATAGCCTAAATTCTAAAAAATGTAAATTTATAAAATGACCTAAGGAAGTATGCAAATAAATTTACAAGTAAAATAATAAAGCTATGCATAGCAAAATACAAAATGACAATAATTAAAAGAGACAGAATAGCTAATAACCAGATAAAAGTATGTTGTCAACAATTTTTAAACAATCAAAATTAATGTGTACAGCATTATGTTTCTTTCATCTGTACAGCAAAAATTAACAATGCCTTTTAAATTATGTGTTTTTATATGACTGGGATAGCCATAGAACTTTCACTGGAAAATGCATGGAACACTGTGGGGATAATATAAAAGAATAATGTTATTTTTTTTAAACAATGTAATTAGAACTATTTAGCATAAAGAACATTTGGAGAGAATATAATTAGCTGTGATATAATTGTTACTTGGTAGTCATAATAATTCTAATATGAATCATTATCATTTACATATGTGCTCATATATATAAATATAATAGAATAGAATATAGTTATGTCATTTTCTTAACACATCCATATTTGAAATGCCATGTAATAGGCTGAATAACATGTCTGCCGATCGTAGGTGTATATATAGCCTAATCCCCAGATCCATGAATTTGTTGATAAAAGGATTTTATCAGTGTAATTAAGTAAAATGAGATGGGGAGGTGAGTCAGATTACCCAGTGGGGCAGAATGCAATCACGATTCTCTTTTCAAGAAGCAGGCAGTAAATTCAGAGGCAGAGAGAGAAGACAAAGTGATGACAAGAGAGAAAAGCTGACGTGACTCACAGCCATAGACATTTTGCTGCTTGTTGGATTATTGTGTACCCTGAAGTCTAATCCCAAATCACTGCTGCCTGCATCTGAAAGAGTGTGCTCCACAGACTATGACATCACGTTTACTGAAAATTGTACATATTGTACATATTCCACAACTGGAACAGATGGGACCTTACTTTGTTTTGAGAGCAGCAATCAGGTTATTCATTTTTAAGAATATTGCTAGGTTTTCTGTGTTATTTTATTTATATGTTTGTATTATCAGATTAAAGCAAAGATTTTAAGTGCATCTTGATGTAAATTGATTTACCACCTCTCTTGGAGGGCAGTGGGATGGTAATACAAAGAAAATAAACCCAATTTCTTAATAAAAAAAATATATATAATATGATTTATAAATATGTAGCTAGAGAAAGAAGCTATCTGCATTTATCCTGTAAAAGTAATGGAATCCTTTTAAAAGTAAAATAAGTTGTTATTTATGTAATTATTAATTTAGTGACATACAAGTATAGAAGGGGAGAAATACTAGGAACCTATGAACTATGTATTAAATATAACTGACCTTTTCATAATTAATGGAATCTTGAAACAATATTAAGCCTAAATACGTGAATAACTCTGAGGGTCACATTAAATATCCATGATAAATTTCAGTGAATTTATAAGAAGCTAATGAACATACCTGGTATAATTATCAGTTAAGTATTGACTTATAAATGTCATATTTCCAACCCTTAGCACCATGAATTGTAGTTTCAATGAAGCTTAGAATGTATTTTCATTTATAACTTGATTTAGTTTAATATTTTTAATTATCAAAAATACAAAGAGGGCCTCCCCTGGTGGCGCAGCGGTTGAGTACTGGGTTGTGAAGCTGCCCGCAGCCTCTGCAGCGCCGGTTCGATCCCTGGCCACCGGTGAGGGTCCCACATGGCGCGCAGACCTCTCCTGCCATGCTTGCTGCTCCCCTCAGCAGTTTGTTTCGTTGTTCTGCCTGTTCTGTTCCCCGCTCTGGCTCTGGTGAATTCTCTCACCCTCCCGCACTTCTGACTATACCCAATGCTTATATAAATAAATAAATAAATCTTTAAAAAAAAAATACAAAGAACTTAAAAAAAGATTTAATTATAAAAGAGCTTGACAATTTTGTGAAATTTTAATATTCCAATCCCAGGTACATATTATTTTCTATGATTATGCATAAATTTAACATGTAAATTTTCATTTTCTTCTGGAGTCAGCTGCTAAACTTGCCCTCATGTTGACGGGACCATATAACACTATAGTCAAACACATATCACAAAACACTTCAATTAATAAAAAATGTAGAGTCAGGGCCTCCCCGGTGGCAGAGCGGGTTAAGCGCAGCACTGTGAAGCTGTCCGCAGCCTCTGCAGCCACTGCAGCACGGATTCGATTCCTGGCTGGCCAGGGAGATACCCACATGGTGCAGCTCAAACTCTCCTGTCTTGCTGCTGCTCCCTCAGCAGTGTCTTCAGTCTGTCTGCCTGTTCTGCTCCTCACTCTGTCTCTGGTGAATATTCTCACTCTTCTGTGCCTCTAGCCTGCACACCAGCTATTGTATAAATAAAATAAATCTTAAAAAAAAAAAAGAATCTTGGGCCTCCCCTGGTGGCGCAGCGGTTGGGAGCACTGGGCTGCGAAACTGCCTGTAGCCTCTGCAGTGCCGGTTCGATCCCTGGCCAACGGTGAGGACAAACCTCTCCTGCGGCGCCCGCTGCTCCCTTCAGCAGTGTATTTCGTCATTTTGCCTGTTCTGTCCCCCACTCTGGCTCTGGTGAGTTCTCTCACCCTCCTGCACTTCTGACTGTACCCAGTGCTTGTATAAAAAAAAATAAATATTTCCAAAAAAAAACCTTTACACATTAAAAAAAAATGTGGATTTATTTTTTTTATCTACCATTGTCAAATATGCTTACTTTTCTAAGCTGCTCAACTCTAAATTATGCACCTCTAATTTCCACAGACATATTCCTGAATTAAATTTGTTTTGAGTAAGTAAACACTTAGAGAAATACAAATAATAGAGAAATAAAAAAAAATTAAACTTATTTTAACATCACATAAAATATGATTGATACATTATTTCCATTTTTAAATAAACATATTTGTGTTAATATATCCATGTACATACAATTTAAAAATATTTGTCTATTTATAATAGTTACTCATGATATAAAATACTTGTCATAAATAATGTTATTAGCTTCATGATATGTTGTTGTGCAAGTTAATAGTAAGATTCTCTGTCATCAAAGAATGTGATAAACTATTTATAGTTGTGCCTTTGTGTTGTTTTCTTTGGGAAAAAATATTGCCTCCCTTTTATATACCCTAATTATATATTTTAAGTGGTAATGTAAATATCTTTTCTTTAGTGTATGATTTGGAAATTCAATGAATATTTGTGAAGATGCTTGCATTGTTCTTGGTTGTGACTTCTTTTTATGGCATTAAGTATGTATAGTTTGCTTTTTACTAATAATTAAGTGACAAGTATATGATAACTAAGTTTATTATAGCTTTCAAATCCACTTCAACATAGATAATAAACATCATTTTAGAAATAGTCTTGGCTTAGATGTCATACTTTTGAAAGGAGTCACTGTATCTGAAATCTTTTGAACACCCACAAAGCACCAGCCCTATTAAAAGAATCTCCACAATCATAGAAACTCAAAACTATAGGTTAAACTAAGGTATGTGACACTCCCAAATAAGATGCAATGTCCCCATCAGCCCTCCTTTTACAAATCCAATGTTGTCTAGTTATATAATTCACACAGTACCTTATGGAATAGTTAGATGAACAGAGCTAAATAATTAAGCAAAGATCAATTATGTCTGTAGAGCAGGATAAGTTGTGTTAACCCTTTGCCCAAACATAATTATTTTGCTATTTATAGATTTTGGTCTCTATATCTTTCTTTTAAAAAAAAAGTATTTAAATCATTGTATACATGTATATTTCATTCATAACTATCTCTGTGTAAAAACCTAAACATGAATTCATCTCCAACTCTGATTTACTAACGAGAGGATAATTCTTGCCTTTTTCCTTGAATATCTATAACCTCCTACTCTCAACAGTGAGAATCTGGCTGCCATTATTTACCACTCATTTATTGAATTAATTCTAGCACATATGAATAATAGTTTCAGAATGGCTAAGCTCTCTTTCCATGGGAAACAATTTGATCAAATAGAATATATGCATTTGATTTTGAATTCACTTCTTTTAATTCTCACTATGACAATGGTATCCTCAATAATGAATGAGCATACATAATTTTATTATCATAGAAAAATCAAGGAAACTATCAGAGAGAAGTCATTGTGGATAAAATGAATCTATGTTGATAAAAGAAAAAAATAATCAATGACAAAAGATGTCAAACATCTTATTTATACAGTTAGCTTAAAATGTATGCTAGTTTTTTTAAACAGTATTAAGTCATGGGGTTGTGCTTGTTTGTGTACTGAGGACCTTCTGTAATGAAAGTTTAATTCCCAAAAAGAAAGAATTTGAATCTTGAACTATTCCTTCAAAGGAATGGAAACATGTTTAAAAAAATACACATATAATGAAAATAACTCTTTTGGACAAAATAATTGCATTTTTGTGGTTTCATTAAAAAGGCTCTGGTAATTATTTTTCCATACATCTTAGAAGTGCTTACCAGTGTGAGCTCACATAAGAACTCTGCTAGTTGGTGAATGATTTCTTTTTTTTTTTTTCCCTTTGGACAGAATCCAGAGATTGAATCCAGTATCTTTCATTCAGAAAATTGCCTATATTCACACTTTTTGTTTTTCAAACTTCTTAGTGCAAAATTCATGTGTAAACTAAAATGTATGTCCTCTGTCCAGTCAGAGAAAATACATTCAAGGATTTCTATTAGTTTTGAGTTTCCCCACACAGCAGGATAGAAATAAAAACACAATACAATAAATAAGCTAGAAATAGTCAGAGAAAATGGAAAAATTCACTCATCTGAAAAAAAATCTGAAATTTAGTTGTTGACTATTTTTTTTTAATCTTAAGCAAGTGCAAAATACTGACATACTAGACTCCTACTTATAAATAGAGCAAAGTTTTTTGATTTCCATTTCAATATCATTTATTACTCTCACTATCCCCCTCAATGGAGTAATATGGTAGATTTTTATGGCACCTTTTGGTTTTTTCCCTGACCAAAAATTTGCAGACTAAAGGTAAATTCTATAAATGGAAAGAACTAATTGGCATAATACCTTTCAGAGCAACCTTGGTAGAAAGAGTGAAGAGCATATGTATGTATGTATGTATTCATGCATATGTACACAAACACATATGCATGCACACACGTATACATGTATATTATATATACATGTAATATCCATACATGTATATTATACTATAGGATTAATATACACATGTATATTATAATATAGGATTAATATACATGTATATTATGATATATATGTATACATTATAATACACATGCATATTTTATATTATATGTATAATGTACATTATACTTGTATATTACAATATACATGTATAATAAAGGATTAGTAACAAGAAATGTATAAATCATTTTGTTTGTGAACTTAAATCATTTTGTTTGTGTTTGTCCTTGAAGAACTCAGTCCCCCAAAAAGAGCTGAGTGTGATGAACACATTTGACTTTTTTCATTACTTTGGGAAATAGCAAATTGCAACCCAGTGTTTTCTGGTTCTGATACCTATGGGATCTAAAATGACTATTCCCTTTTCTCTGGGAGCAGAATCTGTCAAGAGGAATTTATGGAAGATGGCCGATAGTATGTAATTTAGAAGGCCAAAGAGGAATCTTGAAAATTACCCTATTCTTAAGGATGTATAAGCAAGGTTTGTTGTTGTTTACTTGCCTTTTGTTTCATTTTACTTTATTGGAGATCAATATATTAATGTTGACATATAAATTTTTAAAAAGAACTGTGTGAGATGAAAAAGTGGTATTAAGAAATGAGAAAGTGGGCCTCCCCGGTGGCGCAGCGCTTGAGCGCTGGGTTGTGAAGCTGCCCGCAACCTCTGCAGCGCCGGTTCAATCCCCCGCTGCCGTTGAGGTTCCCACATGGCGCGCAGACCTCTCTTGCCGCCTGCTGCTCCCCTCAGCAGTGTACTTCGGTCCTTCTGCCTGCTCTGCTCCCCGCTCTGGCTCTGGTGAATTCTCTCACCCTCCCGCGCTTCTGACTGTACCCAGTGCTTGTATAAATAAATAAATAAATCTTAAAAAAAAAAAAAATGAGAAAGTGCCCAAATAGGACAGGGATTCAAATTCTAATACAATTTTTAAAAAGTAAAATTATTTAGAGATGTAGAGTTAATATGGGTTTAGGTTAGTCCCAGCTAACTAGTGTTAAAAAAACTTTAGCGCCAACTTAAAGAAAATGAATACACTGTAGGCATGTACTATTGTATGATCTGCTAGAAAAAAAAAAATAGAAGTAGAAACATACACACTAAGGAGGTCCATCAGTTACAGGGTAGGTTATGGTGAATCTGGAATCCTCTAGAGTGATTTTGGACATGAGAAAAATTTGTGAACCTGAAAGTATTTTATGACTCAATCCCACAAATCTACCGCTTAAAATTCTGGCACACTATTATGCACTATAAGCCAGTGATTGATAAGTATTTCAAATTGAGTTGCACACTTAGTTCATGCTGACAAACCAAGAATAGAAGCTGCAGGGAAGAACAGGAAACTTCTCTCTTACACCAGCTGATTAGATCTCTTGGGTAAAAGGTAAAAGAACTGATTTAAACAGCTTAATCTCTTAAAGTTTTGTGATGGCTACAAAATTTTAATTCTGGGTTATGTTTATCCTTCCTGTGATGTGATATAGGCTATGACAATTGCTAATGATATATATTTTTTAGTTTCCAGAATTGTTTGGAAATGGTCTATAGTCGTTGTTTTTGTCAGGGAAGGTCATTTATTTGAACACCTTGACTAAAGAATTACCAATTAATACAATTATCTAAAAATGCCATGCATTGTCATATGGCAGAAGAAATCAGAGAAAATTAATATGGAATTATCATGAAAGATGGGTTTATTTAAATTCTGCTTTGTACATAAAAGCCTAGATTGATAATTAGCAAACTAGTTTAGTTTCAGATGAAGAGTATACTTTCGGTTAAAAAAATGGATAAACATATTCATCTTGTCAATGGGATATTGATTTTAATTGAGAGAAGCCTTGAAAAATCTCTAAAACATAAGCTTTTTTTAGCAAAAAAAGATGTTTGAGGATGTTCTGCTTTATTCAGGAACGTGAATTAACTAGAGGTGTGGGCATATCTTGACAACTTAATTGCATTTAAATGACTTTGGAAAAACATGATCAATGAATTCAGGGAAAAGTGGATTCAAAATTGGCACTAATCATTTTCAGCTCTGTCATATCTTAGCACATTAGATACAAATAGGCAACTGACCATAAAGAACTCTCAGGAAAAATATGCCTCCCAATATTTTATAATGCTACAAATGAGTGTGAAGAAATTAAAACTGCTTAGGGATTTGTGGCTATTGAGGCAGTGTGTCAAATAATTTCACAAGATAAAAAAAAAAAATCTCTTTACAAAGTTGGTGCTGGAGGGCCTCCCTTGTGGCACAGGGATTAAAGACAGCACTATCAAGCTATCACCAGCCACTACAGCACGAGTTCAATCCCTGGCTGGTCAGGGAGCAAACCCACATGGTACAGCAAACTTCTCCTGCCTTGCCTGCTGCTCCCCTCAGCAGTGTATTTCAGTTGATCTGCCTGTTCTGCTCCCTACTCTGTCTCTGGTGAATCCTCTCACTCTGGCTTACATTCTAGTTATTGTATGTATGTATAAATAAATATTAAAAAAAATTAAAAGTTGGTGCTGGAAAACCATTTAAGGGTAGATGATCCAATTTAGCTCCAGAGGGTATATTCTGGATATTATCCCACACACATCATTAATGAAGGGTCAAGGAGAAATTGTCAGGAAACACAAATGAATTTACTTTAGTTAATTCTAATACACATTTCTATTAAATGCTGAACCATGTCTGGGCTCAGTGCACACTGTATTTCTGTTGACGCAGGGCAGCGATGGGCACTAAAACTGGCCAAGGACAGTGCCCCTATAGTTTACTAGTCACTGTCTGAGTTCTTCACACATGTACACAATTGCAAGACTACTCAGGTTCAGAGAACAACAATAATGGGGTTTATTTAACAAGCAAGGAAAAACAGAGTCACTGAGGCCACAAATAGCCATTTACCTCACCTGAAGCAGTGTCCAGTGTTTCATGGTTTCTAAACACAAAGTCTCCCAAAATGGCATCTTCTTGCCACTGAGGGCCTGAAGTATGGGGCAACCAGACAATAGGCTGGGATCCAACTCATGAAGACTGCAGGAGACACAACAAGAGATGCTCACCAGAGCTGCAGAGATGAGCCAGCACAGCACCAGACAATCAACACTAAAATCAGCAGCTGCAGCAGCCGAACAACCTGACAAATGGACATACTCACACAGCTCAGCGAGGCACCCGGCTCCAGGTTCTTCCCTTCCAGGCTGTAACACCAGCAAAACTGGGAACAGTTTCAGTTACTCAGCGACTTGCAAAGCTTCTGAAATTTTCTTCTCTGAGGTTGGCTCCTGGTGGCCTTTCTACATCTGTCAGAGGCCTGCAACAGCCTTCTGGAAGATCAACAGGGTGGGGTCAGAAAGGGCTGACCCCAGAACTGGTGAAGATGCAAAAATGCTGAAATCCCAAATACTGAATCCCAAATGCTGAATCCCAGGGGCTGCCTCTGCTGTCCCTCTATTCCTTTTTTTTTTTTTAAGATTTATTTATTTATGCATATAAGAACAGGGGTAGAGGCCAGAGGTGTGTTTGGGGGTGGTGAGAATATTCACCAGAGACTGTGGGGGACAGAACAAGCAGGCTGACTGAAATACACTGCTGAGGGGAGCAGTAGGTGAGTCAGGAGAGGTCTGTTGAACCATGTGGGTCATCTCCCTGGCCGGGGATCGAACTTGTGGTGTAGTGGCTGTGGATAGCTTCATAGTACTGCGTCTTAACCCCTTGTGCCACGAGGGAGGCCCCTGTCCCTTATATTTCTTATCAGTCTTCACCTCCATTAATACTTCCTTAGTATTTTGCCTGGGGCTATTCATACTCACCAATGCCTCTCTGCTGAGTGGGTGCGGGGGGGCGGGGGGGGACAGACCTGTAACAGTCTTTGGCTTCATATATTTCTCAGATATCTGATTGTAAAAATGAATTTCTCAACATTTTAATTGCTAGTCATAGAAAATAACTTATTAAAAATAAATATTCTTCTACTAGGCGACATTATGGCTTCTCACTTTCCTATATAATTTTCATATGAATTCAGTGATAGAATTAATTCTGTAGATCCTATATAGGTACCACTTTCTTCATTTAATGAGATATATCGTTGTGACTACATTAGAAGGGAGAGTATTACTTCATATTTATTTAATTTTTCTTTGTTCCCTGTTTTGTTCAACTATGTTTTAATCAATCTCATAATATGTATAGCTGCCCCTGACACTGTATTTGGAAATACAAAATTCCAATGATATAGGTTCTTAAAATTCATAGAAAATATGCCATAATTCCTAAACATTTCTTCACACCCACATCTCTGATTTAGGTCTATGCAAACTTACATAAAGAAATGATGCATTAACTACCCCCCACCATCCAAAAGAAAATATCAGACACAGAAGGCAGAGTGATCTCTGTAATAAATGTGAACTTCAAGTTTCTTACAAGTATTGATTTAACCTGCAAACACATCATAGTAAATAGAATTTAACCATTAACCAATATGTCATTGCCTTTCCAAACGGATGTGGTTTTTGCTAATGTCACAGAAATGTTTTAAGATAAAAGATACTTTTTCTCTTTTCTTGACACAAAGAAGAAAAAAAAATCTTATCTAGAAAAGCCATTCCATTCAGATACTACCCAACTTTTACATTCTTATATTCATACACCAACTCTATTTCATCAAATGCAGTTCACATCTGGCTTTGGCGATTGCTAATCAGAGCTGTCATGAGCAAGGCCAACTGTGGACAGAAGATCTTACTGCTACTAAGAGCTTTTCTTTGGGATTTTTATTCCTTTCATCCATTTGTTATGAAAAGACACACACAGGACAGTATAAACACATGCTGTAGATAAACATTTATTCCTCCTCAGACATTATCAGCTTTTAACAGAAGTGAATTTTTGACACAGTATTTTGTAGGTAATAAGCCAATTCAGTAATCTGCAGAGGCAGAAAATAAATGCATACCTAAGGGTGAGTGACCAATATTTAAGATATTAAGTATTTTCTTTTTGAAACACAGTATCTGTACTTAATGTGGGAATTAAAATTAGTCACTGCCAACAGAACAGGAGACAAGAACTCATTAAAAATTAGAGAAATCTAATCCTTTTATAAAGCTTTCATAGCTAGTATTATTCCAATATGAAGTCTTAAAGGCATATATATATGCAAAAAATCATTTAAAATGATTCTTATTAAATATTTCAAATGTTAACCATTAAAATAAAATTACTATATTATATTAACAATTGGCTATTCTTACTCTTTTCATTGTGCAAAGTGAATACAAATCTTTCTCTGCTTTATGACTATTGAAATTCTATCTGCACTGTTAAAGGAAAGAATATGAATTCAAGAATAAGGTCAAAGGCAGTATAATGCAGAAATAGTTCACTGATAAACAAGGGCAAAATAGCCTCTTTGAGAGTCAGTTGGCACAAGCAAATCACATCAAGAAGACTCAGTGAGACTGACTTCATGAAAACCAACAAAGGTGATAATTTTCTTCAAAAAGGGGGATTTTGTTATTAAAAAAAATGTAAGCAAAGGAACCAAATGAATGAAATACAACTTTTAGCTATAAACTTTAGAAATCATTTGGTCCAAAGAAGAGCAAAATTATATAGAGGAGAAATAATACTAAACAGTGATATTTTTTAATGTTGCTCCCTACATGCAAGTGCACTATCAATGTTATTAGGCTAATATTTACATTCTGAGAGAAGGCAGTGGAGAAAGGGGTATTTGAAAGTATATCCATGGAGGAAGTTCTTGAAGAATAGGTAAGAAATCTTTTGAAAAGACTACAAACATTTGAGGGCAAGTGAAAACTATTAGAGAATATTCTAAATTTATAGTGAGGATTATAGAGAGTTATAGAATTCCAAATATAATGTGTAAACTGCATAAGAGTTGTTGTATTTACATTTTGTCACAAAATCTGCAAAATGGGTGCCCTATTTAGTTTTGGGGGAAGATCTGTAAAACAAGGTGCTTGCAAGTCTGTGGAAATGTGCTTTCTTAATTTGTTTGGATGAATGAATTAAATGTTTCCATCAATAAAAGGTCAAGATAAAAGAAGAAAAAATAAAATTGTCAGAGACGGTTTTGTTTCTATCATACCACACGCTTGTCTTTCTCATGGGCAACCCACTAAGAAGGTCCAACTATTTGATGGCTGCACAGAATCTGATTGGTTTAGAATGAAAAATCACTTCTTGAACGCATCTGTCTTCCATTTCATTTTGTGCTAAGGTCTTATTAGAGAGCTTATTCTATGCTGTAAGTGCTTCTATGTGCACTAAAGACATTCAGCAAATAAAACATAAGAGAACCAAACTCATCTCTCAGTTCAGAGAGGTAATTTCAGCAAAGGAATCAGAGTCATTCTTACAATTTTCAAGAGAAGTTACAAGAAGTTGTGTGTAGTGTTTGAATGGATGTGGAAATTTTAACCAAAGTTCTACATATTTTGAAGTATAAATAATTTCATAACATTTTGGTTGCTTTTACTCTTAGTTTATGCTGAGCATTAGAAGTGGGGGCTGGGAAGGGAGGATGAAGGAAGAAACTAAGAACCTGATGCTGACTATGATGGGTACATGGAGTTTCTGCAAGTACATTTTTAAGTTTGTGCATTACACACAAGTCCCTGATTAGACAGAATCAAGCATATGTTCCACATTATTATAAGTCAAGCCCTCTGGTCCCATTTTCCTGTACACAAAGTTCTGTCTGTCCTCCAAATCATCCCACTGCAAGGGTAAATCCATCCAGAAATTAACCATTTTCTCTAACTTACAGGAAGTTGACTTAAATGTTAGAAATGAAACAAATTCTGCCTCTCATATAGTATATGAACTATTTTCTTATGTCATAGCCTTTTAAAATTATTTATTGAAATAACATAGGTTTAAAAGGCTGTTTGTGTTTTGGAGGTATAGGATCTCCCCCTTCATAAGCCGTTACTATACCACACCTACAATCGAAGCACCCCTAGTCCATTACCATTGTCCATTTGCTCTGTCCCCAATTTATCACCCCTCCCACTCTAGTAATCTCAAATCCACAAACAGATATCTGACTGTTATTAGTTTGGCTTTATAAGAACCTTTTTTTGTTTCTCTATATTCCATGTATAAGTGACACTGTCTCATATTTGTCTTTCTCCTTCTGACTTATTTAACTTAATATAATACTCTTCATGTCCACCCATGCTGTTGCAAATGCAAATAATTTATCTTTTTTTTCTTTTTTTTTTTTGTAGCTGAGTAGCATTCCATTAATATGCATATATCACATCTTCCTGATTCACTTATCTGTCTGGGGGCACTTAGGACTCCCTAGGTTGGCTACTGTAAGGAGTGTGGCAATGAATAAAGTTGCATATGTCTCTTCAAATTAGTGCTTTCATGTTCTCTGCATAGATACCTAGGGGTGGAATTGCTAGATTATATGATAGATATATTTTTAATCTCTTGAGAAACCTCTGCATTGTTTTCCAGGGGACTAGACCACTCTACATTATCAACAGTGTGGAAAAGTTCCTTTTTTCTCCATATCCATCAAAACACTTGCTATTTCTGGTCTTTTTGACATGGTCATTCTTACTATAGTGAAATAGTATGTCATTGTGGTTTTGATTTACCTTCCCTGATTTGATGGTGAGCATTTATATCATGTGCCTGCTGACTCTATATGTCTTCTAAGGAAAAGCGCCTATTTAACTCTTCTGACCATTTTTTAAATTGGGTTACCTGTTTCCTTTTTGCTGAGTTACATGAGTTCTTTGTAGATCTTGGATATAAGTCCCATGTCATATTTATGGTGTGAAAATATTTTCTTCCAATTAGTAGTGTCTTTTAACAATAAAAAGGAAAAATATTAGAAAAATATTAAATATATGAATATATAAAAGAAAAAGTAAGGTCTGATACGTACCTACGTATTTCCACATTTATTTCCTTTCAACTCAGACAAGTTAAAAGGAGCTCTAAAGGAATGAGTTTACACATATACAAACAACAATGTCTATTCTACTTCCAGCTAAAGTGAGCAAGAGGTTTCAGCAAATAAAATAATTTTGTCCCTCTATATTGTTACCCCAAATTATCAAAAATTGACCCTTTTAGTTTATGAGACCCTCAGTTTAGAGGTATTTATGGAAGAATTTTTATGCTCTATCTGTTTTCCTTGTGCATCTCCACTTGAATTTCCATATTTAGAATCATGAGGAGTTGTGCTCTGAAGTATGTGGAGAGAGGAATTAATTAATCCTTTCCAGGACATTTGGACTGATCTGCCTGTCAGCCCAGGAACGTCCTAAAGCTAATTCCCAAGCTAAAATTAAGCACAAGTTTAACATCATTTAATTTAAAAAGTCTTCAATACAATAAAAAAGTGCTATAATTTTACGATATCTTTTAAATATTGTAATAGCTGTATGTCACCTAACTCTCAGAAACTAGTGTCTGGGTATCAAAATGTATTTCCAAACACTTAGCTGACAAAAGTTGCTCATACTACAGTCAAAAAACTGAGGAAAAATATCTGTAAGTATTTGTTGTATACAATAGTGAATATTAGCTTGGCTAGAATACTGTTTGTTTTGAAAATCATTTTATTAAATTTTTCTAATTGATAAAGATCATTTTTGCATTTACTAAAATACAGCAAATAATGTCCTTATGAATATTTCAGGAATCATTAAATACTTTATGTACATATTTGGATAGCCACTATAAAAATGTTAAAAAGAAATGTTTTTATTGAATTATTCTGCTGTTACTAGATTCAGGAAATGAAATTTAGCCATGGCTAGTCATTTCATCAATTTCTACCCATATTTCTTTCATATTTCTTTGAAACTGTTGTTTGTCTGCTCTACTCTTTTTAATTACAATGTTCATATGCATTAGTCTGTGGCTACTTTAATTCTAATTAGGTTTTAAAAAAACTAATGACATAGCCCTCATTTTTTTCACTTTTTCATTTTTGAATCACAACAGATTCTTAGTGAATAGTCAGATACTCCATTAATAAATATATAATAAAACATAATTAAAATTTTCTGCATACTGTAAGGTTCAAGTATTATTGTTTTCACTCTTGAGGATAATTTATAAATCTTCTGCTCATATTCTACAAATACAGTAAGTATTCGTGTTGTGCATGCATGTAAATTCCATACGGTTTCCTTTAAAATCATTATGTTGTATTGAGAGATTAAAACGGTAAGGGATGATTATTACTATGCAGATAATGAAAAAGACAACAGGCATCATCATAATATCCATCATCACACTAGCACATTGAGCTTCTATAAATATGTGGTGTCCTGCTGGCATTCTATAAACCAAATTATATAGCCTAATCCCCAGCACACTATAAATTTATGATCACTGACAAAAGCATGTTCTAATAACCCAGCCAACAACAAGAAAAGGAATAAACATTTAGAACATACATAAAAACTAACAATGATTGGCAATTAAAAATATACATTTCATATGGCAGAATTATTTACTGCACTAGAATTTAAAAGAAATAAAATCAAAAGCTAATGCCATTGCATCTTTCCAAATACCTTAATTAACTTTATGAATTCCTTAATTAACTTGACTGGCCATTTCAGGAAGAGGAAGGCAAAAATATTCTGATTGCATAAAGGATATAATGTTGTGCATTTTCTTTCTATTCAGCTAAGATGCTTTCTGATTATCAAATAAAAACTGCACCTCAACAAAGCTTTCAAGATTTCTTCTCTTTTTCCATTTATCTCTTGCAATTGAAAGAACAAAAGCCACGCTCACAAACTATACTGCATGAGGAATAGCTGCCTTATTTGGCTTGTCAGGCACTTCCAAAAAAGCTGAGCAGTTAGAAATGTAAATAATGAACACCTCTTACAAAACTAGGGTATCTTGTTAAGTGGAAGCTTTTGTTGACTAATGCAGTTCCAAATGTAAAGACAAGTGTTCAAAACTCATGAAACAATCCAGCATTGTTGATTTAAGAAGACAAGTTGCACATTCTGTAAACTTATTAGTGAGCTTCATTAAGAGTTATAAATTATATCGAATTTCAAAAAGAAAATAAGCATTCATTTTTCGCAATTATATCTCAGGTCAAAGCAACTAGGTATACATATTTGTATACAAGAATATATTTTAGCTGATACACCTATGTAATAACAACAAAAAAAAATAAATGCGTTATCTGATTCTAGCATGACCTTATGTTTGGAGAATGAACCCTAAAACAAATTTTTTTTTTACAAAATATGCCATTTTCATAAAATGTAGACCAAAAAATCCTACCGTGAGAGATTTTGGGGAGAATTAGTGGACCAAGTTAATCTGCTAACAAAATATATCAATTTTCTTGCTTTCTCATATGCCTTACTCAAACCAGTAAGTTCAATCATTTTAAATAATCAAGTTTCCCAGAATTCAGAAAAATGCATAGCATCAGAAATTTTACTATTACATTATTGCACAAAAGTCCAGTTTATCATATATAATTCTTAATAAATATGTTTGAGTTTCTACTGTTTTTTAGCTAGAGGCTTTATAACTCCACATTATTTAAATAAAATTCACATAAACTAAAGTAGAATTTTGTAACTGCTTAAGTAGTATATAGGTCAATGTTACTAGAAAAATATGTTCTTAATTGGAATCCCAAAGATATTCTGCCCAAGAAAAATAACAAAGTCCCTTTCAAAACCCCACTCTGATGTAAGTAATAAGAGCATAGAACAGAGACAGCAGGCACAGAAACAAAATCAGCAGTGACAACAGAGGGACATGATAGCCACAGACTATAACAAAGTAGAATACTATACTGGAAGAAAACACACTCCCTAAGAAACTTGATCAACAAAGATGTTATAGAGAAAATGAACTTCGACTTGATCTTATGCATAGAATAAGAATTTCCTTCAGTTTTTAGAAACATTAGCCTAAGGAAGTGACAAGAATATACTTAGAATAAGAATGAGCAGGAGGAGACCAAAGTAGAATACAAAAGGCACCTTTGGCTAAGTGTTCTTAAATATGTAAAATAAAATATTTGGGAATTTGCATCATGATTTTATGCAGACAATCTCCACATTTTTATGTAGCATTATCCATAAATAATTCATGGTTACCACTATATATATGCTTTCTCACTTTCATTTATGTGTTTCTTTAGAAATATTTATGTTAAATGATTATTCTGACCATTATTAAATATAGATTAAGAGTTTTATTATAGACCAGATACGGATAAGCAATTTTAAAGGAAGGACCCGACTGAAAAAAAAAAAAAGAAAAGCGAATGCAGACCCGCTGGAGTCTGGATACCAACCAGAGCCAGGAGGCTGTTGTGGGTCAGATCCAAGCACATTTAGGGGCCCTGGAATATTGGAGTATGTGCAAACTCGTTCACAACACAGAAGTTGAAACTGCAAGGGCATGGCAAGACCAGGATTGAAATTTAACTCATTGCAGCTTGACAAACTTTCCACCAATTTAACTACATTAAATGAAAACCTTATTTACATAAAGTGAACTTAACCTCACCACTTTTGTCTGCATTGTTATGTTCCTCATGTTTAGCACAACTGCTCATGGTCTGTGCATCCTTTAGCCTGCAGTCATCAACCCCCTCTATGAGGTCTAATACTTGAGCTATAAAGCAAGGGCTATAATACTACTTCTAAGACTCATGAGTTGTAGCATTTGTACAACACAAGTTACCTAAAAGTCTAAAGGCCATAGTAGATACAATTATGAATGCATATTCCTTAAATATATACAGTCTACTAGGAGAGATAAAATATGTGTTTATGAAATATTAAGTCTAAAATTGTGTTCTGAAATAAAAGGATGCACTATTGTCTGTTCAGCTATAATGCTTGTTTTGAAAACATGAACTTGATCTAGATGATAGACATATTATGGGCTACATTAAGCATAATTGTGAACTTCACCTTTCCTTACATGTAACTTTGTCCATTATGAACATTAGGTGCAAGCCTACCTTGTTAAATCAAGGCATGCAGGAATATAAAAATGCACAAAACACACACACACACATCAATACAGTTCAACACATCCTTCTTCATAAAATCCCATCCACCACCACATACCCAACCAGTGTACAGTCCATAAGCAAACTCAGGTCTTTATCAGGATAAAGTGTCACTTTAGTATTTATCTAGGTCTTAATAACCTAACATTTGTGAAACTGAGTTATTGTTTTTTATTAAACTCTTTTATTGTGTTTGTGTCACTAAGAAAGATTTTGAGGGTGTTCCTCCTCCTTGACATTCCCCATAAGTCCTGAGGATGTATTGGATGGTGTTGCACTATGCAGGGCTATTTAGGAGGGGAGAAATCACTTGATGACAAAAATGACCATTGTCCTATACAGAGTCAGAAAAGGTTTGCAAAATTGTATTTTTACCAAAATTGAAAAAAGGACTTAGAAAAAATGCAAAGAACATTTCAATAGCCCCTGTGTGGGAAAACAAAAGGCACAGAGGGGGAAAGCATACATATTAAAAAGGAAGGAATTAAGCTAGTCTGGGCGAAGGTCATGCCAATTAAAAAAGAAAAAAGTACTTATCTTTAGCAATCTAATTTAAGACAAAGATATATAGTATCTTTACCACATTAAAATGCATTGTTCTCCCTTAAAATGTGTAAATAAAGCAAGGGAGATGAGAGCATTTCCTTTGAATAATGAATTATTTAGTAAGCCATCCAAAGGATTATTTAATTCTCTAGAATCTAAGACATTATGAAGTTTATTATTAAATTATAGAATATTGCTTGCTAAAGATTCAAATATATTGTAGAAGGAATATCTATGATTTCATTGCCCTGAAGGATATCACCAGTTTGGGTTCTAATGTAGTTATTTTATGGGTTAGGCTAAACAGCTTTCCTTCCCAGCCCTGCTCTAACTGTCTTGTTAGAACTGAAAGTCTCAGGGTATTGACCTTGGATGCTGTGCTTTCTGTTGTCTTGGTCAAAACCCTTTCAACCAATCAGGATAAACAGATCTTGATCAACTGGGGGTGGTGTCTCAAGCACATAGCTTACAAGGGGCAGGTTGGAGGTGGTGGTGCAACGTGGACATTGCTACAGGGTCTGCCTTCCTGGGGCTGTAGCTGCTTCAGCTGAGGGGGGCACCTGTAACCACCACCAGGTCAAGAAAACTGGCTAAACAGCATTTCCCCAGAAGCCCCAAACTGCAACCTACCCTTCCACAGACCAGTTCTGCTCCCAGCAGGTTTTCATGCAAAGCTTTCCCCCAAGTCTCTGATACATGCAGACTAGCTGAGGTTCTGTGGCCTTAGACCACAGTCAGACTCCATGAGAGGTTACAGTCAGCTAAATAGGATGGCTGTCCAGGAGCCTTCCAAACCCGGATGAGGGAGGGGCAGGTTTTCCTGAGAACCTTTGGGGCTAACCAAAAGCAGCCCCATGTGCTTCATCACCTGATCCTTGCCAGGTTAGGAGACAAGGGCTCTCTCTGGCATTTGTGCACCCATGTGATGACCCTGGGCAATCTAAGAAAATGAGGAGGCTTGGTGGTGCAGTGGTTGAGCGCTGGGTTGTGAAGCTGCCTGCAGCCTCTGCAGCACCAGTTTGATCCCCAGCTGCCAGCGAAGGTCCCACATGGCACGCAGACCTCTCCTGACACCCACTGCTCCCCTCAGCAATGTACTTCAGTCCTTCTGCCTGCTCTGCTCCCCGCTCTGGCTCTGGTGAATTCTCTCACCCTCCCGCGCTTCTGATTGATAAATAAGTAAGTAAATCTTTGAGAGAAAAGAAAAAGAAAGAAAGAAAATGGGGAGGCTAAGGGGCAAGTGTTTTTCTCCCAGTGCTGCCATATCACTCCTGCCGGAGATGCGTCTCAGCCTTTCCTATCCTTTCTCATGCTTTTTGTGGTTGTTCCCTGTGGAAACAGTCAAGAGTGCAGCTCTGAACCACAGTTACCCCAGGAAGATGCAGCTCACTGTCTCCAGTGGTGTCTCCAGGATCCTGCTAGTCCTGTGTCTTGCTTCTCCTGATCTGCAAATTCTGGTGATTCATTTTGTAATCTTGACTCATGGAGACTCAATCCCTTAGAGAATGAACTTTTACAATTTGTAACTTTTACAATGCTACAAGTATTCTGTCCATTTTTAAAATGGTAACATTAGGAACATCCTATGTAGCCAAGTTTATTGCCTCTATTCATTGACAAAAACGTCAAGCAGAAACGTGGCTTGGAGAAGCAACACCAGAAGGACCAAGCCCAGCTGCATCGAAGCTGCTGAAATACTTATTTTACTGGCAAGGTATAGTCTGATTGCTGTTTTGAATCCAGTGTTAAGGATCCTCTGTGGTCAGAGAGTTCCATTTTAGATACCAGCTATTTCTTTAGTTACAAAATGGTACTTACGGGAGTTCTTGTCAGACTGCAGGTGTCTCTTTTCACAAACCTGTCTGTCCCTTACACAGGCAGCTCTTTCTACTCGCTTGTGTCTGTGTAAGTGTCCTTTCCTTTTTTGGATCATACTGCCCATTTAGATATATAGAAAAATTACATTCTTTTGTAACAGAATTTGTGATGAAGTTATATTCCAAAGATCTCAGGGGGTATGGCATAATTTACTAATTATCAGATGTTAGATAAATCATGTAACTTTTTGATTCTGTACTCACCTGTGGAAAATGGTATGTTAACACTTATTGTGCTTAAAGCCTGTTCAAATAATTAAACGAAATCATTAAAAAAAAAAAGACATGCAGAAAATCAAAATGCTACTTGCACTCACCCAAATAATTTCCTTGTTCACTCTTCCCTACTCATCCTGAATTCCTTACTGGGCCTTGACTATCCCAAGCAATGCACAGTAAGGATTTCACATATGTTTCTCCCTGGGCCCTAAACAAATACACACCCACAAGGTCTGGTCTCCAAAGTCATTGACTCGGTGTTGCCTATTACACCCCTTTTATTTTTTTAAGATTTATTTATTTTTATACAAGGGGTACAGGCCAGATGTGCAGGAGGGTGAGAGGATTCACCAGAGACAGAGCGGGGAACAGAACAGGCAGAATGACTGAAATACACTGCTGAGGGGAGCAGCAGGGGAGACAGGAGAGGTCTGCTGTGCCATGTGGGATTCTTACTGGCCGGCCGGGATCGAACCTGCACTGCAGAGGCTGAGGACAGCTTCACAGTGTGGCACTCAATCGCCTGTGCCACCAGGGAGGCCCTACACTCATTTCATAGAAGAGCACCCCCACCCAACACACACACTCCCTATCCAACTTGCATGCTTTCTGTTTAATATTTCTTCCTTTTTAAAATAGTAAATATTTTCATTTTTTCTTTTGTTTCCTGTCTCCCTACTTCCATGGTATATTAGTTGTGTGTATTTAGTATGTATATTTGTTGTACATATTTGTTGTGTATTTACTGTCAGAACCCACTGTATAAAGCAGTGCCAGTGACTAGCAAAGGCTGAAGATTTTATTCACAAATGAATGAAAGATGTATGAGTATTAAATTTTCTTGTCATTCAATTAGGAAAAATAAATTTCATTTGTTTAAAGTGATAATATCCTCCTTTTTCTTTTTAAATTTATTAAGCTGAAAGGGGAGGACATTAATTAACAGAGAATTTTAGTGCCATCTAAAGATGACAAGTGTTATTTTTGTCTTGCTGTCCACACTATTGCTATCAGCTTCCTGGAGTACCCTGCTATACAGATTTGTTATTCTGGCTAAGAAAAATTGACTTGAATCATTTCAAGTGCTGGCCTTTGTACCTGGGGAAGAAGTGGTCAAATAAGTGACAGCCTTGAGGGTACTTTTTTAGCAAACCTATAGCAATGCACTTCAGGAAAGTTTATCAGTATATGTTTGAAAATGGAATATAGATTAGTTGAATTAACATAATCCATTCAAATAATTCAATATCTGGTCTCTTAAATTCTTTAATGCAATGACAATTCCAATTCATCCTGTAGAGAAAGATTTCTACTAACTCAATGATAAATTCAGAAATTATTAGTGCCCCCTAAAACATTCATAAACTTTTATGTAAAAGAAATTTGACAACAGGACTTATAAACCATAAAGGAATTAAACAAATTTTATTTGATCTCAGAGGGCACATCGATTTTAGGTACATTTAACAAGCTCAAGCACTTAGCTTCTATGAAATAAAACATATGTAATACCCAGAGGTAGAGCTGGATTTCTGGAGCGTTAGAACATTAGTTTATGGGGTTTTATTTCTGGTAACAAAGAAGGGCTGACAGACTGTGAGAAGCTATTTGCAAAAGGCATATCTGATAGAGAACAATATCATCCAAATACAGATTTCTTAAAATTCAACATAAGAAAATGAACAATTCAATTTAAAAAGTGGACAGAAGACCTGAATAGAAACAAGAATTTTCTTGAGACAAAGATAGTACATGAAAAGATGTTCCACATCATGTCATCAGAGGAATGCAAATTAAAACAACAAGTAGAGATCATTATATACTTATAATAATGGCTCAATTCCAAAAGATTGACAGCAACAAATGCTGGCAAGGATGTGGATCAACAGGAAAAATCATTCATTGCTGGTGGGAATGTAAAACGGTATCACCACTTTAGAAGATAGTTGGTAGTTTCTTCCAAAACGAAATACATGCTTACCATACAATCCAGGAACAGTGCTCCTTATACCCAAATGAGTTGAAAATTTATGTTCACAGGAAAATCTGCACAGGGATGTTTATAACAATTTTATTTATAACTGCCAAAGTTTAAAATTGAAATGACATTTAAAGTTAAATGTCATTCAGTAGGTGAATAAATAAACTGTGATACATCTCAGTAATGGAACAACATTCAGTGCTAAAAAGAAATGAACTATCAAGTCATGCAAAGACATAAAGACACTTTAGCATATTACTAAGTAAAGAAAATCAATCTGAAAAGACTGCACACTGTAGGATTCCAATTTATAAAGAACACTGATTGCAAGAATTAAGGAGAAGAGATAGGAAAATGGAGCACATAGGATTTTTAAGACAGCTAAACTATTTTGTGTGATGATATAATAATAGATACAGGTCATTATTTTGTAAAAACCTGTAGAACGTACAGTACCAAGAGGGAGCTCTAATGTAGACTGTGGACTTTGGGTGATAATGATGGATCAATTATTACTGTTTACCTATTAGTAGTATGTGACTCAATTTTAATAAATGTTTCCCAGGATAGGATGTCCATAAGCCAGGCTTAGGTGTGGGAGAGTGGGGGACACGGAGTGTATGGGAAATCTTTGTTCCTTCTGTGCAATTTTTCTGTAAATCTAAAATGGCTCTGAAAGTAAGGTCTATTAAAAAATCATCTAGGTACCATTTTATGTGACTTTGTCAGAAAATTCATGATAAGAGAAAAAGGGGCTTACCATTTTTTTTTATCCAGTTTTAAAGACACAGAAAAATTTCCTATTTCACTTAGGCGTCATGACCTCATTAATTCAGATCTGCTTATTTTGAATGCATGATATTCATGCTGGAATGAAGAATACTTTTGTAGCCTTAACCCACCTCAAAAGATTTTCTAAAAGGGAAAAAACACGAACAGAGAATTCTTATTATGCACAAATATTTATCTGTTTTCAATTATTTTAAGCTGTTTAAGAGATAATTTACACATGAATGAGTGAAATACTGGAATACAACACTCAACACTATAAGAATAACTATGGTCAAAGTTTCTTTGCTTTGAATTAATGGGAAATATATTTAACAATATAAATGCTTGCCTTGTAAAATATGTCCAAGATCAAGTAACTTGTTAACATTTCTTATTCTTACCACTTACAATTTTCAACATAAAGTTTGATATTTAGTTTCTTTGTATAGATGTTTGATACTAAATAGATTGCCTTTTATTATAATATGAATTACCCTTAACTTTTGCCTTAATTAGTTTTAAATAATGTATATTGACCTGCCAATAAGAAAAAAAAAACATAATAAATCAGCCTTTCAGATCTCTGAATGTGTTCTATATATCAAAGACTGATTTTTGTTCATGAAGATCAAGTAAAAGAAAGTACAAGTGGAGAGGGAACAAATAGACTATGGTGGTGAACTAGGGTCCTCTGGTGTTGAGACCACTATGGTGATAGCAACCCAAGGTGGGGAGAGCTGATGTTATACTTTCAAAGTACAAATACCAGTGCAAACTGATGTTACTTCAATTTCAGGAAAAAAAAAATCTTGAGGGCTGAGAAACAAAGAAGTTAAAAAATCAACATAAAGGGGCCTTCCTGGTGGCACAAGGGGTTAAGATGCAACCTATGAAGCTGTCTGCAGCCTCTGCAACATGGGTACAATCCCAGCCAGCTGCGAGATACCCACATGGTGCAGAAGACCTCTCCTGTCTCGCCCAGTGTTCCCCTCAGCAATGTATTTCAGTCACTCTGCCTGTTCTGTTCCCCACTCTGTCTCTGGTGAATCCTCTCACCCCCCACATCTCTGGCCTCTGTCCCAGTTCTTATATGCATAAATAAACAAATATTTTAAAAATCAACATGAAAACATACACTGTTGATATATGGACAACATATAGGGTATTGTAGAAAGTGGCAGCAAGTTTTTAAATAGTTATATTAATTTTTTAAAAAAGAAGATAAAGTGGGCACCTTAATTTTAGAAAAAACAAATAGTATTCTGTGACTAAGCTGTACAGAGAATATTTAATGCAGGTCTATTAAAAGTCTAGACATGATAATGAACTCTCAAGACACCACAAGTAATTGTACAGCATCTCAAGTCAATGCAGCAGAGAAAACAGCTACCTTACTTGTGGACACAGGAATAGCTGTGCAATCCCTTATGTACAGTTTTCATCAAAATTATTAAAAAATAGTGTGTTCTTATGTGTGCATAATATCAGAGTGGTAACTGCTACCAAGAAAACTTACTGTCTAGAAACTCCAACTTCTTAGTATTGCCAAATGTGTAATATCTTAGTGAGGTTAAAGATTCCAAAATTTTGTAACTTTTTGACTTTTAAAATGTTTCTGATGAAGCCCAGTGCAGGTATAATGTCTGAATCTCACTTTATTATGTGACAACAGGAAATTTTACTGTCATTTGCAGTAGAAAACTGAGTATGTGCTCAATTTTAGAATAAAATGTCAGCTGATCAACAACAGTAACAACAAAGAAACCAAGAAACCAAATACACACAGACACACACACACACACACCCCTGAAAACAGACATAGAACTCCACAAAGATCAGAAAACTTCAGGGACAGCTTGTTTTGTTACTAACTCTGATAATCCAGGTGACAATGAAAAGTGCACATTACTCAGCAAAATTGACAAGAATATTAGACATGAGTATGTGGCATGTAGTGGGTGTGTGTGCACACACATGCTTTAATGAGCTCCAGGAAATCACAAAATACAGCAATTTGGCAGACTGAATATTTTAAACTGAAGTCTAATTAAACAGCAGAGACATTCTTGTAGCTTCTCCGCAGATTATAAGACCCTTGTGGAAAGGAATTCTCCTGATACCAGGACAAAGGGTCTCAGAAGAATCCCAACTAACAGGCCTTGCATTTAATTTTGGTTCTTGGGGTGACTACCATAATTTACTACACAGAACTCAAACTCCTTCACGTATCATCTTCCTCCACAACTTCCCACTCTTCACTCAACCTAATATCAAAATACTCAGGTCTAACTGTTTTGGGGAGCTCCTTTTTCTCAGAGAACTTTTATGCCACGAAAAACTTGTATTCAATGCATTTGTATTCTTCTCCCCTACTAATAGTCATTGTCAGTTTAATTTTCAGACCTAACCAGGGAACCTAAGAGAGTGAAGAACAAACTTTTCCTCCCTTATAATTTGTTAGTTTGAGCATGTCAATTTTTAGATTTTAGCATTCTGGAAATTGTATAGCAGATATAAAGTAAGGCGATATTTTAAAATAAATATATGTATTATGGCATATTTTGGTACCCAGTCACTAAATTAAGTTTAAAAAAGGAATGTAAATTTAAAAATTATTATATATACATTTTGATTTCTAAATACATGATATCAGACTTCATTTTTTACTCCTAAATATAGTGGCAATTTAAGGATAAAATAGTGAATATAGTGATTTCCTACTAATTCTTTTCAATGTTTTCACACTATAGGGTGAACTTCTATAGCGATGCCTGTCTTGATTTTCCTAGAATCTTTCATAATTAATCTATGCAATGAAGTCCTTTCCTTGCATTTTTTCATTATGACAGTTACCATGTTGCTGTGCAGTTACTAACTTGCCTTTGCTGCTTCTCATTGCTGTGTCCTTGGGATAAAGAATTCTCTCTCTGTAAGTGTGTCCCAGAGCTAGACATAACAAAAACAGCCATTAACTATTGTTGAATGCTTACATTAAACCTAATTTGTCCATATATGTGAATGTAAAATGCAATCTCTTTTTCTAATTGTTGCTAGAATCCACAATTTCTGTTGATCATGCCCACAATAGTGAATGATACTTTACGATTATGCTTTGGGAATCTCCAATTTAAACAACTAAAAAAAAAAATTCCAAGATTCTTTTTCTCCAAAGTTTCTTCCTTTTAGCATATAAATACTTCTCAGAATGCTTTCCTTTCATTTTCAGAAAAAAAAATTACATTTGTGTTCCGAGGGTGATTTCCACCAACCTTTTATAGACTTAAGTACAAAGATGGAAATAAGGAGATTTAGGAAAACAAAACCAAGATTAAAACCTGAGTGAGTGCTGAGATAATTACATCTAGTAATATGCAAATTATTAAAAAAACATTAATCCAGATGTCTATAATAAGATCTTAAAAATCATACTTTTTTTTTTCTATTTTTCAAAATGATGTAAGACTTTAAAAGGTCAGGTTAGATACTCATAAACATAAGGACAACTGACATCACTGGAAGACATCACCATGGGTGGCAGATATTTTGTGAAAACAGTTTTAAGTTAAATGAGTTGTGATGTTCAAATAAAGGTTTGGGTCTAATTTAGTTCTCTCCCTCTCTAAAATATAAAAAGACAATACTTGTGTTGATTGCCTGCTCTTTGTAGTAATTACAAGACAATTTCCTTTGAACAGTGTCTGTCTCTTAATCACAAGAAACAGCAGGTACTGAGCAATTGATATGCCACAAGTCTTATTCTGAACAACACCTACAAAAAGCTACATTTAGCTAAAGAGTTCCGAATTAAATAATGATGCTGTTTTTTCCCACTTGATTTAATAAATGTAGCAAACTTATTTGCAATGCATTCTGAATCCATGTGTCCTTGTAAATATAGGTGGTTGTCATCATTTTGTTATTGCTGTTAATTAATATTTCTGAAAATCACATTTTTCATAAATGAAGAGTATAAAGGTCATAAGTCCCTATTCATCCTAAGAGATTTACAGAATATCATTCCTTTCTGAGGCTATGCACCAGCAAAAGTTTAAGTCCTTCTTAAAAAAGAAGTTATGATTCTAACAAATGATGATTTTTACATAATACATTTTAAAAATGGAACAAAAATAAAATCAAAATAGGCTTCTACATCAAGCATCATGACTTTGTTTTTTGCAATGTAGATGACACAATGTTCTGTTTGTTAACATAGAAGAGGTTATTTTTTTAGTTTGACAATAAAAAATGTAATAGGGAATTGAAAAAAAAATATTGGAAAGAAAAATGCAGTTTAATTAAGCTTATATGGAAGGATTGGTCTCCCCAAGATTTTCAGAATATTTCTTCAAGGTCATGTGCATGTGGATTATTTCAGCTAAAGTGAATTGAAGTCCTGCAGGCTCATGAGAAACTTATCACCCCCTTCATTTGCTAGAAGAATGAAAATGTGGGTATTATCCAGAATTAGTGTTATTTCCAGAAATGACCTCACAATCAGAAGAACTTACGCGGTAAGTTCGGTAGGGAAAATACGTAATTAAAGAGCATCTAATCTTCATCATGAGTCCCTTCTATGTTTTCCTCTCCTTGAAACGCTAGGTCCCATTCCATTTCTTATCTCAGGAGTGTGTGTGTGTGTGTGCCTGTGTTTGTATGTGTGTGTGTAATTTTTCTCTTTAGAATCTACACTTTCATAGAGTCTCCATATTCTGTATATGTGTATCAATAGCTTTGTTATTTTCTCCTACTAATCTATCTGATGCTAATTTGCTCTACCAGTCAAGAAAAATCCATAGGGAAACAGGGATTTAATTCTTTGCCCCAACGGAATCATCATGTATGGTCAAATATTGCTTATTCATGTGAAAATGAAATAGTAAGATATTTTATTAATATTGAGATGATCACACTGAAACACTTTTAATGGGAGTTTTTAAATATATTAGGAAAATAATTTATTAATATCTATTACAATTTGGAAAACACTCCTTACATCACACGTTTCAATTTCATCTCAGAATATAATTTCTTGGAAGAATATATTTTCAAACATATTCTATACTATATGTAGGAAAGCAAAACAAACTAGTATTTAACAAACAAAAATGGAAGACTCCTCTAATAAATGGAGTAAATGATGGCCCATTGTGTCACAAAAATTTCATAGAGAGTGTCCTGGGCGAGGGAGATTTTATTCCAGGTGATGATAACAGAGAGTGGAGACTTACAATGAGAGAAACAGATTGAACTCAATTCTGCTGAAATAAAAGATGAGAGAATTTTATGTGCTACAGTACGAAGGCGGGGGACTATTTTAGGATTTTAGAATTGATTAATGTGATTACATTTGCTTCCTCCCTCTTCTCAAAATTAGGTTCTATTCTCTCAGAGACACTAGGATACAGAGTCCCACTTTTTTTTGGTAATGATTTTGATGATAACTCCTGAATCTTTGAGAGAGTCTTAGGTTATAAAATTGAGAAAAACCTGGGAGAATATTTATATCTCAAGGGAGCAGGGAAAGAGTTCTAAAGTTTCTAAAGTAAATGCTTCTAGAATAGAGAGGTGAGGGGCTTCTTATAGTCAGGAAGAAACCTATCATTAGTTTAGTCAATCTTCAGGGAACTTCATGAAGTCCCTCTTGAACAATCATATAATAACTCATAATTATTAAACCAAAGAGATAATGGCAATTGGGCAGCATGGTCCTCTTTCTTATCCTCTACCACTGTCCTTATCATCTCTTGCAGTATGTTTTGCATTGTGGTACATTTTGAATCTGTCCTGATCTCTTCAGGGCAAAAGAAAGGGAAATCTTGACCAAAGGAAAATCTTCACAAAGGAAAATCTTGACTAAAGCTAGGTGACAGAATACCTCATAACTAATACAAGTGAGGTCACACTAACAAACGCAAGAGGGCTGTATAAAAATTCAATGAACATACCCAGACCAAGGACTGAAGAGAGGCTTCTTGGTACCCCCAAACCAGGTAGGCTAATATTCACCAACTAGTTCACTCATTGAAAGGCTGTCACAAAAATAGGAGGCCTCAGTAACTCTTCTGTGAAGCTGGGAAATGTGGTTAAGAGAAGGCCATTAGATATTTGGGTGATCTAAAATGTTGTCTGGACTCACAGACCTTCCAGTAATATGAAAAAATAAAGAGAATTAATTCCACAATGGAGGGAAACCCGAAGGAACAGAACAAAATGAAATCTCAAAAGGGCAACCAACCACAGACAAACTGAGAAATGTGTTAAATAATATTAGAAAAAAAGATACAATTTAAAAAAGCAGAATTATTAGTCCTCAAAAATAAAATACCTGGTCAACAGGAGGAGGAGAACATGATGCCCATTTGCTCAAGAAATAAGTCAGTTATACTAGGAAAAGATTTCAAAATTCAAGACTAAACTAGAAAGGATAAACAGAAATGTTCAAAAATATTTGTTTTGGACTGAATTCTGCCACCCCCAAATATGTTATGTTGAAGACCCCATTTCCAGTGTGTCTGCAGAGATAGGACATTTAAAGTGGTAATTCAGGTTAAAAGAAGTCTACAAGGTGGGGGCTCTAATTGAATAGGTCCAGTGTCCTTAAAGATGAAGATGAGATAACAGGCCTGCATAGGCACATAGGAAAGGTCATGGGAAGGTCACTATCTGTAAGGCAAGAAGAGAGGTTGAGGAAAAATCAACTTCACAGTATCTTGATCTTGGACCTCCAGTTTCCAGAACTGTGAGAAAATAATTTCCGTTATATAAGCTCCCCAGTGGGTGGTATTTTGTTATGGTTGTGTAAGCAGATTATATAGAACTGTGTGATATTATACTGTTGTGAATTTTTGAAAGTATTTTAAAAAATATATAAAAATTTTTTGAGGAAGATTTTATATATAGAAGACAACTAAAGGAGACCTATTCTACAGAAGACAGCAATTCCCAACAAAGATAATGAAGGTATGGAAGTAAAACAGACACACCATAATCCAAAAAACATTAAAGAAAAAGTACATGTAGGCCCACTTTTTAAAAAGGCACAGTGTTTAACTGAGGAACTTGACACAAAATGGTTAATGCTCAGTCAAATCTACTAAAACTACTGGACTCTGAAGGAAAGGGAAAAAAATAAATTATTTGGCCCCACAGGCAAAAAGATCAGGTCACTTTTAAAGAACAAGAAATCAGATTAGCATCAGGCATTTTGATGGGAACATGTTGTGCCAGGAAAAAATTGTAAATGTGAAAGAAAATATGAATCAGGGATATTATGTGTAATCATCTATACCTTCAAATATAAAGGGCACAGAAAATCCTTTATGAACATGCAGAAACTGAGGGAATCAAAATATGAATGTAGAATCTTTGTTAAAAGAACTAGAAGGTAACAATATACATGTATTTTTAAAATTCAGATAAAAGGGCCTCCTGGGTGACACAGGCTATTGAACGCAACGCTGTGAAGCTGTTCGCAGCCTCTGCAGTAAAGGTTCGATCCCAGCTGGCAGGCAAGAATCCCACAGAGAGCGGCAGACTTCCTCTGTCTTGCCTGCTGCTCCCCTCAGCAGTGTATTTCTTTCAGTCTGCCTGTTCTGTTCCCCGCTCTGTCTCTGATGAATCCTCTCACCCCTAATACCTCTGATCAGTACCCCAGTTCTTGTATGCATGAATAAATAAATCTTTAGGAAAAAAAATAAATACAATTCAGATAAAAGATAGACAATGATGACTGATGAGTATATAACTGATTCATATTCAGACAACATAGATATAATGGCATTATTAAAAATGGGAAACATTAGGGGAGACTGAGAATACATAGAAAATTAAATATAGAGAATGTTTTAGGCAAGGGTCAATAAACTAGGTCCTGGGATAAATCCAACTTGCTGTCTATTTTTTGTAAATAAAGTTTTATTAAAACACATCCTGGTCCTTTGTTACCTTTCACTTAGATCACTTTCATGCTTCAAAGGAAGACTTGAGTGTTTTAGATTATATGGCTTACAAAGGCTAAAGTATTTTCATTATGTAATTTATAGAAAAAATGCATTTATGAACCCCTTTTCTTGAGTTATTGAGAATAGGAAAGCCACCCTATATTGTTATTTATAAATTATATCTTATATAATAAACATGAATTTATGTTACTTGATGACTTTTTGATCATTTCCTTTCCACTATATATGAAATCAGAATACTCCATATTTCATAGTTTATTTTATTTGTAAATAGGATTCCATACTGATAGAATCACTTGCCCTATATCCATAGTATACCAAGATATGAACACCTGGGAAGGTTATTATTAATTAATCGAAAGTCAAAGGCATACCATCCAGTCTATTTTTGGTCAGGGAAAAGTAATAATAACTACAGTAATCTTCACTCTCAAGCAACCAATTTCATTTATCGTTTGGAGTGCAATTAGAATTTAAACTGAACAGTTGAACAGAAATTGAGATGAAGTGTACTAAATCCCCAAAGGCAAGTTATCCATTAATTATGTGAGGAGAAACACAGAACAATTGTCATAGAATTGGTATCACTCCTGAAACAGAAAGGATAAAGTCTCTGATGTCTTGCCACATAAAAGCATTTTGCAGAGAAAAATGCTATAGTAGCAGTTAACTACAAAACACAACTATATGAGAACATGGGGTATCTGAATTAAAACTAACCAAATCATCTAACAAATCTAATCTTATATAAAGTTAATTGTCTTAGGTTGGCTCCTAAGCAGTAGACTCTGAAAGGCAGATTTGCACACAGGCAGCTTATTGGAGAGAGAAGGATGTAGCATTGCTCAGAGGGGCGACTTGAACAAGACAGTAACCACAGAGGTGCCAGGAAGTGATTCTCTTATGAGTTCTGGAGCTGAGATGGTCTTCAGACTTGCCCCACATCAGGCACACAGAATTGCACATGGATTGTCCCAGAAGTAGGGCAAGTGTGGATTAGGAGACCCTCTTTAGCCAAGGGCAATTTCTTTTTTTTTTTTTATAAATTTTATTGTTATATTCCCCATACAATTGCAGCCCCCCATTCTGACCCCATTCCCTCCCCTCCCGCCCCCGCCCCCCTAAAAGTGTCTCTGGTTCATAGTTTTTTGTTGATTTTGATTTTCACTTTCTTATAGTTATTCATTTTCCTGGTCCCTTATTTAAGTTTTCTAGATTCCTGCTATGAGTGAGACCATCCGGTATTTTTCTTTTTCTTTTTGGCTTATTTTGCTGAGCATGATCCCTTCCAGCGCCATCCATGTTGCAGCAAATTGCATGTGTTTATCTTTTTTGAATGCTGAGTAATATTCCATGGTGTATATGTACCACATCTTCTTGATCCAGTCATCTATTTTTGGGCATTTGGGTTGTTTCCAAAGCTTAGCTATTGTAAACAGTGCTGCTATAAACATAGGGGTGCAGGTGTTCTTTGGAATTGATGTTTCTGTGTCCTTTGGGTAAATACCTAGGAGTGGAATTGCTGGATCATATGGAAGCTCTATGTTTAGTAGGTCCAGAAATCTCCACACAGCTTTCCACAGTGGTTGGACCAGTTTGCACTCCCACCAACAGTGCAGAAGAGTTCCTTTTTCTCCACACCCTCGCCAACATTTGTTGTTGCTAGTTTTTTTAATATGTGCCATTCTCACTGGTGTAAGATGGTATCTCATGGTAGTTTTGATTTGCATTTCCCTGATGACAAGTGATGTTGAACATTTTTTCATATGCCTGTTGGCCATTTGCATTTCCTCTTCAGAGAAGTTTCTTTTAAGCTCTTCTGCCCATTTTTTGACTGGATTATTTTCTTTGTTGTTGTTGAGTCTCATCAGCTCTTTGCAGATTTTTGTGATCAGTCCTTTATCATTAGTGTTGGGTGCAAAAATGTTCTCCCAGTTGGTGGGGTTTCTCTTTGTTTTTGTTATTGTCTCTTTTGCTGTGCAAAAGCTCTTTATTTGATGTAGTCCCAGCTGTTTATCTTTGCCTTCACTATCACTGCTTTGGGTGATGTGTCTGTAAAGATGTCTTTGATGTGCAAATCACGTAGTGTTTCGCCTATATTTCCTTCTATATATTTTATGGTTTCAGGTCTTATGTCTAGTTCTTTAATCCATTTTGAGTTGATTTTTGTGTATGGTGTGAGGTGGTGGTCAAGCTTCATTCTTTTGCATGTAGCGACCCAGTTTTCCCAGCACCATTTATTGAACAAACTTTCTTTGCTCCAATGCATATTCTTTGCTCCTTTGTCAAAGATTAGTTGACCATAAATCTGTGGGTTTATTTCTGGATTTTCTATTCGATTCCATTGGTCTGTATGTCTGTTCTTGTTCCAATACCATGCAGTTTTGATGATTATGGCTTTGTAATATAGTTTGAAGTCTGGGAGTCTGATGCCTCCATTCCCTTCTTTTTTTTTTCAGGAGAGCTTTGGCTATTCGGGGTTTTTTGTGATTCCATATGAATTTCATCAATAATTGTTCTATTTCTTTGAAGAATGACATTGAAATTTTGATTGGAATAGCATTGAATCTGTATATTGCTTTTGGAAGGATGGCCATTTTAATAATGTTTATTCTTCCAATCCATGAGCAGGGGATGTCTCTCCATTTCTTTGTGTCTTCTTCTATTTCTTTTAACAGTGTTTTATAGTTTTCTTTGTATAGGTCCTTTACCTCTTTTGTTAGATTTATTCCCAAATATTTGATTTTTTTTGTTTCAATAACAAAAGGGATGGTCTTTTTGATTTCTTCTTCTTCAGATTTATTGTTTGTGTATAGGAAGGCTACTGACTTTTGCGTGTTGATTTTATACACTGCCACTTTACTGAACTGATTGATGAGTTGAATTAGCTTTTCTGTGGAGTTTTTGGGGTTCTCTATGTATAATATCATATCGTCTGCAAATAGTGATAGTTTGACTTCTTCTTTTCCTATTTGGATTCCTTGGATGTCTTTCTCTTGTCTTATTGCCCTGGCTAGGACTTCCAGTATTATATTGAAAAGCAATGGTGAGAGTGGACATCCTTGTCTTGTTCCAGATCTTAATGGAATTGCTTTCAGCTTTTCACCATTGAGAATGATACTGGCTGTTGGCTTGTCATAGATGGCCTTTATGATGTTGAGGTATGTTCCTTGTATCCCAAGAATTTCAAGGGCTTTTATCATGAATGGGTGTTGCACTTTGTCGAAAGCTTTCTCAGCATCTATTGATATTATCATATGGTTTTTATATTTCTTTTTGTTGATGTGTTGGATAACGTTGATTGATTTTCGGATGTTAAACCATCCTTGTGCCCCTGGAATGAATCCAACTTGGTCGTGGTGAATTATCTTATGGATACATTGTTGGATTCTGATAGCTAAAATTTTATTGAGGATTTTTGCATCAGTGTTCATTAGGGAGATTGGCCTATAGTTTTCCTTTTTTGTGTTGTCCTTGTTCGGTTTTGGTATTAGTGTAATGTTGGCTTCATAGAACGTGTTTGGTATTGTCCCTTCCTTCTCAATTTTTTGGAAGAGTTTGTGAAGGATAGGCACTAATTCGTCTCTGAATGTTTGGTAGAATTCATTTGTAAATCCATCAGGTCCTGGGCTTTTGTTTTTGGGGAGGTTTTTGATTACCATTTCAATTTCGCTAATTGTAATTGGTCTGTTTAGGTGTTCTATTTCTTCTTTATCTAGCTTTCGGTGATTGTAGAGTTGTAGGAATTTGTCCATCTCCTCTAGATTGTTAAACTTGTTTCCATATAACTGTTCATAGTAGTTACTGATTATTCTTTTGATTTCTGCTGTGTCCGTTGTGATTTCTCCTCTTTCATTGATGATCCTGTTTATTTGTGCTTTCTCCCTTTTTTCCTTTGTGAGCCTGGCTAGGGGTTTGTCTATTTTATTGATTTTTTCAAAGAACCAGCTCTTGGTTTCATTGATCTTTTGGATTGTTGTTTTAGTTTCAATTTCATTTATTTCTGCTTTGGTTTTTATTATTTCTTTTCTTCTACTGGTTTTGGGGTTTTTTTGTTGTTCTTTTTCTAGATCTTTGAGCTTCGAGATTAGGTTGTTTCTTTGCGTTCTTTCTTGTTTCTTGATGTGAGCTTCTATTGCTATATATTTTCCTCTTATTACTGCTTTTGCTGCATCCCATACATTTAGGATATTGGTGTCCTCCTTGTCGTTCAATTCAAAAAATTTTTTAATTTCTTCTTTGATCTCCTCATTAGTCCAATGGTCTTCCAGTAGTGTGGTTTTTAATCTCCATGAGGTAGGAAAGTTCCTTGCCTTCTTTTTATGGTTTATTTCTAGTTTGATGCCTTCATGGTCAGAAAAGATGGTTGATATGATTTCAATCTTGGTGTATCTGTTGATGTTTGTCTTGTGCCCCAGTATGTGATCGATCCTGGAGAATGATCCGTGTGCGCTTGAGAAAAATGTGTACTCCGTTTTTTTGGGGTTTAGTGCAATTTCTTGAGATCATCTTGACTATGCTCACAGCTTGACTGAGCTTCCAGTAACTGGGGAAAGAGAGCATCCGTGCTCAACAATGGTTCTTGCTAGCAGACTGCAGGAAGCACAATCCACCCCCAACTATGGTTTTCTCTGTATCCCTTATATAAATAGTTGCAAGATGAGCACCTTCAGAATTCAGAAAAGCTCGCTGTAAATCACTAATATACCAAATATAGTCTTAACTACATTCACTTTTTTTTTTAATTTTACACTTTGCTTTATTCTTTTTTCTTTTGGGTATGAATATGTAGCATGAGATTAACCATTTTAAATGTTTATGTGTACAATATTTTTGTCTATAGACACAATATTGTATGTGCATAATTGAAATTATATATCAGTTGAGCAGGAACTTCTGATATGGCCCATACCTAAAACCCTAGTAATCACCATTCTACTCTGCTTCTCTGTTTGACTATTTTAGATATCTTAAATAAATGGAACCATGTAATATATGTTCCTTTTTTGTGACTATTAATACTTTTCACTAAAATATCCCTTTGTGAAAACTAGTCAATGATATGGCTTTAGGAACCTCATTTGAAACATAATTCACTGTCTAATTGGAATATATTGCTAATATATTAGTATTCACCATTGTTAAAGTCACTATGATAGCTTAATTAGTCCTATGACTGTTTAATGTCATTGAACCAAAAATGCATTTTGCTTAGCAAATGTCTTCATTTAATAAATTGACATGTCATGAATATGCATCCTCAGATCACTGTTCAGAATAATAGAAATGTTCATGTTGGGGAACATTAAAAACACATTTAAGGCTCAAGACTGGCAGATATGTCACTATATGAACAAGAGCCAAAGTTGTATGTCTACATGTAACAAAAAAGATGTATCACGCGTCATTTGTCTAGTGATTGAGGGTTATTTTTAATTTTTCTATATCCCCCTTTTGAGAAACCATTACAGGAGATACATATAAATAGAAATTGCCAAAATCTCAGCAGTCTTGTGTTATTAAGAATGAATATTAGCATATAAATGACTGTTGGATTGTGAGCAAACCATCATACTGCAGGAACTTGTGACTGTAAACCTTAGTGGTTAATGTCTCAGGTTACAATACATAAGACATGAAAGTTAATTTATAATTGCAAATTGTGAGGTGGGATTGAACACTGAATCAAAACCACAGTGACTTGCATGAAATTGAATTTATAATGAAGCAGAATCATTCTTAACAAAAATGCTTTCAGAGAGAATGAAAACCTATTCACTTTAGCATATATATTTATTGCAGTTTTCAGCATCACAATTCCCTTTGTATGTATACTAGAAGATTACTAAATATATGCTATAATTTAAAAAAAAATAATTTGGGTGCCACATGGTGAATGTGGTATGGTAACATACCCAGTTGAAGAGGTGGGATCTTATATTTCTGAATTATATACAGTATTGTAAACCAATGTAACCTTAATAAAATATATAGTAAAAAAACTAAGTAAAAATATATTCTGCCGCGGACCAGCGCAGCGGTAGACTTGCAGGACTGTCTCAGGATTTGAGAAACTGTGAGGATGCTCAAGGAATCGGCGCATAAATGACAGACAGACACACAAATGACAAACAGACACACTTCAAGAGTGAAGATCTGAATGTAATTTGCTCAAAATCATCATACACTTTTATACCTATTTTAACAATGGATGATTTCATACAATTTAATTCTTTCTCAGCATAAAATACTTTGTAAGGCATAAGACATTTACTTTATTATTCACGTGCATGTGATTGCTGTTCCATGACATGGCACAGTAAACAATCTCCAGGTACTGAATCTACACAATCATTTTTGCCTACACCGAACAGCATTCTTTAAGCTAGCTTTTCTTGATTCGTATCCCAAAACCACAATGATCAAAAGGCATTAATATTTACCTACTGGCACCTCCTACTTTTAGTAATCACGAGCAATATGTTCTCTACGTAAGCATTTTGATTGGTGTTGTCTCATGTGAGAAGTATTATGATTATTATAAAACTACCATTGCCACACACTATTTTCTTTATCATGCATTTCCTGAAACTGATTGTACACATATAAGGAAAAGGCAAAGTAAGTGAAAAAGTAGTATGATTATAGACAGGTTGCTAGGTTGCTACTTATTCTGAAACAATGGCTATCTGACTAATGGTAAAACTGCTTTGTCGGTAATTCCATCAGGCTTGTTTGCAGGTGACGTTCTTAGCAGCCTTGTTTCCATCAAAGGAGGGGTTAATTACTGCGGGCTTGTTGCCTAAATTAGGCTTATAGGCATGTGGACCTTGTTTGATCTGAACGCCAAAGTTTATCATAATAAAGCCCCTCGGGGACTGCGCCTGTCTTAGGTCGTCAGGAGTCACAGACATGAGGCTGGCCAGTGCCTTCTTTAGTCTGCCCCCGATCTTACCCGTCATTGACTGTCCAGTCCAGCGCACAGGGGAAGGGGGTCTTACTCACTCTGATGTGTCTGAGTGAAAGCCTCCCTCTTTCCAGTAAGTTCACTGGCGTTCAGCGGCAGAGGCTGCCGCAATATTCTGTTCAGTAATTTTCACTAATTTAAGATGCCAATTCATAGATCATTATAGAAAAGTTGAATCTGTAATGGTGTGTCTCATAAAGAAAATCATGTGTATCAAAAATTTACTATTCAGCTACCCAAAAAGATAAACTCTCATTGCTTCTCAGCCTTTTGGCTAAGAGCAAGTGCAAAAAGATAAACTCATGCTATTTGGGGCAACATGGATGGAGCAAGAAAGGATGATACTCAGTGAAATAAGTTAGAAGGAAAAAAAGATAAATATCAGGTGGTTTCATTTACATGTGGAACAAAAGAAGCCAAACAAAAGCTCAAGTAAAAGACAAAACTTGTAAGCTGACCATAAGGCTGAGGTACCCAGGAGGGTAGAAAGGATGGAGGACTTAAAACTGGGGAGGGAAGAGCACAAGGGACTATGGTGAGAAATCACGGGTACTATAGTGGTGATGGAAGAACTATAGGGACTAAATCTAAAGGGAGAAATAAAATACTGTCCAAAAATTAACAACTACATAAGAAAAAAAATACTTTACCTAAAAACAAACTTTAAAATATTTAAAGGAAACTCTTCTAACTGAATACTAGAAATATTAGTGCTAATATTATGAATCATTAGCTATCATTCCAAGCTTTTTGTACAATATACTGTTTACACAAAAATATGACTTGTAATTAAAATCAGTTGAAACCCAAAATCCACCAAAATTAATAAAGTCAGTATTAGTTTAGAAAGGTCTTTCACAGAAAACAAGTCGCTTGAAAAGAGCTTGAAAAGATGAAAATTAACTGAGTTTAATCAATCCACATATCAAATAATAGATAAATTAAAAGTAGCATGTTACCCTATTTGAATAACAATGATAGTGATAATGAAACAACATGATTATATACATGTTGAGTAAAACTGTGACAATATTAATAGAAAAAATATCATAATCTAGAAAATAGCAAACTTGTGGTAAAGTGAGCATAAAAATATATATATTCCTCTTTTATAAAATACCCATTTATATTGCTATAATAATATTTAAATGGTAATAAACATTAATTTTCTTAGGTTTACATAAATTCAAGCTTGAATTATGTAAGTTTCAAAGCACTAGGGATTTAATCACTGTAGCTATGGTTGAATATTTATATGGTTATAAAAATATAAAAGAACACATCTTTAAAGAAGAACTATGTGTCCTTATATTCAGTGATATTTATTCACCATTTTTAGCAGCAATTATTAAATTGGAGCATATTTATAAGCAAAAATATATAATTAACTAAATTACTATCCAGATTGATAAAAAAAGAGAGAAAAGATAACCTAAAACCTCATGATAGGAATGATTTTAGACATTTGTAGTCACTTTCCCACTTTTTTGTTAACAAGCCACAGTATTTGTAAAATAGCAACATGGTCCTCCATGGTATGACTATTGGTTGATCTAAATCTGTGAGCTAGAATCAAGTATGTGACCCAATGCTGACCAGTAAAACATAGGGGTGAGTTACTTTATATCCTCTTAGACGAACCATCAAGGGCTCTGACTGTCACTGTATTTGTTAGGCACACAAACACACAAGCCCTGATTACTCTTTACCTGAGCCTTTTCTCAGAATTTCTTTGCAAGGACCCATCTTGAGGGACAAGGCAATAGAAAACACACATTTGCTTATTCACATAAAGGTATCATAAATTATATAGTCTTAAAATTGTGGTATTGCCTCACCTATAATGTATAAAACCAACTTTTCCAAGCTCAGTAATCTTTCATTGTCAATCAAACCCAGGGCATACACAGATTCACGAAGGTCCACATTGTCTCATCCCCATTGGGTTTAGGGCCAGGGGAATCACTGCAAATTCAGATGCCTGTGCACTTCCTTTGCTATGCCATGAGTTAAAAACAGCAGCAACAACAAAATGATGATGTTTCTTTTTTCTGAATTTAATTTTTAAAGATTTATTTATATAAGAACTGGGGTACAGTTCAGAGGCGCACGAGGGTGAGAGAATTCACCAGAGACAGGGCAAGGGAGCAGAACAGGCAGAGCAATCGAAGACACTGCTAAGGGGAGCAGCAGGAGAGACAGGAGAGATCTGCCGTGCCATGTGGGTTTCTCCCTGGATGGCTGGGAATTGAACACGCACTGCAGAGGCTGCGGACAGCTTCACAGCACAGCACTCAACCCACTATGCCACTGGGGAAGCCCAAAAGATGATGTTTCTGACTCAGTAATCTAATGTCTTCTTTTCAATGGTGTGAAGACTACTGCTGACATTTCATTTTACCCTATTTACCCAGTTAAGAAGTTAGTTACTTCTTTGTAGACATTGGTAGAATATACTGAATAGCTGTTATTTTCTGGTAAAAGGAGACAAGTAAAAAGACCTGTTTTGTCCCCCTCAACCATCATCCTACTATAGCCATCTTGAAAATGATAAAGTTGAGAAGAGGCATGACAATAAAGATATAGAGAGGAAGAAGAAACCTCGGGAAATGATTTAGATCAGATTTAAGTGAACTTAATTTGAGTAACATTGCAATCATAGACCATTGCATTGGTCACCATTGTTCTATATGCTGATGCACAGTTAAGCTGTCCTTGATCATTGCACACTTTAATGCACATAAGCCTCATGAAGAACCTTGTGTGAAGCACTGAATGCCCACACTTTTAAGAAAGCATATCAGGATTCAGACTTGTAGGGACAGCTTCTTCCAAAGTTTAGTAGTTGAGCCTTCATCAAATTATCATATTTCCTACACTAATATTGCCTGGTTATGGTTAACAACTATAGTACATCATATGACAGGAAGGCACTATATGAGGAATGGAATTACATTCTATATTGCAAGACCATTCTTGCCACTTATGTGAAGAGATAAATAAGATATATTTATGAAATAAGACCTACAGTGCAATATTCAAAACTCAAGATGGCCAACCTGAAATTGGAGGAATGCACTTATTTCTAGCATTGCAGCACTCAAAGTACTTTCAAATTTATGCTTTTGTTTGGGATTAATGATGAATGTGGGAAAATTTAATAAGAAATGGAGTTCTTCTAAAAATGTTCCTTGACCACATATAATATAGTAAGAGTTATAGAGAGGAAACTGCAGTAAATGGGAACGTGTTCAGGGTATGTTTTGAAAAAAATCAGAATGAACAGAGCATTAATCTTGCAAGCACTTAAAAACTAGGAAAATAAAAAGCATATAAATACTGAAGGGATGCTTTGGGAAACAAGAAGCAAGAAATAGGAGTTGAATTTTACAAGGCAATATGCTGTACAGAATTGAGATTTGTAAATCATTATCCACGAGGAAATCGAAAAAGCCTTTAGCAAAATGTAAAACTAAATTCAAGAGGCAAATAAGAATTGGAATTGAACTGATAAAAGAGTTAGCAATAAAATAGTAAAAACAAACAGGAGATTCCTTTTTTAGAAATTAACTAATATTCGCTTAAATTGGTATAGTTAGTATTGGTCCTCTTCATTTTAGAATGATAAAATTTTAAAAAGTTCTTCATGAGCTATCAGAAATGATTGCTGATCTCTAATCCATTCTTTGGGGGAACAACAGATGCAAATTTAGCCAAGTGACAAGGGAGGAAGCATATTTTACTCTTTAAGATCAAGGCAAATACTTATTTCATTGAAAATAGATTGTTCTTATGCACTTTATTCATTAAGACTGCCACACATTTTCTCTCTATTTCTCGCCTTCTTTTGTATGTACTGTGACATAGTGAAGTAGTTACAGATGTCAGACACAATGGGCACTAGAAATTATGTGGCAATGAATGACATCTGGATTGTATCATGGCCTCACTTATCACCAGATGTGGTTAGAAAGTAAATGTAATTTCCCATTTCATATCATGTTAAATAGCCACTGAATATTCTGTATAACTTGTCAAAAATGGCACTAAGAAAAACATTCTTTGAACAGTTGGATTTGTATTTCCTGTTGGTCCTGAGGGTATCACAAACTGTTGGCATTCAGCCCGGCTAGGAATCCCAACTTTCAGGGAATTTCAGGAACCCACTAAACCATTTTGCACCCTGTGAAGGTCAAAATACTTTATGTTACTGACTTTCTTTTAGAACTGAGAACTAGAGAGATGGACTATGGAGCTATGGAGAGGTACTGATAAATGATACAGATAGAGGCAGGAGGACAGACTGATGGTAGAAGACAGATGATAGACAGATCGATAGATGATAGAGAGATCACACACACTAAACACACACATAAAGGCACACACTTATCTACTAGCTAGTTCTCCCAAAACTACTAAAAAGGAATAACATCAGAGACCAATTAACTTCAAGTTAAGAGAAATTTCTTGAATTTGAAATAGTATTTAATTACCTTTGAATCACCAACATGTAGTACAATATTGAGCACTACAAATAATCAAAAAGCAAAATTATAACAACAAAAACTAAAAATAATAACAGTGTGAGTGAGTTTTAAATTTCAATGATGACACTATAAACATTTTGCAAAAGAGTCCCCAGTTCTATGATGAATCAATGACTACTAACATCACAAGGGAATATTACTTGACTAGTAAATTAACTGGTTGAGACACCCTCCAATCTCACGAATGATCAGGAGACTTATTTCACATAAATAATCACAAGAATTCAGGTTATCCTAAAACCTTCAGTGAAGAAAGGGTTACGGCTGCCATTTGCCAGTGAGGAATAAGAACAAAGAGTTGGGGGTTTTGGTGAAAAAAAGGAGATAGTTAAGGACAGGAGATTGAGGGAGTGGATGTCAACATCAATGGGAGCAGTAAAGATTCATTTAAGTTGGCAAGTCTGTATCTCAGGTGTGTCTTTAGTCATATGCCATGCATTCTGTTGTTGGCATGGATTCAGTGAAAAATGGACTTAGGTAGGATGATAGTAAAAGATTGATCTATATAGAACAGAATGATTCCATTGATTTAGCATGGGATTTAAACTAAGATATCTCATCAAGTGTTCATGGAGAGTGAAAATAGCAGATCAGTGGGTTGGAGGAGCTCAAAGAAAGTCAAAGAATTGTTAAAGTTATAGATCGGGAATGGAAAGTTTGCAATTTGAGGCTATGAAAGGGTATTGATTATGATAAAGTAGTCACAATGGAAGTGAGAAATTGAGGAAGGAGAGACAGAGATCATTATAAGAGAAAAGCTCAAGAAACAGAATCCTCAACATGAAATGTTTCACCCCTGTAAATCTTGAAATAAATTAAAAATGTTTAGAGTTTGTGAACTAAAATCAGCCTTTTACTAATGATATATAATTATGTCTTTCATTTTCCAAAATTAAAACTAAACCTCAATTAAGGTTTACACCTCATTAGAGTTCATCAGTATGTAAACTGTAAAATATATGACTTTGTGAAGAATAGGAATGCCAGGTTTTGGTTTATGTAAACACATGGCCCCCATGATAGGTTTCCAAAAACAGGAGTGAATCCCACTGCCTGGAAATTTGGAAATTCGAGCCACAGTACCCCAGGACTCAGCATTGGTTTGAAAACCTGCTAGCTAACCAGCACAGGGCTGTTCATTATTTTGGGCGAGTGGGTGTGAACAAAATTTACCATGTCAGGGTGAATGGGAGCCTTGAATACAACAGGTAACATGACATCTTTGCCAGATGCTCCTCCTTTTCTGAGCACACCCTTATCAGTGTGCGTTCAATTTCTGGCTTTGACATGGATGAACTTTTTGATCTTTTTCTCTCTGAGTTGAAAGTTATCCATCAAGTTATTAAGTTATTCATTAATAACATGGTAGATTGGCAGAGACTATTTTATAGCATTGATTCCTTTCAACTTCAACATTCTATCAATAGGAACAATTTAGATATAATAGGATTTTGGATGCACTTGGATGAGCTTAAAAAGAGCTTCAAGGAAACAAATTTTGATCCTTGTTAACAATAACAAATCAGGTCTAAATAATTGGTTTCAAAATTAAAAAGATTATATGAGATTAGAAATTAGTGAGGTTTGAAAACAACTCACTAATATTTATGGACTCCTTCATTAATACGGAGAATATTATGAAATAAATTTTCAATTACTGCTAGTGAGTTTCACAGTGATGAAAGGGATATAAAGTCATTCAAGTAAAATAGTGAACTTGATTCATATTGGTTCAAAATGTAGGGTTATATATTTAAAGTGACTATAAGTTTGATTTTTTCAAGGATTGACTATATCGATATATATATTTGGCATTCTGTGGATCACTTGAGCAAATCACATGTCTGTAACATCTACTTTTATGCAAATAACTGTATTAATAAGAAAGGAAAAACTTGTGTTTGCTTAAATATTTACAAGAAAAAAAATGGATGGACCTCGAGGTGATTATGTTAAGTAAGTCAGGATGTAAAAGATTGCTATGAGATGGTTTCATTTAACTATGGAATATAAAAATCCCAAAACCATGTACAAGCAAAGTATAGAAGGAATAAATGTTAAACACAGTGAAAAAAATGTATGGTTACCAGAGCCAATGGGGAGAGGAAGGAGGTGTTGGGATCATGAGGTCCATGGGGTATTAGTACTGGTTTAGTGAGGGTGAGTGGAAAGTGACACATATAGAGGAAAAAAATATAACCCTAACATCAAAATTAAAAATAAGAAAAAATATGCTAGTGTAATTATAGCTAAGTAGTAACAAATACAAATTATAGAAAGTCAATTCTACTAGCCCTTATACTTTATTGATTTCTCCTGTCAATCATAACCTAAGTCCAGATTATAACTGTGACATATGACATATAACAATTAAGCAACTACTTTATTGTATTCAAAGTTTTAAAACCAATAAGTATCAGCACTAAGATAGCTTGAAAGAATGTTTTTAGCATATTAAAATTTGATCAATGCCCTTTAAGACATCATATTTTTCAGAATCTGTTCTATAATCAGGATATATATAATGTCTTAAATTATATAATGCCACTACATGAGAAGATTGAAAAAAAGAACTTTGGAAGATAATGAAAAAATGAAAAGGATGAATTCTGTTCTGCTATTTGTGTAATCTATATCCAACATTGCATCAAGAATGCACACTGGACACTAGACCTCCAGTTTTATTACAATTTGGCATGGTAAATTAAAAAGACTCTTGAACCTCATATATTTCAGAAATTACTGGTAAGTTAGAACCATCATATACATAAATATAATTTTTTATGATATAAACTGATAATTCTTTTACTTCATGCTTCATACATTCATAGATTTAACCATCATAAGTTTAACAAGTGATAGAGTAATTTTTTACTGACACAGTGGCGCTAATCTCTCTATCCTTTCATTTATTTTAGACAAAATTATGAAATATCCATATCTTCATCCTACTTCAGATTGGTTGTACTATTACTAAACTTATCGTGGTACTCTCTGAATTAATATGCAGAAACAATAGTGATGCTTTTGTGACTAGCTATGGTTTATATTCTGATAACTTCCCACTAAATTGCATAGGAGTTTATCGTATTAGGATGTTTGTAAACCAAGAAGAATAATTTTGTTTTGACATTATCATCTGAGACAAGTCAAATACTCTATCTCTAATTCGACATGTAAAATTACAATTTGACTGAAATGCATATATTTTATTGAGATTGGGAGCAAAGTGTAGAAAATGGTATCTAAATACCCATCATTAATTAACAAGAAAGTCCTATCTTTACTTGGAACATCAAGATATACAAATTTTCCAAGAAAGGAATAAAATTGATCCAAATTCCTAAGGGAAAATAAAATCTCTGTGTGCATGTTTGTATAATCCTATAGAAATGTACTATGAAAAAACATACCAGGAGATTAAATGATCGCGTCACTGGATTAAGAATGGAAGGGGTATATACTTTTTTCCTTAAGACAATTTTGCTTATTTCACATCTAAAAATAATTTAAAAAAATAGACTAATTTGTCTTTTTCTCCTATAAGTAAATGTTCAAGCATTATAGTAAAATCATTGGAAGCCAAATATGTACTGGGAAGTACAGTACAAATATGTACAAATATGTACTGTTGGAAGCCAAATATGTACTGGGAAAAAGGAACTGTGCAAATTGGCTTTTAATGATGTAGTTGTCAGGTACATGGTGAGGAAAAGTGTTCCATAGTCCTATGAAGTAATTATTTTTTCTTTTCTCCACTAAATTTGACAGTTACTCAAGAGTAAACTTTATCCCATTATCATGAAATGCAATAAATTTTTATTAAACAGAAGATCACTTCTTTGGTTTTATTAAACAGAAGATCGCTTCTTTGGTTTTATTAAACAGAAGATCACTTCCTTTGGTTTTAAACAAAAGTTACATATTGCTTTAAGAAATAAAGTAAATGAATGAGTAAAACCAAAATGACAGTAGTAAGGGCACCAACAAATATAATGGAAAGATCCTGGAATAGCTGAAAGATTCTAAGGTCAGACTGAAGAACCAGATCTTAGAAGACTAGACTAAGAAACTCAGACAACTTCATATAAAGTCCCTTCTAAAGCCCTGCCATTGTGTGATATAAGCCCAGGCTCTGAGTGTCTTAGATTAATATTCTATATTAGTGGAGAGGAATAAGACATTGTTAGTTATGGTGCAGCATAATTTCTACTGTTAAATTGTCTATATCTCTAGTTCATCCTTAGAGTTGAGAATTAGCTGCCAGAGGCACTTTCTGGTGTATTAAGATAATTCCCAGAGAAGATGAATTGGGAATTAAATAAACAGTCAGACCAATATGTATCTAATGCATTTGGATACTAAGGGATTTCAGTGTTTGCTTTGAGAATCATTAATTATAATACTAATAATAATATATTGAGCACATAATCTGTGCCAGATGATACATTGGATACAATATATCCTGTTAAATCCCCAAATCTACCTTGCAAGGTAGGTAAGATTACAATAGTCTCTATTTTATAGATGATGAAACTAAGACATATTATTTTACTAGTAATGTTCTAATAGCTTCCCTTGTGTATCATTTTTCCTCTATTGTCACATTTATATTGAAATGTTTCATATTTATCATAATGTATTGCATTTCATAATTCCAATAATATTGTCATATAATGAAGAATTTAACTTACAAAATGTATTGAAAATTAACAAATCCATGCTACATTTGTTGTCTAGACAATAATTTTCAAGGTGAAGCAAGATGATATATATAATCATGTGTACAGTAAGAAGCAATATGCCACCATTTGTCTATGCCTCTGTTGGGAGGCAAATTTTTCCCTCTATCCTCTTGAGTCTGATTGGGCCTGGGTACTAAGTTGACATAAAACAGATTAACAGGAAAAACATATGCAAAATTATGTTAAGTTTTATAAGTCATAGAAGGTCTCGTAAGACACGAAGGCCTAAAGAAATGGTGGAACTTACCTATTTTTAATAGTAGCTTGAACAGAGCAAATGTGGAAAAGTAAATGATGTGGGGAGATAAGGGCAGATGGAACTTTTGAAGAAGGTCTGTTTATATAGAATTCTCTCTGTTTCTAGTTTTTCCCCTTTATGATATGAATGAGAGTTTCCTTTTGGTACCAGTATAAAAATCTTTCAGATCGGAATTTCTGTTTTTAAGAAAAAGAAGAAAGTCAGAGATTTGCTTGCACTTATTGTTTTCAAGTGACTTTAACTCAAAATAAAAAAATCCTTTGCATAGTTTGGGGTGACATATGTTGCTGACCTTCCTCACAACTATGCTTCCTTACTAGCTATCATGCCCAGGCTTACACATCTGTGACACTATACATACATATATCAACATCTATAATTTCATCTTATTAACATTTACCAAAGAATTAACTTCATAATGTTTTTCATTCACTAATTAAAAAAGGAACAGCACTTGAAGTATATCGAGCTAATGTTATCCTGAAGCATGAAATTTAAACTGATCTGTTGCTTTCAGATATGATAGACAATTGCAAAAAATAAATTTGTACCCAGATATAAAATGATCAAAAATATCTTCAATTATTATTCTTATTTAAAACAAGCATGGGGCCTCCCTAGTAGTGCAAGGGGTTAAATCTCAGCACTATGAGTTTATCGGCACCCACTGCCCCACAAGTTTGATCCCTGGTTCAGGGAGGGGACTCTTATGGCAAAGCAGACCTCTTCTGACTCTCCCACTGCTCCCTTCAGCAGTGTACTTCAGTCAGTCTGCCTGTTCTGTTCCCCACTCTGTCTCTGGTGAATCCTCTCACTCCACACTTCTGGCCTGTACCCCAGTTCTTGTATGTATAAATAAATAAATCATTAAAATTAAATAAAACAAGTGTGTGTGTGTGTGGTTGTGTTTGTGTGTGTGTTCATTTTGATTTAATAAGCTAGGTAATACAGAATGACTTTTGAAAAAAATCTTAAGCTAACTATTAATGGAACTAGAAACCAGTATAAAATAATGAATGAAAAGTTCATTCTCCAGAAAGTTCTCTTTGTATTTACCATTTATCTTCTTTATTATTTTTCATTAACCTTGCTATAAGTAGAAATAAATCATAATGGAAATAAGTCTTATAGACAGGCTAAAAAAATATTTTCTTGAATTCTTATATATCAAAAGGCAAAGATTTACCCTGGTCAAAAATTGTGTGGATTAGTTTCACTGAATTAATGTGATTATAGTAAATTATTTTCTCATTGTTAAATTTTTCTTGTGAAATTTTCCTTTTGTTGATGATCTATGACTCTTTATCCTATAAATACTTTGACATTTAGCTGTGATTTGCATGTGATATTTAGGTAGCATATTAACATTATCATCATCTAGACTCTGAGCAAACTAGTTGTATTAATGTGTGTGCTAATATGCACAGTGTTTTAGTAGGTAAAAACCCAGGGAAGTCTGGTTTGAATGTATATTCCTATAAAACTGGTTTATATTTATACAGTACCCAAGAGTATCATTGCTCTGGAAATAATTTGGCAAAGGGTGTATATCTTGTTTGAGGGATTTCTGGAGCAACTTATTTAGTATAAATTCCAACCACAAGCCCCTATGATGCTTAACCTAGCAATTATGAGTTCTGAGAGTGAATTAGCTTTGTGCCACACATCTGGCAAAAGCATCAATGTTCCTTGCTACTCACCAGACTCCCCCTAACCCCAACAAACCTTTCTTTTTAAATGTGGTTTTTTTTAGTCCCAAATCTTACCTGAATATTTTATCTGCTATTTCCATAAGAGTGTATTGTAAATTGTAATTCTTTATATTCTAATATATTTTGGGGTTTGGTAAATATAAAATTAGAAATAATCTATAGTATTTTTATGAATATTGCAATTTTATAGAGAAAACCAGCAAGTGAATATAATGTATATATACATATAAATATGTGTATACACATATACACTTAAACTTACCATAATCCCATGCTCCCAGCTTTGCAATTCCAATGATTTCTTTGAGTTCTGTGAGTTCTTCCATCACTCCCTGTTCTGTTTTCAGCAACTAGGTAGCAATCCCAGTGCAAATCCCATTTCTTCATTGGTTCTTATGGAGAATCCATTCAAAATAATCACTTCCTTATTTTATTTAATGTTAGTGAACATTTTACTTTTCTTGGCAAAGACTCAAGTTAGTGAAGCTCCAGGCTTCCATCAAATTGTTGATCTCACCAGTTTTCCAATTCCTCTTTCTCACCAAGTTTTAAACACAACCCTCTACCACACACTTTTTCCCACCAAAGAATTCTTCCCATGTCTTGGCTTCATACATATGACCAAATTCTTTATGGAATATTTCACAAACACAGAAACTATGAAGAATTCCAGTGACAAATATTGAGAGAGAAACCATTTACTGTTTTGCAAGTGTATATAGATTTATTTCTCTTCTCACTAGAACAAAAGAAAGGAAAACTCAAAAAAGATTAAAGTAATTGTGGGTGGCAAATTTTACTTTAAATCGATAATGTATTTCATTAGTTGGTGGTGTTCTGAGGCTGATGTAATCCCTCGCTTTCTTTGATGCCTGATCTATCTTACCTCAGCCTCCTTGTAATGCTGACAATGCCTTGGGATAGTAAAAACAATTTTGTTAGAGTATTGCTCTAAGACTGAATAGTAGAGAAATGAAGGAGACCTTTGGTCATCAGAATATAAACTATAACACTGAGCTGTCGCAACTATAAAAATAATCAGGCTAGTAAATCCCAGACCCAAATTTGTACTAATGTGACACAGTGAGACTAACATTTGCTCCAATTTTATTACAGATATGGAAAAACAGATGATTAACCCAATCTAAATTTTATATATGTAAATTTTATAGTGTAAATTTTATATATGCAGAGATATATATCCCATTTCTGTTCAATTTCTCATACTGTTTTAATTTTGGTTGGGACATATTTGTTCCTAAATTTACTATGTTTATTTACATAGGCATATTCTGTCTTAAAAGTACAGAAACTTCCTTCATCCTGGAGTGATTTCTTAAAGGGAAATTAAAAGCAAACAAACAAACAAAAGCTGCTTCAAGCATTGCTTTACAGATATGGTTTTCTTGGAATTACTTTGCTTTCTTCCAGGTCAGTATAAACAAATGTTTTCTGTCTGAAAGAATAAGAAAATAAGGAATTGGAAATTGTTCTTTCTTTATCAGCAGGGTCATATATACTACCAAACTTAATGGAAAAATAAATATTCCCTAACATGATCTTGTATTTTTTTAAAGAAAGGATTCTGTTATATTTGCATTTTATATCTGAACAAAATGTTATGGCTTGTGGCCAAGGAATGTCCTTTCAAAGGTGTCATTGTCAGAGAAAATTAATTCATGGCTCTCTCTATGCACTGTCAGCATCTATTGTTATCTTTTTTCTTCCTCCCTGTCATTCAGATTAATAACATAAGTGGTGCTATATGCTTACAGCTTTCTTTCCCTTGTCATTTGACTCAGGATCTCCTTTGCACAAGCAATTTTTCTTCAGCAAATTTAAATGTAATACAATATATCTATGTTTAGTTGAAAGTGTTATATTATCATTTCTCTTCTGACTGTTCTTATTAAAACTAATTTAGCAAACCTCTTCATGCTGTAGGTATTTATTTCCTAAATATTTCAATGCAGAATGAAATTGAGGTCTTAGAAAAAATATCTTTAGTCATAGTTGAACACTAAAATTATTGTATCATTGCCTAAAACACCTTTAAAAAATGAACTTTTTATTAAAAATATTAATTCACTAAAAACATACACAATATATTCTCTTTTCTTAAGCCTTGTTTTTATGAAATTTTTGCCAGCTTTGTGGAAATTATCCACACAACATGAATCTATGCATGAATCAGTGCTATGTAAATCGTGCTGTGTTCAAACGTAAGTGTAATCAAAGATATGCACATGTAGGTGTGAGATTCAAGAGAATCAGTGCTTATTCCACAGAACACGGAAAATACCAGAAACCTCACAGTCATATTCATTCACAAGCTGGGAAGCTAGCAAAGCGAGACAAATAATTTATGAATTATAGGCTAAACTTGCATTTTGAAGATGCTGATACAAGTTTAATGCAAGAAATAAATACCAGGGATATGTCAATTACATGAAAATTGCTGGAAGACCTGAGTTTGATGTGAGAACATTGTCACCAGACTTCAAGTTCATGCCATTGCAGCTACTGCTGCAGCTACCATTCAAAGTTCAGACCACTGCAGGAAACTACTGCTAATTTCATAGCTGTAATAAGAACTCATAAAGGTGGTTCTTATGCATCGAAACACTGCGTTCTGTTGTATGAAGCAACATCAGCCTCCACTGCAGTTTGAGGATGAATGGATTCTGAATGGATTCTGTCTGAGTTTGCCTTCCTAATCTGGCATGATCTTGTTGGTATAACCTAAATAACACCTCAAGATTTAGTGGAAATAAAGTTTAGGAAAGTAGCTTTTAACCCTTCAGTCCTTGCAGGATGGGGAGAGTTGGCTAAAGAGGAGTGTCAGTAAATACTACGATGGAAAATATTTCACTTGTGGTGTTACAAGTGTTCACTTCCAAGGCTTTGAGCTTAGAATAGAATTACAGGATGGGCTCATCAGCATCTTATTGTCTTATCACTTCCAATTATCTTCTTCAACTTTATGTGAACTCTCCTCTTGAAAATTAGAACATCAAGTCCTTATCAGTAGGATCCTAGAGGGAAGGAGATAAGATGTTTGACATTTTCCCTCTAGATTTATTGAGATATAATTGGTATAAGACTTTTCATAAAGTTGCATAACATAATGCTTTGATAAATGTATAAATTATAAAATGACTAAAACAGTAAGTTTAGTTATTTATTACCCATCTCCTTACGTAGTTACCATTTTTTCTTATAGTAAGAAATTTTCACATCTACTCTCTTAGCAACTTTCTAATGTATAATATAGCCCCTGTGATATCTCCATGAGCATGAAAAGCTCTGGATTTCCCAAAGAGGGGATGAGGGTGGGGTGGATATGCTAAGTGATTTTTCTGCCTGTGGCAGAATCTGTGACTTTCTTCTGAACAATAGACTATAACAGAGATGATGGGCTGTCATTCCTACATTTGCATAGCATTACATATCAAAAGTGATGGGATATCATTCTCATGGTTGTGTTATGCTAAGTAAACTTAGCCCTGCTAATCATGTTGCTCCAGAGACTCTCCTTCCATGCTAATTATAAAGAATCAAGCTGCCATGAATCCTTCAGTTGCAAGAAAGTGAATATTGTCAATAACATTAGTGAGCTGGAATTGTACCTTCACCAGTCAAGACTTGATGTAGAACCCTGTTTTCAGTGACATCTTGATTGTAGCTTTGAGAAGGCCCAGATAAACTATACCAAAATTAGTCACCCACACATTCTGTAAGTTAATAAATGAGTGATGTTTTAAATTGCTAAGTTTGCAGTAATTTGTCATACAGCAACATAAATTAATACATGGAGGGACTGATAACTCTAAATATACTAGAAAAAAGAAATTTCAGAAAGGAAGATGGTCAGCAGAGCCAATCACTTTAATACAGTGAGTTAATAAATTATTACACAATATCCAAGTTTATGACATTGTGAATTGCAAACATCTCACCTCCCAATTATCTTGTCTCAGGCCATGATAGGGATCAGCTGTTTAGACAGAAACGAAATGAATGATAGCATGTTCTTTGCCTGTATGGAATGTTCATGGTTCCTAAGGAATTTTTAATGTTCCTTTAAGGAATGAAAATGGACTCATTTGAAGGAATAATATCTAAGTGTAAAAATCATAAAATATTGTGTTGCTAGCATTGGCCTTATAGTATGTATGTGTGTGTGTAACTTAATTTAAATTAATATACAGTCTTAAGAATTTTATCTGTGGTAACTGAAATTAAGTAAATATAAAAAGAAATCATGAAAATTCTCTACAATAAAGAGGTACAAGTAAATCAGGAAAATATCCTTGGGTATTACCATCTGTTAAAACCATATTCACCTGTATTAATAGTTCAACTCTCAAGGCTGATAAAATGATAGAATAATTTCCATTTAATTGATGAATAAAATAAGGTTAAGTTATTAAGTGACTTGCCTAAAGTGAAATAACTAATAATCAGTGGTGTTTATTAAATTCTGAAACTGACTAGACTACAGATTAATCCTGAACATACCGTGTTTCTGAATATTTTAAAATTATGAAGGAATGATCTACAAAAAACTACATTATCATATATTTCTTTTGTTTTTGAAGTAAAGGGAATTAAGACATCTAGTCTGTGTTAAAGCAAATGTATTTTAAAATAAAAGATATTATACTCCAACGTGAGTTATTACATTGCATTTAGTAGTGAAATATCATATTTTAGAATTGGTCAAGAGAATATTTAAAGGTTCCACTGTATATGAAATTATATTAAATAACAAAAAACAAAACAAACATAATAGAACATAATTATGAACTTGAATAGTGCTAATTATCTATAATCATATCTACTTTCTGGGTATTCAGTAATCTGACTAATGTGACATTTTGTTCTGAGAACAGCATTTTATAATTTTTATATATTTCTTCACTGAGGCACTATGCAATTCTGCCCACAACATGGAAATGGATTTACTATTCTCTACAATATAAAATTTCATATACCCAATCCTAATTGGTCCCAATATATTTTACAAAATAAAATTTCATGAAGAAAAAACTATCCTTTCATAAAATATACCTGGTCATCACTAGGTTAAACTATTTCTCCTTGTGTGTGTGACAATTTGTTGTTGATGAAGTCGTTAACTTTTCCATTTTATTGTTTTACTTCCTGGCTCCTGTAAGCCTTAGTTGTGCCTCAAGATGAATAATCTATTATTAAGATTAATTTCTCAAACTTAATTGACTACAGTAGGTTTGGATCATAGTACACCTAGCTCTACGCACAGAGGAAATCTGGAGGAAATCTGGAGTCAGATTTCCCCAAAGTACTTCTAGAGAAACTTTTGTCTAGAAAAATGTATGAAAACTGCTTCTTTTCAAAATTTCCAAAGAAAAAATTTAAAACGTTAAAAATTTTATTGTACCTTGTTAGCCTAATTCAACACAGAAATAAACAAGACATGTAATTTTACTATAATTAGTTATATAAAAGCTATTCATTCATTTTTTATTTGGTGACATTTAGTGGAGGTCATCAATGCAACTGAGGCATGATGTATATTGCCCGTGTGTGAAAGGTTCAGGACATTGATCAAAAATATACTAGCTATTTTTACTATGTTCTACCTACACATATATTGGAATGTAATCTAAATATCTCTATAATGTTATTTCTATAGTACAACATAGTATTACAATAAATTTGGGATTAAAAAGAGTAGTTCAATAAATTATACTACTTATTGTATAAAATATGCCTAAGGTTGTATGATTCAGCTCAGTGTCTATACAAGTATTTAAAATAGCAAGTTGTGTATTTATGACCTATTTTCATTTGCTTGATTAATTAATATAGACCTTTCTGTGTCTTGATATATTTGAGAGATTTTTTTCCCCTGTAATTAGATAGGATTTCAAAAGTCAATATATGTGCTACAATTGACTAATTGGAATTGAATATTTTATAATGGTATTTTGTGGAGAGGCTAAATATTTTAAAAAGCTACATAAAAATGTATAAAATAACTAGAAGAAGAATGGATGGCTATTACAAATAATTATGAAAAAATCAGATCAATTTTACAACTATGATTATGTCCACTCAACCCTAAAACTGAAGCACAGATTCAAGTTTTTCATTTCTGTACATTATTTTTATCTTAGGTTTTATAATCTATTGGTCAACCTAAGTTATTTTTAATATTACCAACACTTGAAATTTGAACTCTACATAGGTCACTGATATTTTTTCATTTAGTGTGTTTATACTGATGGGATTTATTAATGATAGAACTTTCCTTTCAATGGAATTAAGTGACTTAAAGGCAATTTTTTTGAAGGGATCATGCTCAGCGAAATAAGCCAAAAAGAAAAAGAAAAATACCAGATGGTCTCACTCATAGCAGGAATCTAGAAAACTTAAATAAGGGACCAGGAAAATGAATAACTATAAGAAAGTGAAAATCAAAATCAACAAAAAACTATGAACCAGAGACACTTTTAGGGGGGCGGGGGCGGGAGGGGAGGGATTGGGGTCAGAATGGGGGGGGCTGCAATTGTATGGGGAATATAACAATAAAATTTATTATTAAAAAAATAATAAAATAAATAAAAAAAAATAAAATAAATATGTCTTTCTTACAAATAACTCAGTGCTCCAGCTTGACATCTTAAGGAGGGTAACCTATATTGAATGAAACATGACAGTTTGATGTAAACTGTTTTTTGATCTTGACCACAACCATCTCTTAAGAACAGCTAAATACACAAGTGTTTAAAAAAAACACAAAGAATCATTGAGTGTGAAATCATAGGTAAATGATACACTTTGAGTAGGACGGCTGACAGAATTCCCTTCAGGCTTTTTCTTCCAATTTTATAAAATATTCCCATAGAAAGGCCTCCCTGGTGGCACAGGGGGTTAAACACCACACTATGAAGCAATTTGCAGCCTCTGCAGCACAAGTTCGACCCCCGGCTGGCCAGAGAGCAACCCACATGGCGCAGCAGACCTCTCCTAACTCACCCACTGCTCCCCTCATCAGTGTACTTTGGTCAATCTGCCTGTTTTGTTCCCCACTTTGTCTCTGGTGAATCCTCTCACACATACCCCAACCCTGCATCTCTGGCCTATACCCCATCTCTTGCATGCATAAATAAATAAAATCTTAAAAACATATATATTCCCTCAGAATGCTGTGATAGCTTTCTAAGGTTGGTGGTGAATTTATTTAAATTAAATGTTAGTTTTAATTGCTTAGAGGAAAAAAATTATAATACATTGAAATATTAATGATTGTTTTCCTAGGAAGTTATAAATAGTAATATGATTGCTGCAATAATAATAACAACACATTAATGTATATTTTTCCATACATGATGTAAGTGTTTCTCTGATAGGGTTGAATCAGTGAATTGGTGATTTCCTGATAGGAGTTTTCCTATGAAACATTAATTTAAATTTTTAAGACAGTTTGGTCCTAATAATAAACTAAATGGCAATTTGAACTCTTAAAATGGATTATTTTTGCTGTATCTATCTCTCAGTTACACTTTCTGTTGTTTGCCACCTTTTTATACATAAACTTGAGTTTTTGCTGTTTATGGGTAGACTATTAGACTTGTCTGTAGGCTTAAATATTGCTATTAAAAATATCCTTATATGACTGCACAAAAACAATCTTGGAAATTTTTATTAAAACATAATGAGATATTCTACTAAATTGTAGTGGGATAGAAATAAATAACAATGGGCTATTCGGCAAATGTAGCCACACCTCTGAAATGATGATGCAAAATCATATTTTACATGTTACTTCTAGAAGTGTCCTCTAGGGTGTCCTCAATTCAGTTATGGTCTTTATGAAGCCCGTTGGAAAATTGCAACCATTGACTTCAAGCTCCAGAGAGAGAACTGTCCAGAGATCTGTTTTGTAGCTAGCACGACCATTACAAAAAAATGAAGCAAAATCCATCATAAAATATTTTAAAATCTAACCATATCCAATCGCTGAGTGAATTGTGTCAACAATACTTGCAAAGGTGTCCTATGGGACTACCAAATTGGATGATGCTAATTTTTAAAATCCTTGCCTAATATGTCCTTGAAAAAACCACAATATAATGGAATACATTGAGCAAAGAATTGAATATTAAACATGGAATTCTATAAGATGTTTATTAGATCAAATGAGTGGAAATCTTATGCAGTTTACTTGCTAGTATTTTGTAAAGCATGCTTATCTGTTATCTCTTAGCACAGCAATTGTCAAACAATAGGTATTTTGGAATTGTGTTACAGCAAAAGAGAAAACACCCAATTAGCAGCTGAGGAAATATCTTTACTGCTGCCAAGAACTAAGACAGATGGATAGTACTGAAAATATTTTTTCAAGATTTTTCTGTCATTCTGTCTCATTCCAGAGGAGAAAAATCACTTTATCATGTATTAATTTGCTAATTTCAGTTTCTTCTGCAACTCATAGTCATTATAATTTACCATTCTTTGAGGCTGATTAGGTTAGGTGGCTCTGAGCCAACAAGCTCTATGAGTTCAATTTCTTCTAATCTCAATTTGATTCCTTTGAAGTTAAGTAGGGAGACCTGATGTGTGTACTCCCTAATGGTGCATTCAGAAAATGGTACTTTCAGAATTCAAGCAATCTACTGCCCCTCATTTTTTAATTTAATTCTGTTATCCCTTCTGTTTAATAATTAAGAATTAGACTTGTATAAAATGGGATCATTGTCTAATAATTGTTCCAGTGACTTTTCAGAAACCTATCAACCAAATCTCATAATGCTGCTCATCATAATCTACATATATTACAATTCAGGGAATTTTGCAGGCTAGGAACAAACATAAGATGTCCAGCAAAACACATTACTTCCTTATAATGCATTAGGAGATTTTATCAGCTAATGCAAGTGCATTTATAAAAGTGTCTATTTAGTAAAAGTAAAATAAATTTTGTCTGTTATTATTTCTTATATGCCCATATGCATTTTGTTATGGTTTCCCTAAACTCAGTGAAGAAAGATGCTTTGTCAAAATACAAATTTTCATTTTTTTTAGCAATGTATGAATAGTTTCTAGTGTTCCATGAAAGAAAAGCTTTACTCATAAACTACCTATTTTTTCTCCTCATTATTGTTAGGTTAAAAAGTGTGGTTTCACCTGGGATTTGAATGCAGGTAAACTGCCATCATACCCCACTCTGCTACGCAGAAACTGGGTCAGGGAGCCTCAGTTACCTCACCTGCAAACTCAAATAAAAACTAGCAAGTTTTAAGATTATCACAAAGGTTATAGAAAATAAGAACACATCTAAGGTTCTGAACACATAAGTTCTCATAGTAAAGAATAAGTATTTTGTTTCCTGAGACACACACTTGATTTACTCTCTCAACAGCCCCAGCATACATTCTCTCTCTCTGGTGTTTTATTTTTCTCTATCGTTCTTACCACTCTCTAACATACTAGATATGGGCATTTAAATTGAATTTGTTGTGCGTGTCCTCCTTATAGTAAGATCCATAGGGCAAATCATTGTGTATTATGATCCTTACCCTAGAATAGTGTCTGAAACATGGGAGGAATTGAAAAATAGTCCTTGAAGCAGTGAATAGTGCTTCCAAATGTCATCATCATCACCAGTACTATTATTGACATCATTGTTATTATTCAAGCTCATTAGATTAGCAATATTCCTATATTTATTCTTGTATTTACTCCTCTCAGTCATTCACATTGACTAAATGTATAATGCAAATGTCAATCCTCTTTTAGCCATAAAAAGGAGCTAGTAATTATAAATTTTACTCCTCATATAGGAATCAATGCAAGATATAAATTAAATATTTAAAAATTTATGCAAATAATAGATGTTATGTCCTTTCCTTATCTTTATTTGAGTTTTAGTTAGATGAAAAGATCCTAATTGCAATATATAACAGGAAGTAGTCAGGTATGCTAAATATATACCAGCTTTTCTTGCAGATAACTGAGATATGATACCAACAAGAAAAAAGGGCCCCTCTTGAAATGAAAACTTCACAAATTATTGAGGGGGAAATGAAATAAATAAATTAAGATATAGAAAATGATTTAAGGAAGTGAATAGCATTAGAAAATAAAGCAGTTGCATGGATAAACACTGACAAACAACTTTTATATATGGTTTGTTCAAGGTAGGTCTCTCTGAATAAGAAACATTTGGGTCAAATCAAATGTGAATCAGCATGTGTATATATTGCAAGGGAAAAACAAGCTAAAGCAGATGTGAACATTAATAAGTTTATTTTGATTATAACCGACTGAGGAAGATAAAGCTTGAAAATTACCTTAGTGTTATGTTAAAGCTTTGTAGACACTGCAAACCATTTTAATTGAATTTTTAGAAGTAAGTTGATGAATAATTCAAGAAATGAAACCATATGTATTTGTTGTTAAGAGTATTTGTTGTTAAGAGTAAATATTTTAAAAGACAAGGGTAAAAACAGAAAGGCTAGCAAGAAAACTATTTGTGTTATTTAGATGGATTTGTTCACCTGAACTTGCTGACTGAGGGATATGTTGAGGGGGTGCTTCATTTGAGATAGATTTTGATGAATTGGATAGATGCATGAGTAAAGAAATAGTGAGAACCCCCAAGGTTTTCAAGCCAAGCAAGCCAATGAATAGTGTCATAATCAAAATAGAGATTATGAAAAATAGATTATATGTGTTGCAGGGGTGGGGGACGATGGTTAAAATCCAAGAATTCTTTCTGAACATATAAAATTGCTAAGTTTTTGAATTTCCAAGTGAAGATGTCTAGCATTCAGGTGAATATATTTTTTTGCATTTAAGAAAAAGATCAGGGTGGAGTTTAACATTTGGGAATCACTAGTACAGAGACACAATTAAAATTCTGAAAGTAGATCACATCCCTTAGGAAGTAATGCAAACAAAAAAAGGCAAAAGATGTAAGAACTGAGACACACTACTAAAAATCTGTCATTTAGGAAGGAAAGGAGACTCAACAACAGAAACCAAAAATAAATAGAGTGATGGTGGTTAAAATCAAAGATATGTATTCTGTAATTCAGTGTTTGAAAGTATTTCATAAAGTTGGGAGTGATCCCATCCATCAAAGACTGAGGAGAGTTTAGCTGTAAAATGACCAAAGATTTAAAATTTGAGGTCAGCATAATATAAAGAATGAATGCTTATAGACAGTGATTATAAGCTATGTATAATATATACATTTTTGCTATGAAGACACATAGAGACACTGAGAGAAGATGAATAATGACACATTAAATGTATACTTTATTTTGTTTCTTTTTAAGATAGTATGCAATCTAGTATGCTTGTGTGCTTACAGGAATTGTTGAACAAACAGAAAATATTTTATACATAAAAGAGAAAGATAAGTACATAATCACTGTCCTTATTGTTTAGAATGGAATAGAATCCATTTTACTTTGGCTACAAACACTGACAAATCATCCTCTTGATACCAATGCATGAACATGTTCAAGTCTCATTAGGTTTGCAAAAATGGTGAATGATGATGATGATAGGGAACAAGACAAAGTGTTATTCCATATACATATATATTTTTTTTTCAGTGAAGTAAGAAGCAAAATAGCCCTGAGTGTGATGGAGATTATATGGTGGTATAGGGAGTTGCAAATTTTATAAACAGTTGAGTAGGAATTGTAGGAGAATGGTTATTATCATAATTTGGAAGAAAAGAAGTACACAGTTAACATTTACTGCCATTTTTAGCTATCAGTAGGCAGAAAGTTAAATATGGTCATGACTGGCCCTTTACTAAGTAGCCCCAGTCATACCTTCCAATCTTCCAAGGCCATTAAAAGCTTCCTGGTTTCACTTATCCCAACAGAATCCTTTCACAGGTGGGAAACGTGATCTTGCAATAGTGCTGAGAACCAGCTATATCCACAGGAGAATAGCCATTACAATTAGGTGAGAAACAGACGCATTTTCCTACATCCTAAGCAGAAGCAGAAATTCTTTTACTTTTCTCATGTCCATATTTTTCACATTTATTATCTATGAAAATGAGATGCCTCTTACATCCTTAGCATTAAACAACTCTTGTTGGCTAAATGACAGAACATAATCATATCAGCAAGTCATGTGTGATGTATGAATTTGGGCATAGTTTTTCATATTTTTGATATTAAGTGGAGTTATGCGTACTGTTCATATATATGTCGTATTAAATTGTTTTAAATGTTACTTAAAAATTGGAATTATAAATTAGATTGAAATCAAGTCATTTTAATGCAGAAAGGCACCAAAAAAGGGAAGCAGGCAATGGCTTAATATTAGTGAAGCAAATAATCATTTCCAGAATAATAACTGCAATTGAATAATTTCTTTCAAAGAAACAAATAAGCATTCAATAGAAATTGAGGAGATGGCTGCAAGCAAATGAAACTTTATATTTTTTATTAAGATATGTACAAAAATATAGTGTATTATAAGATGAGCAAAGAAAATCAAGACAGGAGAATTGGCCAAATCCCACAGAAGGGATAAAGGACATTTTCACGTAATGAAAGGCTGGTCACATATTGTTCAGACTATCATTAAAACATGAATATCAATTTATCAGAGACTTACTATGTCTTAAGCAGAAGGGGTTTGGATTTTCTATATAAGTGAGTCTATTGAGAAAAAAAAATGAAAGTTGCATTTAGAAATAAGGACTAGTACATAGTAAGTAGAAAACAATGTTACTGATGAAAGTAAGTAAATAATTTAGAAAAGTCATACTCAATGTAAAATGGTTAAATATTCCTTACCTTTTTATATATGTACAAAAGTTACATGTTAAAGAACCATCTAAATATATTTAAACAACTATTTCAATAAGAATAAAATAAAAAAATAAATAATAGTTTTGACGTTTAATTTACAGACATTTACTTTCTTGGTATAAAATGATGTACCATCTTAATAGTCACATAAACTTAGAACTGGTTAAATACTACGTTAATAAATTTTAATTACATAAAGTTGTTTGTAAATATTCTTGATAATGTGAAATTACCTAGTACTGTATAATATTAAGCATATATACTTTTATTAGTTTTTATAATTACATATCCTTTTTAAAGTCTATTGTTAGTATACATATCAATAACAGACTATGTGAGGGTGGAAACTGGGTAATATTTTCAACATAATTTTATTAGACTTTTTTAAAGATTTATTTTTTATTTATGCATAAAAGAGTTGGGGTGTAGGCCAGAGGTGTGCAGGTGGTGAGAGGATTCACCAGAGACAGAGTGGAGAGTAGAACAGGCAGATCTACTGAAATACACTGCTGAAGGGAATAGCAGGAGAGAAGAAGGGGTTACTGTGCCATGTGGGTTAACTCTCTGGGTGTAGATCAAACGTATGCCACAGTAGCTGGAGATAGCTTGATAGCTCTTAGACTTTAACTTCTGTGCCGCCAGGTAGGCCCAATTTTATTAGACTTTAGTACCACCCTAATGCACTGAGATTGCTGTGAAAGTATTTGTGAATTAACAGACACAACATGGAGATTGGTAAAGATAAAAGACAACTCAGATGGAGAATAATCATAAATTTTTGAGGCAAAGGTTTGAGTCGTGCAGACTGTGAAGCAATAAAACACAAAGCTTCTCTCTAGCAGACATTATTGACATTGAAACTAAAATCAGGAGAATGCATAAATATATGGTTTTAAAACTATAAGTAAATAAAAGTCATGTTTCCAAAGTACAATAAACTACATATGATGTTTATATTATCATAAATCACTCTTCTAAAAAATATTACTTGTAAATTAAAATCATTAATCTCTACTAACATCATTTAAAAAATTTCTTAATCATTACTGTTTCAAATTCCTCATCAGTTTTACAACATTTAAGGCTTGCATGAGTCTATGGGGTAATTTGAAAAGAAGAAAGATTTTTTCCCTAATTTCTGAAATGGAAGTTCTTTAAGTCAAACTCTTCCTTTATTAAATGAATTCCATTAAAGTTAACTTACACAAAACACATATTCTTTAGAGTCAGCTCATATTTCATTCATTTGTTAGGCTTTCAAAATGAACTAAACAAGTAATTTATTTAATACTTGTATCAAACACAGTGCCAGCCACTGGTGATGAATAAAAAAAAAAAAGACACAATTTCTCACCTTATGACATTTTCATATCATGTGACGCTAATAAACATCAGTAATGGAATAAAAATCTTAAGTTTTATCAATGGCAGCAACCAAGGTCTGACAAATATAACTGCTGAGTATAAGAGTTTACTTTTAGTTAAAACTATGTCAGGATCAGTCTTCCAATAAAATTTTATATTTCAGCTAGAATCTAAAGGACAAAAAGTAAAAAAAAAAAAAAAAAAGTTACAGGAAGAGCCAGAGAGGGAGATATTCTCAGGAATAAAAGAGACACAAGGGCAAATGTCACCATATGGAAGAAGTCTACTATGTTCAAAAAATTGAAAAGGGATTTAGCTAAGAATACTAAGTTGAAAAGAACATCACAAATTAGTTTGGGAAGGGAGGAACAAAGACCAAAAGACAGTGAGGGAGAATCAGATGATAACAAAGCTGTAATAATGGATTTTTCAAAATTTAATGGCATGTCAGCTGTCACGTAATAGGAAAAAGTAAACAAAGACTAAAGGTTCCAGTACAGAAATAGATTTAAATAGCAAAAATAATGGTATACATACAACAGCTTCCAATGCATCCAGATGCCAGTGAGGGTCAAAGTTCATCTAGCCCAGTGCAATTTTCTGCAAGCCACTCCTCTTGGATGTTTGCCGTTTTTTCTATGGAGAGATTAATGACAAACTGAACAGGGTATCTCTCAGCCTGCCAACAGGCTTCTGGGAAACAGAGAAGCTAAGAAAATTTAGGAAATCCAAGGAGAGCTAAAACATACTTTTTCTTTCTCCAAACAGCCATGTCTGAGTGACAAAGGTATAAAGGTAAGGAAATGCAGAAAAATGAGTTGAATGTTCAGAATCAAAAATTTAGCCAAGTTGCAAAGACAAAATGTTTAGAGTCTAGTAGAGTTAGGGATTGGTATTATAAATGTGGAAGAAATAATTTGATTTCTGAGAAGCATTTGCACATTTAGTAGTTGATATAACATGTGGCTGTATATTAAGTCACACAACACCCCTCTCCCACATTCTCTGTAAATTCCCCTTGAGTGAGTAACACATCCAACCACTTATTTAAGATGGCACCCTTTAATAAAACCCACATGGCACAGCAGACCTCTCCTGTTTTGCCCATTGCTTCCCTTAGCAATGTATTTCAGTATCTGTTCTGCTCCTCCCTCTGTCTCTGGTGAATCCTCTCACCTCCCACACCTCCGGCCTACACCCCAGTTCTTCTACTCAAAAATAAATCAAATCTTAAAAAAAAGAATGTCAATAACCTCTAGAAACAAAGAGGAGACCCAAAGAAGGAATTCACCTTGTCAAAATCTTGATTTCAGTCTTCTGTACTCCAGAACTGTGAAAGAGCAAATTTCTGTTGTCTTGAGGCATCTAAATTGCAGTACTCTGTTACAGCAATCCTAAGAAACTAATAATCAGAATAAGGTCCTGGAGGGCAAAGCTTTTTATCATCTCCATTACTGAAACACAACCTTCTTATAAAGATTTTATTATCACTATTACACAGCTAACACTTCTTGAAATAGTGTATCATGCATTTTTTTATATGCTCTTTTAAAATTCTCACAAACACCTATCAGTTAGTTTCAGATGGGAAACACCATTTTTTTTTTTGTTAAGTCGCATACTTTCATGTTGATCTAGAATTCATATTCGAGTACACTTTTTTCCAACCGCTGTTTTTATACAGTGTTGCACTGCAACACTGAAATCTCACACTTCCTTTGTCCTGTCCTCCTCACCTCATCCTGCCCTTAACCTGCCCTTTCTTCTTTAGGCTCAACTTCTAGTCGCTTTTCGATTAACCAAACTAAAAGAGAACTTGTAACAGGGTAATCCCCATGGAAAGGGGAAGTTGCAGGTTCCCTTTACCACCTTAAGGAAGGGTGGGCTGGGATGGGGAGCAAGAGAAGTGATTACTAGAATGAGGGAGATGAAGAGGAAGACCTGCAAGAGGCACATGGAGCAGAGATACATGTGAAGAAGCTACACTTGCTTCTCGGCTTGGACTTGTACCAGAGACTTGGGGGACATGGAAGGAGTCACTTGAAAGAGACAGAGACATGAGGAAGACACCTATGGGGAGGCTGACAATGGCAGTCTTTGTTGTGACTTGGGTTTTGATTTTACTCTTTTCCTTTCAGACTTGCCTGGCCTCTTCTGCCCCTTTCCTATGAGTTTCCACCAGAAGGTGCCTTACTTAGCCTTGTGGCAAGCTTTTGGGCCTCAGCAATCTTGCTTTGGGCCAACCCTGTTTGGTTGGGCATTTACCCACAAAGGGATGGATAATTTGGGGTGTTTAATTGGTAACTATTTTAACAATATTCTTTCTCTTCTCTTTATTGTACACTAATTATATGACAGTTTCTTTCTATTGAAAGTCTTATGAACTACAACAAGTTTTGTCATGATGTGGCTAATGGAACAACCCATTTATAGTGTGCAGCTTTAGGGGTTTCAGGATTTCCCTCAGTCTGCCAAATAACAAATACACATTTGCATTTATTAATGAACTATGATCCTTTTTAGGGTTGTTGGTAAAATAAGTAGTAATACTGAAATTTTCCTCAATATTTACATATAGTCAAAATGGATGTTAAAATCCCCTTCATTTTTGTCAAATGGTTTTGACCTATAACTTCTCTGCATAATGAAATATCAAGAACGTTAGCTTAAAATCAGTTTGCCATCATTTTAATGATGTTTCCAAGTAGTATCTTACCAATTCTTATTCATTTTTTTTGAGTGAGTGCTCCAGTTTATATATTCTTTATATGACCATATCATAGGTTATTTATTGAAATTCCTAAATCTTTCCCATAAATAAACACAGCTTTTATTGAACCCAATATTTAAATTGTTCATTTTATCAATACAATCTCTTCTTAAGGAAAGTAAATGTCTTGTAAGATAAGTGAACATATTTTCAGGAATATTAACTAATGATTGAGTCATCTGATTTAAAAAGATAACACCTCATTTTTAGTTAATATTTGGTATAATTCATCAATTTTCTATTGTGTCATATTCAACAGATATTCAAGCCACAATTTTTTTTCACATACATCCTGAAATTACAGTAAAGGCTATTTGCCAAATATTTAAATTGGCCAAGAGTGCACATTTAGCATTCTATTTTAACTGGCTGAGGTCTCTGCTATCCATTATTAGAAGAACATGACTGGACATTATGTATTTTTCATTCATTTTTTATATTATTTTAGTTGCAGTGAAGCTGCTCTGTGAAGATAAACTTTGGATATCCTGGCTTCTACTGTGCTCTACCTGACTTTTGTATTACCTTTCATGCCTACAGAGATTTGCATTCATTATTGTTGTAGAACGCCAACAGATTACCTTTGAGTATCTAACAGTGACATGTGCTTTGATACATTATAGGTGTGAGAGTTAATAGTCTAGGGAAGCTTAAATTGTATTAATCTTTTATTAACTAAGGATTTCCTCCATATAATTGAATAACTCACAAATCTGACAACTAACATAGCTTCAGAAAGATTAAATCTTCCTATTCAGTTAAAAATAAATTTCACATTTTAAATTAGGAAATTAAATATGTGGAAATAAACTTTCTATAAACATCAATTAATATTTTTCATTTGGAGTTATATCACTTCTATCATTTGGGGCCTAAATTATCCTTCATAAGTATTATTTTTAAGTATTTGTCATCTCTGAAATCAGATTTTGAATTATAAATTCCAATGCACTACTAGCAACACAAATTCACTTTCATTTCACATTAATATATTTTAAACTATGTTTACTCATGTACAAATATTTTCATATTTCAATACATATCATATTACCATATTCGAAGACGTCTGATTTTTTTAACTTATCTTTTATTTATACCAAGTCAAATATCATCTTCCCATAGTCACTGCTACTCCTTCCTCCAATGCATTTTATATTATTCAAATCCTAAACTGTATGTGTGTGAAAACCAAAAAGACCTGCAAAAGGGTTTATGTGCTTGACTGATTAATTTCCCACTTTGTATTAAGATGCTATTTTATTACAAGACCACACATACAATTAAAATTACTAATTGCCTTTTAGAAATGATGCAACATAATTTTATACACAGTTAAAGTCAGAAATGAGATATAGCTATGTATATTATGCATATATAAATGATGAAAAATAATATAAAACTACTTCTGAAATACTTTCACATTTGAAATTGAAATTTTTTCACATTTGATGAGATTCACACACAGGATATAATGTTTCTAAATTGGATTGAGAAAATATGAAGTTACCAAACTAGAAATAGTGCACTCCTTATGGTTGGTCACCTAGTGATGGGCATGCCAGGACCATTTTATTTTATCTTTTTTTAAAGATTTATTTATTTATGCATATAAGAGCTGGAGTACAGGCCAGAGATGTGGGGGGGTGAGAGGATTCACCAGAGACAAGTGGGGAACAGAACGGGCGGATTCACTGAAATACACTGCTGAGGGGAGCAGCGGGCGAGACAGGAGAGGTCTGCTTCACCATGTGGGTTGCTCTCTGGACAGTCGGGAATTGAACTCTTGTTGGAAAGGCTATGGATTGCTTCATAATGCAGTGCTTAACGCCTTGCGCCACCAGGGAAGCCCGCCAGGACCATTTTAAAGGCAGAAAAATGCAAAAGACAGCTGTGCATTTGGAGCTTAGGTAAGCCTATCAGATATTAGTAGGGATTGTATTACTTGTTAGAGGACACAGTCTTTTTGAGAGAAATAGCATGAATTAAGTAAGTAATGGAAATAAATAATGGAGCACTTCACTGGCATGATATGGAGAATATGAACAAAAATAGATGAAGCCCAAATAGATTAACAGAATTGGCATATAAGAACTTCATGTGACATTGCTGTGAATTAAGCAGTCATGGAGTTGGCTAAAGTTTTTGATTTACCATTTCCTGAGCCAGTATTTGGTCAGACAAGTGAGCCTGCCTACCAAGTTCTCCTCTGTGTCAAACAATAATTAGAGGACATAGTATTCATCTGTTATTTTTTCATTCATTCATTTATTCATAAAATATATGTTGGGTAACTTCTTCCTGAAGGGCATTGATTTACTCAGTAGGAACCTGTGAATGAGTTAAATGCATTTCTTGTTCTTAAGAAGCTTATTATTTAATTAGGCATTCAGAGATATAAACAGACAGTTACAATACAATGTGATTTATTTTAACAGAAATTGTCAGGAAAACACATTGGAAAGGGTAGTTGTTGTGATCTACATGGCTGCTAAGCTATTTAGAGATCTGACTTGAATCTTGAAAGCAAATTATGATTTTTGATTTGTAAAGAGTAAAAAAAGTAACCTGGGAAAAGACCTAAAACTCAGAGAGATTATACTCATATGGGTACATAGTAAGTTTAGATGATAACCAACTAATGATAAGAGTAAGGGGGGTGCTATGATATGAAATCGAAAAGTTATTAGGAACAAAATAATGTCATTTAGCTTTTATATATAAGGGTCAAGGGAGGTACAGTAGATTGGGATTTTAAATTATAGTCTAACATGGCATTTTAAGCACATTCCAGATACAGAAGGAGGGAGGGAGGGAAAGAGTAAAGAAGAGAGATGGATAGGATAGACAGACAGACAGGCAAATGTTGCGGTGGTAGAGAGAGAGAGATGTTGTTTATACATTTACTTATACCTCTGTGACAAGAAAACAAGATTCATGTCCTTCCCAAACCAAGAAATAAAAGCCTAACATTCAGAATTCTTACTTGTAAAATATATTCCACCAACAATTTTTACCCCAGCAATTTGTGAGAGTTTTCAAAGGTTTGGCCTCATATGTGTTCAGAAAAAAAAAAAAAAAAAAAAAACAAAACAAAACTTCAGGTTGTTCTCAAAGTTTTTAAGTTTCCACAAACTTGATGTTTATGTTTTAGTGAATAGCAAAGTCACAACAACTCTCACTGTAATTTCTTCTTCTATTTCTCCATCTGAACCCAGAGAGGCCACTGATCTCTTCTATACTCTTCAAGACAATCATGAACTCTCTCCTAAGTCCCCACAGCACAAACTGATAACTGGATATAACTTTTAATGAGTATTTTCTACATTCCAATGATAATGAAGCAGAGTGCAATAAAGAGCAGTAGTTCCCACTGTTAGTATGCATGAGAATCACCAAGAGAGCTTGTTAAAACTAAGATGGCTAGACCCCACTCCCAGCAATTGTGATTCAATAGGTGGTCTAGAGTGGACCCCAAACTAAGATGCCATGACTCCAATCCCAGCAATTTTGATTCAATAAGGCTACATGGGCCCCAACAGTGGAAGGGGTAGACTCATAATAAGGGGAAACATGGGCATAAAATCTGACTCAAGAGTGATATGGAGAACTATATTTACTAAGGATCTCCAGCTGGGATGTCAAGGTCAGTATCACCAGAGGAAATCTGGAAATGGGACTCTAAATGCACAAAGAGCAAATAAAGAGAGAAGCTGACACTGCTTTTGGTACCAGGGACTATATTAATTTGTTACAGTAAAGAAATCACTGATTCATTAACTTGTTTCCATTTCTACTAAGATCCCAGGTAATAATGACAAATCGAGTACACAGACATTACTCTGTTTAACAGGAATCTACAAACTTACTGTCCAAACTGCATAAAAAAAATCTGTTATAAAACCATGTTGTTCTTTCACTTTATCTGCTTTAAAATTGTACAGAAAATGCTGATTCTATTTATAAACTAACTGATTTTCACTGTTTTGGGGATTCCTGGAGGGAAAAAAAGGACACCAATCCCTGGTCCTAAAATCCTTCCTCCTGGACCTCTCTGATGGCTCAGGGGTTAAAGTCTCAGTGCTATCAAGCTATCACCTGCCACTGTAGCCTGAGTTTGAGTCAGGCCAGGGAGATGACCCACATGATGCAGCAGACCTCTCCTGTCTCACTGCTACTCCCCTCAGCAGTGTATTTCAGTAGATCTGCATGTTCTGCCCCCCACTCTGTCTCTGGTGAATCCTCTTACCCCTACACCTCTAGCCCCAGTTCTTGTATGCATTAAAAAAAATAAAACTTAAAAAATAAAATAAAAGCCTGACATGAAATAAAATTAACTATATAAAATAAAATAAAATTACATTAAATTAAATTAAAAAATAAAATAAAAGCCTGACAAATTTAAGGTGATATCTGTCTGTGGATTGTTCGATTCATGCATAAGTAATTCTATACGTGTATAGTGCATCTCACATATCAGTTTTCACAATACATCAGTTTTCACAATACATCAGCTTTCATGGTGAGTTTTTGCTTCATGAATTATTTATCATTACTGTACTAAATTTTTAAAATCTTTTATTCACTTAAAATAGTAAAATTGAACCCATAGGTATCACCACTAAAACATATTTTAAGGAAAACAGTGATATTAAAATAGCTCCATTTCCAAAAACAAAAAAAGACATTAATGACATGAGTGACATTGCTATACGTTTAGGGGGATCTTTCTAACAACTGACAAATAGAAGACAACCAAATTTAAAAGGGAGGAGTATTACAGTAATTTTCAGGTAATTGTTAATATTCTTGTTTGGTACTACATCAACATATGACAGATGGTAGTTTCTTAAAGTATAGATGTAATGTGGAATCTGTGAGCATAACAATGAACTTTTTGTATTCTTACACATTAAAATTCATTGACCAACTTTTAACTTGGACAGGATATTTTCCCCATACGGGCTTTTGTATCTCTGTGCATTGGTCATTTGGGATATATTGATTCACTGAGTTATGGAGATGTTCTAAAGTTTGACACATTTAATTATTTAATATAAAAATATTGCCAATCTCATTAGAAGATTCTTAAGTATTGCACATTTATCAAAGTTATAGTGGCAGAATAGGTTTATAAAATTATATTATTCCTGAAAGATTAGATTTTATAATTGGCAGCAAATACTGTCAGTTTTCTTGAAGGGATGGCTTCCTTTGCTCATGTTCAAGAAACTGCCCAAGACACAAATCAGGCAGCTGTATTTTGCTGCTTATCCTTTTAGTAAAACTTTGCTGCTTATCCTTTTAGTAAAACTGGTATTCTGTGGGAAAAAAAAAAAAAGCAGCTACTTCAGTTTGTAAATCACAAAATGTTTTTCTTGAAAACAACCACTTCAATTTTATAAGTATCTTTCTTTTTGTCACGCAAAATATTTCATGTAAGAAAAGGAATAGTTTCACTCCTTCAGGAACATATCTGAGCAAAACTGGTTCCTTCCCACTGTTCCAACAGTGAGTTTGTGGTTGTGCAGAATATAAACTCCAAATACAATTTGTCTTCATTACTGTCCAAATGTAAGCATTTTTGTCTACCTTAGATTTCACAACAACTTTACAAGAGTCAACAGAGTGAAAAAGATAAATACCATCTAAATGTTAGTATGAAAATCATCTTCACTTTACAACCCCCCGGAAAGTGTCACAGGGAGCCCCAGGGTTGCCTGAATCACATTAAAACACCCACTGATTTTCTGATTACATATGTATGTGTGTAATACATTTTTCATCTTATACACTTTCTTAATTTCAAGCAAAATTTACCTTGCTGTTTTATTTGTGGCTGAAAGTCCTGACGTGAATACTTTCTAATTTACTTACCTAGTTTACAATGATTTGTATAGATCATTTGTCCACCCACAAATATTTCTATCCTGTGAAATAGAAAGTGCCAATGTATAATTTGTGTAACTTATCTGTACAGTCAGCCCTCCCTGAATCCACAGGTGGAAAATACATACTATGTAGTTTTGTTTGTTGTGGTTGGGGCTGTAGGGAACAATTACAGAGTTTTCTTTTTTTTTTTTTCTTAAAAGGGAGAAATTCCCCAAACAATTCAGTACAATAATTACTTACATGTAATTTACAGTCTTAAGTGTGATGAGCAATCTAGAGATTGTTTAAAGTATAGAGGAAGTTGTGCACAGGTTATGTGCAACTATCTTATCATTTTAGATAAGGACTTGCACATCTGCCCATTTGGGTGTCTACTGGGTTCTGGAACCAACCCCCATGAATTCTAAGGGACAACTGTATTCCAAATGCAGAAATTGCTATTGTTTCAAATAATTTAGAATTCACAGAAGCAAGTCCATCTTAAAATTTTCAAGGTTTCTGCCTGAAAAAGTAATTAAGTATTGACCATCTTTACTGTATTGTTTGTAACTCCTAAGTCAAAAAGATTGGTTTATATTTCTACATTGTATATTTTCATATGTGGTAAATCAGTGGAGAATTTGTTGGTATTATTTTCAATAATATTTCTCAGAAGAATTAAATCTTTGAATATCGATTTCTCTAAAACTTCTCTGTGAGATGCATCATTGATGCTTTTGCTTTGTTTCTTTTTGTTGTCTATGTTCTTAAAAAGGATCTGGTTCAATAGAATAAAAATATGAGAAGAGTCAAGAGAGTTTTATTCTATTGCTGTAACTGTCTTGATCACAAGTTGTTCTGCATGAAATACTATCGTTTCATTTACCCTTAAGAAAACAAAAAGTTTGAATGTTAATAGGAAATGAGGCATTTTGGTCTATCACTGTTTTTCACATTTTATTTATTTAATAAATTAATTTTGTTACTGAGTAATTCAACTATTTAAAAAACTCTTCATGGAAATTAATATGCTATGTCTACAGACTCTCTTTTAATTGTTATATGCTTTAATAAAGATTTTTCATAGTATTAATTTTGATATAGCCTAAAAGAAAAATGTTTCCTAAGATCTTGATCATGAATTTTATTTTTTTCTATTTTATTTTTTTAGATTTATTTTTATTTTTATTTATACAAGAACTGGGGTACAGGCCAGAAGCGTGGGAGGGCGAGAGGATTCACCAGAGACGAGCAAGGAACAGAATAGGCAGACTGATGAAATACACTGCTGAGGGGAGCAGCGGGCGAGACAGGAGAGGTCTGCCATGCCATGTGGGACCCTGGACTGTTGGCTGGGATCGAACCGGCACTGCAGAGGCTGCAGACAGCTTCACAGTGCTGTGCTCAACTGTCTGCGCCACCAGGGGAGGCCCTTGATCATGAATTTTTAAATAATTTTATTCATACGTTAGAGTGCAGCAAAGTTATTCAAGATAAACTTCATTTTAAGATTAAATTTAGTTTTATATTCTGCTCATATCTAATTATCCCAACAAGTAATAATATCTATATGTTTTGGATATTAATACCTTATCTGAGATGTTACCTGCAAATATTTTCTCCCATTCCATAGGGTCCCTCTTAATTCTGTTGACTGTTTCTTTGTGCAAAACATTTTAGTTTGATATAATCCCACTTGCTTATTGTTTGTTGTTCCTCTAGTTTGTGTTTTTTGGCATCATGTCCAAAAATCACTGCCAAGATCATAATCAGGAAGCATTTTCTGATGGATTCTAGTTACAGCTTAAATGTTTCAGTTTTATATTTAAGTGTTTAATCCATGTTGAGCTCCTCTTTGCTATATTTTTGTGAGTGGTATCTAATCTCATTCTTCTATGTGTGGTTATCCAGTTTTCTCAGCTCTATTATTAATGAGACTATGTTCTTGACTCCCTTCTCAAATATTACTTGACCAAATATGTATGTGTTTACTTTTGACTTTCTACTTCAGTCCATTGTCTATATTTATGTTTTTATGCTAGTACAATACTGTTTTGATTACTATAGCTTTGTGGTATATTTTGAAACCATGATGTGTAATGTCTACAGCTTTGTTCTTTCTCAAGATTTCTTTGGGTAGTGAAGATTTTTAGTGGTTCCACACGATTTTTATTTTTTTGACATCTGCCTTTGATATTTAAGTAAAAAATGAGTTAAATCTGTAAATATTGTGGGCAGTATGAGGATTTTAATAATATTCATTTTTTCCAATCCACAAACATGGGATTTATTTTCATTTACTTCACATTTGAAATTTCTCTCTTCAGTGTTTTCTAGTCTACAGTGTTCAGATATTTCACTTTCTTGCTTAAATGTATTACTATGTGTTGTATTTATTTTTATGCCATCATAAATGTGATTGTTTTCCTAATTTTCTTTTTGCAGGTTTTTGTTAGTGTAAAGAAATGCAACTGATGCTTTTGTGTGTTGATTTGCTATCCTGCAACTTCTGCATTTATTAGTTCTGTTTTTTAGATTTAAGATTCATGAGGGTTTTCTTTTTATAAGATCAGGTCATCTGCAAACAGACAATTTTGCTTCATCCATTCTGATTTGGATACCTTATGTTCTTTTTCTTGACCAATTTTTCTGATGATGATTTCCTATCCCATATTAAATAGGAGGGTTGATAATAGGCACACATGTTCCTGTTTTTAAAGGATATACTTTTAGCTTTTCATTATAAAGTATGACAGAATCATACTTGGCCTTTAATGTATTGAAATATATTCCTTCCCTTTTTTTAAGATTTATTTATTTATATAAGAACTGGGGTACTGGCCAGATGCGTGGGAGGGTGAGAGGACCCACCAGAGACAGAGTGGGGAACAGAACTGGCAGACTGATGAAATAGACTGCTGAGGGGAGCAGCAGGCAAGACAGAAGAGGTCTGCCATGCTATGTGGGACCCTCACCCGGCAGGCCAGGATCTAACCTGTGCTGCAGTGGCTGCAGACAGCTTCACAGTGCAGCGCTCAACTGCCTGTACCACCAGGGAGGACCATGAATTATATTCCTTCTATACTCAATTTGCTTTTACCATTAAAGAGTTCTGCATTTTATAATATATTTATTATGCATCTCTTCAGATCATATATTTTTTCCCCTCATTTCAACATTTTACAAATGTATATTAGAAAGCTGAAAGGATATTCACGTTTATTGTTGAAACATTTTAGGTTAAGCAGTCTTATAAAGAAAATAAAGTTGATAAATTCTCCTGGACAACCCATCTTATATTAGATATATTTTTAATAAAGCAGCTATTCTGGAAATTCCTCTAAGGAGATTCTATATATTTGCTACTAATGGATATTCTCTTAAAGTAAGAAAAATTTTAATATTTTCCTTTCTAAAGTATTTAAGATTTGCCCAATATTAACATTGCCCATGTATCAGAACACTGAAGCATTCCATTGTAAGCTAAAATATCAATATAAAAAAATCAATAAATAAAGCTCAAAGTGTTACATAATCACTGAAATTGATTTTACTTACTTAATTTGTTGTCTGTAAAGCAGCAGATGGCACTTTACTATACCAGTACAAGTGTTTTAAAAACAGCAAAAGATACTGACTAATGTAAAGAATATTCATTAACATAGGATATATAGATCATTTTTAAAAAGAATCAAGGATTGTCAGTAAAATAAATCAAAGTGGATAGGATTTTATGGTTTGAATAAGAAACCATATTATCAAATGTATCGACTAATATTAGCAAAACATTTAAATATAGCTCTAACATTAGTGACATAATTGTTTTAAGCAAAAATAATTACATCCATATGAACACTTGACTAAAATAGCTTTTTTTCTTAAAGATTTATTTTTATTTATTCATGCATTCCAGAACTAGGGTGTAGGCCAGAGGTGCAGAGGGGTGAGAGGATTCACCAGAGACAGAGTGGGGAGCAGGACAGGCAGATCTACAGAAATACACTGCTGAGGGGAGCAGTGGGTGAGACGGGAAAGGTCTGTTGCACCACATGGGTAGCTCCCTGGCCAGGGATCAAACTCAGGCCATGGAGGTGATAGCACTGAGCCTAACCCTTGAGCCACCAGGGAGGTCTTTGTTTTTTTCTTTTATTTTCCAACTCTATCTTACTCTGATATTAAGATCATTAATGAATTTTTTTAATATGACAGCATATATCTAAAATATGATCCCCAAAACTATAGCTCTAAAATGACCAGAAGAGTTTAATATTTTGAAACATCTATGAAAAAGATTCTAATGGTAACATTTAAAAACTGAAATTAGAATATGAGATTAAATATGAAATGCTAATTCTTACCTTTTCACTGATACAGTTGAAAATAAAATATACATGAAATTCTTAGAAGAATCTGAATTGCATAAATTTTAAAATGTGTTCTATATTAGTCCTTACGAAAAAGTTTATTATTGCTATACAGAGGATTTTTATTTTTGAAAGTAATTTTCTTCGAAGTTGAGTTCACAGGAGAAAAAAATCTTTACTAAACTTGAAGAAAAGACAAGGAGGTAAATGGAAGAGAAAAAAGATATCCCAAGATAGACATATGAAAGTCAAAATGCTTTAAGCTTAAGTTTCAAGATCCCATGTAGTCAAGTTTTATGGGTCTCAGGAGGTATTTCTTTAGCCAAAAATGTAGTGGCCTTAAACTTTATGTCTCCAATCTGAACAGGAAGAGAGTTAATAAAACTTACACTCTTACAGATCTTGAAGCATTTAATAAATGTGTGTACTTGTGTGTGCTTTTTAAGGCCTGTTAAAGGGCGCAAGTAAGTGATCAAGCAAAATGGGAGGGGGGCACAGACAGCCAGAAAGAATAAAATGAGTGTGCTTAGATAAACCGAAATGTTGGGCCTCCCTGGTGGCACAGCAGTTGAGCGCTGGGTTGCAAAGCTGCCTGCAGCCTCTACAGCGCCTGTTCGATCCCAGCCGCTGGGCATGGGTCCCACATGGCGCGCAGACCTCTCCTGCCGCCCGCTGCTCCCCTCAGCAGTGTACTTCGTCATTCTGTCTGTTCTGCTCCTTGCTCTGGCTCTGGTGAATTCTCTCACCCTCCTGCACTTCTGACTGTACCCAGTGCTTGTATAAATAAATAATTAAATCTTAAAAAAAAAAGAGTTTAAAATAAATAAATAAATAAATAAATAAATAAACCAAAATGCAACTTTTCTCCACTCTTAGTATACTTTAATGAACACTAATGGAAATTTATTCCTTAATAAGAAGAATAAAAACAGCATAGGAAAACCAATAAGGTCACTGTTATAAAATTTAAATTAAAAGTAAAGTATAAATGCAGCTCATCATAGTATTTCATGTGAGCACTAAGGATAGGGAAAGACTGAATTCTGAGCAAATTAAAGCAAGTTTGGAGAAATGATAAAGGAGAAGTGGACATAGGTCTTACACTCTTAAAACTTTTTCATTAAAGCAGGGGACTTTTATAAGAAAAATCTATATTTGAGACACTAAAAAATACTTATACTCAAACTTCATATTTCAACAGTGAATTATGAATAAGATAAAGTTTTAACTTGGTAACTGAAAAATATCCATAAAATTCTTATTTAAAGGTACAGCATTAAACAGCAATTTTGAATTTAATAATCAATATAGATGAATTCTTTTTCACTTGATTTGAACAACTTAAGCAAATGTACCTAAAGATTCATAATTGTCTATAGAAAAATTTTTATTGAAATGAATTAAATAAATAAAGATTATTTTTACAGATTTTGGAGCAAAATAGTGAATGATTCAGTGACTAAAGAAAAACTGATGTATTTTAATATTTCTATAAGTCAAAAGTATTTAAACTGTAACAATTGTAACATTATTATGCATATATGCATTATTATTATTTATTATTTTCTAGGCCCTACAATGTAGATGACAAAAATACTACCCAATGCAATAAAACCAGAAGAAATATATAGCACAGGAAGTGTATAATGGTCTCTGGTACAAAATAACTTTAATTCAAATCTCATTTCTAAAATTAAATAGATATGAAAAGCTTGGTTCACATAAATTTCTTGTGACTCAGTTTGCTTTTCAGTATTTTAGGGACTATAATAGGAGTCTAATAAATTAATATAGGATTACATTGAAAAAGCCTATAGTAATTACACCAATACTATTTCATCAAGCTGTATTTGTTTTTTACTAGATTACAAATATCTTAAAAATAGTAACAATTTGATCTTTTATTTTCCAGTGTCTGGAACATTGCTGAAGTATGGAAATTATTTGAAAAATCATTTGTGGGCCTCCCCTCGTGATGCAGCGGTTGAGCGCTGGGCTGAGAAGCTGCCCACAGCCTCTGCAGCTCTGGTTTCATCCCTGGCTGCCGGCGAGGGTCCCACATGGTGTGCAGACAGACCTCTCCTGCCCCGCCCGCTGCTCCCCTCAGCAGTGTATTTCGTCAGTCTGCCTGTTTTGTTCCCCACTCTGGCTCTGGTGAATTATCTCACCCTCCCGCGCTTCTGACTGTACCCAGTGCTTATATAAATAAATAAATAAATAAATCTTAAAAAAAAAAAAAAACTCATTTGTTGGATTTGATTATGTACTGTAGCTTGATTTGTTATTTCTGTAATATTAAAAACTAAGTAAATAAACCAAAAACTAACAAAATCCAAGTGACACAAAATATTGGGAACATAGCAAGCACTAAGAAACACATTCATAACCGTACATTGGTTCTACCATTCCCTCTTTCCAGGTTCAATCCCAAAGTCACATAGAAGGAATGGAGCAACAGTTTTACCTGGAGCTTTAGCTGCTTCTTTATCTGGATGTTGACATCCTAAGGACCAAGTCCATTATAGCCTGTTGATAGATAAGAGTTTAAAATTATATAATCATTTGTTCCTTACAGGATGGTAGATTGAAGATGATTGTCTCAGACTGCTAGCCAATATATTAACTGGCATTGGAAAATAATTATATTATTTTCCAGTCTAGGAACAGAGGTAATTATGGGTAATTAATAAACTATATTCCTAGTCCTCATATTCATTTCTTATTCTCCAAGAGTCTAATTAATGTGGTTCTCAAGTATTTTCTGTATTTTAGAAAAAACTAGGAACATTAAAAAAAATACCTTTGCTTGAATCCAAAGCAGTTAATTTAAAATCTCTAGAGTATTAGGAGTCTGGTATCAAAATTTCACAGTTGATTTCAATGAATAACCAGATTTGAGAACTACTGAACTGACAACATCCTGTCTTTCTCAATTACTTTTGTTTCTTTAAGAGGGCTCAAAATCATATGGAGAGGTAACATAAAGACAGTTATGTTAATCTTAGATGTCATCTGGTAATTTTACACTAAATCTTTTACTACTACCATTTGAATCTCATAGCTTCCCCATCCTATTTTTTTTAACTTTCTTGGAACAACTTGCTCATAATAGTAATGCCATGTTCACTGTTTTTGGTGACCAGAATATAGCAGGTACAACAGATTTCCCAGAAAGATGCTCTTGTGCCAAAGGGTTGGGGGAAAACTCCACTATAATTCAGGCCTTTATGACGATGGTGAAGTATTTTAGAAATCAACTGATGTGCACAATGCATAGGCATTCCCCTAGGATAAAGGAAGAGTTTTGGTATATCATTTCTCCTACCTCTAAGGAGGCACAACTGTTTAAGATAACTAGATTTTAGCAACAGTATCACCGCATTTGAAAACAGTTCTGTAATCCATTTACAAGTTTGAAAAACAGGATTGAAAAGTGTTTGAAAAGCAGCATTGTTAGCATATCTAGGACAGGGTGATTTTTCCACTTTTGTTATATTGTTCAATATAGACACCTGTTTAAGATGTCTCTGGTGGATAAAAATGTTTTGTGCAGTTTCTAGGAAATCCTAGCAGAAGAGATATGTGTGGCTACAATAAATCTGGAACAACATTGTGTCTTCTGTAGAAAAGAACTATACTCTCTTTAAAAAAAAAAATTCATAGTGTCAAAGGATACCCACTGACTGTATAGATTCCCATCACTGATGTGCTACATGCAATTTGTCCATGAGTCAAGTATTCTGTACAGGCAATTTGGTGTCATCTTCATCTGGTCCAAAAGGCATTATTAAATTACATGGCCCTATTACCTAGAATCCTATGTCACTAATCTATGATGTACTGGCACTTTTTCCTCAACTCAGGTCTATGGCCCCAGGGGTGATTTCCTATGACAACATGGAAGAGGGAAGAAATTGAGAAGAAGGGGAAGAAATTGACTTATAGACAGACTGGTATAATTCATTGGCATTAACCGCAATGATATAGTCACATTCTGAGGTGGACCAAAATAAGGTGTGATAAAGGAGGATGTGCTCAGTGAGTAGAATTACAAGCAATTACAAATCAATTTGTAAAAGGGAAATGTGTCCTGACAAGGAGTATACAATGACTCCTATGGAGAGAAAAATGGATTGCTTCAACCAAAGGATTAGCACTCAAAGAAAATAATTAATGTACATGCTGGAGAAAGCAACTTTAAATGCCTATAATGTTTAAGCTTATTAATACATAGAAGGAGCAGGAAGGAATATTTCCAGAACCTAATAATGCTCTTGGGTATGAGTTCATGCTTTCTGTGCCTTGTTGTAATAATGAAGAGGCAATAGCAACAATCTTGGCTCAAGAAGTGTAAGGCAGAAGGAGGTCTGGGTCATTCCAACTAAAACATTAGTAGAGGTAGTGAAGGATATTGCAGTCCCAGTCTTTGCAAGGGTTGTAGGTTGGTTTGTTCATCTTTTTTAATCTTTCAACAGAATGTAACTGGTCTTGACATTGAAGGATTGTACTTATACCAACCTCTTAGGAATGAAATTGGGGCCTTTTATTCTCATACAACATCCACATATTCTAAAAGAATGTGATAGCTGCAAGTCTAAAGAGAAACTATGATTAGTTAGGATGTGGGTCACCTCAGCTCACTGGCTTTCCGATCTTGCTTAAGTGGCATTACCAGGGCTCACACACTTCCAGAGTCTAAAGGGTCAGGCTGCAGCTGCTGCCTCCATTTGAATTGCAAATCAAGGAGCTTTCCATGACACCAGCTGACATGGAAAGACCTCTGTGCCTCCTCACTCACTGGGTAAGAATTGGGGAAGCTCAGGCATTGCAGACATATGGAAGAATTAGTTCTCCACGGGTTGAATTTTAACCACCAGAAAGAAGAGTTTTTAGGGATGTGTGGTTGACATTCTTCTCTCTTCTTCTATTTAGATAGACAGTCTAAGATACAGTAAGCTCACTTGGCCAATGTGAAAATGTCATCTGAGATGAAGAAATCATGCAGATTTCTTATAAAAATTAAACAAAACCCTTTTTTTTTCTTGGTTCTTTCTCTACTTCCTTTTTATCCCTTTATTCATGCTTCCATGGGATTGCAGATTCCCATCCAGTTTTAATATGCAAGTTTTCCGTAGGCTCTGTTTTTTCAAAAGGAACTGAATCAAATTATCAGTCACGCACTATCTGAAAAAATATATATATTTAAGAACAAATTATACTCCAAATAACTGATGCATTGAATGTCATAATTAAAATTATCTTATCCTTACTTATTTAACTGATGGTTCAAAGCAAATAATGTATCTGGATTTAATCCAGAACACCTAGAGAATAAATTCATAATTATGAATTTTGGTTTTCTTCCTCTTTTAGAATCAATATGCATTTCAGGAAAATTTCTTAGTTTTTTTCAAAATAATATACCTCTCCTTCATGCACTAATCACTAGGAATAGAAAGGAAAATGGGAACCCCCAAATGTTCATTATTTTGATAAGACCACGTCTCCCTACCCTGAATATGCACAATCCTGTCACCATGGAGACTATCAGCACTAACACCTTGATGTCCATGGTCACAATAAAAGGGCTACCCTCATCACTGAGACTCTAATTATTATGTAGTTTTGCACATCTTCTTTTATTAACCTGTTTTGCACCCACAATCAACTCTGAAACCTTTTTACTGTGCCTTCTGGAACTTGGAGTTGGTAATTAGTGCATTTTCTTATAACTTGAAAAGCTGAAAAATTTCCTTTACTTTCTTGCTTTATCTGAAACATAGCTTTCACCAGGACAATGCTTCTCTATCACTTTGGGTATACTGCCAATGCCAGCAAACGACAAGGAATCTGGGAAATCTGTCAATTTCCTGAGGTCGACCTCACATTCATCTGCTCCTATCTTATAAGTGCTTGCTTTCTCGTTGACTGAATATCTATCTAAATCACTCTTGTCTTCATCAAAAATATTTGTTAGACATTGCCTATATACCTATAACTATGCTAAAAACAGCATTACCAAAGACAATGGATTTGGTCCCATGCTCCAGCGTCTCACAGTCTATAGGGTAGAACAGCAAATAATATTTCAGAAACATGAAATATTATAGAATCACATTATAGTGTTAACTCACACAGAGAAGATTTTGGCTTTCCAAAATCTAAATTCACAGATTTTGTAGTAAATGACTGTTTATTTCCTTATTCCAATGAGATACTAATTTTACTGTATCTAGCTGAGTATATTTGTTTTAATGTAAGAAGAATCCAACCATTACATTTTTGAGAAACTGGTCTAAATTTCAACATATTGAAATAACGTTGTGTTTCCTATTATCACCATAGGGTATGGACCATTCAAGGTATCTAGTCAGTGTCAGTATAGATTTTAGCTACATAGGATAAGGAGAGGGATGATATCAAGATGCGCTTTTATGGGCCTCCCCTGGTGGTACAAGTGGTTGAGCGCAGCACTGTGAAGCTGTCTGCAGCCTCTGCAGCACTGGTTCAATCCCAGCCAGCTGTGGAGGGTCCCACATGGCATGGCAGACCTCTCCTGTCATGCCCGCTGCTCCCCTCAGCAATGTATTTTATCAGTCTGCCTGTTCTGTTCCCTGCTCTGTCTCTGGTGAGTCCTCTCACCCTCCCGCACATCTGGTCTGTACCCCAGTTCTTGTATGAATAAATAAATAAATCTTTAAAAAAAGATACACTTTTATGTTAAGAAGATTTTATTTGTTGTATTTAAGATTCTCCTAGTACTGTGCTCCCAAAATAACTAGTCTAGACATTTAAAATATTACCCTTTAGCTGCAATCATTTGTCTTTACCTTTATACTGACCTTCCTATTCCAGCTCTGCCTTTTATAGTCCTTTACAACACATCGGTATGAAATGTCAAAATGTTAAATTGTATGAGTGACATTGGCTCCAAATCCTCCACAGGTTTCACATTTCACTCAGGTGAAAACAAATACTTGATGGTGGCCTTCAGTGCTCACATGACCTCCTGTGTCTCCAAGCTCATCTCCTGTGGCATATCCCCTTGCTTTCAACATACCATATTCCCTTGTCTTCCTTGTCAGTTTGAGTGAACTCTCGAGTCAGTGTCTTTGTACTTGCTGTTCCTTTGACCAGGGAGATGGTGTTTAAAAAAATGTGGTAAATGTTTCCACAAAATCAATAGTAATGTTGCCAACTTACATAGAACTGCCAATTACATGTTCTGAAACCAAATGCCACCCTTCTAAATTATCAAATAAAACAAGAATAAATTTTGATACATAACACCAAGGAAAACACTGATTTATATTTCTGTTTTCAAAAAGGTACTCTAATATGTGAGCAAGGAGTATATGGTCAAAAAATGTCTAGAAACATTTTTGTAGGGATGTATAAAACAATTAATTATGAATACTGTCAATATGTTATAAATTATATTTATATATGAGTATAAAGTATAAAATGTATAATTAAAGTAAGCGATCTTTTGGATTTTTGATATGTGTGGTATTTCTAACTTATTTAAATTTGTAATTGGTTGTGATTTCTTTTCTCTACCTAAAAAAAGTTTGCTTTCATTATGATTTTTTTTTCTTATTTTTCTTTAAAAATGCTCCTCTGACCACATAAACTTCAAGTCCCACAAAACTGAGGCGTACCCTGCCCTTAGCTCACACAGGGGCACAAAAATCTACAATTCTTATTAAATCAAGGTTCCCTGAACTCCCTAAGTTAAAAATAAGCAAATAATAAAAAAAAAAACCTCTCTACCACATCTTTAGTTCTTATACTATCTTATTTTCTTTATCTATTACTTTTATATTTGAAAATCCTATAAATGTCTGATCTGTGACCTATTATTGGAATTAAAGTTAAACCTGCAAAAATGCTTTTAGAAAATTTTGCAAAACTTATTCATAAATAAAAGATAAGAAATCCCTGCTTTTCTAGCCACATTTTTTTGAGAAAAAATAACCATAAATTAAATAAACCATCTTAACTTTCCTGTAAAATGCATAGTCTATATTGTGCTAGATTTTACATAATAAACAAAAAAAATATGGTTAGGATTTTAGAGACAGTGTGTTTACTCATCCTTCTGTGTCATGTCAACTTTCCTATTAATTTCCATCCAGGTCTTAGTGTTTTCTCAATTACTCTCAGAACACACAGAATTCTATTCAGAAAGATAATTTTCTTTCCACAAAAGTAATGGGTTTACCATTTTGCTGTTAGTTAAATGGCACTTGCATGGTTATATTAATCAGGCCCAACTACCCATTATAGTTCAGAAAAGGTTCTATCCTATGCCTCCCAAAGAAAGCTAGCTAGAGGGAATAGGGAACATTCAGGGGCAATATAGTAAACATTTGTTTTCAATCAAATTTTGTATCTTTTAACATTTGTGGATTGAAAATGCCATAGTGAGTCTAAATCAATAGATATAATATTGTTTGTTCTTTGATAGTATACTGATTGCTAAATTAAATAAACACAAGCTGAAAATGATAAGTGAGAAGCACATTTTTCCATTGAGGATAAAAACAACCCTTCTGGCCAAGGAAGAAAGAAATTTTGTTATGACTTAATACAGTTGTCCCACACAATGCTGGGATTTGACTCCATATTGATCTTGCCCAACTGTATTTTCTATATTCCCACATCATATCACTTTACATTTTCCCTTTTTAAGACATATTTGTTTTGGTTGTGTACATATATGTTGTGGAATTTTTTTTTTTAACTATTTTATGAGGAGGCTGGTTGTGTCAGGCAACACCACACTGATACAAAAAGTGGGAGTTGTGGAGCAGGCTACATAATACAGGATGCTGCTAAAGAGCAAGATCCTGGCCTTTTTATTGATAGAAGAATTATACAGCATCAGTTGTAAGGGGATGGAGGAAAAAAGGAAAAGGGGAAGAAAGTAACTAGAAAATGTGCTGACATCTATATTACTAGGGATTGTGAGTCTGCTGTCCAGGCACTTCTCATCTGCTTGATGACTTGGTATTGTAATTGAGATGAAGCTCAAGTTCCCCAGCCATTGTCTCAACCTTAACAAGGCTTTCCACTGATCAGGTTCTGGGTCCCTTGTCATACATCAGTCCTCAGCCTCTGGGTGTTCCTGATCATACCTCATGATGCATTAACCTTCCCAGAGTGATCAAGCGTTAAGCTCTTGGTTGATTTGAAAGGCACCTTGTAAGGTTAAGCTCCTCTGACTGATTGACCAGGCAGTTCTGACCTTGTATAGGAATGCTGACCTGCAGGTAACAAAATGGTAGCCAAACAGGCTGCTTAAGATTGCCAGACCCACAGAGGATAAAAATTGGTATATACACTTTTTTAAATATTTTTTTTAAAGTTATTTATACAAGATTTATTTATTTATTTATTTACACAAGCACTGGGTACAGTCAGAAGCACGGGAGGGTGAGAGAATTCACCAGAGCCAGAGCAGGGAGCAGAGCAGGCAGAAGGACCGAAGTACACTGCTGAGGGGAGCAGCGGGCGGCAGGAGAAGTCTGTGCGCCATGTAGGACCCTCCTCTGGTGGCCGGGGAGCAGCCGGGGATCGAACCGGCGCTGCAGAGGCTGCGGGCAGCTTCGCAACCCAGCGCTCAACCGCTGCGCCACCGGGGAGGCCCGGTATATACACTTTTGAAGACAGTTTGGTGGCTTTGCCAGTACTAAATTACTCTTCTCGTATTAGCCAGCAATCATATTCCTTGGTATTAATGCAAAGGAGAGAGAAACTTATAACCACATAAAAAAATTTGCCTATAGATATTTATAGAAACTTTAATGAACAGGTAGAGCACAGAGGAATTATAGATAGTGAAAATGCTATGACTGTATAGTGATGGATACTTTTCATATTTTGGTACAAACCTGTAGTATATAAAACAGCAAGAGTGAGTCCTAATGTAAACTAAGGGCTGTGGATAATAATCCCTTTTATGTTAGGTTGATCAGTGGTAATTAAGGTGCCACTCTGTTGGACTGTTAGTGAGACTATGCATTATGGGGCAGGGTACATATGAGAAAGCTCCATTTCCTCACCTCTATTTTGCTATGAATCTAACACTGCCCTAAAAATATAAAATCTTGAAATATGAAAACTATTTTAAAGCAATAGAAATAACAAAATTTCTAACCACTGCTACAATTATCGAACTTGTATTCTATATTTTTCTTAGTTCTTGGTTGTTCTGAAATTTAGGTAATTATATTCTCATAACGTAGGTGATAGATGTTTGCTAACTCCTCTTTAGTATAAACCAGATAAATATTTTCAATATAAAAATAATATAAAGGAATTGTTCAAATTGGAAAGCTTTAGAATAAATGTGCAGTTTAGATACAATTGCAAAAAATTGTTTATTAATGTTTTTATTATTATAGCATTGATAATCTTAATCAAAAGGATTGTATTATTTTATATAGAGGAAATTCGTTCCCCCAAGTGCTTGTGACTGGCAGACATGAGGCAAGTTGACAATAAAAATAGAAAGTAGAAAATAAACAGAGTGCTAGATGCCAGATCCAAACAATACCCAAAGTGAGAGGTTTCAGAAATGTTATTTAATATAGGCCAGTCCTGGTTTAGGGACTTTGGAGATATGCTTTTATTTCAGGCCTGAGGTACTTCCCGAAGGAATTCCCTATGAAACGTAATAGTAATAGTACTTTACAGCCTAAAGTAGCAGACATTTTAACTCAAATGCCTCCAAGCCCCTAAGGGAGAGGGAAAAATTCAGACAGCAATGTCTGCTTAGTGGAAGGTAACTCAGGGATTCAAACTAAAAATTATTCAAGATAATCACGCTTTGATCATTGTTAAAACTGTGTTTCCAATTAATAAGAAAAGACTGAATTCTGTGGTCTCTCTATGGGATATCAAAATATGGAGTTAAAAGACAAGGTTGTATCCAGGGATTAAACCACAGAAGAAAACTGTGCTACCCCAAAAAGACACCCCTATATGAGTGTAAGAGTTCAGGGCAGATTACCTTAAAAAATGTCCTTTAATATATTGATTATTTTTACTGTAGTCACCTGAAAAACTGCAAATTGAAAGAGGCTTTCTCTAAAGTCCCCTTATTTATCTGAGGTCAGATTCTCCAAAAGGAACTTAACCATCATAAAGCCCCTACTCAGGGAAAATTAACTCTAATCCCAGGGAAGACTAGGCCTTCACATTATACCCAAACAAACAGTACAACCTATCATGACCCCCATCCGCTCTGCTCAGGGCACGATTAACTTACCTCAAAAATAATTTACTCTCCTCTGAAAGGCCCACATCCTCCGCCTCTTTCTCTGTGGAGCAGATGCTTTAAGCTCCATTGTAATCACTTGCAGCAGTTACTCATTTTCAGTAGAGATCTTGGAGTGTATACATGAGGTATACCTATTACCAACCTTCCAGGATTTTTTTTCTCTTGTTACTCTATTGTTTATTTTATGTTATTACGGAGGCTTTATTTTAATTAATTAAAGTCTTTATTATTGGGGTATCAGCTAAGAATTCAGAAAGGTCTAGGGAAAATTATTTTTCCTCCCAAATGCCATCAATCATACTTAAAACCTAAAATTCTAAAATTTGTTCAACATTTAAAACCAAGTATATGAGACAGTGAAGAATATGAGAAAGAAAAACACACATACTAGAGAGTAATTTTCTTAACCATACAAGCACAATATTAAGTTCCATTGAAAAAGAGAACTGGAGTGAAACGTTTTTGCGTTTCTAAGAGTTGCAAGCTGAATAAAGTAATGTGAAACTATTAAATGAGATGACCTGACCTGCTAAAAGCAATTTAAATCTCACTAAAGGAAACATTCAGCATTTTTCACATGTAGATGGAAAGAGTTGTCTTCCACAGGGTCAGTTATTTTAGAAAGACTAAAACATATGGGAGAATATCAGAAAATTGCCTTTTGGATATTTAATGGAGAACATTATAAATGACCTTGTTCCTAGTGAATCTACTCTAAAAAGATTCAGTCAGTTTGCAGTGGTGAGCATAATACAATTTTTTAAAAAATTTAATGCCTAGTTATTTTCCACTGGAGGCAATTATGCTTTTCTTGGTAGAGCAGGCATTTTGTGGATCATATTTTAATTTGTGATTACAGAATACATCAATTTTTTGAATCTCAAATTTGAGCGAAACCTGTCATGAATAAATAAATACATTTGTAGGTTTTATTTATCTTAAATATATTTAGGATAAGAAGTATATATGATGCAAAATTGTATTTGATATTGATAGACTACACTTTAGTTGATCAGAAAGCAGCATTCATTAAAAATTCATTCTAAGGGAAAAGTAAAGTGATGAGTCATAGGTATAAAAACATAATAATTATCTACTCAGGGAAATAATCAGTGTATGATCCTAATAGTATGTTGAGAGAAATGGGAGTTCCTCCCATCCCTTCTATGGTCTTCTCAGTTTGATCAAGTAGCCAAAATGGCAGCCAACAGATCAGCAGAAAGACCAACCTATTTAGTGATACAGTAGGAATCTACATAGAAAATGAGGATTGCAATGCCAGTGAGGGAAATGAAGGTATACATATCCCGAGCAAAGGAATGGGTTAGTGACTGGGGCAGTAATTGATACATTAGATATATGCATCATTAATTCTACATTTCTTTTTTTTTTTTATAAATTTTATTGTTATATTCCCCATACAATTGCAGCCCCCCCATTCTGACCCCAATCCCTCCCCTCCCGCCCCCGCCCCCCTAAAAGTGTCTCTGGTTCATAGTTTTTTGTTGATTTTGATTTTCACTTTCTTATAGTTATTCATTTTCCTGGTCCCTTATTTAAGTTTTCTAGATTCCTGCTATGAGTGAGACCATCCGGTATTTTTCTTTTTCTTTTTGGCTTATTTCGCTGAGCATGATCCCTTCCAGCGCCATCCATGTTGCTGCAAATTGCATGTGTTTATCTTTTTTGAATGCTGAGTAATATTCCATGGTATATATGTACCACATCTTCTTGATCCAGTCATCTATTTTTGGGCATTTGGGTTGTTTCCAAAGCTTAGCTATTGTAAACAGTGCTGCTATAAACATAGGGGTGCAGGTGTTGTTTGGAATTGATGTTTCTGTGACCTTTGGGTAAATACCTAGGAGTGGAATTGCTGGATCATATGGAAGCTCTATGTTTAGTAGGTCCAGAAATCTCCACACAGCTTTCTATAGTGGTTGGACCAGTTTGCACTCCCACCAACAGTGCAGAAGAGTTCCTTTTTCTCCACACCCTCGCCAACATTTGTTGTTGCTAGTTTTTTTAATATGTGCCATTCTCACTGGTGTAAGATGGTATCTCATGGTAGTTTTGATTTGCATTTCCCTCATGACAAGTGATGTTGAACATTTTTTCATATGCCTGTTGGCCATTTGCATTTCCTCTTCAGAGAAGTTTCTTTTTAGCTCTTCTGCCCATTTTTTGACTGGATTATTTTCTTTGTTGTTGTTGAGTCTCATCAGCTCTTTGCAGATTTTTGTGATCAACAAGACAAAAAATAAGTAAAGAAACCAAAGCTCTAAATAAGGACCTAGAGCAATTGGGCTTAACAGACATCTATAGAACACTAAACCCCAAAAAAACGGAGTACACATTTTTCTCAAGCGCACACAGATCATTCTCCAGGATCGATCACATACTGGGGCACAAGACAAACATCAACAGATATACCAAGATTGAAATCATATCAACCATCTTTTCTGACCATGAAGGCATCAAACTAGAAATAAACCATAAAAAGAAGGCAAGGAACTTTCCTACCTCATGGAGATTAAAAACCACACTACTGGAAGACCATTGGACTAATGAGGAGATCAAAGAAGAAATTAAAAAATTTTTTGAATTGAACGACAATGAGGACACCAATATCCTAAATGTATGGGATGCAGCAAAAGCAGTAATAAGAGGAAAATATATAGCAATAGAAGCTCACATCAAGAAACAAGAAAGAACGCAAAGAAACAACCTAATCTCGAAGCTCAAAGATCTAGAAAAAGAACAACAAAAAAACCCCAAAACCAGTAGAAGAAAAGAAATAATAAAAACCAAAGCATAAATAAATGAAATTGACACTAATTCTACATTTCATAGAAAATTATTTTATTCTCTTTATCCTAGACATTAACTCCAGTTCACTGTAGTCCTGAAGCTCTCACACTGTATTGCCTATGTACCTTGTTTATGAATAACTATATGCAGAAAACAGGTATTTCCTGATATTTGAAGTACATAAGTTAATTTTAATATTTGCTGTTGAATGGTTTATGGCATGTTTTGATGGTTTGTATCTTTTCGGACTATATTTGGACATTATATGTTTTAATAATTAAAATAAAATATTAGTTATGTCATATACTCAATTAATTAAAAATATAGCCATGATTTCATCGCACAGGTTCACTTTAGTTATAAAGAATTTGAGCCCATTGCATATGAAAAAATTAAGTGAACCTTTTTATAATTTATAAATCAAATTATTTCATTTTACTTTATTTTTATTTAAGATTTTAATGTAAAGAGCACATGTGGGAAACATAGCTTTAACAAATTCATTTGCTCTTATTTTAGAATGATCTGGGAGAAATGTTAAAATTATTATTGAAATTAGATGTTCCTTGTAACTCTTGTGGTCTTGGGTCAATGCACCTTTTCTTATGGAGGGAGGGATGGAGGAGGGAGAGGAAAGGCAGCAAAAAGGGAGGGAGGAAAAAATTGCCAGAGAATATTAGTAGGCCACAATAGATTAAATGATTTTAAATATGATCAGTTATAACAAATATCTCAAAGTTTTAGATACATCTAGTAAATAGGAAGGTTTTGTTTTAAATTTAAAATAATTTCAATAAAAGGAAAAAGGAGTTATTGAAATGGATTTAAAGATGGACGGTATTAAAACATATTAAAAATTTATTTTAGTCAGTTTTTGTTACTCAGCAGTAGTTCAGTTATAATCAGATTTTTCCATTTTACACGTGAGAAAGTAGCATTTTAAAGGAATAAGGACTTATTTGGGGTACATATGAATGATGGACAGTTGGCAAGAGAACTCCAGCCATGTGGCTCATGGTTTCCTTTGCATTCATGTACCACAGCTCTCTCAGCTCTCTTCCTGTATTACAGTCAAGTCTGGAGCATTCACCTTTTTTTTAATTTAATTCACTTTCACTATTGAAAATGCTTGCCAAAAAAATGGTCTACTTTTTTGGCAGTACCCATATGAACAGACTGTATCTTTGATAAAACAGTGCAAATCATAAAACAACAACAAAAGGAGTTACTTGATCAATATACACTTGAGAGAAGTTCAGTGCCAAAATAGAACTTTAGATCAGGTATTTTAAAACCTGTACAAATGAGACCTCAGTAACGCTCACCACTTTGAAGATAAAAAATCAATATAATATGTTTAATCCGTAAGAACAGTGCCCCTTTGATTATGTTACTTCAAATAGTGTTAAAATGCAGAAGTAACCATTTCATACATTTTTAAACTATTTTCAGAAGTATTCTTGCTTTGGGATTATTTGTTCTTCTTTGGATTTTTTTGAATCATGATCCAAAATATTTCATAGTTTTCCTCTTTCATCCTCATGCATGACTGTTATTTTACTACATAATCAGACACCTGTTCCAGGCCTTACTCACATCACCAATAGGTTGCTCCCTAAGAGTTATTCAAAAGGAACAGCCTGTCCACTTTTCTTGAAAAGCAGAAACCTCCCTTTTTCTTGTTACAAATACTTAGGTTCCTTTACATCATTGACTCAAACTAAACACCATTAAAATTGAAAACTGATGGGCACACTTACAAGCTCTTCATCCACTAACAGGAAAGACTACTTTTTTTTCGGAAAATATATCTTTTATTAGAATTAGAATGACCTGTAGATGTGGAAAATGGGGTTTGAAGAGATTTTAAAATCACGTGTGTCTTGAAAACTATGATGTATCAATCAGACACCAAAATAATCCTGCAAAATAATTGTATGTCAGTTAAATAACTGATATATAAACAGGAAAATAAGGAGCAATGTTTTTATAATCTTATTATTTTATTAAAAAGTATTCTAGGGCCTCCCCTGGTGGCGCAGCAGTTGAGCGCTGGGCTGCGAGGCTTTCTGCAGCTTCTGCAGCGCTGGTTCTTTCCCCTGCCGCCGGCGAGGGTCCCACAAAAAAAAAAGTATTCTAAGTCCCCCCAAATTAATAACAGTGAATAAAATCAACAGAATAAAATTAGAAGACAATGAAATATTCTACAGTATTGGGAGGCAACTGTTTACCTTATTATAAGTTTACTTAATTTGCTGATGTAATTCATACACATGATATTCTAAAAAGCTAGAGTTACCATCCATTCATGTCACTTCTTTTTCACTCTAGAACAATACATCAACACTGGGTCATATGCACTTCTTTTTCTACTTCTGTGTGTTGTATCATGTAGAAGGGTTTTAATCACAAGTCACAGAAGACTGGTTAACAGAAACTTAAGCTGTTTTCACACTGGGGAGGAAAAATAATTTTCCCTCTACCTTTCTGAGTTCTCAGAAGAAACTCTGTAATGTAAGAAATTAGAAAGGGGAGGCGAAAAAAGCCAAAATTTTATCAGAATGAGTTCCTCGTGTCTACAGGGGCGATACCCAGGGAAAGGTGAGTAGATACAGGAGGTGACTTAGATACAGGTTTGAACAACATCTTACTAGGAAGCAGGGAGGGAATATGGATCACTTAGGGGAGAATAAACGGTTTGTAAAAAAGTTGAATGGGTCTTTAGAAGAATAGATGGGAGTTGTGGTAGGTATGAGAGTTTCTGATGAGGTTTTTCTGGTGTGGTATGTACTTCCTGTCTTGTTTTTTATGGTAAGAGTCAATCTTCCCTGGTTGATGAAGCTACCAGGGAGGGCTTTTATGACAGTTAAGTTCTTTCTGAGGATCCATCTTTAGGCAGATAATGGGAGTTCAGAGAAAACTTCCTCCCACATTTGCTGTTTTGCAAGTACTTAGCTAAAAATAAAATAATATAACAGTGGCACATGTTGGGGTGGCATCTCATGCCATCTCATTCACATGAAGTGTGCAGATAGCTGGTTCAAATTGGAGTACAACAATTTCATGAAATAATCCACGTACCAGACTCCCTTTCTGAATTTATTCCGAATTCCTCAGATTTGGCCCATTGTCCTGTTACAATAGGATCATGTGAACTTTGTGGTTATCTTCTAGTATTAAATCTTAACTTGTGGTCAAACCAGAGAACCAGAGAAGGAAAGTGGGCAGCAGAAGTCAGTTATCCTCATGATATAGTTTTCTAACCAACCACTCTCTACACCTGAGGATTCCCCTTATACTGCATTGGCCAAAGATTTGTCACATGGCCACTGCTAGCTGAAACGGAAAATGGAATGGTGAATATTTGGCAGAGCAGAGTGGACTTATTTGACTGACCACAATTACTCAGAACATTTCCTCATGATCAGCCACTTAGTGGACCCAAACAAGATCAAGGATTTTCGCATATAGGTTTTTAGTTTTCTGGGCCACTTTTACTTCTCATAACTCTCTGTGTCTTGGAGCTGATTTAACAACCTCTTCTTACCTCCCCGCAACTTACATATAAACAGGTATTTGACTTAAAAGACTAGAGCCAAGATCACAGTTTCTAACTGCTATATTAGGTCCTCTGTAATAGTCACTGCTCTCTGTGGTACATGACAGAAAGTCAATGCAAACTAGTTCAGGTTCAAAATGGGATTTATTGGTCCAAATATCTAGAAAGGGCAAGGGTGAAACTGAGGTTGAGTGGAACCAGGAAATTGAATGTCTTCAGGATTCTCTCTTCATCAGTCTTCTGATTTCCTTCCTAAGTTAGTTTGGTTGTATTCTAGGGCCGTCACTACGCGACATGAAGCTCACTCAATTTTTCCAAACTTGCATTTCACCTTTTACAGTCTTCATTCTGCAATTGAGATACTAGCATGAAGGTTGCCTTTGGTTTGGTAACTGGCATTTTAATAACGTATGTTTTTGAAAAGCATTGTTCTTAATAATAATGCTTCTTTTTGAGATCTCCTTCCCTTCAGCCTATTTCTATTGCAAATGTTTCTCTTTAATACATTGAGAAATTCATTTTATTCCTACTTTCTTCTTAGTGATTAGGGCTGACACAAAGATCTATTTTATCCTGACACTCCTACATGAAAAGGTGCCACATACACCTGTGCAGACTGGAAATGAGTAGTTCAGGAGATGCCATCCATCTAGGCTATGAGCTGACCAGTTTCCCCATGAGTTCAAATACCTTCAAATACTCATCCACTGATACTAAAAAACAGTTTACTCTAAGAATGCAGATCACTACAAATACTGAATATTTAAGCTTTCCCTAGAATATTGTCAGCTTTTCATATTCATAATATTCAGACTAAATTAAACAGTCTCTTCACTTATTATCCAATATTGATTCCCTGGTTCTTACAACATTCCCAAGTTCAGGGTCCTCATATCCAAGCTCTTGGTTACATCTGTCAACAGATACAAACTGCATAAAAAGCATTGCAAGTATTAAGACTTCAAAATATCTTCACAGTCTTTCCTTACTTTCTTACAAGATTAAAGAACCGCTAATATTATCAGGAAATTCTAATAAATGTCTGAACAATCAATGTAGCCCAGGGGATTTAAACTTCTGCAATGTGTCTGTTTCAGTTTGTATTTTTATTAGGAGTCTCAATGTGAAGTCTCAGTGACACTCTAAAGTCAAGAGATAACTCAAAGAACACATCTGCTCCTGAATGCTAGTCCTCTCTGTTACTGTCATGTTCCTACTTAGCAGTTAGTTTAGTTGCTAGTAATTAGTACGTAGTGAAGATGTACACCATGTAATTATTCACCAAAGTTCCAGATTAGGACTTCAAACAGAGCCTACCTATATAAAGACTTATGACTGAAAATTAGATATTTATGTAACATGTATCCTAAGAAATTATCCTCTTCAAAAATTGCAAGAAGTTGTTTTTGAGTTTTCTGTGTGTATTTGTTTTATTTTTCCACATAACACATAGTTATGAAAGTAAAGGCTTAAATTCACACCCACACAGTATCTCTCAGTTCTACAGGTTAGAATTCCAGCCAATGTGTAACTAGCTTCACTTCTCAGCATCTCACACACCTGCAAGCAAGGTGTTGGCAGGACTGTGTGCTCATTTGAAGATGGGGTTCCTCTTCTAAGTCTACACCCTGTGTGGCATGATTCAATTTCTTTTTATAGAGCTGAGGTCTTCATTTTCTTATTCACTGTCCTCAGAGGCTAATCTCAACTTCTGGAAGTCATCCATGTTTCTTGCCTTCATCCTCAAGCCAGCAGTGGAGAATCTGGGCCTTGCACAAATTCCATTCACTCTTTTTTTTTCTCACCAGGAGCAGCCTTTGTCTCTTTAAAGGGCTCACCTGATTAGGTCAAGGCTACAGAGAATAATCTGTTGATATTCAAATCAAATGACTTGGGGCCTTAATTATACTTTCAAAAGGTCATCACCAGGAACACCTTCATTAGCACTTGATTAGTAATTGGGAGAACATATGTGCTGTCCTAGCTCCTGGAAACCTTGGAGGCCACTGCAGAATGCCACCTACTACACCAGGGTTTCATTCACTCACTCCTTTTACTAATTTTTTTCTCAATGAAATTTACTATTATTCAGAATAGTGAATGAGCAGTAAAAATAATTGCATTTTGCAGTTTATACACATACTTATATTCATACTCTATAATTTGATGGTCATGTGGGTAAGTTCCTGAGTGATAAAATCATCAAAAATCAAAAGCAATAAATTGAAACTTTATCCAAAAGTTTCATTTATATCACTCAAACACTAGAGAAGAAATGAATAATTGCAAGGTGCTGCTCAAAGTTGATTTTCTCTTGTGGTTTGAGCTTTACCATCATCAATATTGAAGATTTAGAAAGCAAATGGACCTGTGAAGCTTATGAACATCATGCAGTATCTACAGATGTTGATTTAAAGTTGTACACTGAGACATATATGCTATCAACCAATGTTACTTCAATAAAAAAAAAGTAATGCTAAATCCTCATTTCCCTTTCATTTGATAGTAACTTTAAATGTATTTAATGAGATATCCTAGTATTATCCCTAAACAACAGTAGCATTGCTACTTTTTTAAAAATAAATACCACCTTCTTTTATTTCTATTTTATTTTTTTAAGATTTATTTTATTTATGCATACAAGAACTGGGGTACAGGCCAGAGGCATAGGGGTGAGAGGGTTCACTAGAGACAGAGAGACAGAGCAGGGAACAGAACAGGCCGACTGACTGAAATACACTGCTGAGGGGAGCAAAGGGCGAGACAGGAGAGGTCTGCTGTGCCATGTGGGTAGCTCCCTGGCCGGGGATCGAACTCGTGCTGCAGTGGCTGTGGAAACCTTCATAGGTTGCGTCTTAACCCCTGTGCCACCAGGGAAGTCCCCTGCATTGCTACTTTTTGAAAAATGTTTTGATGTTATGTATGTATTGACTTGCTATTTTGAAAGTTAGTAGCTATATGTGTTTTGATGTCCACCAAACACAAAGGTAATCTTTTTGTCCTTTTGTTACAGGACAGGGAGAGGGGCAGCCTAAACCCCACAAACATGCCTATTCTAAATGGGTTCTGCCATCCGCCACATCAACACAAAACATATGAGCCTTTAATGGGAAGGAACTTTAATACAAGGAAACAAGACAGAAAGGCAAAAAATCTAGTTTCTAAATCAAGCACCCAAAGTTACCCGTCCCCTTGTGGGTAAAACTCCTTCCAAATAGGATTGGCCCAGAGCAAGACCCCAAAGCTTGCCACAAGTCTCAAGCATCTTCAAGTGGGGACCCACAAAAAAGGGTCAAAAACAACCAGACAAGCCCGAAAGAAAAAGAACAAAATCAAAATCAAATAAAAGCCACCATGGTCACCTCTCCTCGGGTCTCACCCACATCTGTGTCACCCAGTCCACGACCAAAAGACAAGCGCAGTTTCTTCACATGTCTCTTGGCCCCATGTGCCTCCTCCAGGTCTCCTTCTGGTTCTCCATCCTGTTTCCTTCCTTCCTCCGTCTCCTCTGCAGCTTCTTCTCTTCCTGCTCAGCAACACCCTCCATTTGGGTGGGGCAGGGAACCTGGAACCTCCACCTTTCCTGGGGACCGCCCTGTTACACTTTCACCTCCCAAAATTATCATATAATTAATGCGATAATGTGTGTGAATGTACTTCAACACAGGTAAATTAGTTGTGCTTTTTTAAATTATAATATTATATACAAATAAGCATGTTTTATAGTATCATAATATTTGTTTTTCCTGGCATTGCCATGCTTATGTGTATTTGTCCCTCTCTTTCTCCCATTTTTGGCATATTTTAATCACCAGGACTGTTATGTCCAAGCACACTGAGCATTTGAGAATTTCATGATCTCAGAGACATCTTCTGTCCTGCCCATCCATATTGCAGAGTTGTCTTCTTCATATTTTATCCAGTTATTGTAAAATTACCCTTCTTCATGCTCCTGTCTCTTCCATGTGTTTCTCATTTCACCTTATATCTCTTCTCTTTCTTGTATTTTCTTATCTTGTTTTTCTCTCTCTCTCTTTTCCCCCTTTCAGTGGTTAATGGCTGCCAGCAATTTTCTGAGAAAGGATGAGTAGGTATAGCTCTGAGATGCTGACTGCTATGGGCAGCTCTGAATCATCTTCCTCCCATGCAGAGGACTTATCCACAGCCATACATGGAGCAGTTCCCTCACAGAGAAATTTGGAAACTAGCTGAGTCCAACTCACTGGGGGACTAAGAAAAAAAAACACAGTAAAACAGGTAGAATAGGCTGAGACTGTCCATAAACCACACTCCCTGTAGGGCACCAGGCAATCAGGAGGGAACTCCCAATTCCCAGCTTTTACCTAAAGAATGAAGGGTTTGGATGACACAGCTAGTGTCCCAACTTTTATGGTCATCACCTTTTGGAAGCCCAAATCACCGGGCTCTAGATAAACAGAATTTGCATTCATGAGTCCCACAGGATTAGGGCAAATGAAAGAGGAATATATTGTCAGAGAAACAGTGTCAGGTACCACTCCAGGGCAGGAGAGTGATGTGGGTATCCTCCCAGTGCTTAACTCAGAGGGAGCAAGCAAAAATACCCTTCTCCCAGTTTTCCCTCCAAGAGGTTTAATTGTTTATCTTGAAAGCTATTGCCTGAGGGTCCAGCTTCTAGCTTGCACTATTCTAGGTGCTAACAATAACCTCTCTGGAGCTGAAAAGCACCCAGGGGCACTTGCCTCACTCAGTCCCTCTGACTTGCTTCAACTATAACACCAGTGTTCAGTTTCTTCCTGAAAAAGAGCTTGCTGGTACATCTGATATCCCAATTTTTGCAATTTCCACACAATGAGTTGGCTTAATCACCTAGCTCTAGGAACATGTGGAGATGAGCATTCACAAGTTCCCCAGAATCACACAAAACAAAGAAGTGGCTGTGTTTGGGGGTGCAAGCATAACAAGCAACTATTTCCTTTATCTCAGCAAATCAATTTTTGATAAAGAAAAAAGAACATACTGTGGGGGAGGGGTTAATTATGTTGGAAAAAAATGGATATCCACATATAAAAGCATGAAACTGGACTCTTATTTAATGCAATCCCCAAAGGTCAGTTTAAAATGATAAAAATTTGAATATAAGACCTGAAATTATAATAATCCTAGAAGAAATTATTGGGTCATCTTCTTGATATTGGTCTTCGTGATGAATTACTGTATTTGAGATCAAAATTAAAGGCAATCAAAGCAAAACTAGACAAATTACAATATATCAACCTAAAAAAATTGTATTTCACAAAGGAAACCATCAACTAGATTGAAAAAAAAAACAATATTCAATGGGAAAAATATTTGTAACTATGCAAAGAGCATTAATTCCCTACATCCTCTCCATATTTTGTTATCTCTAGTCTGTTGGTAACAGCCATCCTACACATATGGATCGTATCTCACTGTGGTTTTAATTTGCATTTCCCTGATGATCAATGATGTTGAGTACCTTTTTATGTCATTTTATATAATCTTTGGAAAAATGACATTCAGGTACTCTGCTTATCCTCGCTCTCTCTCTCCCACCCACCTCTCTCTCTCATCTCTCAATATATAATGCAACAGACAATGATACAGTTAGAGATTATAGGGTTTATAGAGTAAGAACTTGGCTCTGCAGTCAGGAGTTTTTGATCCGAATCTTTGTTTCATAATTTGCTTCGTTGTATGAGGCTAGCAGATTATTTAACCCAATAATCTCAATTATTCCCCTGGGAAATGTGGATAATATCATTATCTTCTTCTAGAACTACTGCAAGGTTTACAGATAAAACAGAATTATATATAAAGTATGTAGCACAGTGCTAAGCAAAAAGCCAAAGTGTACTGTGCTATTACCATTTATCAAAACAGTAATAATCAGAGATTAGTATACTCGCACAAAAATATGAATTTTTTTTTTTTTATTCTCATTACTATTTTGCAAAGAGTTTGAGTTTATAACCATAACTTAGCCAGGTAATATTAAAGCTTGAAAAACATGGTAACCTTATTTGAAACACTATTGTGAGTATGATTTTATTATTAGCATTAAGTGAATCAAAGTGCTTTTCTGTATTTTATGTGAAATAAAATGAAAGGAATAAATCATCTACCATGTTTGAAATAAATATGTACACAATGAAAACTACCTTAGACATATATTTCAAGCAAACTGTAGAATTTCATGACTAACATCACATGAAAAAAAAACAACTATGAAACTGTTTTTTAACTACCCATCATTAGATAGTTCTTTTTCGAGGAAATTGAAGACTGACAACCTTGGTTCCATCTGGAAACATCTAACATCTGTGATTGTAAACATCAAAACACAGCTGTTGCAGTTCTGAGTAAGCACTCCAACTTATTTATTTTTGACTTAAAAAAATCTTTAGTTTTCATCAAACATCACAGTTGTTAAGCCATTTTCTTAGAGCAGGAGGAAAAACAATTCAAAGAAATCACTATATCAAACATTTAAGAACAATATCTTGTATTTCATTTAGAAGAGACAAAATCTCATGTCAATTAAAAAAAGATGTGTGTTGTGGATACGCCTGTTTTTATGACCCAAAAAATTTAAAGCTATAAGGATGTTAGGGATATTTGAGTGTATTTTACGGTATGAATATTACAGAAAGTTTCAATGGGTGTAAAGTTACTCAAGGTAACACAGGTGGTTACTACATAAGGAATAGAAGAACCTTATTCTAGTGTTTTGCAGGTAACTACACATGGGTATTTCACGCTAATTTTTAGTAAGGATTTTTATTAAAAATTAGAGTGGGCCTCCCCTGGTGGTGCAGCTGTTGAGCGCTGGGCTGCAAAGCTGCCCACAGCCTCTGCAGTGCCGTGGGTTCAATCCCAGGCCGCCGGGGAGGGTCCTACATGGCGTGACAGACCTCTCCTGCCACGCCTGTGGCTCCCCTCAGCAGTGTATTTCATCAGTCTACCTGTTCTGTTCCCTGCTCTGGCTCTGGTGACCTTTCTCACCCTCCTGCGCTTCAGACTGTACCCAGTGCTGTATAAATAAATAAATAAATAAATCTTAAAAAAAATAAAAATAAAAATTAGAGTGCATTTTTTTTTTTGGTTGTACGTAGTTCTAAAGATGACTTCGCATAAAAAAATAATATGTTGGGCCTTCCTGGTGGTGCAAGGTGTTAAGACGCAACCTATGAAGCTATCTGCAGTCACTGTAACACAAGATCCACCCCAGGCAAAGGGAGCTACACACATGATGCAGCAGACCTCTCCTGCCTTGCCCGCTGCTCCCCTCAGCAGTGTATTTCAGTCGGTCTGCCTGTTCTGCTCCCGAATCTGTCTCTGGTGAATCCTCTCACCCCTCGCATCTCTGGCCTGTACCCCAGCTCTTGTATGCATACATAAATAAATCTTTAAAAAAATTCTAAACCTATAATTTTTTTAGTTGTATATAATTCTAAAGATGACTTCACATAAAGAATAATATGCTGGGCCACCCTGATGGCGCAAGGGGTTAAGATGCAACCTATGAAGCTATCCACAGTCACTGTAGCACAAGTTCCCCTTAGCTTTGCTTATGTAGGGCCATAATTTGGTTCTTTGTTCTAAAATACCAATGGATTAAAATTATCTTATTTTTTGCATTTTTAAGAATTCATATTGGAAGGCATTGAATTTTGTTGGCCTATTTGGGTAATTTAATATCAATTAAACTCTGACGCTAAAGAGAAATAATCAGTTTTTTGTCCTAGGACTTTGAGAATTTAACCCCTAAACTCTGTTTAATAGATGAAATAGTTGTGTAAGAGACTAACAAAATATAAAGTTGTAAAACATATCCTTCACTCTAGTTATATATTTTAATTGAAAAATATGTTTGTTTTATTGGAAAATAAAAACAAATCTTATTTTCATAGATTAAATTTCAATATTGAAAATTTATTATTGATTTATCTTTCTCCTTCTAAGCTTATTATATAGATTTTTAAAAATAGAAAATGAAGGATTAGTTTTCTCTTGTCCAAATTATAATGTTTGCTTTACAAAGAATTCACCTTAGAATTCACTAGAAGAAATGATATGGCCTTTAATTTAATCTCTGTGGTGATTTAATAATATGTAATATGGTCTCTCATTTTATACACAATAGAACAGTGATGTGTGAAAAGAAACTGATGTTGGATATTAAAGAACAATCCATGATATACTTTGCAAAGAAGGGAAATGATACTTATTTAGTACTTACACTGTGCCACATAAACAGTTATTGTTTACTCACTTTTTCAGTGAAGAATACTAAAATCCAAGGAATACAACTATTCCAAGGTCACTAAGACTACCTGAGATGAATGTATTTTTCCAATCATCTGTTACTTGTTGAAGTCTGTCTACTATACCCTTTAATTTCACCATAATGGGTAATGTTATTTTCTTTCTTTTTTTAAAAAAAGATTTATTTATTTATGCATACAAGAACTGGGGTACAGGCCAGAGGTGGGGGGAGAGGATTCACCAGAGACAAAGTGGGGAACAGAACAGGCAGATTAACTGAAATACACTGCTGAGGGGAGCAGCAGAAGAGCCAGGAGAGGTCTGCTGCACCATGTGGGTTGCTCCCTGGCCAGGGATCAACTCATGCTGCAGTGGCTGTGGATAGCTTCATAGGTTGCATCTTAACCCCTTGCACCACCAGGGAAGCCCAGGTAATGTTATTTTCTAACATATACCACAGGGGATGATCATGAGTATAATTTTTAGGCATACAATAGACTGACACTGCCAGTAGGTGGTATCAGGATGTGGAAAATATGGTACTGATGAAGATAGATTACAGATTTCAAATTCTGAATTTGGATGATGTACCTTAGGAGTAATAAGAAAATTTGATTTAAATTATAAAAAAAAGAAAGAAAATTGGTACTGACCTTGGGATTTAAGTTTCTAATTTATTCCTATTCAGATGAAAACAGATTATTTTATTTTATTTATTTTTAAAAATATTTATTTTTATTTATGCATACAAGAACTGGAGTACAGACCCGGGGGGGGGGAATGGGTGGGTGAGAAGATTCACCAGAGACAGAGTGGGGGACAGAAGAGGCAGATTGACCAAAGTACACTGCTGAGGGGAGCAGCGGGTGAGTCAGAGTGGTCTGCTGTGCCATGTGGGTTGCTCCCTGGCCAGCCAGGGATCGAACTCATGCTGCAGTGGCTGTGGGCATAGGCTGCTTCATAGGTTGCATCTTTTTTTTTTTTTTAAGATTCATTTATTTATTTATAGAAGCACTGGGTACAGTTAGAAATGCGGGAGGGTGAGGGAATTCATCAGAGCTAGAATGGGGAACAGAACAGGCAGACTGCCTGAAATACATTGCTGAGGGAAGCAGGGGCAAGACAGGAGAGGTCTGCTGAGCCATGTGGGTTGTTCCCTGGTGGGCCAGGGATTGAATTCATGCTGCAGAGTGCTGTGCTCAACCCCTTGCACCACCAGGTAGGCCCAGAAAACAGATTGGTTTAATAGCTAAGATAATAACTATTAAAATATTCAAATCTAAAACCAGGGTTATTTTGTCCTCATTAAGTTCTAGTTTCACCATGTACTACCTAAAATTCTCAGAATAATGTCTGACGAAGAAAGGTTTACCAGTGGGCCTCCCAGGTGGCACAGCGGTTGAGCGCTGGGTTGCGAAGCTGCCCCATGGCCTCTGCGGCACAGGTTCGATCCCCGGCTGCTCCCCGGCCACCGGAGGAGGGTCCCACATGGCGCGCAGACCTCTGCTGCCGCCCGCTGCTCCCCTCAGCAGTGTACTTCGGTCCTTCTGCCTGCTCTGCTCCCCGCTCTGGCTCTGGTGAATTCTCTCACCCTCCCGTGCTTCTGACTGTACCCAGTGCAAGTATAAACAAAACAAACAAACAAACAAACAAATAAATATATAAAAACATGCCTCCAAAAAGAAAAAAAAAAAAAAGGTTTACGGGTAATTATCATGAAGAACTTTAAAACCATGTTTGTTGAATGGTGAAAACTATATACATGTTTTCCATGATTTTTACTTCATTTTAAAAATTTATTAAACAACCCCCCATACTGGTTCTTAGATGGAAGAAATATTATCATGATTCTACAAATGAGAGAACTTGATTGTAATATTGACTTGACTTGAAGAACAAAGGATAAACAGCAAAATGTCTGGTATGAAAGAGTGAATACAACAAGGTAGTAACAAAGTATATCAAAAGCCACAGATTTGTAACAAAGAGTATATGCAATAAAAAGAAGCTCTAAGAAAAAGCATGCAATAAGTTTTAGGTACACATTAGAAGCATTAAGAGTAATTTATATATACTAATTTTGAGAGAAGATTTCTTATCAATAAAACCAAAAATAAACATTTGATAATTTTCAGGTTATAAAGTTTGAGAGTTTAGAAATTTAGGAGGAAGGTTGAATTCAAAAGAGTTAGATGTAGAAAAAGAAGAGGAACATGGAAAAGATTTGTAGATCTGGAATACTGAAGAGATTTTACTATCCATATGGATATTTCTGAATCTTAGTACCTCTGGTGAAATGTTATCCATGAAAAATTATTAAAATGTGAATGAAGTTATAATCAGAATTCTTCATTGACATGTGCATATTTTATGCACAAATTAAATTTTGATAAAATGCATAGTCAATTTCAGTTACATCAAGAACAGTGAAAGTTTTAGGATGTTATCCTACTTGTAAGCTATTGTGAAACAGCTACAGTCCATGGGTGCTTATGAAACTCTTGAGTCAAAGATGAAAGAATTATTCACAGAAAAGGCAGTAGTCAGGGTATCCGAATAAATTCCTATGTTATTCTGCTCCAGTGGCCATGGCGATTCAATGGTCCTCTCAAAGAAGGCCACACACAATAAGTTGCAGAATAACAGAGAAACATAGGGTCAGAGAACCGGTACTAAGCAAGAAACAAATAAGCCAATTTACCTTCCCTGGAGACCAAATGGCTACATAAGTCACACTACATTTGTCTTGACCTACTAGCTGCCTTTATGACTAGCTTATAAGCTGCTCAATTTTATAAACCTGGCTTTCTGGTGTTCTCATCAAGAATGGGTTGAAATGCTTAGGCCTATGGTGAAATGTCTCTAAAGAAATCATGTTCATTTTAATGGCATTTTTCAAAGAACTGGAGAACACACTACTGAAATTCATAAGGAATTATGAAAGACCCAAAATAGCAAAAACAATCCTGACAAAAAAATAAAAAAAGAGAGAATGAAGTCTCTTCCAGACATCAAATTATATTATAAAGCCATAATATTAAAACAGCCTGGTACTGGAATTAAAACTGATACATAGACCAATGGACTAGAATTGAGAGGTCAGAAATAAATCCACACCTACATGGACAGTTAATCTAGGACAAAGGAGGCAGTAACATACACTGGGACAAGGGTAGCTACTTCAATAAATAGTGGTGGGAAAACTTGACACCTGCATGCAAAAGAATGAAACTAAATCACTATCTCATACCATACACAAAAATCAATTCAAAATGGATCAGACTTGGATGTAAAACCTGAACCCATAAATAAACAGAGGAAAGCAGATAAAACATTTCACATTTCAACACCTGTCAAACACACAAACTTATTGCAATTTTTAAGCTCTATTTATTGTATTTCCCCAACTCTTTAGACCTGCTCCTCCATCAAAAAATAATCACTAACTAAGCCTTTGCTTTGAGCAAAAGTTCGTGTGTTTCAAGGGCATTGAAATGGGTCTAGACAGTAATGATGACAGAATAAATCATTGCACAGAAATCTGTTAAGCAATCAAATCCTTTAAGAGTAAGATGGTTCTGCTGGGTATCCCTAACATTTCTCCCCTGGTGGACTCATTTACCTAATTACAGAATAACAATATTTATATTATAATATTTAAGAAATATTTCTTTGTTGTAATTGTTATAAAACAAGTGTTTTCATATTATTCTGTTAAATTTATGCTAATAGCTGGTATTTATTAATATGAATTATTTTATTAGCATATTTATTAAAGGGACATTTATGATACTAATATTTTCAGTACTTTTATATTATTAAATTATTACCTGTTTATATGATAATTATTCTTATATGACATATAGTATATATCTGAATTTCATTAGATAAAATATTAAATTATAATTTATCACATTAGTAAGAAAAATTATTAAAAAGAGTTGTGCTATTGTTTATTTAACATGTCAAAAGATTTAGAGAAAAATGGATTATCTGTATGTAACTTTAAAAAAATTAACATTTTAGAATCATGTCATTTTCTTACTATTTATTTAAAAATAAAACAAAGGTATAGGACAGAAATATTGTGTTTATTTGTGGAGATACATCTTAGATGCAATTGTATCAGAACAGTGATTCTCTGACTGCAAACATAATGAGTTCTGATTCATACTTATTTCAGAAATCACTAAAATTATTGCTATATAAAATGGAGAAAACAATCAGAGATTTTTGGGATTAAAAGTACTGACACACTATATTAGAATATTTAATTTAATTTCATAGAAATGAACATGAAACACTTTTAAAGTAAAAAACTACAACTTACAGAAATGAAGTGCTGATTAACTTAACTTGATTTTTGGCATATATATATATATATATATATAATATATATGACAAAGATATTCTTGTATGTGTTGGTAGAATTTTGATGGGTTCCAGATTTCTTGCTAAGAAATCTGCTAATATTTACTAAATATTTAATTATATTCATTTAATAATACCATTACACACACATATATATTCTATGACCCAGAAATCCTACACATGGGATATATCACATTGAAAGAAAAACTGCTGTGCAGGGATCCATGGAGAAAGATATTTATGAAGCACTATTTCAAGTCTCTAAAAACTGAAAAGTATCTCTCTTCCACTATCAAGCTTGAGAATGTAGCAATAGATATTCTAGAGATTATCTTTTCTTCACTATCTCATTTTAAACTTAAAAAAAAAATGAAGCTGAGATATTAAAGGCACACAGCTGGCAATTTGCTCAGTCATCTGGAATAGAAATCCACTGACTTAGTTTCATTTTTACTGACAAGGAATTTATGTACTGACATAAAATTCTCCTTTAAAAAATTAATCCCCGAAGGTCGATGAAACATATACACTAAGGGCGTCTATCAGCATGCTTTACAAGGATACTGGAAGACATGGGATGGGCCACACCGCTTGATCTAGCTGAAAAAGGTACTGACTTTCCATACTGCTTTATTCAAATGCATGAAACCTACTTTCTGAAGAGTGTGAATTAAAAAAAAATTAAATGGACATTTCATTATAAAAATTATATAGTCTTAATTATGAAATTTGAAAAATACAAACATGTTGTTGATCAGGGATAACTTCAAAGATAATTACTGCTAAAAAGATGGTAATGTTTGCGTGTGATTGCTTTTTCTTAAATGGACTCATGTGCTATCCAAGATTTTTGTTCAACCCTGAAGACTTTTGCACTCTCAAAATACTTTCAAGGTTTATATTAATAGTTACATGGTATCTTTTCAAATAGCTGAAGCTTATTTGATTATTAATATACCATCCATATTTTGATTGCAGACTGTTCTCAGAGCAATTGTATCAAGAAAACATTGTGTCATTACTTTTGCCAGCATGTATTCACAGAAGCGTAATTTATGATGAGAAATTTGGGCTTGCATAGGTTGGTTTTGTTCAGTTTTTGTTAGTTTTAGTTTTCAAATTATCTAGGCTGTATATACAAATTTATTTTCCAACAACTTCAAAAGTATTTGGTTAGCCTTAAATAATCAAATCCTGCCTATTAAGTAAAAATGCATTAATAATTTGATAAATGAACTGTGATAAATCATTCTTTTGCATGTCTTACATTATTATTTTTAGCAACCATTTAAAGTCTTACAATATTTTTCCTTTCTGATTTTTAATCTTTAGATATTTTTTTATTTCTACATGGTTCCATCTGAGAGATCAATGAAGATTTTTTTTCCATTATTTATTATCTTGTTTTCCCTATAGTCAATGCACTGCTTTATGTTTTTATGAACATTGGTTTCAACCTCTTCCATTCATTTCACTGTTTATTTTCTACTGGCTTGAGAAGACTACTTGAATTGCTACTCATGATTTAACTATAAAGCAAAAGATTACCCTATGTTTCACTAGCTTTGGCCACACCCTCTGTATTTCGATATAGTGCTGTGTGTATCTAACCATTTCCTTTTTTTTAATTTCCTGCATAAAATAAAAGTCAAGTAATATAAAATGGCCATGTTCTCATATAATATTATGCCTCATGCAAAACTTTTGGTATGGTTTGCTTGGTATACACATAGCCATAGTTTGCATTACATTTGTTACTTTTGTAAATTATTTCTGATTATATATCAAACTTATCAATTTTATTAGTCCATGCTCATTGCTGGAAAAATAAACCATTTTAGGCATTTTATGTAGGGAGGGCAGTAATAACCATGATTCAATGCTCACTTGGTGAATCAGGGATACCTGTAGGTGCCTTGTGGACCATGTGAACATCTTGATGTGATTACTGATATATGACTCAGATTAAGAACCCCTCTGGGAATCTGGGAAAGGGAAGTCACATCACCCCGTGGGCAGTGCTTCTTCCACTGAGAGTAGGGGTGTGAGTACTGTCCACACTGAGTACAGTTTGGTTTGCCAGTAAGGCTAAATGAAAAATATTTTCCTCTTTCCATATATTCTCTCTCAAAACAAAGATGTGTATAATAGATTAATCAAACCAAACTCTTTATTTACCTCCTCATAATGAAACTTGAGGAAATAAAGAACAGAGCACATTTTCTGCATTTGTCAATACTTCTCACCACTCAAGGAGGAAGTAACAATCATTTCATCTTTCCTTAAAGATTAAAAACCTGTGATTTTAGGGAAGCTGGGCTGACTGTGTAGAATTGAGCCCTACCCTTTTGTCAGTCTGCCACCTAACAATCTCTCTGACTGAGCTATTTATAGAAATTTGAGTAGTCTGTGTTATGTGTTTGCCTGTATGTTTGCCTGTGTGTGTGTGTGATTTTTTTTAGACAAAATAAGAATCAACTAGCCAAAACCAACTAGTATATTGAAGTGTGATATAATAAATATATGATATACATATATAAATAAGAGGTTTCCTTTACATTTTTCTATCAATAAACAATGATCCCAGTAAAAACAAAAAACAAAACCTTATCTGTAATGGAGATGTGCTTATTTAAACCAAGAAATATAACCGTCCATAATATGTAATGGGGAGAGGGAAAGAGGACATAGGCAAACTGGCACAAGGATAAATGAGTACAAGTGAGAGAGAGGATTTGAAAAAAAAATATTAAACAATTTCAATTAAGCCATGGATATGCAAATGTTAAACATTTTTATCTTTGAATTCTACCTATGCATTCCTCTCACTTTATTACTTTAAATACTATATGAAAAAGGGACTATTTAAATATTCATTTACTATATCACATTTGTGAATCAAGAAATTATTTTTAAGCAGGAAACAAGTAATATTCTCAAAGTCTGATGTTGTGCACATTATATTTTAGCAACATGATATAATTTAAAGTTAAATAAGCATTTCAAAATGATATGTGCTTAATTTGTAATAAGTGAGTGAGAGAGAGAGAGCATGAAACTTAAAGTGTTAAAAATGCCTATGCGGTTAATGAAGTTTTGCCTGGATAGTAGAATTATGGATTATAATTTCATATTCATCAGAAATGTAGATAAAACTTAAATTAATAAAGCATTCAAACTAATTTTCTATTTCTACTAAATCAAATTCTCATAAAATATTGTTATACAAGATTCAAAATCAGCTGCAATTTTTTATTTTACTCAAGTGAAAATATCAAAGAATTTCTAAAAAAGAAAAATCTGAAAGTTGCACTGAATTAATAAGTTTTGAATATTGTAGAGAGACATTATTCACGGCTCAATTTTCTCTGTTGAATTTGAACTTATAATTATCCTATTTTCTTATCTCCTATTCTCTCTCATCACACACACACACACACACACACACACACTCACACATTATTTCAAGAAAATTCCTGACCTTCATTCATTCTGATTACCTATTTGCCTCAAAATGGACTTGGGGTTGGATGCTTATCTGAGATATTCCTTCTGGCTTGTATATTTCAATTCCTTATTTCACAGTGAATATCTCTCCACAATTCATGAGTATATGCATCATGCATTCTATAAACATTTCTAGATATGGACTATTAATACCTGCAGAAACCTGTGCCATTGATAGTTAGCTGGAATCATAATAAGATAAATTATTTTAACGAGATTTATAGTATTCTCAGTGAAAAACTGAGTATAGATCAGCTAAAGATGGAGTCATTGAACCACCTGTCCATGAGTGAATGAAAAAATGCCAGATTCTATAATCATGACATATGTAGGAAAAAACATACAAAAGTATTTAATATTTGTGATAAATGATTTTTATAAAACAATAGGGAAGAGGTAAACTTAACTTGAACTATGTCAATTGTTTTGTTAAAATACAGAAAAATATATTTGTGATATGATTACTATCATTTATATGTAAGTAATCAGTGATCCTTAAAATGTCTAAATTAATCTGTAGTCAAATGATAAGCCACATTTCAACAAATTAATATTTACAGTTAACTTTGGTATTTAACTGAGAGCAAATATAACATCAAAACTAAAATATATAAATTTTCTGTGTTCTGATCAAGAGGAAAAAGGCAAACATCCATGATTTAATATTGGTCCTGTAGAAGGATCAAGGGATGGATATATAAATTGAATGTCCATGAGAGGTAGAGAAAAACAATATAGGTATGACAAAAGGAGATAGGAAAGAGAGTTTAAACCATCTTGGATGTTAAGAAAACTCCTGGACAGTTTGGTGTTTACAAATGCTAGTGTATAAATTTGATTTACATAAAGTAATTTCCCAGGAGTTTGTACATCCTAGACCAGCAAGGTCATTGAGTTGAACAAGATATTTAGTCTGTTAAGTTACAGGCAGTATTTTACAGTAATTTGTTTCCATGGAGCTGTACAAAGCAAGGACAAAATCCTGAGTGGCATAAATTTCAGTACTATGCAAAGTAAGAACTGCCTGCACTTAATAATATTACAATTCAATATTTTTATTATATAAAATGATATTATAGTCAGCAATTTCCCTCTAGTTTGTTAGAATCAATATATTTTGTGTGTAGAGTGTATGTTTACTTTTATGGACTCAAGGACTACATTGTCCAAAAATAACACTCTGGAAATTACTTTCTTAAGAAAATTATCATTATGCTCTCTAGCTGGCTATTATTCTGAAGAACATTATGCAGAAAATTGTCCTATCCATTTTGTGGATATTATGAATAATTGGAATCTAACCAACAATAACAATGATTTCCATAGAAATTTTGTGTAATAGCCTGGTAAGAACTAAATTGACCCACTTTCATTTTGTCATGTGTGGTCAATGCCTTCCAGTGTTCTGTATTAGCAAATTTTAATAAGGCTGAATGTGATGCTGTGCTGCAATATTCAACTAACTCATAGGGCATTTTAAACATAGTCTGGCTTAATATCATTTAACACAGCAGCCAATATTCTACAAGTGCTGTGCCAGAGAACTTTCCCTCATCCAGGATCTTATCACCAGATGGTATTCATCCTACCATATGCTGCAATGCCTAGATAGGCATAATGATGCAATGCCTGCTACTTAATTCAATAGTGAAATTGTGTGACTAAATGCATGCTGAGGGTAAATGATTGAAGCAATGAATATGGAAAATGTAATGAAATCAATGGAAATATAATTCTAGTAAATTCTCTACTTTATGCTGCTCTATATTAGAGAAACAAGACTGGAAACATATTTGGGATCAGCAGAGAATATTCTGTGTATTGTTTACTTTTACAACATTACATACAACTTTTAAATACTTGGCGGCTAAAATTTTCAATTTAAAACATGAAGACAATATAGATTATGACTACCCAGAATATTGCTTAATACTTTGAAAGTTACTGAGATTTTGTCAGCATCACTCTGATGCCAAAACCAGTTAAAAACAACATAAAACAGAAAAATGCCCAATATATGTGGTAAGCATAGATGAAGAAATTCTCAATAAAATGCTATCAAACTGAATTCAGCAGCACAATTAAAGGTTCATACACAAAGACCTATAGGTGGTATTTATCTTTGGGAAGCAAGAGTGTTTCAAATAATGCAAATCAATCAAGTCCTTTAAAAGGTAAAAGAAAAAACACAATCTTTTCACAGGAAAAGCACTTGAAAACATTCCACATTCATTCATGATTAAAATTCTCAACAATAGAACAATAGAAGGAAATGACCCCACCACAATAAAAAACACAGTTAACATAACAATTGGGAAAACTTGGAAAGTTTTCCCCCTTAATATCTGCCAGAAGGCATGAATGCTTACAAGTGGTAGATTTTAGTTATAGCAATTAAACAAGCAAAGAAGTCATCCAACTCAGACAGGAAGAAGTAAAATGATCTCCTTTTTTGCAGACTACACAATTTATATTTTTTTAAAAAATAAATGTACAACAAAAAAGAACTATGAGAACTTAAAAATTACTTCTGTCAGGTTGCAGATTACAAAATGGATGCAGAAATCAATAATTTGTGAGTATGTGGGGAAAAGGAAACCCTGTACACTCTTGGGGAAATATAAACTGTTGCAGTCATGGAAAGTAGTTTGGGAATTCCTCAAAAAGTAAAATTAGGGGTCTCCCCAGTGGCTCAGCGGTTGAGCACTGGGTTGTGAAGCTGCTGGCAGCCTCTGCAGTGCAGGTTCGATTCCCAGCCACCAGGTGAGGGTCCCACATGGCGCGCAGACCTCTCCTGCCGCCCGCTGCTCCCCTCAGGAGTATGCTTCTGTCCTTCTGCCTGCTCTGCTCCCTGCTCTGGCTCTGGTGAATTCTCTCACCCTCCCACGCTTCTGACTGTACCCAGTGCTTGTATAAATAAATAAATAAATAAATCTTAAAAAAAAAAAGTAAAATTAGAACTGCCGTATGATTTATCAATTCCACTTCTGAATGTATATTCAAATTGAAGAAAATCAGAATTGCAGATTTAATGCAGTTCCATGTTCATTTCAGCATGTTTTCACAATGGTCAAGATAGTAATGTAACGTAGATGTTTTTCAACAGATGAATGGATAGAAAATGTGATACACTCACACACACACACACACTCAATGGAATATTAGTAATTTTTTTTAAAAGAAAGAAATCCTGCCATTCATGATCACACAAGTATACCTGGAAGGCATTATACTAAGTGAAATAAATCAGATGCAGAAATAAAAAGACTGCCTAATTGCAACTGCATATGGAATCAAAACATATCAGACTCATAGAAAGAAATAGCAAAATGGTATCTACTGGGGTTGGGAGGAGGGTCCTATGAGGAAATGTTGGTCAATGTATACAAAGTTTCAGTTGTACAAGATTAATAAATTCTGGAATCTAATGTAAGATAGTGTGACTATAGTTTCCAATATTGTACTATGTACTTGAAATTTGTTAAGGGGTTAGGTTATAAGTGTTCACACCAAAAAAGTTACGTGAATTTAAGGCTATGTTAATTAACTTGATTGTGAATACTTCAATTTATAAGTGTATATAAATACTTCAAATAAATGTATATAAATAGTTCAATTTATCTAATCATCAATTTGTATACCTTAAAATATGCAATTTTTACTGGTTACATGAATTTAATAAAATGGAAAAAAATCAAATAAAAATATTGTTCAATTATTAAACAAATGTATATTCTAATTTTGATCAATTATCATTACCTATTTTACCAATATATGATTAATGAGATCTTGAAACTATCCCATAATAATGATTGTTGTTTTATATAGGTGAATACTTTATCAATTTATGGTTCTGTAAAATCACATTTTCAGAAACCTTCAACCATATTGCATGCTTTCATTTTTTCCAGTACTATTTGTTGAAGAAATGACAAGCTTATGATTATCATGTAAATTAGATGCAAAATCAGTACACTGTTTATGCCCTTTTAAAAATCTTAAATGTGCTTTTCAGCAAGAGAAAGTTTGTCAAAGTGAACATGATACTCTTTCAACAATGATAGCTAATTACAAGCAGTGAGACATTAATATCAAATATTCAAAGGAGATTTCTCACAGCTGCCAAGTTAATCTCTTCTAACTAAAGTTCTGTTCATGCTACTTACTCTCTTGCTCAATAACCATCATTTGTTCCTCTGTTGCTTACCCAATTAATTAAAATTGATGCATTTTGATACTCAAGAGTGGACATACAATATGCATTCAATCTGCTACTCTAGTGTTCTCTACCATAGTTTCCATAAATTGTATATATTTTCATCTAAACTAGGGTACATATCTGCTATCATCTATAAATACTCTGTACTTTCCTACATTTGAGTTTCATTATGCTTTTCTACCACTTTCAATTGGAACTTGTCATGCCAGGAATCACTTCAAAAACACTTCCTCTAAGAATATCTGAAATATCTCTTCCTTCAGAATATCTTGGATTATCTAAACCACATGATGTCACTTCCTTTTAAAGAAATTTGACTACGATTTAATGAACAGGATTTAATTTATATTATATTTAATGCTATAATCTTTTTTTTCTTAAGAAACTGTCTTAATAGCTGGTGCTAAAGTAATTGGCACTATATAAATCTATCTGGAATTTCTCCTATAACTTTCTGCTGTAACTCAACTGTGTTGTGATCATGGGACTTGACAAGCTTGCTACATATTTGGTGAATTTAATCTTTCTCTCTTATTCTCTCTTTCTTTCTTGTTCTCTGCCTCCCTCCCTCTTATCTATCTCCTTCTGTCTCTCTTCCTTCCCCCCTTACCAGGGTTTGAAGATAAATACTCAAGTCTGCCATCATCATGGAAGGCTTCTTCCTTTCCCACGTTTTACAACTATTATCTTCCATCCAACCATAGATTCTTCCTTGATTTACAAATCAAATGATACTTCTATATCATCGCCTGGAATTATTATGGTCTGATATAATCTCATGACTCAAACTCAACCTGAATTAGATAAATGCATTCTATTATCTGATTTATGAATTTGATCTATTGTACTTGAAAAGAATGAGGAGTATCATATATGCATAAAACATATATAGTTTGTTTTATCATTTGTTACCATAAAATATAACAATATACTATAAAAGTTACAATTTGTCAAACTTACAGACACAAACACAAATTGTATATTGTACCATTAAAAGTTGAGAATAATAATAAGGTAATAATAATATAATAATAAGGTAAACGAATCAATGTAAGGATGTGATATTGTAATTAAACAGCATAAAATACACAACAGCACATACTCTACTACTGTAATAATTTCACAGCCACTTTCTGTTGCATAGTGATTAACTCAAGTTTTGTAAATATTTGCAACGAAAGTCATGTGATATTCATCATCTCCCCATGAGTAGTTCACCTCCCCATTACTTGAATATGGCAGTAAGGTGAACTCTTATGGACCTCATGCATTTTTTTTCATCATGATTAGTGCAATCCTGTAAACCTTAAATAAAACCATGGGGCCCATATAAAGTGCTACTAATGTTGTTGGAATTGCTTCCAAGAAACAGGAATAAAAATGACATTACAAAGAAAAAGTTCAATTGCTTGATATGTATCTTAGAAATCTTGGTATAGGTACTGAGAAACACAGTGTATCTTGCAAACAGACAACTCAAACTTACAGTCCCTATAAATATAGTACACTACTGTAAATGTTTTTTTTTCTTCTGTATAACTTGTATAACATTCTTTTCTCTAACTTTATTGTAAGAATACAGTATATAATACATATAACATAAAAAAATGGTAATATACTTTATGTTATCAGTAAGGCATCTGGTCAACAGCAAGCTATTAGTTGAACTCTGGATGAGTTAAAACTTACATGCTGATTTTCAGCTGCATGGGTAGTTGGCACCCTTAATGCCAGCATTGCTCAAGGGCCAATTATAGATGGTATTGGCGCTCCTTGCAATTGCCAATGAAAAGCTTTTCATCAACCCCTTTCTCTGCCCTACTTAACTGACTCTGACAAAATATTCAAGATTTAGTTAATTATCACTTCTTCTAAGAGTCTTCCCTGGTAATTTCATTTAGAGAGCCCATACATATTTTATCATAGCAATTTATATAGTTTTATTAATAGGATTCATCACATCCTGAAATTAATTGGTTCGTGTATTTATTCACATGTAGCTATTCAAAGATTAATGTTTCAATAAATGAAGAAACTGAAGAAGAGTCTCAGAGAGATGGTAGACATTGAAATTGCCCTAAAAAATGAATTAAATCCTTCCAGAACACAGATAACAATTGAGTCTATAGACATTGTATTGAAACTGACTTTACATACAATGTTGTTTCCACAATTGATATGTATTTTGATCACTTCTCTATAATTGTTTTTTATAAATAGTTCTTATAAATTCTCAATAAATTTATAAATATTAAATCTATTTTAGGTGCATTAATACTATAAGAGATTCATTCATTATCACTACAAATTTGCTTTTTTTTCTTTTTAAGCCTGTCCAGTTATTTTTGCAACTTTTATCTGCCAGCTATCATTAAATATTTTAATGCCTTCTTAAATATTTAATGATAAAATAAAGGAATGTATAAATTTTAAATTAAGAATTAAATTTCTGAACTTGTTCTCATTGTGAGAAGCAGAAATTCTCTTACATAATTTTAGGTCTTCTTCTATTCTTATTGGTCTTATTTTTTATATCTCACTTTAATGATCACTCTACGTTTTAGCCACATTTTTTTTTTTGCTTTGTTATTACTACATACAAACTGTAGCTCCAAGAAAATAATCTATAAGCTTTTCTCTTCTTTCCCACACCTTCGTCTGGTTTCTTCAATGTCTAATATCATTTCTAAATCTAAGTTCATCATTCTATTCCATGTTGCAGGGCTTCTTTTATTTTGCCAGTGACCATTACTTTTCTTAGTATCAAGTTAAAAAAAGGAAGATAATGTTCTTTCTTCTACTGTGTTTTTATTATTTCGATTTGTTCACTCAGGCCGTTGCAGATTTTTGTAACAGTCTTTGATTTACTGTCAATATTTTTCCCTCATCATGTCAGATATTTAAAAATTTAATTTCCTTAGTATCAATCCTGACAAAGATTTTTTGAAGTTGAATTTTTTTTTAAATAACATATAGGATTACACATACTGTACAATGCACAGTGAGTAATTTTCTGTCAGACAAACTCACACAACCTTTGGTTTTGTTTATCTATAATCCATTAGATAAACTAAATAGAGAAATGTCAGAAACTAGGACATTGGGGTACATAAATCTTATTCTCCTAAAAGTAGCATATTCGGGACATGAATTTCTGGCTTTGTAGCCAAAGATTTTTAAAAGTTAATACCTATATTAAGAACAAAAGAATTGACAAGAAAAAGAAAAAAAATACTGACGAGCATGCTAATGTAAAAAAAAAAAAAAAAAAAAAAAAAACTGCTCTTGTCTGGCTGTCAACCTGAAAATGATTTTGACGTTAGCCAAAATATTTTTTGATTTACTCTGATTATTTTTTCCAACTTTTTGTATGCTTTCTAAAATGAAATGTAGTTTGGAACCCATTTTCAGGACTAGTAATAGCCAGTAGAATTATGTAGGCTTTGAAACAAGTTGTGAAATAATGAAATTACATGGTGTGCATTTAATTTTAATTTTAAGGTATAAATAAATAAGAAAATAGAGTCATTTATTTATCCCAACTTTTCTTCTGTGCAAATCTGTTATTAATATCAAAATATAATATGAACCCATAAACAACAATAACATTTCAGGGCACATAAATTTTTCCTACCTTGATCCTAACTGTAACCAGAATTTCTCTTCTATGAATCACCACCTCCTAGGAATTTTCATCAAGTGTCTGCCTTGTTTTTAAAAGCAAGTTCATGCCCTGTCTGATGATCAGTTTTGTTCTCCTACATAGCATTTCTCTGCTAAGAACAGTTTTCGACTGGTATTCTTTAATGTTTTCTATAACTATTGCCCCTGGAATACTTACTGCAGTGGATCTCCCAAAATTTTGTCATTCAAACTATGACCAAAAAAACCTTGTTTCTTTCAACAATCATAGCTGACATAGAACTTCATTTTCTGGTGTCAGAAACTAAGATTTCCCTTCTTCTTCCAGTTAGGTCTCTTTCATTTCTATGCAACTTACTTGCAGCAGCACTGTGCTAAGAATTACAAAGGCCCGAATGGAACTAGCTGCTTTTAATTTCCTTGTAACAATTTAGTCAGTGTTCTTAAACAACATCCTGTGAGTCTACCTAAGTGATAGCACTGAAATCCCATCTTTGATCCTTTTTTTCCACTGTCTTACATGCATATACAAAATCTTAGTACACAATGCAGAGTAATCAAGACCACAATGAGATACCACTTCATACCAGTAAGAATGGCCCTATTTAAAAAGAAAAGAGAACCCTCTTACATTGCTTGTGGGAATGAAAACTGGTCCAACCACTATGGAAAGCCAGGTGAAGGACAAATTACTAAAAATGAATCTACCATATTGTAGATTCATTGTAGAGGGGGAAAGGATGTCCTGAGCAAACTCCATGCAGACTTTGTGGATGCTACCTCCACTCCATCAAGATACTGGGAACTACAAATCCCATGATCCCCAAAGGAAAGTTGTGAGGACCTGAGGGCGGAGTTAAGCTGCCATTTTCTCTGTTTGGGTATTTAACTGGCCATGTGATTGAGGGTAGTTCTCTTGGCTCATGCTCTTTGCCAGGCAGTTTTGGTCTCGGTGGGTCATTTCGGATTCCAGGTTGGTGGAATGGGTAGGATGCATTTAAGAATTTATCTCCCCTTTTTCTCCCTGTGTTGTACATTTCCTCATTTCCCCTTCCCTTGTTACTAAACCTTTTGTTACCCTTTTGTGTGTGCCTGCAGTTTTAAGTCCCCTTTAAGTGTGCAGGTGAGGACCCACAGTCAGGCAACTCATTTTATATCGGGGTTGCCCTGCAACAGCATGACCCAGCAATTCCACTCTTAGGAATATACCTAAAGGACACAAGATTCAAAAGAATCATGCTAATTCAAAAACAAAAACAAAAAAAAATGCTCCCCTATGTTTACTGCAGCACTATTTACAATAGCTAAGATATGGAAACAACCTAAATGTCCCAAAACAGATGAATGGATCAAGAAGATATGGTATACTTACACAATGGACTACTACTAGTGATCAAAAAAGATAAACTCATGCCATTTGCAGCAACATGGATGGAACTGGAAGGGATTATGTTCAGTGAAAGAAATCAGAAGGAAAATGAAAAATATCAGATGATTTCACTTATAGGAGGAATATGAGGAAACTAAACAAAGGGTCAGCTAAAAGATAAAACTTCCAGGCAAATTGTAGATGTGAAGCATACAGCAGGGGAGAGGTAGAGAGAGGGGTCAAAACATGGGAGGGAAGAGCACAAGGGACTATGCTGATTCTTCATGGGAGATGTGGTGAGGGGAGATTTATGGCAACTACCTGAGGGGAGAAAAGAAATATTGTACAAAAACAGGATATGTAAGAAAATAAAACATTTAATAAAAACGGTGTGTTCAACATTTAAAAAAAAAAGCCTAGTTCAGTGTCCATTATTTAACACTATAGAGACAATTAATATACAATATTCCATCTCTCGTACTTCTTATTTTATTCAAATAAATATGAGGGAAATTTTAAAAGCTAACCAAAATTCCAAAGTTAACAGAAACAATATGAATTGCATGACAGATTCCATTGAGATGACTCCTCTCAAATTGATTACAAAAATACTTAGACAAACTGGCATCCAGAAATTGGTCTGATTAACTTGAGAGAGCGCGGGAAAGAGGTTTCCTTGGGGTTTTATTGCACTGAGGAGGTGAGACTGGGCATAACATTTCCAATTGTGGGCTGGAAATTGCTTAGTTTGAATTTCTCACTATGACAAGTGAGGGAGAATGTAGACTTTGTTTTCAGTTTGTTAAAATGTGGGACAGAAGGAAAGACGGATGGTGAAGCTTGAAAGCTAACAGCCGCCAAACATTAAAACTAAAGGCAGACTCTATTGCACTTGTTGTGTAGGTGTTTTTCTTCAAGTACTATTTGATTTGTTATTAACACAGGAAGTCTATCAATCTTTATATATTTGCTTTAATAAAATAAGAAAACTGGATTATGAATCAAACCTGTCAGCATCTTTTTTTTCCAAAATCTGGTTGCCGGTTTGTGATTTGTGTATTAATGACATACTGACAATTATTTATGTCAGTAAATATTTTAATAAAGGGGATATCCTTGAAGAAATAAATTTAGTCTGTAAAATGAAGATTATGAAGATAAAGTAGAGGAATAAAATGATGGAGACTGATAGATCAAATTAAATACATGATTAGACAGTAAATTTCATCAACAAAGGGAGCACACAGACTAGGTCTTAAAATATAAATGTGAATAATAAAATAGATGAGAAATTTACATGAAATCATATAATATGTATCATTAAAAACTACCATAGTTTCATGGAGGAGTTGAACATCTTAAAGAGATATCATTTTCTGGGATGGGGAAAATAGCAATTATATGAAAGTGCCTCCCCAGTGGCATAGCGGGTTGAGCACAGCGCTGTGAAGCTATCTGTGGCCTCTGCAGCATGGGTTCGATTCCCGTGGCCAGTCAGGGAGATTCCCACATGGCATGACAGACCTCTCCTGTCTTGCCTGTTGCTCCCCTCAGCAATGTATTTTGGTCTTCTGCCTGTTCTTCTCCCTGCTCTGTCTCTGGTGAATTCTCTCACCCTCCCATGTTCTCTGGCTTGTACCCCAGCTCTGTATAAATAAATTAATCTTTAAAAAAAGAAAAAAAATATGAGAAATATAATAAAACAGAATTAGTAAAATGAATAGCTTTATTATATACATGGCTGTTACTCAACTCCAATAAATATATTTTCAATAAATTAGAAAATGAGATTCATGGAAAAAGAGTGAGAACATATCAGGAGATATCTTATGGGTATCTTATGGAGTAAGGACACAGGCAGGGAAAAAATTTGAATATCAAACACCTTAATTTGTAAATTTAGAGAATAAAAATTAACATATTTTTAGGACTTATAAGTGTCTGATTCTTGCTATATTAAACAAAACTAACCAGTAATAAAAAAGAAATGAAGCACTGAATATATTGGATGTACCAGAAAACAGGATGAGCAGCCAGCAAAATGGTCATAACTGTATGATCCCAGTTGGAAAGCAGAATAAACAACTCCCGAATATGCTACTTCAACTTACTATTTTGAACAACAGTTACTCTAGGATACTCTGAACCTGCTTTGTGTCTTTGAAACTTTCTCTGTGAAAGTTACCCTCTCTGCAGCAGAAGATTAGATGTCATCCTTGTCACCAGAGATAGGACATTTAGAACCAGAAGATTGTTACTGGTCACTAATCTATTACCCCAAAGCCAAATTCCTTTTTCTTTTTTTTGTCAATTCTTCTTTGTCAAAAAAGTATTCAAACTGCTAGCTGGGTACTTCTTTGGGTTTCATATCTCTGAGGACTATATAGATAATATCTGGTCTTATATCAATTTAATTCTTGGATCAGCCAAAGAATCCAAAAAGGAAGAAGAGGAAAATCCTAAACCCCTACAGATTTACATGAAACTTCTAAAAGCAACAAATCTATAGATAGAAAAAAGAAAAAAAAAAAAAACAGAGCCGCTTTTTGCAGTAAGAAATGCAGGGGCTGCCAGAATCTTTAGTAATTCAGAAAATCCATGAAAATTCATTTATAAATATCTCATTTAAATGTTTTATAAGTAAAAAGGTCATGCATTGATTTTACATGGAAAACGAAGTAAAAGAATATCCAAATCTAGGAAGATATATTATGCCAAATATGATCAGCAGAAGTTAATACATTTCCTTTTGGAAAACAATATCTTGTATTTGCAGTTAATATGTATACATCATATGTATTCTTCCTATAGTTTTTTTTTACATTTCAAAAGATCAGATTTACTAGGAAAATGAGAAAGAAAAAGAACCACGCACAGGTGGAAGAGCTGCCTTTATTAATTTTTAATAATTATATTAATTAATTTTTGAAATTCACTAATTGTGCATTAAAAGAATCTTGTTATTAGTAGAATGCTGTTTTTGTGATTTTTTTCTAGAAATTCTAATTTCTTATTCTCCACTTACTTATGATTGATTTTCTGAATTGCCTCTGCTTCCTAGTATCAACTACTCGTATTTAATTATCAATAAAGTACAAGTCATATTCCCCTTATTGTTTGCTTTATTAAACTGTCTGTCAGCCACATTATGCAAAAATATTTGAAACAGATTGTATGCTGTTCTGCTGTGTTTTGAACAGATGTCTTGTTAATTGGAATTTCTCAGAGTTGGACCAATTGTGTTAGCTTCCTAGAAATACAGAAAAAAGCACAATTATATACCTTTTTTTTGTTGAAATTAAGTGACAGTATTTTTGGAAGTTCTCCATTGTCTCTTGCCCATAGCATACATTTATTTATTTTATGTATATTTCTTTCTTCTAAAAGTAAAACACATCAGTATTGTCAAGTTATAGAAAGTGAGGCAATAAACATAAGGGTGCATGTTTCCCTTTGAGTTAGTTATTTTGTATTTTCTGTTAGCTAGGAGTGGAATTGTTGGCTCATATGTTAGATCTATTTTTCAATGTGTTGAGGAACCTCCATACTGTTTTCCATCAGGGGCCAGACCAGTTTGCATTCCCATCAACATTGTTAGAGGGATCTTCTTTCTCCACAACCTTGCCAAAAGTTTTGTTGTGTTTTTTTGGTTTTTTTGTTTGTTTGTTTTTTCCCATTGGAGTAAAGAGGTATCTCATTATGGTTTTAATTTGCATTTCTCTGATGGTAGGTAATGCTGAACATTTTTTTGTGTGCCTGTTGGTCATATGTATGTCTTGTTTAGGTGTGTCTATTTAGATCTTCTGCATATTTTTTGACTGGATTATTTGTTTTCCTTATGTTGAGTCACATGTGTTATTTGTAGATCTTGTATGTTAGTTCCGTGTCAGATATATTATGTGCAAATATCCTTCCTGTTCAGCAGGGTGTCATTTTTGTTTAATGATAGCTTATTTAAATGTGCAGATGTTTTTAGTTTAATTTGCTTGTTTTTGCTTTTGTTTTCCTTGTTATTTGAGTTGAGTATCCAAAGACATTGCTGAAGCCAAGGTTGTGAAGCATTTTGTCTATGTTTCCCCTATATTTTATGGTTTCCTACCTTGCCATCAAACCTTTAATCCATTTTGAGTCAATTTTTTATGTACAGTGTGAAAGAAAGAACTGTCTAGCTTCATTTTCCAACATATGGCTGTCCAGTTTTTCCAGCACCATTTGTTGAAAAGACTTTCCTTTCTCTTTTGTAGACACTTAAATTCTTAGTCATATAGTAAATGTCCATATAAATGTGACTTTATATCTGTGCTCTCAACTCTGTTCAATTGGTCTGAGTGTCTATTTTTATCCCAACACTATACTATTTTTATTACTACATTCTTGTACTATGTATGTCTTGTTTAGATGTGTCTTGTTTCAAGTCTGGGGACATGATACCTTCATTCCTCTTATTTTTGTTAAGAGTTCTTTTGCTATTTGGAATCCTTTGTGGTCCTGTATAAATTTTTGTAATGTTTGCTGTATTTCTTGCAAGAATTCCATTGAAAATTTGATAGAGATTGCATTGAAGCTATATATTGCTTTATGAAATGAGTATGGAATATGTTTCCATTTCCTTTTGGTTTCCTTTATTTTATTTAACAGTGTCTTATGGTTTTCATTTATGAGGTCTGCTACCTCCTTTGTTAGATTTATTCCCAAGTATTTTTTGATGATAATAAAATGGGATTTCTTTCTCTTTCAGTTCACTATTTGCAAATATAAATAAAATAGGCATTTGTATATTGATTTTGCCTACAACTGTGCCTGCAAGAATATACTGATCTTTCTGGTAGTTTGAGTAGTCTTAAAGATTTTCTGTACACATATTGCCATGTCATCTGGAAGAAGAAATTTTCCAAACACAATGTATGAGCACAACATTACACTTATTCCAAAAAAAAACTAAATATCAATAACCTTGATAAACATAGATGCAACATATGATCATATCAATAAATGCTGCGATGGCATTTGACAAGATTCAGATCCATTTATGATAAAATTTCTTAGTCAAATATAGAAAGAAGAAAAATATCTCAACATCAAATAGATCATATATATCAATCCCATACCTCTTCTTTGAACTCCAGATATTAGTTTTTAATTGCCTCCTTATGTTCATATTAACATCACTCTTTTGTTGAAAGCCCTCCAGTGGGTTTCCTTTTTTAGTCCAAATAAAAACTTAAAGTATTATAATAGACCACAAGTTTTGTGTCTTTGGGTTTTTGTTATCCTTTGAACACTTTCTTACTGTTCTCCCACAGTGTATATCAGATGTCAGCAACACATATACAATGTGAGTGTGTATATCTTGATTGCAAAAGCATCCCAAAATTCACTCAACCTATATGTTCTTTGTTTTGTGACTTTGAAACTTCCTTTTTACAAAAAAAAAACCTGTTTCTCCACACATGCATCTAGTCTGTTCCTGTGATTTCCTTTAGTTCAGTAAAATGTGTCAGAAATGAGGTGTGCAACTTTCCAGGCAATGTTTCAAGTGCTATTCCCATTTCTATTACCTCTCTTGGGTACCTGCCTCTCTTGTAAGGTGTCTAGTAGAAAACAGGATATCATTTAGAGAAAAATCCATTTGTCCCAGTCAAGGAGTTCTAAATGAGCATAGAGCCAGTCAAGCCCCAAATATGAGAGGGGGAAATCCAAATAAATTTAGCACAGTTGCTTACTTGATCCAGAGCCAAATGCAGACAAATGGGTGAGTTAAACCAATGCTGGAAAAGCTAATCAGATGATCCATGAACAATGCATATTGTTTTAAAGTATATGGTATGTTTCTGATTTGTTTTGTTTGTTTGGTTGTTATCATTGCTATTCCCCTGGCATTTAGAATAATATCTGATGTGTTTTAAGTGCTCAATAAGTCATTACATATGTTTTGAATCCATTTTAAATGGATTTAATTGTCATATATTTTCAATAGAACATATGAGTTCTAGCAGGTTTTAGTATCCACATAAAGCATCAATTTTTTGAATAGTTGTATATGCAAACTTTTCTCCTTGTCAGGTAAAAGAATGCTTAATACAAATGATAGAAGCTTTAATGCACATCAGAATAGTGAAAAGTAATATTTCATAATGTAAGTTTTTTGGTGAGCATGTAGGGTACACAATCCCCATTAATTGTTGAAATGAGTATAGACTAGTGAAAATATTCCAGATAATATAATGGGGGCAATACATACAATTAAAATATATGTTTTCTACATTCCATCAATCCTTCTCTTAGGTAAATATCCACAATGAATACATCCACAAATATTTAAAGGAAAATTATAATAATTCAATTATTATAAAATTTATGATAATTACAAAATTATTAAAACATTATTAAAAGTCTTTCTATTTGCCGGATGTGTGGTTATAAAAACTAAGGAGATATTCATCAGTACTGGAATGAGGAAGTAACATTGGCAGATATACATTACTGCATGATATGGCAGGTAGAAGCCACATACAAATTGAAAAGTTGCAAACATGAATGGAACATAATCATGGTTTCTAGTGAAAACAATTAGAAAGAGAAGAAAGTCTATGCCCCATTTTATTTTGGATATTAAAGACTATCATCATAAAACAAAATTATGTATTTATAAGGACACACACACAAGTCAAAAGCTTCCCATCAAATACATTAGGTGCCTCCCTGGTGGTACAAGGGTTTAAGTGTCAGCACTATCAAGCGATCCTCAGCCACTGCAACATGTGTTAGATCCTACCAGGGAAGTTACCCACATGGCACAGCAGACCTGTCCTGTCTTGCCCACTGCTCCCCTAGGCAGTAGAACTGCCTGTTCTACTCCCCACTCACTCTCTGGTGAATCTTCTCATCACTACCCCCTGCACCTCTGGCCTACAATCTAGTTCTAGTATGCCTAAATAAAGAAATCTTAAAAAAAAAAAAAACAAAACCTCAATACATAAGGATGAAGACTTTTTTTTAAGAGTTTTTTATTTAGGCATACAAGAACTGGGGTACGGGTCAGAGTGGTGGAGGGGTGGTGAGAGGATTCACCAGGGATAGGCTGGGGAGCAGAACAGGTGGATTTACTGGAATACACTACTGAGGGGAGCAACAGGTTGAGTCAGAAGAGGTCTGCTGTGCCATGTGGGTAGTTCCCTGGCCAGCCAGGCATCCAATTTGTGCTGCAGTGGCTGCATACAACTTCATAGTTTGCATCTTAAACCCTTGCGCCACCAGGGAGGCCCCTAGGATGAAGACTTTATGGCACAAGCAAGGAATTGTTGTAGTAAATGGAAATAAGATAGAACTAACAAATAAATAGGGTACTGTGCAGACCAATGTTGATATGGTACCACATATGAACTAGGACTAATTCTCGGCGTCCACGGTTTAAAAAGATAAAAACTAATCATAAAACATTAACAGGCAATGAGAAGATAAATACAGTCAATTTTGTAGAATACAGATCTTTTTTTGAGAAGAGTAGCACAAAGATTAATTGATAACTTTCTCTGGTATCAGAATTTGAGGTGGAAGATATGATTCCTTCATGTTTCAAGGAAAATTTATTCTGTGATTATTTCTCTTTGTATCTTAAATTTTTCTACATTATTAACCTTTGTAATTTATTTTAAGTATGTAAATTATTCTGAATAAATTAATTGAAGATTTATAGGGAAATCTTTACTACTTCATGAGAAAAACAGGACCCAAGCACTCTCAAGTGTTTCAGAAGTTCTTATTTGACTACCAGTGTCTGGCATTTAATTTCTAGTAATTGCTCTATGTCCACTAACTTTAACATGGACTGGATTTTCCTGAATTGGTTAGTGTTCCTCTAATTACATTTATTTACTCTAATAATAAAAAAACTATGATCTTTTTTTGTTCTAAATGTTATAAGTTGTTCAATTCATTCTATTTGTGCTTTCTGTTTTCACCATGTTACTGGCATTTTTCCCTGATTTATTATTATCATTTCTCTTCCTCAAATACTATTAGTTTGCTTTCTGGACTTCTAAAGGCTAGCATGACATTCTACATTGTGTGTGTGTGTGTGCGTGTGCGTGTGCATGTGTACCCTAGTAACTATTACTCACACAAGAAGGAATGGAAAAGTCCAGCAAAATTGGAGTTTGCTTGTCTCATCTACCAGATTATCAAAATTATGCTGTAGAAAGACATCTGCTTTTTGTTTCAAGATCCAAATGGAGACATAGGCATGGCGTACTCTATATCCAAACAGGTGAAAAATGCCTTTGATCACATGTTCAACACAGAACAGGGTAGAAAGTCAGGTAATTTTCTTTTGGACCACTTCATATTTTGCATAAATTCTGGTTTTTGTTTCAGGTTTCCCAAATATAATATACTCAAATATCCATTCCTTTTCAGATCTTATTGCCATAGTGTGACAAAGAGAAAAATAGTATGTATTTATTTTAACTTGTTCCCAAATGGCTCAAAAGTTATTTTTTACTAGTAAAAATTGAGAATATAAGTAACCATTTTGTAACTCTGAATATGTACTATCTTTAAAATCAACCATCTGAATAAACATTGTGAGCTAATTTAAAGGAAATATAAAACTTCAAAAATGTCACTCTTTTTCACACTGTCACTAAACTCAAAGCAATAACATAAATTCACTTCTGCCTTATGTCTTCCATAGAAAATAATCACACTTATTCATTTAAATTGATGCTAGTTTGTTTCAATTTATATTTGAGATGTGTCTTCATTTTGTATTTCTTATGATAAAATTCCCTTCAATTCAAGATGGAAGCCTTCATTTGACATAGTGATAGTATTATTTAAATTATAGAATTTGCATCATAAATTATGAAGTGTTTAACTTAGGAGTTCTTAAAGTAACATTACTCAGAACTATCTTATTCAAAAAGCTTAATATGAACAATTGGTCAAAGTTGATGTTTGAAAATAGGTACATATTTCAAAAGCATGTTAATGAATTAAACTCTCCTTGATATTTCATGATTTTGCCCCAGGTAGGGAATTTTCTAATTTGATTTATGACATTTTAAAATTGGTGTTATAAATATAATCATGCAGTGAAAGGGAAGGTAAAATAATGAATACATTTTATAATCATGTACATGTATTAATTATACAGCTCTTACAAAATTGTACCAGAATATTTTCTACGATCTTCATTTTGTGTGTAAACTATAACTAGTTTTTGTTTGTTTGTTTGTTTGTTTTTTGTTTTTAAGATTCTTTTTCATGGTTTTGTAGTTACTTTATATTATGAGCTTTTCTTTAGTAAATTCAAACAAGGTTTAAACAGAATTAATGATGTTAGAAAATATTTTATCATTAAAGAATTGAAAAAGACTCCTGGAAAATTACTGAAAACACAAAAAGAATTTGAAATTGTTGTAGTTAGAAATAGAAACATACCTACATGAATATTTGCATACAGACCTGCATATATTATGTTCTGATGTGAGTTATTAAATTACCGTGAGCCTTACAAGTGGCTGGAGAATGACCCAGACAACATTGTGGTTAAAATCAATCCAGTTACTAGAAGCAGTTTTTAGGATTATTTTAAAAGTGTGATTTTCCTTGTAGTACTTTACTGCATTTCCTCCCACCCCATGTAATAAAAGAGTAAAATAATAGATAACGGAATTGACATTTTACCACTGTGTATGAGCATAAATCTAAACAAGGTATCTTCACCATTAACTAAGTCAGGGTCATTTTACCTAGGACTGGAAATACATTCTTCCATAGTTGTAGTGGCTGTTCTGGAGTTTCTTTAATGGAAGAGAAACAATATGACTGCAAAGGGTGGGGAGACCAGGGGAGCTTCATGAAAACATGAATTTTGATCACATACATGGCTGCATCATCACAGGAATGATGTGGATCCATGTTGCACAGCAATCACTGCTTTTACTCATTTTATTTGGAAGAATGTATAAAGACAAGCAATAGGGCAGTGTTACTTATAGCTGCTATCTTTTGGCTACCCTATTAGGAGAAAAAAAAAAGAATAGACACAAAAAAATAAAAGGCATCCTTGAACTGTGGATGTTCCTGATGAGCTGGATAAATAACCTATATGCAGTACTCCCTTCTTCCACCTCCAGTGCAAACCTACTTTATTGTTGCAGGAATGAAGTATTTGATGAATCTCTCCAAACAGAATGTGTCAAAATTCAACTTCAAAAATATATAGATTAAATCACCCTTCGAGGGGTGATCTATAAAGTAAACCTTCTCCACAAGCCAGTCCAACTACTGGGTGGTTACTACACATTTTGCAACACTCCTTATCTTTTCATGCTGACTTTTAGAAACTTCCCCATTTGTAACATTTTCTATACTACTCAGGGAATTGAATTCTTCCTTTCTTTTTTTTTTTTTTTTGGCTTGTCTTTTCACAATGGACTGATCTTATCAAAGCCTAGGACTACCTCATTCATTTTTATATTGCAGCATGTGGCAAATTTTAGTGCCTCCAGGTATACTTCCCATTGAATGAAAGAATAAAATATAAAAGGCAGTGGAAAGAGAGCAAAAATAGTACCAGATGCTATCCATAATACAAAAGGTAATTTTTTCAGCAGGCATTTCATTATTAATTCAAAATGATATTTATTTATTTTGGTGTTTGTTGTAATAAATATGTGTGAAAAAATAGAAATTTAAAAGTAAAAAGAAACTAAAGGATATTTATAGTCTTTTTAAATATGAATACCAATTACAGAAAGATTTTAAAATAATGTACACTATTACCATCTAAATCCATTTATCTTTATAAAAATCCAACAGACTACATCTTCCTTGGGTCACCTATACTGTGGACTGGAAAGGAAATGAATTGGAATATGAAATAGTGAGTATCAAAAAATACTAAAGAACTGATACGACAGCTTTAAATTTTTTGGTCTGAGGTAATTAAATCTTAAACACAAATTATTACTCCTAGTCTGAAATGATTTTTTTCAAGACTAGTCTGCCAGTGAAGCTTTCACTTGGTTCCCAGGCCGCAGGCACACAATCTGCTGTCTTCCTCTAACCCACAACACACACTGAGGCCACCTGGCTTCCTGCTTCCCTCCAGCCTGCAGCTGGAGGGAATACTGTGTCTTCAGCTCTTCTATATTTTATTAGCGTGCAAAGATAACACAGGGAGCAGTTTAGTTTAAACTAGCTTACTCTTAATCCCCAAGAGGGAACAAAGGAGAGAAACAAAAATAAACCTAGCTTAAAATAGACGAAATTCAGAAGGAACTTTTAAAATCTCATATCTGACCAAACTCTCATTCTTTCTGTAGCCTCTAGTACCTGCCTGATTTTCTAGACAGTATCCTGATATCAAAGATATCTTGATGCTTCTCTCTAATACTGGTCTAGAGTGTCTTTCTCCCTCTTCAGTACTGTGCAGGAAGAATATTAACGATACCTCCCCACCCAGGTTTGCTTTGCCTTTGTTGTTCAATCAACCATTAATCTAGGTACTTTTGGGAAATGACTTTGCAGATGGAATTAAAGTCATTAATCAGCTACAATAAAATAAGGAGATGATTTCAGACTGCCTACATAGGCCCACTCCAGTCACACATGCCTCTAAAAAGCACAACAGGAAACAGAGTCTGTTCAAGATGCAACCACAGAAGTCTGGAGAGACGGCAAAGAAGGGGAAGCTGCAGCCTGTGAAGGGCCACACAGAAGCATGAGGAGAACAGCAGCAGCCTTTTGCTTCAAATCTCATCCCCAGCTGGAAGTGGAGCCTCAGCCCTATAACTGCAAGCAACTGAATCTGGTCAAGGTCCTTGGGGGAGGAGCTTGGGGACAGATTCTCTCAAGAGCACTTCGATTAGAGCACAGCCAGCTGGCACCTGACTACAGCTTTGTGATATCCCTGGCACAGCCACCAGTTATGCTAATCCAGATGTGCATCTGATCTATGGAATTATGAGATAATAATTTGCATTATTTAAAACCATTAAATTTGTGGGAATTGTAAATGGCAGTGGAAACCTAATTCAAAGATCAAAGTTCTACACTTAATTCTCTGGAAACTATTTGAGCCCCTTAACCATGAGTCCCTAAGTACTATGCACATACACATGCATGCATACACACACACGCGCACACGCACACACACACACGCACACACACAGAGTAGGTCAGAAATATTTAATTTTTTGACAGTAGATTCAAAACATAATTGTTTATTCATTCAACAGGACAGAGGGTTACCAGCAAATGGCACAGAATTATATGAAGACAACGGATATGTATTTTTGAAATATTAATCATTTTATTTGTTTTTTAAGATTTATTTATTTATTTATACAAGAACCAGGGTACAGGCCAGATGGGCAGGGGAGTGAGAGGATTCACCAGAGACAGAGCAGGGAACAGAACAGGCAGACTGACAAAATACACTGCTGAGAGGAGCAGCGGATGAGAAAGGAGAGGTCTGCTTCACCATGTGGGACCCTCACCAGCCAGCCGAGATCGAACTGGCGCTACAGAGGTTGGGGACAGCTTCACAGTGTGTATAAAGACCTGTGCCACCTGTGCCACCTGTGCCACCTGTGCCACCAGGGGAGGCCCTTATTTAAGTTTTAATTTGAAAGTGACATTTCAAATTGAAATTGCTGGAAACCTCCAGTAAATAAGGAACCAGAAAAATAATGATGCTTTGCAACAAATGTGATGCAAAGCAAGTTAAAGTTTGTCTAATACAACATGATTTTTTGGACTTGTGTGTGTACATCTGTGTAAATAATCTGTGTAAAAGAGAATGATGAGATTTTAAAAGGTCTTTATCCTTTATCTAACAAATTGAGCATGTATTTGCCCCATACTGTGTCAGGCCTGAATTTCAACAGTAATCAAAAAGAGGCATGATGTCTGTGTTGTGGAGCGTTCAGTCCGGTGGGGAACCTGATGTTTAATCACACTTCTATCTAGTAACTACTATGGTAGCCTATCCATTCCAGGCAAGGACTTGCCAACCAATTTCAGGCATTTAGCTGTTATCCCATAAACAACAGGAAGCTATTGCACAATTCAACATCAGATCTTAAGATTTTCTATAGAGGAGAGGGGTGACAATCAAATTATGGTTTAGAAAAAATCACACAGGGACCTCCCTATTGGTGCAAGGAGTTAAGTCTCAACAGTATGAAGCTATCACCAGTCACGAGTTGGATCCCTGGCCAGAGAGCTGACCCACATGGCACAGCAGACCTCTCCTGTCTTGCCCACTACTCCCCTCAGCCATGTATCTCAATCTACCTGTTCTACTCCCCACTCTGCCTCTGGTGAAATCTCTCATGCCCCCTCACCTCTGGCCTGCACCCCAGCTCTTCTATGCATAAATAAATAAAATAAATCTTTTTTTTCTTTTTTTTCTTTTTTTTTCTTTTTTTAAAGAAAAATCACACAGGAGATTCTGTGGTTAAATGATTGGCAGACAGTAAGTCTGCTGGAAGACTAAAAAACTGCAGTGGGACATGAGTAAGAGATGAAACAAAAATGAAAAAAAAAAAGCTTAAATGAAAATTAAATTAAGGGATGAATTCAGTGAATATTTAAGAAAAAAAAACAACTGATTTAGAAAAGTATCAGCTATAGGGAAAATAGAAGAATATGATTACTAGTCATGTACTGGAGCAAGTTACTTTCATCAACAGTGAGATAATCTATAAAAATATTAAAATTCTTCTGATTGATTTTCTCACAGGACATGCAAATGTTGTTGTTAAATAGTCAAATGTGACAAATCAAATAATGATCCATTGCAAAGAACCGTGTCTCACAGGACATGTGAAAGTTGCCGTATATGGCAAAAGTGAATTCGTAGATGGGATCATATTAAAGATCTTACATGGGGACATTAATCTGAATTATCTGGGTAGTCTTGATGGAGTCACTGGGTCCTCATATGAGGGATCCAGGAGATCCAAGTGAGTTAAAAGATCTCTGATACCATAAGCAAAAGGTTGGAGTAATGGTAAAATATGGAGAAGTAAACATGTCAAAAATGCACACAGCTTCTAAAAGCTGATCCAGAAAGGAACTGACTCTGCTGCCACTTTGACTTTAGCCCAAGGAGGCTGATTTTGGATTTTTGACCTCTAGAAAAAAGAAGATAATACAATTCATACTACAAAGTTGGTGGTAATCTGTTAGAGTAGCCATCAGAAAACATGCAGCAGTATAGTAACACTAACTATGCACCCCAAATGCATAGATCAGATTGTGACATCAAGATTTTGAGAAATCATCTTATCATGAATTGATTGGCAGGGATGAGGGAGAGAAACTCAAATCGAAGGACATCTGGTTTTATAGGTTTCAGGGACCAGGGTTAAGAACAAAGGAGTTAGGGGCAAAGAAATGTGGACTTGGCTGAAGTTTATGGACTTGTTATAGGGCAGTTCATACATGAGGAAGTAAGACAAGACTTCTCATCAGCTAACAGGAGTTTGAATTTCTCTCGGTGGGTATCTTTCTCTGGGGTAGCCTCTCCACTCCTCGGAATTCTGTCTTCAGAGCCCTTGGAACTCAGTTCAAGGTTAGTTCTATTTTCTCACTCTGGGTCATTTGCTGGAATGTTCCTCACTCTGCTATCTATGAAAATAAACCTCAAAGGGCAAGTTAGATAAGTTTTGTTTTTTTTTTTCCCTCTCTTGTACTTTAAGGTCTAAAACCAATTTAACCATTTTGCTCAGTTTCACAGGTAGTGTGAACTTGAACACAGATCTGGGCAATCAGAGATATGGGTTGTTCATATTTCACTCCCCCTGCACTCCTGCCAACAAATCTCACTGCAGCAAATCCCACATAAATTTAAAATATGAATTTATCTTCTAATAAACTCATCTGATTTACAAGCAGTAAGTTTCCTCTCGGCTTTCTCCTCCCCTGCAGCACCATTTTCCTTAGGTAAAAATAGAAGTTATTTGAAAGGAGCAGCTTTTTATTATTCTATAAAATATAAGTGATTAGCAAGATCATGCTAAAACGATATGCAGGAGGACACACAGACCAGAAAATACAGGTCTTGAGGATGGCAAAGGGGAGAGATTGTAGATTCCAAAAGACACAAAAATATGTCAGGGTGTGGGAAGCATTCACCTTGCTTCCTGACGCATCATGAGAAAGGAGTGATTTTCCAGGGAGGGACTATATGGTATTTTGGGGGAGACTGGGATAGTTCCAGGATCAGCACTTTTGAGGTTTGGCAGTTCTTGAAACACTGTGTCTCAAAGCAGGAAATTTCAAGTTCCTATTTAGACTGGGACAATAAAGATGATATTGATAATTAACTAGGGACCTGGGACTCCTCTCTTTCCTGGAAAACATATAAACTTCACAGACTTTGTGCAACTACAGAAAAGGTGTGTCAACCACAGGAATGGCCATGATATATTTTTTTACTACCTATTTAGGATAGGAACATGAAGCTGGTTTTATAATCAGTTTTATGTTCTTGAAAACATAATAATTCTTGCATGCCTTCTCCTCAGTAATAAAATTGTCCACATACATAACAGAAAAGAATTTATAAATTATTAACATTAATAGAAGGGTTCTGCATGGTTGGTGGCCATAGGCTCACACATAAATCCATGAACTTCTGTGCACTGGTAATACAATGTCTTGTTGAGAAAATTGCTTATAACATTTTTTCTTACAAATACATACATTTTACACTAGACACCAAAAACATTCCAGATATTTAAGAATGAATTTTGTACATGATAAATACATTATTTTGGAGAGAAATAGAATTTATTAAAAGATTTTAAAATCATAGGAGATACAACATTGAAGGATTAAAAAGAAACTCACTATCTTAAAAAGACATCTATTTTTGGGCCTCCCTGGTGGCGCAAGAGGTTAAGCACTGCACTATGAAGCAATCCACAGCCTCTGCAGCACGAGTTTGATCCCTGGCCGGCCAGAGAGAAAACCACATGGCAAAGCAGACCTCTCCTGTCTTGCCTCTGCAGTGTATTTTAGTCAGTCTGCCTATTCTGTTCCCCACTCTGTCTCTGGTGGATCCTCTCACCCCCCGCATCTCTGGCCTGCACCCCTGCTCTTTTATGCATAAATAAAAATAAATCTTTTTTAAAAAAGATATCTATTCTTTCCAAATTGAATTGTTAATTAAAAAAATCCTGATAACAAATTCCAAAGTTTCTTTTCAGGAGTTTGAAATATATAAGGAAAAGACCCAGAAGGGCTGAAAATGAGATTGAGAAAATTTGCCTCATTGATATTAAACTAAAGTTACAAGAGAATATCATTAACATTAGAATTTGAATTAGAGCATGGAATAGAGCAGACAACAAACAGCAGATCCAAACATATATGAAGACATATATAAAGACACACACACACACACAGGCACATCATGGAGAATAAACACCCACACATCATGGAGAATTGACATGTGTATGTACTGCATTAAGTTCAGTGCTAAATTTCCAATTCTATCCTTTACCACATTATTAGTTATATAAGCGATTTTGTTAGAAATTAATATATAAAAATCTTTTGCTCTATCATCTTTGCGTTAAATGCATTTTCATAAGAATTCTTTCTGCTTTATGAATCACAGAAATGCAATCAAACTTAGCTGAGCTAACTCATGTTTCAATTTGAAATGAAAAAGAAATTGGCAGACTTCAAACTCCACAGGTTCTAGAACCTCACATGACACATCAGGAATGGTGCAAGTCCTCATCAAGTCCACTCTCCTTGAGCTGGTCTGCATCTCAGATGGGTTTTTCATCATGACCTCAAGATAGCTGCACTAGCTCCAGATCTAAGTCACATCCACTTAGCTTCCCAATCAATGGACAAGCGAATCCTCAGGAGTCTCAGAATACTGAACCATAAAAGAAATCAATCAACTCTTAGCCTGACTTTCACTGCCGTGATTCAGACTAATGATCTGTGAGACTGTCCCTCAAGGGAAATGTCATTATGGGAAGTGTCCAAGATAATCAGGGCCTGCTCAAAGGAGAAGAGGCTCTATGCTTCCCTGCAAGAGTTTGGTGTGCTGTCAGGAACAGTTACTCAATATACAGGTCCCAATGCAAAATGGAATTGCAGGACCCTTGTTAAGGATTTTAAGAGAGTGACATTAGAGACTAAACCAAGCCCAGAGTCCTTGTTGTAATGAGGCTGTGACTCCACACAGCTGTGTGAAGTAGAAACCCCTCTGGTAGATGGTTAAACCAGTGAAGAATGACTAACACTTGGTGGAAAATAGAGCATCCATTCATTATAGGAACCAAATCCAAACTTTTACTCACTCTTTACTGTATTAATTCTAATAGATTTTTGAATTTTGGAAAAGTTTTAGACTAAAAAAAGTTGATAATAATATAAAATATAAAACACACATTCTTGTATAAACGTGATACTTTTTAAACTCAGTATCTTAATTTCCATATTTTCTTTTGCATGCATTCCCATTTCTACAACTTTTTTTTAAGATTTATTTTTTATGCATACAGAACTAGAGTACAGGCCAGAGGTGCAGGGGGTGAGAGGATTCACCAGAGACAGGGTGGGGAACAGAACAAGCAGATCTACTGAAATCACTGCTAAGGGGAGCAGCAGGCGAGTCAGGAAAGGTCTGCTTCACCTTGTGGGTCAGCTCCCTGGCAGGGTATCAAACTCATGCTGCAGTGGCCGGTGATAGCTTAATAGTCCTGAGACTTTAAGCCCTGTATCACCAGGGAGACCCCTGTTTCTCCTTCATCTGTATTAGCACCTACCATTATCTTTCATTCTCAAAGAGGTAGAGGAATGTTCTCATCGTAACATAGGTTTCCTTGCTTACTTACTTCTCTTTGACTCCTTGCAATCCTTAACTGTACTGTTTTCCCAAAGCACTTCACTTGTTCCTTATTTTTGTCACTTACAAAATTCCTTCCCAGTGACAGGTTTCAGTTTTAATTATCTCTGAATCTAACCATAATGTACATAGTATGGAGCTCAGTGCCTTGCACCTAGAAGGGATCGATAAATATTTGATGAGTAAATGACTCTCATTGTTTTCTTTCTCATTTTTGTGCATATTTGCATCCCTAACTCTACCTAAATTCCCCCCATTTAATTATATAATATATACCTAAGCATCAGCATAATCCTTGATACCAGTGAGTTCTCAAAACAAAATATAATTTGATTTGAATTTCTATAATTAAATCATTTATTCAAATACCTACTTTTTATATCTCGAGAAATCTATTTTGTGCTGATTAATCTCTAGTTCTGCCATGAGTGCAGAAGGCACATGTGGCATAGCACTTTATCTTAAAATGTATTTCTAGAAGCATGATTATATTCTATATCCTTTTAAACTTGAATTCTTTAACCACAAATAATATTGCCAGTTTAGTTGTTTGTGTGTATTTCTATGTGTATGTATGATATGCCTGTGTTATCTTAGTTATACTCCACACCGTTTGAGACATTATATTTTTATTTAAGAAAGATTATACATACATGAAAAAGACTGGCTTGCTGGATGGGTTTATAATTACGTTTCATATACCAAGTTGTCATCGCTAATTAATCACTATTATACCTTAAAATGAATACCAAATTAATATACCCCTCTTAAAAATGATATTAGCACAACATTATTCTCTGGTTAAAGACTTTACTAGAGTACAAGTATGTTTACACACCTTATCTGTAATTGCAAGTGTTACTGTAGTAGGAAAGCTATTAACATTATGCAATGAGCATTTAAAAAGTACTCCTACCATAGGAAGTAATATTAGGCTGATAATTTAATTATCAACTTGATTACTTTTTAATCTGGCTCATCAGCTTTACGCCTCAATGTTTATCATAAAAAGAAATTCCTAAGATTAGTTGAAGAAAGGCTTGCCTTAAAACACACACTATTTCATAATTGCAATCACATTGTACCTATATAAAATACTTCTCTTACTAATCTTTTTTAGTTTTTAGGAGCCACACCCATAATATTTACAGGGCTATAATAACTATTTTGTATTAAATGTTTTCTTTTCTTAAAAAAGATTTATTTATTTATTCATACAAGAACTGGGGAACAAGCCAGAGGTGTGGAGGGGGGGTGAGAGGATTCACCAGAGATAGAGTGGGGAAACAGAACAGGCAAACTGACTGAAATACATTGCTGAGGGGAGCAGCAGGTGAGAAAGAAGAGGTCTGCTGCACCATGTGGGTAGCTCCCTGGATGGCCAGGGGATCAAACTCGTGCTGCAGAGGTTACAGATATCTTCACAGTGCTGTGTTTAACCCCTTGTGCCACCAGGAAGGCCCTAAATGTTTTCTTCTATGTTCACTACTGATATATTCCTCTATACTTTTTTTTTTGGTATATATACTATAGGATATATACTATATCCTATAGTATATATACACACACCTACTTATATAAAGAAGAAAAATGAATGAGGTCATATACATGTATCTATAAAAAGACACACAGAGTGAGTAGTGTTCAGTGTTGTCTTACAAGAATTATTCTAGTGAGACTATAATCCAGAGACCACTGCACATATTTATATGTTTTATGTTTGAACACAGGCAGGTTAATTTTATAACTTTTGCTTCATGACTTAAATGTGAGAATGTAGCTTAGTCAATTAGGTGACAAAAAATTTGACAAAAAGTTGAAATTAATTTTAGTGTTCCAAGACACCATAAACTTTGTATTGTGTCAGAAACTATTGATTTTTGACTATATTACAAAATAATCCATATGCTTATACTTCTCAACAGTAAACAATGAAAGAACTTGAAGAAACTGACACAATGTTTATGGAAGAAAAAAGGATTTGACAACTCAAATTACTCAGCCTTGTCATAAACATTGATTTAAGTCTGTAATCATACAATAATAATCAAATGGAGACTTAAGAAATTATTTAGTTGATTTATCAATCTGTTTAATCCAAGACTAAATTCTTCTTGATCTTCTATAGCCTGAGAGGATTTCAGCTATCTATATATTTCAAATAGTTGCCTAATTCTTCATATCCAAAGTAAAAATTATCTTGCACCAAAATTCACTCCCCATGTGAATATAACAAAGTGTTCTGTCATGGAATATATGCTAAAATTAATACTTTAAAAGGATGTTCATGAAAGAAGATCATAGAAAAGCAAAGGGGTATACACATATGTTCACTTTGGAAATGATAATTTTTTTTTTCCTGCTTGTAATAGAAAAAAATTTTCCCCATAAAATTTACTTTGCTTAGTTTAGTAAAAGCTTAGTACCTACACTGCCTCATGCAAATCTGAAACATATAATGTGGGTGTATTGTTTGTGTTTTCAATTGAGAAAGAGTATACTCAACAACAATTGCAACAAAACTGTGTATGTGTATATGTGTGTGGTACATTTTAAAAGGTCATTTTGCTTCTTTAGGGAACAGGCAGATTCTAAGAAAAACCAGCTAAATATAGTATACTTGCTATGGTAATTGTGTAACATAAAAAAGGATGAATTAAGACGTTATACATGTGGTATGCCATCTGCTTCTGTTTTTGTTATATTCATCACATGCATCTGTTCTTATTCAGCTATAAGGAAGCACTTTGTCTTAATTTACACATCAAAATATTGCAAAAATCAATTTTGTGCATTTAAAAACATCCTTATCCTAAAATTTGTGCTAATCTCAAAGAGTAACAAATTTTCAAGTTAACATATCTTCAAGTTGATATTTTAAAAATATCTAGCTAGATCAGGGAGATCCAAATCATTTAAATAAGCACAGGTTGGTTCAAACTTTTCAAAATTATCAAGGCAGCATTTGAATGATTCACAGAACCACACACTGACCTTAGAAAGTTTTATTTATTTTTGTCACATTTGACCTTGTTAATATCTACATAACAGATGTTTGAAAATAATAACATATATGCACCTGTCTATAATGGTACCATGTCAAAAATATAAGTGAGGGTTATCTGGATTTATTTTGAATAGAAATCATCAGATATAAAGTTATATTTTAAAAACAAACAGAATCATGAACCTCCTTGTATGATGTGAATAAAACAATTGTACAGCAGAGAAAACACATACTAATACAAGCTGGAACTCAGTACAAACATTTGATTACATACTATAAGAGTAAACATAAATACAACTGAAATAAATCTTGGAATCACATTAGGTGTGCTGCATCTAGTGGTAGTGGTTCAGCAATGCTTTAACTGAGTGTTATAGAACTAGCAAATGAGTGACTGCCTGATATTGCTGAGAGGCAGTGTTCTAACAGTGTGAGATGAGGGAGGCAAGGAAACACTCTGAATTACTTAATTAAAAATTTAGAGAAATACTACAGACATCACTCACTACGCTCATACATATATACATATGTGTATAAAGCATATTTTTAGCTGTGTCTGTAGCCAGTGAGTACTAAAACTCTGAGTTTTGATTTCTAAATACCTCACTAAATGAGCTCACTTTCCCAATAGAGACCCAAGGTGCTGATGTTGGGGGAAAAGTACATCATTCTAAACTTGGGGTATTAAGAGGACGTAATCATACTGAATATTGAGATGCCTGAGTTCTCTTTCCCTTGTTTCACAACTAAAAGTTACTCTTGCAAATTGGAGAGCTCTATAGATATTCGGGAATTTCCAAAGAAAAGTTGAATGCCCTAGAAATGTCAATCTGTCTTTTCTCTATTATTTTCTAATTATTCAGGTTTCAGATTTATAAAATTCATTAATCTCTAGGAAACAGTTTGCTTCTTTTCTCTAATTATATTTTTATGTCACAATTCAGTTCTGCTTTGATAATTTTAATTCAGTTTCTTCTGTTTATTTTGTGATTTGCTCTTGTTTATCTAGTGTCTTAATATGGGAGCTGAGGTCATGATTTGAGAATGTCCTTTTCATATCTATTCAGTTCACAATACTTTTATATTTCCTTCTTAATTTGTTCTTTAACCAGCTTACATAGATATTTGCTATTTAGCTTCCAAATAGTTGACTCAGATCTAGAATCACAGAGAGGAGTAACATCAATGGTGCCACAAACATGAGACAATCCTCCCTCTACCCTGGCCCGTACCAACAGCACATTCTCGCCAGTAAACAGAAACCTGTAGGGCCATCCACCACCCTGCTGACTTGACAATAACAAAATCTACAGAAGTCTTAAAAGGCCAGAATAAAATATAACCAAACCACAATGTTGCCTGTAAGAAAAGTAAAAGTAGTTCAAATATCTAAGCTACTAATACAGATATTTTTAATATAAGGATACTCAAATTAACCATAATTAACCATATATATATATATATATATATATATATATATATATATAAAACAAGGGACTTGAGATCTCAAGAAAATATGACATCACAAGGAAAACATATCTCTCCAGAATCCAACACAAAGACATGGAAGACTAAATATATCAGGTAGAGAGTTCAAAATTATTAGAATAAATTCAAAGACTTAACCTTCCCCCACAAAATGTCAAAAGTTCCACTATCTCAGTCAATGAGAAGAAAATCTACCAAAAAATATGTTCAAGTAAATAGACCAATTTGCATTATCAAGACCTCATATATCAATAATCACTCTTAATGTAAATGGCATCAACTCATCAATTAGAAGGCACAGAGTGCTGGTTCAATCACAAAACAAAATTCAAGTCTATTTTCTCCAGAAGAGCCATCTAAATTACAAACATGAATGTGGCCTCAAAAGTAAAAGGTTGTAATGCAATGCAATGAGAAAATGGTATGCTGAGGGAGGCAGGGACAGACAGATATATATATATATATATATATATATATATATATATATATATATAAAAAACAGATAAAATAGACTTCCAGATGAAATAGGTAGCAAGAGTCAGGAACAGGCATTATATACTGACAAAGAAGCAACATGTTAGGAAGACATAACTCATCAATTTATATGCACCACACAAAGAGACATTACATATATATTAAGCAAATGCTAACAAACCTAAAAACAGATGTGGGCAGCAGCATAATGGTAGTAGGGAACTCCAACACCCCACTTACCTCAATGGAGAAAACAACCAGTCAGAAAATCAACAGAAACAACCACCTTAAAAAAGGAATTAACCAGATGGGCTTCACATTTATAAGGCACTGTTCCCCAAAAAGCAAGTAAACATGTCTTTGGGATTTGATAACAATGGTAGGGGAAATGAAAGCAAAAAATAAATAAATGGTACTATATCAAACTAAAATGCTTCTGCACAGCAAACAAAGTATCATTAAAATGAAGACACCTTATTAAATGAGAGAAACTATTTGCCACAATACATCTGAGAAGAGATAACTTTCATAATCTACAAGGAGCTCATACAACTCAAGAAAAACAAAACAAATACCCAATCAAAAATATGCAGAAGAGCTAAATAGACACTTCTGCAAAGGAGACATGCAGATTGGCAACAGGCACATGAAAGTACTCATCATGACTTATCATCAGGGAAATGCAAATCAAAACCACAATGAGATGTAACCCCAGACACTGAAAATGGTCCTCATTAAAAAGCCTAGAAAAAGAATGTGAAAATATTAAATATAGATATATCCTATGATATAGCAATTCCATGCCTAAGTATCCACCCAATTAACATAAAACTACTAATACAAAGGGATAGATACATTCTTGCATTCATTTATAATAGTCAAGTAATGGAAACAACCTAAGTATCCAAGGACAGATGAGTGGATAAAATATATGTACATATACACAATGGAATACTACACGGCTATAAAAAGAAATGAGCTTTTGTCATTTGCAACAAGAGTAGCAGAACTGGAGGGGATTATGCTAAGAAAATATGTCAACAGAAGAAAGACAAGTACTGAATGATTTCAGTTGTGTATGGACTATAACAAAACAAAACACGGAACAGACATAACTGAACTAAAACCAACCCTAGAGACCTGACTGCACAACAGAAGTTACCAAGGATTGGGGGAGGTGTGGAGAGTAAAGGGGTGAGAGGCCCATTGGACTATAGTGGAAGATTACTGGTATGTGATTGATAATACACATCAAAAGAGGCGTGAGCCTTTACCTTTAAATCATATGTAGAGTTGTAAACCAATGCTACCTCAATAAAAATGCTGACTTTTTTAAAAAAGCAAATTAAAGGATTTTCTATTACCAATATAAACTATATACAACATAAATTGAAATGGAGTACCTTCACCATATACTGTTATACACAAATAGCGAACAAAAATTCTCTGAACTTGTACTGTAGCAACCTAAGTCATTCAAAAGTCCTTGCAGTTCACAAAGTTTTAGCTGAGTGTCATTCTGTGAGGTTATTTAAGGCTATTTCTACCTTATACTGATGATTGGGGTAATGTCAGGGGATTCCCATCCAACAGTAAATAAGCAATAACTCCAACAATAACAGCTCCATTTATCTATCTCCTCTTAAATTTAACTTCATATTGGTTACCACTGCCCTCACTGTTTTTATTTCTCACTGTTTTTATTTCTCACAATATCTTTCTAAAAGGGAATCTAGACTCCACATAACTCATTAGTTACCATCCTCTACAGTATTGCTGCAAGATTTTGTGTTATTTAATACTTTTATCTCCTTTTAATAAAAGTACAGTAGGTTTTTAAAAAAATAGTTCATGTGGGGCCTCCCTGATGGTGCAAGGGGTTAAGATGCAACCTATGAAGCTATCTGCAGCCACTGCAGCACAAGTTTGATCCTTGGCCAGGGAGCTACCCACATGGCACCGCAGACCTCCCCTGAGCTACCCACATGGTGCAGCAGACCTCTCCTGACTTGCCTGCTGCTCCCCTCAGCAGTGTATTTCAGTCAGTCAGTCTGCCTGTTCTGTTCCCCACTCTGTCTCTGGTGAACCTCTCACCCCCCACACCTCTGGCCTGTACCCCAGATCTTGTATGAATAAATAAATACTTTTTGAAAAAAAAGTAGTTCATGTGTCACACAAATTTAGGTTTGATATAATATGCTAATAATTTAACATTTTTAAATGACATTCTCATCTATAAATGAAGATTAATAATAACTATCTTATATAATTGTGAGGTTTATATATAACATGTAAGGTGTTTCTTACATAACATAGAACCCAGTAAATCGTCATTTAATATTGGTTTTTGTGAGTCATTACTGCTCAGGATATTTCAAAAAAATGAAAAAAGTAGAAATAAGTATTACCAAACTATTAATGCTTTATAGCTTTTACATTCTTCTTTTTTGACTAGCTATGGTATATAATGCACAGATCATATCTGAGCCCACAAATTGGACTTATATTTCCTTGCTTGAAATAACACTTTTTAAGAATAAATTTTCAAATCAGTTAATCATCATTTGTAGTCATACTGCCTAATGGTATTTCAAAACAAAGTTTATATTCCTTGCACAATTGATGTTCCGCCTCCTACCCAGCCTCTCCCTTCTCCATTGTTTTCTATCTTTTGTTTTCATATTTTCTAGCAAAGTGAACTTGAGGGTAGTTGGAAGATTTGAAATATTGACCTTATTACTGCAGAAACATAATTCATATTGACTTTATTAGTTCCTAAAACCTTCTTAAGCTTACATTACTTGGGTCTGGAATGTCTTAGGCTTTTCCTAAATTTTTGGATAATACTGCCATTATGAAACATGAGATTTCATCATTAATACACTAAGTTTTAATGTGGGTGTATGGAAAAGCCACGGTATGAATTTTGGTCATCAAACTATTCACCATCAGTTCTCCAGGTGATTTTAGTTAATATTTTGGTAAACAATCATAACTGCAAATTATGTAAATTTTGTGACATCGTTTCTTTAATCTTTCTAATTTCCATAAAAGGTTTGTGGATATTTAATGTTTGAAATAAGTGGTTTTCAAAATCATATTAATATTAGTTAATATTAATATAATGAAATCATAATATAATGAAATCAAAATACAAAATATTTCCCTCTAAATTTAAAATTATTGATATTAACTTCTAAGAATCAATACAGGTAACAAAATTACTCTTATTCATGCAGAAATAATCTGTTTATGTCTTCCTTGTATTCTTTTTATAAATTTTCCAAATATTCTTGGTCTTTTTTCTATTATATGCTTGGTTATTTCCTCATCTTCAAATTATTCTTTGACAATTCCTATTAAGTCTCACTGAAATTTTCTGTACCTACTTTGTTAAACTTCTTTTATGTTTCATATATCTTTGCTGATTAACAGCACATTCTAAGAGAATTCTACTATTTGATATTCTATATGACTAATAAATTGTGGCCATATTCTACAGCACAACTAATGATTTATTAATATAAGTGATTACAACTAAATGAGATTTTAGAAGTATAATAAATCCTAAGAATATTTTATGTGATGAAATTAGTGAGGCTCAAGCTATGTGTATATGTTTTCTCTTAATCTTTCTTGGCAATAATGACATGTTTTTGAAATGAACTTGTTGATTGGCAACTGATTAACGAATAGTAACATAACGATTAGAAAATGTGTTGAATTTTGTAGGGAAGCTAAAGTTACTGCATTGTGAGGGTATGTATTATCTAAAAATCATATGTAAGGAAAATGAAAATTATGAGGGGAGGTTAATTATTAAAGGTCACACAAGCAAAAAAAAAATGAAATCTAGGGTTTGGAATTACCTAATTGACATCAGAACCAAAGATTTTTATACCCTATGAAGTATAGCAGCACCCTATGAATCCCCATGACTTTACTATGCTCTCTTGGATATCCCAATAGAGCACATGGCACTTATAGAATTATAAACGTATATGGATAGTAAAAAAAGGTGCTTATTTCTTCACTACTGACATGCCAGTGTCTGCTGTTTTAATTTGCTTCAATTTAATACTTAAATATTTTGAATAAAATAATTTTATAATTAGCAGTAAAATTAATTGTAAGATTAATTTTTCAAGATTGAATTAAAAGAGACAGGAGCTTTGATTATTAAACAAAATAAAGTCAAGCTACACTAAAGGTTTTGGTACATTTCCAGCTGCATTTTTAGAAGCTCATGTCTTAAATTAGAACAAAGGTAAAAATCAACTTTAACAACAAAATTGTTTTGCCCCCAAAGATCACCTTTCCCTGAAGGTTTCCCTAAAGCTATTTCTTATTTTAAGTAGACTTCTAGCTCTGTGACTGCTGCTTCTCAGGGGAACGAAGATGCAACATCCTGATAAATTTAACTTTTCTTATACTGAGAATGTCTCCCAGGAGATACAACCACTTGCTGCATTGGATACAGAATCTTGGTAAACATGTTGTGAAAGCAACTCTTAGAGAAAAACCAAAAGTATCAGGCATAAGCTACTTCCCTCTCCCCTGAAGCCAGTATTAGAATTCTAGCACTTCATCCTCTTAAAAGTTCCAGGGGATTTACCTGTCTATATAGATCAGTTTGCAAATTTTAAATGAGGCATTCATGATAAACTCTTGATAGTTCTGACTTATTTAATACTTAATAACGTGTTAGTCCTTATTGTGTCTATTAGTCAGAACAACATGTGAAGCATTCAAAATACAGCCAAAAATCTACTGATGCAGAGAGACACTCCAAGTAGATAGCCAGAGGCTTTCTGCAGTAATTAATAAAATTCTTTCTTCAAATTCAAGAATGGCATTAACTTACTTATCTATACAACAATGGAAAAGAAGAAACGAAAGCAGAATATGGAAACGATGCTTAGAATAAGAGGCAGAAACACAATCATGTCTCCTCAGTGTGGAATTACTGTGGGGATTCAGTACAGCTCAAGATGGCAAGCATATGGAGTTGAAACAGAAGGTGATTGCAAACTCAACATTTACTCATCTCTCAGGAGGTGACTGAGCATAATCAGAGTCACAGGCAACTAAATAAAATCAGAATGTCAAAGTATATTTACAATGAGGAATAAACGTATCAAGTTGGTATTTTCTCATATAAATAACACTAGATTTTAAAAAAATAACTTATTATCAGAAAATTTATTAATTTAAATAGTAAATAACACTACCCAAAACCCTGGATGCTCACCCATCTGGAGAGTACAGTATCTCACTGTGTACATGCTTCACGGGAAGTCAGATTACCATCTGAGCTATTTCAGCATGATATGGAAACTAGCAGTGTTAAGAATAGTGTGCTGTTTTATGACATCTGGCCATGGCAGCCTCACACATTCATCTCCAGGTTTTCCACACATCTGCCACTGTAGCATAAAGGAATTTATTCTTAGGCCAAGGCACTCCCCTCCCCCTTTGAATATCAGCATGGACATGCTTGATATTTCCCTGTATGGTGGTTCTAGCTTCCTATTCTACAGAAAAAGACTAATCTTTTCTGAATCTTTTTTTTTTCAATTTAATGAAATAACACTGATAAACAACACTGAATGAGATTTTTAAAAATTATATAAATAACTTCACATTAGGTTGTAGTAGTCTTCTGAGCCCATAAATTTTATGGTTTACAATGGCTTTTAGCATATTATCCACTGATCAAAAATGTATATGGTTTCAAGGTCATTCCCCTTTGACAATCATTTTTTTGTCATTGAGATCTCAAGTTTGAGACAGAAAGTGTCCTGGGACAAGGACAGAACAGGACAGGACTCAAGGACTGAAGTTTGCTTATTTGAAGGGCTGGCACACAAGAAGTTAAACAAACCTGATGATTCTAGGCCCAGGCAACTATTGCCATAAATTTCCTTGACCCAATTTTTTTGTTACTAATTTTCCCCAGTCTGTTCATCCCTGTGCTATCTCTTTATACCTTACCAAGTTGGCTATTGCAGAAGAGAGGAGATATAGACACTGAAACCGGACCAGTTCAACTGGAACTGTAGGCACTAAGCCCCGATGAGAACTTTTGTCCATGCGATGGCCACTAGCTCTGCACAACCACCCAGCTGCAGCTGACTTATGCTTACAATTAACAACAATAAATGGACTACATTATTGTTGACTCCACTTGCTTTCTCAGCCAATAAAGTCTAATTCTTTGGTCTCAAGACTTATATAGAATCCTAGCCTGACATCTCAAGGAGTTTCTCATGCCTAGAGAGGTCTCCCCAAAAGCCTCTCTTCCTGTTTTTCACTAATCAACAAACACCTACTCCTTGCCTGCCCTTACCAGTGTCTGTGGATTCCTCTTTTCAGTCTTGACCAGAGAGGTCAAATGTCCTGTCCTGGGCTTGAGACCAGGGCCACTAGGTCCATCCCTGTGATTCCGGTAAATGGAGCAGTGTACTGCAGCTGGTATGCTACCAGCTTTGTGGTTGGAGGGTGGAAATGGACTGAGACCCTGGGTCCACTCCTTTGATATGTGACAAGATTATTGGTGGTAAAAAACAATCTTCTCACTATTGTTCCTCAAAACTTTATCATGGGGCATTCACATATTTTACTAAAAATTCATATTTCAAGAAAACATTTGATACAGTACTGTAACTTGCTTTATGGTTTATACATATTCAGTCCCCTGAGACTCTTACTTGTATTTAAATTTGTAAAAAGAAAAGGAGCAAAGATAATGATATGAAAACTTGATCCAAAGGCTTCATGGCATTAACAAAATATTCTGCTTAAAGATCACCTATTTCCTGACACTACTACAATGACAAGAACAAGCTCTTATAGACAACCATTTTCTTAAGTCCCACTTCGGATCTGATTAATCTATTATGTGCTATGGAATTCAGACAATGGACTAAACTGTAAATTATCCTGCTGGTTCATAGATCTATTTTAACAGCACCTAAAAGTGTATACAAAGAGTGTTGATTAAGCTTTAGCATTTAATTAATCAACCTATGTACACATACATGGTATCATCTGAAGATAACTATAAGATACATTGAAGTGAAATTTCAGATACACAAATAATAGTTAAATTGAAAAGAATAAAACCATACCATAATGCAAAGTACTACGGTCCATTAATAATTTAATACAAAGTGATTTATAAGTTAACTTTTGCTATTCAACAAGTTCTATGAAGACAATAGTAATGATTCAGTTCAACATTCTGCTATTTGTAGACTCAATCATTCCACATACAATGGACTCATTCATATGTCTAGGATTATACGTTGTCATCTTGGGAAGTTGATTTTCCATTTCATCTCATCTTTCAGCTTATTAGTCATTGCTGGCACAGATGGTGGTCTCAGGTTTCCAAATTCAATGGAACAGAGAACAGCTCAACACATAAAGAATGTCAAGTCTCTGCTTATATTACAGAGTTCAATGTTTCATTAACCAAAAGGTATTTGAAAGATTTGGAAACTGAATCCACCTCTGGAATAGAGGAGCTGCAAATACTCAATGCAAAGGAGGATGTAAAAATATGGATTTGTCGTATCTTTGTAATCTACTACAAATGGATTATTTTATTAGTAATTGGGAGTTCAAAGAACATTTTTATCTAAGGCAGTGGTTCACGAGGCCTAGACACAACATAAACAACTAGTAACTTTTGACTGATGCCCAGTCTTTCTCACATAATTATATAAACCTCCCATAGGATTTTAGTTTGTTAACATTAAATGTATTCTTATACCCTGCTAGAAAAATTCTCCCAGGAGCTGTACCTTGGGTTAAAGGCTGTCTATTTGCTGCCTGTGTTATACTTTTGTTCTTTTATGTATTTTACTTGCTGACATGTTCATGATGCAGAATGATAGCAGCAATTTTAATCTATAATTACTGCTTGTTATCCAATTACTCTTTAGACACATTTGAAGTTAGCCTTGAGCACCTGCAATGTAGGTTCATTCTTGCAAGAAACCTGATCTGTCCACTAGCTATTTCCCTGTATGCCTTCCATTGGTTCATTTTCAGCCATCAGAATTGTTAAATAAACTGCAGTTACCTGACCCTTTTCAAGAGCTCTTCCATTGCATGACTGCACATTTCTGCCACTCAGACACTGAGAAGTATAACTATTGTATCCTTTACAAGAAAAAGAACTGCAATTATAAAAGGGTAGGAAATTAGGTTGGTAGTTGAAGCATAGTTGGAGCTAGCCCACTCAAATTTCAAGAAGTCTAGATCATGTCTGTCTTCATAATGCTTTTAAAAATGATGCTTTGCCAATAATGTCTTGCTTTACTTAATCCACCCTCACTTTAGCAAATATTTTTGTGGGAATTTTATATCCCTTATTTATTTTATCCTTAGTCTTAGCCCAATAAACTGCAGCAAGATTTGTGTCAGATAATTGAATTTTCAGTCCCAACTTATCTTAAGGAATGACAAGATGTTAGACTAAGAAAGCTCTATGGAATCTGGTACTCTTCATTAATCAAGGTAGGGACTCTGATACTCTTCGACATTTGACTTTTTCAATACTCTGCAAAGCGTTATGTGATATGCAAAGTAGAATAAGGTGAGGATGTTAATTAAAAGCTTCTGCAACGTAAAAATACAGGTTGTTCAACCCAATTGAGAGGGGAAAAAAGTAGTATAGAGGAATTCTTAAGCATAGACTACAGTTGGTGCTTAAGAATTACTTGTAGCATTGTTATCCTAGTGGATATCTACCTAGCATGACACTTTTTAAGAATTTTTTCTCCCTAAGAATAAGGAAAATATGTCAGGTCACCCTACATTTTATTGATATTTTGGAGAGTGTAAAGGGTGCTATTAAGGAGGGAATGATGACATATGCATAGACCTTAATTATCTCAGGCAAAATTACATATATGGTTTGCCTCTAGATTGTTCTCTAGAATAATCCTCTACAATAACAAAACCATCATAATTCTCTAAGTCTTGTCTCCTTACCCAAGTTAGATCAAGAAGTTCCTTCACCAATGTTTGGGCAGATAGAGCTAGAAGGCAATTGGTTTCTAGAGGCTGAAGATGTAAAATGAAACCTTATCAACTCTCTTACAAAGAGAAACACAGAATGAGACAAGTGAGAAAACAAAACCATTATAGGAAAGATGATATAAAGAAACCAAAACCAGACCATAACAGAATTGAACCTATTGAGAAAAGACTCCATGTTGTTTCTCTTGAAGTCCAAATGAATATCTGTTTTTCCATGCTTTTGATTTTTAAAACTTCATTTGGTACTTGTTTTCTGTTTCTATGAGAGTATGAGATTAATTTCTGTTACTGCCACCAAAATGATCCAATTAAAATGTGATTGGATAATCTCTCCTTGGCCAGGGAGCTACCCACATGGCACAGCAGACCTCTCCTGTCTCACCCCCTGCTCCCCTTAGCAGTGTATTTTGGTAGATCTCTAGATCTCCCTGTTCTGTTGCCCACTCTATCTCTGGTGAATCCTCTCCCCCTCCACCCTCCGTACCTCTGGCCTACACCCCAGTTCTTGTATGTATAAATAAACAATAAATCTTTAAAAAAATCAAATTCATTTTTTGTACTCTGATTGCAGGGAGAATATTTCCTTCTGATCAGTGCCGTCACTTATGGCAGGAAGGTGTTAAGTTGAAAGCAGCAAACAGAGAAAATAAATGATGACTTGAAACCCAAAGGGGAAGGTTGACAAAATCAATAATATTTGAAACTAGATATAAGTATCCGGGAAAACAGCATCTGTGGGGATTAAAGTAGGATTAGGGGAAATATATCCCCCAAAGGTGTGTGTTTTCTGGTTTCTCTTAATAAAAACACTAAGTCAATATAGGGATTAATACACTTAAGGGAGTAAAACTTCCCATAAGCTTCAAAGTTATCCCTTAGAATGACTCAGTTTTCAAGGATATTCTTGTAATAGGGCAAAATATAAAATTATATCAGATTTTTGATGAAGACAGTGTCATCAAGGACTTCAATATTTCAAGCAATTGCATAGACAAGTATAAATAAATTACAGGTTTCATTTTCAAAAGTATTTAATGGTAGAGAAAGTAGTTTTTATATCTACAACCAAAACACTGTCAGCTATAATATTTGATATTGAAACATTAATTCATTCTTATGAGCAAGAGTTACTATTAAAATGGTGAAAATATCAGGACATAAACCAGGTTTTATACATCTTTTCCCAGACTCCACCAGAAACTGGAAGTTAGATCATGTTCAATAAATAGTCAGGATGAATAAGATCATTAACTTTGCCAATTTTAATATTCCTCATGCTGTGTTTTTTATGTGAGCTTAGATTAATATATTTTATATTAATTTAAATATAATCCCAGAGTATTATAAATAAAACAGAAGCAGTTTTTTTTTTTTATTATTGACTGGGGATTCTAATTACTTGGGAGATTTTTATAATTTACTATTTACCCACTTAGAGAGGTTCTGATTCTCTTTTCTGGGACAGACAAGGGTATTGGCATATTTTAAGCTCTCTAGGTAATTCTAATTTCTACCCAGGGTTGACAATAACCAATTTTGAGTTTGAGTTTACACCACAAATAGATCTGTGCTCATTTTATCAAATATGTCTTTTTTTTTTTTTTTTGTTACAGGGCGCCCACAGTGGAAATGAGGTGACCTGGGTTTGTGTTGTCACCCATGAAACAAGATCCAAAAGCAGGCATACAGAGAGAAATTTGGACATTTTTTTCTTTTTTTATTTACCAGGGGAACTAGAGGAGGGTGGAGAGGACAGAGAGCGAGAGGAAGAGAGAATGCATGCACATGTGCAAGTGAGCGCAAGAGGATTAAATAGCCAATAAATGGTCAGTTACTGTCCATCCGCCTAAGAAGCAATACCAGGGTATATGTAAGGGCTGCAGGAATAAGAGAACAGCCAGTCTGTCTTGCATGTTATACAGTCCACCTGGCAGCTCAGTTGCACCCCTGGTTCCCAGTAACTCCACATCTCAGGATGTCTAGTTCATGACATACTGGGACCTGATCTAAGGCAGCTGCATGTAAGTGGAGGCAGCGAAAATGGTGTCCATTCTATGTTCCCCTCCCCCCCCTCACACAGGTGTAACTGTAACATTTTTACCTACTGCATGGTTTTGAAAAGTAAACTTTCTGTACTTCATTGTCTACTCATGAAATTGCCTGACTATGTATTAAATGCAAAATTTTTTGAAGTGCTGATGTTGGTGCTATTATTGTTATTGACAGTATTACAAGAACAAATACTCATTCCTATTTGATGACACAATCATCCTGATCATCCTTTGAATCTCAATTCAAATATCTCCATTTAAAGAGGTTTCTCCAACAACCGTTTATAAGGCAGAATCTCCCTCATCACCTCAGGTATTTTCTTCATATGACTCTATTAAATTTTTAATGCTAACAACCATTTACAAGATACACTCTCCCTCTGGCACAGACATATTGTTACTCATTACCCTCTCTCTCTCTCTCTCTCTCTCTCTCTCTTTCTCTCTCTCTGACTCTCTCTCTCTCTCTCTCTCTCTCTCTCTCTCTTTCACATCTCTCTCAATATAAGCACCAAGGAAATCTGTTATTGACTGCTGAATACTCAAGAATTAAAACTGCCTTGCACACTGCAGATGCATTTACCATCACAAGAGAGATTAGACGTGATATCCAGCAAATCAAAGAAAAATCTCTAGATTCCACATCTGATATCCACAGGATTTTAAGAGGTTTTATTTCAAAGGCAAATTGCACATTGTTGAGGGTTTCTAGAACATTGTGAAAATAAGGATTCTTAAGTGTGGGATCTGACGAAAAAATTGCCTTGATGGTGGGAAGGAAAATAGTTAGGTTGCTCGTGAAGAGTAAGAGATCAAACTTGGGCCATTTTATCATAAAAGCTAAAAAAATTGTGAAGAATTAGCAGATGAATATGCTTAATAGTGCACACTATCTCAACCATTTTACTGAATATTTTACCTAAATCTTTAAAAATACAGATTTTATTCTAACTTGGAAATTATAAGGAGAAGAAACTTATGAATTAGTTATCTGTCTCTTGCTATAGAGAGTAAAAATGTCATTTTTTGAAAACAGATAAAATCATGAAGTTTTTGTTTATGAAATATTTAAAGCAAGTTCAAGAGAGCAACAATTTAAAGAAAGATTCTAAGAATAATATTTAATAGAAGTCAAAGTTTCATTAAAAAGTACATTCTCAATACAGGAAAGATAAAGAATTGCGACAAGGTTTGAGAAAATAGTTAATTCCTCTAATATTGATAATAGAACATCAAATATACTTAGTTCAAGGTATTTATTATAGCTATACAGAAAGGAATTGTCAAGTAAAATAAGGAGCTAATGCAAACATATTTGTCTATAAAATGTTCCCATTAGAAGGACAGATACTGCATTTTATAATTCTGTGAATCATTCTTGAGGAACCAGTGCAAAAACACATGTTCTCTCCAAACATCAAATCTTTTAATTGATATAAAATCACCACATTTTTCCTGTTAAAGTCTAATTTTGACATTTATGTCTTAAAACTTTGTGACTACCTCACTTGTCCATGTCTTAGTATGTCTATTACATTAATTCTCAATAACTCCATGTAACACAGTATGACCAGTAGTGAATCAAATAAATGATTAGACAAATATATATACATATATATATATATATATATATATATGGCATGGGGGGGAGAAAACTCTATTTTCTTTTCTTTTCTTTTTTTTTTAAGATTTATTTATTTATTTATACAAGCACTGGGTACAGTCAGAAGCATGGGAGGGTGAGAGAATTCGCCAAAGCCAGAGTGGAGAGCAGAACAGGCAGACTGATGAAACACACTGCTGAGGTGAGCAATGGGTGCTGCAGGAGAGGTCTGTCGGGCCATGTGGGACCCTCACCAGTGGATGGGGTTCAAACTGGTGCTGCAGAGGCTGCAGGCAGCTTCGCAGCCCAGTGCTCAACTGCTGCGCCACCAGGGGAGACCCTATTTGCTTTTCAATGCCAGAAAATCATCTAGGTTATTTGATCCTTTGTTTTTCATAAAAACATTGAGGATTTGTAATATAAATAAAAATCAAATTATGCTTAATTCACTAACATAAAATGGTCTGTGATGATATTGTCCCAATTTATACTTCCTTAAAATTTAACTTAACATTGTATTGTAATTTGCTGCTCAACACTTAGTATTTAAAATTTATTCTAATGGATGGTCAATTTTCCATTTTATACATACATTTTATTTATTCGCTTGATCCTCTTTTAGTAAATTCTAATTTTATTTTCATTGTTATAAATATATATACATATATTTTTTTTAAAGATTTATTTATTTATTTTATACAAGCACTGGGTACAGTCAGAATCGCGGGAGGGTGAAATAATTCACCAGTTCCAGAGAGGGAAACAGAACAGGCAGAACAACGAAGTAAACTGCTGAGGGGAGCAGCGGGCAGCAGGAGAGCTCTGCGCGCCATGTGGGGCCCTTGCCCAGCAGCCGGGGATCGAACTGGCGCTGCAGAGGCTGCTGGCAGCTTCGCAACCCAGCGCTCAATCACTGCGCCACCGGGGAGGCGCATTGTTATAAATATTATAATGAAAATTCCAACACATAATCCATTTAATAGTCTTAATTATCCAGTTACTATCCCTTCACTTTGCAGGGAAGGGTTTATATATGTTATTTCCTTTATTAAAGCATGAATTTCTAGCAGATGTGTCTACCAAGAAAGTATAATTAATGGAATTACATATCAACATATTTCTGAGGAAAAGCAGGCTTTTGTTTTCCCTCAAAATAATAAATTTTTGAGTAAGAAAACATGAACTTGCTTAATTTTGCTACTCAGATATAATGAATATTAATAATTGGATGTATTTCTATATACAAATAAATTTTTACTCAACATAAATAATTGAGCATTAAGATAATATTAACTCAACTCTAGGAATAGGATTTAATGTATTCCACACCATTATTTATTTAGCAGGATAACTAATTTTATGACCTCTGCTCTGAGTAACTTGTAACTTGGAAGTCTAAGAACAGTTCCGTCTATAGCTGCATGGAGACAATAATTGGTGCAATCCTTCACTCCCTTTTCTTTATTCTTACTTTAATTTTCATCCTATTTCATTCATGCATTTATTTTTCTCAATATAAGGTGGGATATTTGAGTGGATTTACTTTGCTTTACTCATTAAATAGTTCCCGGTAAGTGTGTCTTGAATTATGAAAAAAAAAGTATTTTTCTTTTTTGTTCATTCATTATTAAGTCAAATAGTCAACAGATATTACTAGTTTGTCAAAACTTATTGCATAAAATGGTGATATTAAATTTGATGTTATATTGCAACAGTTAAAATGCAGTATGGGAAAAAAGCAATTAAATTTGTATCTCAGAAAGCAGAAATGATTTAAAATAAACTACAAGTGAAGCATAATTTGATTATTTTAATATTTGAAGACAAAAACTTTTGTCATGAAGATTTCAAATAAAAATTAAAACTATATTTAAACAGGTTATATTAACTCGTAGTAATGATGTCTTTAACAGGGTTATTGACACTAATAGCTAGACTTTTTTAATTCAAAAAATGCATCTTCTGGCTGATTAAATTATCTCTCACTGAAGTACAAACTTCTACTTTATATAATGGTGAAAATGTTAACTTTCCATGTAAATACTCTCTCAAATTAAGAATTTTTAGTTTTTAAAAGTAAATTTTTAAAACATCTTCCACATAGGGTCTGATTTTTGAGGCACATAGGTGTCACATCTGCTATTGTGCATAATTAAACAATCAGTTGAAAGCCATGCTTGTCCGAGAGTGAGCTTAAAATGTCATTGACTTATTGTCTAAAAGCTATAGGGCTTAACATTTTAATTTCCATCTTGCCTGAATGAAAATTTCACATGCATTGCAGTCTTTCCTTAGGAACAAGGCACTTTAAGGATTTTTGTCATTCATTATAAACCTATACAGTAAAATAAAATGGTCTCCCAATCTCTCAATTAAGATTGTACCTTTGGAAAAACCCAATTTACCTCCCAAATGGAAATTAGGACTTTGATGGTTGTGACTCTCATTCTAAGGAAAGCAAGACAGGCATCTTTGATGAGATGATATCTACATAAGACAGTAAAATCACAGAGAAAGTTTGAGGAAACAGAAGTAGTGACATTTCATTGTCTTATGTATAATGGTGTCCTTGAGTCCATTAGATACTAACTTATTTTGTACTTTTAGTATATTCAGACTCCACTACAAGATGATCCTATCATTTTTTTTTTATTTTATAGATTTATTTATTTATGCATAGAAGAGCTGGGGTACAGGCCAGAGATGCAGGGAGTGAGAGGATTCACCAGAGACAGAGAGGGGAACAAAACAGGCAGACTGGCTGAAATACACTGCTGAGGTGAGCAGCGGGCAAGACAGGAGAGGTTTGCTATGCCATGTGGGTTGATCCCTGGCTGGCCAGAGATGGAACTTGTGCTGCAGAGGCTGCAGATTGCTTCATAGTGCGGTGCTTAACCCCTTATGGCACCAGGGAGGCCCTGAACCTATCATTTTTCAATGAATTAGTTAAATAAAAGAGTGGGTCAGTTGCCTTGTGGTCAAAATAAACTTGCAACATTGTAGAGAAGGTCAAGACAACACTAAATTTGCAGCACAGAATGAAAGTAGGAGGCGGAATCCAAATGTTCTTGATACATTTAGAACCAATGTCTAGAAACTATGGACAAAAACACACTTGAGAAGGTAATTTTCTCATTTCTGAAAACCACAGGTGGAGCTGAATCATATAGAAAGCTTCCCCAAACCATTGTCAGCAGTATAAACTTAATGATGCTCAAATTATTGTTGAAAGGAAGAGACAACTACAAAGAGGACTATGCAATAAATAATATGTATAGACTTGGATTGGAATTGGTTGAAAATTGACCCAATGTACCAAAAGTTATATAGGACATGGACTGTCTTAAGACATTAATCTGTTGCTCACTTTCAGTGACAGTCATTAAAACCTGATAATCTATATCAAATAGATTACAGAAAATGAAATATTTTACTGAAATACTTTTTATCATTTACAGGGGAGGGAAATTTTGAAATTTCACCATAGAAATTGATAATGAATAGGCAAACTTGAGCCCCATGAGACAAATTCTTATAGGTCTGATGCATAAACTGAAAAACTACAGTGCAAGCTGATCTAGTGGAGCCTGTTAGGAGCTCCTCCCTGCATGGGTTAGTTCATGCTTCAGAACCTGATTCATATATTTATTTGGATGCCATCTGGCTCACTGACATATTTGAATAACAAAGACCACCAGTGAAAAAAAAAATCTAGGCCAATCCCTCACCTGGGGGAAGAGGAAGAGAAAAACACACACCTGGTAGAGGCAGATGCAATGTGAATCTTGCATGGGTGGAAGAATTTTTACACTAAATTACCTTTTAAGACTGGTATATTAATAGTGTCTAACCAAATGTTGCATTATGTTGAGGTCTCATTCCTGGAAAACAAAAATAGCTAGGAAACATACAAAATATATGCAAAAGATGAATAACCTATTAGGAGAGCTGGTGCCCCAGTGCCTACATGGCACAAACAGGAAGCCACATGTCATCAGAGGTATGCCATAGCCACTTCAAATATAAATTATCTTGCAGAAGCGGAATTTTGAGAAATTTAAAAGTGCTATAATTTCTAGTATTGACATAATGATGACCAAGATTATGCTATTTTCTTTCTAATTAAATAGCAATAAATGCTGGATATCATCAAAAAGAAAGATTTTCTGGTTTCCCAGAAGTTAAGGGAAAACTGTGAATGAGAGATCAAATGTCATAAGCATGTAAAACCAAAGCAGGAACAGAACTGGGAGGGGACTCACTGGATCTGGTCATGGTAAAGCCTTGTGTATTTACAGTCATGACAATCAGAGATAAAACAAGTCCTATAAATACTGTGCTATTGAATTGGAACTGAGAATTTCTTTAGGGGCATTAAAAAGGAGAATCAAATAATTTCTTCCTACTTATATAGTTCTATGAAAAGTGGCATTGTTTATAGTGTTTGACTTTGGAGAAAGATTAAAAATCCATGGAGATAGCAAAATTGTGACTCTGGACTTTGCATCTATTTATAATTTTAAACTGTATATGTTGCATAGTATATAACTTAAGCAATTAACATAAAAAAACATTGTTATGTGTCGGAGGAGAAAACTCAAAATGCTACAATGATCTCATAACTCAGGCAGCATGGGCTGAAAACTGACCTAAGAAAATTTGCCAATGAAGATAATCACAAAATAAAAAATAATTAAAATTAATGAAGCAGTAATCCATGTGTGGCAACAATTATTTAGAATAGGATGAATCACCTTTTAATTACTTATGATAGTATAAAATTCTATTGAAAAAAGAAGGTAATATAAACATGTTTACAATACTACAAGATATATCTGAAAACAAAATGAAAGGGAAAGATCTGGTTTATGAAAGAAATAATTTTCAAATTTGAAAACAATAAACAAGTAGAACTTAATATTAATGTATATTCATTAAATTAAAAATATAATGGAGAACATTTATTCAGCTTAAACAAAGCTAAATAAAGAAATAATAAACAGAAAGATAATTGGAAGTTATGACAAAAAGTGGAACTCAGAAAGGTGCATGGGGACTAATCATGAACGCAAGAATAAGATATATTCAAAATATGCCAAACTAATTTCAGGTTGAAAGAAAAAAAATTCTATTCAGAAATTAATGACTAAGGAATATGAAAAAAATAATGGTTCAAGGAGCAAAAACCTACACCAAGAGAGGGTATATTAAAATAAATGCAAATGCAATCAGTTCATCAGATTGAAACTACAAACCCTCTTGGCCCAAAAATAAAAAGAAAAAAATTAAAATTAATCAGAAGAGATAGATTACATACAAAAAAAAAACATTTTTGCACAATAACGTCAATAAAGGCCATAAGATACTACCTTCCAAGTGCTGTGAAACTATGACTTACAGTGAGTAGTGGTTTACCAATATAATTATCTACTTAAAACTAAGAAACATGAAAATATATGTTCCATGCAAAATATTGAGATGGTTTAAATTTGCAGAGTTTATAAAATAGTTTGTACATTTTATACCTCAGTAAGACGTAAACTAGGAAAGAAGAAAGTGAGGAGACAACAAACACAATTTTACATATTTTGGCATGAAAGTCAATTGTATGGAATTTTAATTCCACGAATAAAACAACAAACATCAAGTAAAATTCAAAAGATTTTGTAACAATAGCATATAAGACTAATGGACATGCTCAGAATTAAAACAACAGACAATTCTCCCTTAAAATTATAAAACTTACTCAAAAAAATAAATAAGCCATCAATAATTACTAGAAATATTGCACATTATTTTATTTTTTAAAGATTTATTTATTTGTTTGTTTGTTTACTTATTTATTTATACAAGCACTGGGTAGAGTCAGAAGTGCAGGAGGGTGAGCAAATTCACCAGAGGCAGAGCGGGGAGCAGAACAGGCAGACTGGACAAAACACACTGCTGAGGGGAGCAGTGGGTGCGGCAGAAGAGGTCTGCATGCCATGTGGGACGCTCGCTGGCCAACCAGGTATCGAACCGGTGCTGCAGAGGCTATGGGCAGCTTCACAGGCCAGCGCTCAATGGCTGTGCCACCGGGGAGGCCCTGTACATTATTTTAAATATACCCCCAAAAAGGCAAATTCTAAAAAGTGTATAGTAGCCAAAAATAATATATGAGATAGACCTTAGTAGATAAATACAATTACAACTTCCAAGAGAAACACATCCATATTTTTAAGTAATATGTTGCCGTAAAAAATTAGCAAAGTATTAAAAACTAAATCATGTTAATCTTGTTCCAAGAATGTTAGCATGGCTTAACATTAAATTTGCTAATGAAGTAATTTGCCATATTTACAGATTAAAGGAGAAAACATGGAACACAGCAAATATTTACTGAACACCTCCTATGAGCTCTTCTCAGTCATCAGGGAAGACCAGTAATCAAAACAAACAAAATCTGCATCCTTAATGTTTTCATTCTACTGGAAGAAGCAGTTAATAATAAGCCCAGCAAATGAATAAAATTCAACATTATGTTAATAGGGGGACATAAAATAAAAAAACAAAAGAATGGTAGAGCTGAAATGGATGTGTAGAAATGGATATGAATGACACCCAAGATTCATATGCTAAATAGTCCCAAAGAGAACTAAAAGAATATTTACTAAAAAATAAATATAAATAAATCCAGAAGACTGAAATATTCTGAAAAATTTGCAAGGAATTAAGAAATTTTAGTACTTAAGAGATTTAAATTCCTTCTAATTGATCTACAAATCAGGGCAAAAAATTATTCACCACATTTCTCTGAAATTTATTTGCCGAATTCATACTCAAGTATAAACTAGTACAACTAAAGAAATTTGCAAGAGAAAAATTAGAAAGCATAAGAACTTAATTTTTCCAGGACTTAGAAATTTAGGTACTGGGCCTCCCCTGGTGGCGCAGCGGTTGAGCGCTGGGTTGCGAGGCTGCCCGCAGCCTCTGTAGAGCCAGTTCCATCCCCGGCCCCCCGGCAAGGGTCCCAAAAAAAAAAAAAAAAAAAGAAAGAAAAAAAGAAATTCAGGTACTTAGCACTCATGGTAGTGATACAAGCACAAATGAACCAAAGTAACAAAATGAAAAGTTCATACCAGTCGAATGGAAACTTGGCATTTGACACAACAGGATCACAAATTTGTGTACATATGAATGAATATATAGTCTATGAACATGGGTATGCATTGTTTATAAACTTGGGAAGGCATGGTTCCTAAGCTAACAGAGCCTATCTCTACTGGGGAATCCTATGTTTAACCTTTCTTTTTTAAGATTTATTTATTTATACAAGAACCGGGGTATAGGTCAGATGTGCAGGAGGGTGAGAGAATCCACCAGAGACAAAGCAGGGAACAGAACAGGCAGACTGACTGAAATACACTGCTGAGGGGAGCAGCAGGCGAGGCAGGAGAGGTCGGCTGTGCCGTGTGGATATCTCCCTGGCTGGCCACGATGGAAAAACCCCCCTCGGCCCCCCCCACCCCGCCCGCACAGCTTTACATTGTGGTGCTCAACCACCTGCGCCACCAGGGAGGCCCATGATAAACTTTTTTTTTTTTTCCTTTTCTTTTTTTAAAGAACAATTTATTTATGCATACAAGAGCTGGGGTGCAGGCCAGAGATATGGGGGGTGGTAAGAGGATCCACCAGAGAAAGAGTGGGGAGCAGACCAAGCAGATGTACCAAAATATACTGATGTGGGGAGCAGTGGGTGAGACAGGAGAGGCCCCCTTATGTTTAACTTTTTATGTACATTTATGTTTAACTTTTTAATAAATGGCTGCACTGTTTCTAAAATGTCTGCACCATTTTAAGTTAACACCATCAGAATATGAGATATCCAGTTCCTTTCAGTTCTGCCCCAAACTTGAGATATTATAATAGATATGTGGGTTGATTCACAAAATTTCTTTATCTGATACATGCTTTGCAAATATTTTCTCCCTCTTTGTGACTTAGCTTTCTCTTGGCATTCTTTCTGAAGAGCAGTTTTCATTGTGCTGAATCCCATTTTATCAAATTGTTTTTTACAGGTCAGGCTGTTGGTACAACAGTATTTTTATTATTTTTTTTAATAGAGGCATGCTTTATTTTTTATTTGTTTGCTGGTTTGTTTTGCTTTGTTTTGTTTATACATGCACTGGGTACAGTCAGAAGCGCGGGAGGGAGGGTGAGAGAATTCACCAGAGCCAGAGCGGGGAGCAGAGCAGGCAGAAGGACCGAAGTACACTGCTGAGGGGAGCAGCGGGCGGCAGGAGAGGTCTGCGCGCCATGTGGGACCCTCCTCCGGTGGCCGGGGAGCAGCCGGGGATTGAACCGGCGCGGCAGAGGCCGCGTGCAGTTTCGCAACCCAGCGCTCAACCGCTGCGCCACCGGGGAGGCCCTTCTAGAATTTTTCTAGCTTTACATTATACATGAAAATCTATCCTCCTCATTGAGGTCTTATTTATTTGGATAAAGTGCGAGGTATGTTATATAATATGTTATAACATTATGAGCTATATTTTGTTTTTCCTATGAACTTCCAATTGGAAGTTCACTATAGTTAGTTGAAGACTGTCCTTTTTTCACTGAATTGCACCTAAACTTTTGTTAAAAACCAGTTGACTATTTGTGTGAGTCTATTTCTGGTCTCACTGCACTGTTCATTGATTAATACATCCATCACTGCAATTTTCAGTTGTGGAAATCAATAATCATTCTTAGATATTCACTTTTTGGGCCTCCCCTGGTGACACAGCGGTTGAGCGCTGGGCTGCGAAGCTGCCCGCAGCCTCTGCAGCGCCGGTTCAATCCCTGGCCCCTGGCGAGGGTCCCACATGGCGCAGCAGACCTCTCCTGCTGTGCCCGCTGCTCCCCTCAGCAGTGTACTTTGGTCCTTCTGCCTGTTCTGTTCCCCGCTCTGGCTCCGATGAATTCTCTCACCGTCCCTCACTTCTGATTATACCCAGTGCTTGTACAAATAAATAAATAAATAAATCTTAAAAAAAAAAATACTTCTTAAAATATTTTGTTGTGGGGCTGCCGTGGTGGCACAGCGGGTTGAACACAGCACTGTGAAGCTGTCCGCAGCCTCTGCAGCGCAGGTTCTATTCCGGACTGGCCAGGGAGAAACCCACATGGCGTGGCAGACCTCGCCTGCCTTGCCCAGTGCTCCCCTCAGCAGTGTTTTCAGTCATTCTACCTGTTCTGTTCGCCACTCTGTCTCTGGTGAATTCTTTCACCCTCCCATGCCTCTGGCCTGTACCCCAGTTCTTGTATAAATAAATAAAAATCTTTAAAAAAAATACTGGGAATAATTTTCCTATGAATGTATGGTCTTTTTGTAAATGAACTAAACATTTTAGTCTATAGGTTTAGGATGACAGCGATAGGCTGAAATTAACACATTCAAAGTATGTTATTTTATAGGCTGACTTAAGTACATGTTCATGAAACTGTCATGACAGTTAATATGAAAAATGTTTTTTCTTTCAGCCTCTCAGTAACCCTATCCCTTTCTGCATCCCTATTTACTAATTGTAACATGCTCTCTATTTTTATATTTTTTATAAATTCCATGAGATTTTCAATAGGTTTGACTTCTTTCTTTCCTATCTGTGTGCCTCTGATTTTTCTCATTTGATTGCACTTGTTATAACCTGCAGTACAAGCTTGAGAGGAAATGGTTAAGAGCAGACATACTTGACCCCAATCTTCAGGGGAAACGTACATTTTTCACCATTAAGCTTGTGGGAACAAACATCTGAAGAGTTTTACACCTATAGCCCTAACACACAAATAGTGTAGTAAACCAACATGACTTCAATAAAAAAATGAATTTATTTTTTAAAAGTATGATTCTAGCTATAGATTTTTGTACATGACTTTCATCAGGCTTACTGAAATCTGTTCTTAGTTTGCTAAACCAATATTGAATTTTTGTGCAATGTTTTCTCAGTCTCCATTGAGAATGTCTCTGTTTTGTTGTTTCTGTTGATGATGTTATTAATATGGTCATTTACATTGATTCTTGCATGCTAATTTATATTGCATTTGTGACACAAACTTCACTTTTTTCATGATGCTTTTTTATGGTATTATATTTGCTGTATTTTTTTAGAGGTTTTACATCTGTATTTGTTAGAAATTTAATTATATTTTTCTTTCCTAGTAATATCTTTTTTTTTTTTTTAAGATCTATTTATTTATTTATACAAGCACTAGGTACAGTTAGAAGCGCGGGAGGGTGAGAGAATTCACCAGAGCCAGAGCGGGGAGCAGAACAGGCAGAAGGACCGAAGTACACTGTTGAGGGGAGCAGCGGGTGGCAGGAGAGGTCTGCGCACCATGTGGGACCCTCCTCCGGTGGCTGGGGAGCAGATGGGGATCGAACTGGCACTGCAGAGGCTGCGGGCAGCTTCGCAACCCAGCGCTCAACCGCTGCACCACCAAGGGAGGCCCTCCTAGTAATATCTTTATTTGGTTTTGGTATCAGGGTAATCCTGACATTCTGGGGTGAATTGGGAAGTGTTATCCTCTCTTAATTTCCTGTATAAGTTGCATGGAATTAGTATTATTTCTTCCTTACACCTTTGATAAAATTCACTGATAAAGCGATATAACATATCTCCATATAACAGAGGAGATATTTTTAAGTTATAAACTCAATTTATTTAATAGTTATTTGGCTATACACTTGTTTTCCTTTATAGGCAACTATCAAAATAAAATTTATATACCTTTAAATTTACCCATTTTAAGTATACAATTCAACATTTTTGCATATTTACAGAATTGTGCAATTATCATGCAAGTTAACTTCAGAACATTGCGGTTATCTGAAATAGTGGCTTCGCAGACAGTTATTAATTATTTCTCTCACTAACCTCAGCCAATAAACAACTTCTATTTCTAAAGATTTGCTTCTAGATATTTCATAGAACTGAATTCATATGGTGCAGTCTTTATTTTACTTAACAATCATTTTGATGGATTATTTGAAATAGATAAGTTTCCTCATAGTTGTGAGTTCTTTTTCCCCTGAGGATTTTTTTTATTAGTTTTAATTTAATTGTACTATGATCAAACAACATAATTGTTTAGCTTACATTTAGATAATTGTTTGACCATAATTTACAACTTGAATCATTATACATTAATTGTGAGTTGATTTATGGTTCAGAATTTGTTCTACATACATAAATGTTCCATGATCAATGAAATATAATAAATATTTTACTCAGGTGGGGGGAGTGTCATATAAATATCAGTATGTTACTGATTTATAATGTTTTTCATGTTAATTCCATGTATTATATTCTATTTTCATTGATTTTTTAATCAATTATTACAAAAGGAGTTTTGAAACTTATAAAATTATGTTTCTTCTCCTTGAAATTCTATCAGCTTTTGCATCAAGTACTTTTAAGCTCTCTTACTAGGTGCGTAGTGTTCAGGATCATAATATATTCTTAATTAATTGGCAGCTCTATTATTAAGAAATGATCATCTTTATACCTGACAATACTCTTTATTTATAGTTTTTTGTCTGACACTCAGCTATCATTTAGGTATATCTTCTATATTCTTTTAGTTTGAATTTACTGATGTCTATGTATTTCAACATTTCTAGTAAGCAACATATAGTAAGATTTTTTTTCTTCTTAAAATCTCTGCATAGTTAGGGTGTTAATCTTTTGCAGTGAATATAACTATTGATATAATTTTAACTTAATCTTACTTTTTGCTGTTTTATAATGCTTCCTTTTGTTGACTTATTAGTATAACCTTTATTTTGTTAGTGGATAATTTAGGGTTTATATTGTATAAATCCATCTTACTTCACAAATTCTTCCTTTGGGTTTTTTTCCCTTAGTTCTGGATTAGAAACCATTCCCTGCTACTGTGCCGTTGTTTTCTTTCTAGAGCTTATCACATTTGTTCCTGCTTCTCAGGTGTAATTTTCCTTTGTGCTAGGTGCCTAATATCTTTTTAAAAAATCAAAGACTATCACATTTATTTTGTCCATGTTTTATTTGATTCATGTGGGAGACTGTATATGAACCCTGTTTCTAAATATTGACCAGAAGCAGAAGACATTTCACAATTACTGAATACTTATGTCAATCTCTCTGAGTTAGGTACCATTATTAACCTCATTATTATACTAAATCAATGTGAACTAACAATATTTTGTTTGAAGGAAATATTACTTTGAAGGTTCCAAAAACTTTGCTATATATAATAATGTTACAACTGTACAGTGAATATGAAAGTTGGAAAAAACTGAGCTCTTGATTAAAACGACTTTGACTTCAAACATGGTAGGTGGTTAATGTGAATCAATTGTGACAAATCAGCTTCCAATGAAATAAAATTATTGTCAACAGTTTCTTTACCTATCAACAGAGGAAAGAATGAGGTTGAAAATAAAGTTACATTTTCATTCCTATCCTTATATCCTCTACTCCCTGCTGACAGGCAATTAGGACCATTCACAGTTAATTCCCCTGCCCCCTCCCCACCAGAAAAGACTATTAAGTGTCTCCTACTATAACTCAGAACATCTGGACTTAAAATGGTTAATTTCTATGGATTCTTGCACTAAACAGTTAAAAAATAATTAAAGCTTCCATCTAAAAGTTTAGCACTTATTTATCCAATTTTAACTTGTGACATTACCATATGCCATAAGCTTTGGCTGAGCATGTATTAAATGTATATTTTGCTTAGGTAATAAATTTGATTAAGTGCACCATGGTTAAGAATTTGCCCTATTTTTTAGGAGAATGCTCTGCATTACAAGCTGTACTATTATTTTTCCTTCAGTTTTAATGAGTGAGTTTCTATGTCAAGGCAATCAACTCTGCCAGTTTCCTTAAGAATATAATTTCCAATACTTTCTAGAATTTGTATTGTTATCTGAAATATTTCAATATCTTTTAAACTCCGTCTTTATTGACTTTATATTTGCTGCAATTCTCTTTATATCTGAATATCTAATTCAAATGTCTCTTATGTTGTAAAATTCCTATGTGAAGATTCATATATCTCTCCCATAATCACTTTAGCTTTTCTTTAAATTATGGATTCTGCAACTCATTTCTTCCTGATGCCATTATTTACTAAGTTTCAGTTAACTCATTGGTCTTCTGTAATTTAAATTCTGTCTTTTATTACTCCAATGAAATTTTGTAGTTCAAGGAAGTTACCATCTTTCATGTCACCAAAATTAATAAACTTATTTATTCCTTATTGGATATTTCTGCTCCATTGAGCATGTTAAATGTTCCATCTTATACATTCATTCATTGATATTGTACTCCAAACTAGAAATTCTGTATCACTATTTCAAAGGATGTTTTTAACACCCGTATGTGAATAGATATCACGCTCAAAATCATTGGAGAAATTCTATCAAATATACTTAGTTAATGTTCTCTACAGAAATTTTAAATAGTAACACAGACAGGGAAATAGCATGTAAATACTAAACAAGGATCATAAAATGACTTCAGAAAGTCATATAACAATATCTTTTTAATCACAACTTAAGTAACTGTCTTACTCTCTTGCCTTCTATGATATTTCCCTTAAGTGCACCTAATTGAGTCTATTCTTTAGTGCCAACTCTGCACATTTATTCTCTTTTTTCTCTGGCTTATTTCTCTCTTCACTCTCCTATAGAATCTCTCATATTCCTATCATTCCAACATGCTCTGTTTAAACAAATGTATATCTCTAGTTTTGATGTTCAGACTTGATAATTCAAACTCAAATATCAATCTGCCTGCTAGATCAGTCTATTTGCATGCATACAGCCATATCACACTTAATAATTTAAAAACAAAAATTATTTCCCTCCAACATTCTTGGCATACTATAGTCCCTATCTCTTAGAGCAAACCCAAAATAACTCTGTGAGCCAAACTAAAAAAAAAAAAAAAAAAAAAAAACAACTGGAGGTCATCTGAGACATTTTAAATTCCCATAGAACCTACATATTCTCCATGTCACAATATTCATTCAATATTAGTTCTTAAATTTTTCTTGAAAGAGTTTTGGCTAGCAAGATGGAAGTCAACCTTTTTCAGTCTTACATGGAAATAACATTCTCTCAACACATCCATGTTCTACTGGTTAGAAGTAAGTTACACAAAGGGAATTCACAAGGGGAATAAACAAGAGATTATTGGGAGGCATCTTACAGGCTGTCTAACAAACATTCCATAAACATAATAGTTTCAAAGCACATATTAGATTAAAAGCTGGGTTGGGAAGTGCAACTTATACCCCAGACTAAGGCAGACTTCTTACCCCACAACCACCTTAGTGAAGATGCTACTCACATTCATGCATCTGTCTCCTCAGAATTGGGCAAAAAAGAAGAGAAAAAAAATAAGTGAACTTCCTTTTAATTGATGGTCATAAACAATACCTAATGACCAAATGAATGTATTCTCCCTTCCTTATGGAAGAGCAATAAAGCAATTAAAAGAAGGAAGAATCTTGTATTTACCTACTGAAAGAAATACCTTGTTCAGAGAAATTAAAATAGACTAAGAATTAGTTTTCCCTTGAAATCTAAAATCCACATATGACAGTCATGTTATCATACAGGTGCCAAATTTGTTTTATGGAATTAATAGATCTATACCAAGATATGTGCTTGCTTAATATATTTTAACAACATGGAAAATAACAATTACAGGTTTGGAAAATTGGTAGATGCTGCTGTAAAATTTTCTTTGGCAAATCATCATGTTATATCAATTTACAGTTTCATGTTTATTAATATTAAACAGAGACACAATCCTGATTAGCCCTACTGGTAGACCAGCTATGGAGTTTACTGTCAAAAGTGGCATTATTAAACCATGCACTTGATTAGTTGTCATGAGTTTCAAAGGTTAATATTGAAGGTGAAAATCTCTAACCAGAAAAAGTTTTTTTCTCAGAGGTCCTTGAACTGTACCAGACACCTGCTGACCCTCACATACTTTGTTTTTCTCTGTTGTTGTTATATCTTCAAATAAATCCATATTGATGCAGGAAAACTAACTTCTGTATATGTCAGTGAGAATTTCATTACTTTCACCATTCAACTTCATAACAATCCTAAGATCACATCTAACTTCAGGTCCAATTATTTTATAGAAAGATAGTGATCTATTATTTAACTCTCCCACCATCAAATTACACAGAAATTGACTGACTCATTGGAGGAGAGATTTAGGTTAGATAAGAAAAAGAGGTTCCTTATATATAGGAAGATATTCAATTGGATGACATTTTAGAATCATATGCTGTGAAATCAATCAGAAACATACATATATAAAATTTTAGAAGATATGATTTTTACTAGGACCCCTGAATTTATAAGTTTTATTGTTTTATGATTTTATAATGTCCAGTAAATTATGAATTAATTTATCTTCCCGGTAGTTACTTTCTCTCACTATTTTTTTTTTTCAGTCTACCTGTCACACTTTACCTTCTGTATTTCATTACTTACAAATATTTCCCCATTATGTCAATGATTTCATTTTGCATAGTAGGAAACTATGATGTGTTAAATATAGTCATATTGTATATTTTCTGATAAAGTATTGAAATTTTCCATTTTAAAGTGGTTATATTTGGACAATCATGTACAGAAAAACAGTCTAATTCCAGCTGGCTTAAGCAAACTCAACAGCACTTCATTTTAAAGATTGCCCTGTATATCCCACATTGAAAATCTGTTGCTTGATAATACAATTTTTAAATATATCATACGTTACTGGGCCTCCCTGGTGGCAAAGGGGTTTAAGATGCAGCACTACGAAGCTGTCTGCAGCCACTGCAGCACGAGTTCAATCCCTGGCCAGGGAGCTATCCACATGGGGCAGCAGACCTCTCCTGTCTTGTCTGCTGCTCCCCTCAGCAGTGCATTTCAGTTATCCCATCTGTTCTGCTCGTCACTCTGTTTCTGGTGACTCTTCTCACCCCCCAATACCTCTGGCCGGTACCCCAGTTCTTGTATGCATAAATGAATTTAAAAAACTTTAAAATAATATATCATACATTACAAATATCACTAATTAACAGCCTAAGTGTGCGTGATTAATGACAAGAATACAGGAATGATATTTTAGTCGATACATGTGCCTAATTTTACATTTTGTCTACTTTAAACATGGCCTTTTAAGTCAAATATAATCTTGAAATAACTTGTAGTGTGTTATTAATAAAAATAAATGTCTACTAAATATTCCACATATGTCTAGATGTATATTTAAGTAAATGTTGGATCCATTTTTAAGAAGGAAGGAGTCTCTAAGAAGTCAAGATCAAACTACTGCAAGAAATCTTGCACATTCCTGTTTCATCAGACTAATGATAAATTGCTTAATGTCACAAGTGCATAAATTTCTGCTTTCAAATGTTGTTCTACGGACTAGAAATATATAATTAATCAGAAAATCTTAAAATCTCTATGGAACTTATATTTTAATGAAGTAAAATATATAATCAGTAAGTTAATAAACATATTGTGAGAAATAATGCGATAGTGGAAATAAACATATCTCATCTGAAGTATGACAAAATGTGCAATATAGCAATTGTTCCATGATCAAAAAGTTGATTATAAAGATAAAATGTAGAACATGTATTGCCTAAAATCATTCTTACATCCTTTATAAGAGGCTGTTAAATAGCTATATTATATATTTTCTGATAAAGTATTGAAATATCAATTTTTTTAATTCTCTGTAAGAGAATATTGGAGTCTATAATCATATACACATGAGACAAAGAGATAGCTGGTTAATTGTGAATAAAGAGAGATGTTGAGGATATGAGGAGGGAAAAATCTATTATATTAGGCAGTTCCACATATTCTTTGTATATCTACAACGTGGTCACTTACATAGGAACTCGCACACCTGCTATTTCAAGATAATCATCACAAATTGTTTTGCCTCTATTTTAGCCCAAGGAATGACTTTTCAATGGGAAAATTTTGTGACCTGTAGAATGTAATATGATTATATTTCTACCATTTCTGGTTGTTTATTATGAGTTAGGTTGTGAGCTGAATTCCTAGCATATTATTTGGCCCTCATTATAAGATATATATCTTATAGTATATATATATATAAAATGCATTTCATAATGTATATTATATATAATCATAATGAATCTTACATATAGTATAATATATATGTGTATGTATGTGTGTATGTATGTGTGTGTATCTATATATACACACACATACAAAATCATCCTAGCTTTTGAGTTGAGAAGGCAAAGACTCATAGTGGTTATACAACACAATTGGTCTGTATGTTTCCATGGCATGTACTCTTATATACACATCATATACACAGTCAATATTAACACTCCCACATAACCTTCCCAACCTCCCGTCTCACTCTGTCCCCATCTCCTTCAGTCCTAATCTCTATAAATTGCTGAAATTAGTTACTAAAGAAATATTTCTAGTTTTTGATTTGCAAAATTGTGGGAGACTCTTAATACTCATACAGTAGCAAAAAACAACTCATGCTACCACCTCTTTGCACTATACTATTTGGTGACCATGACCTTTAAAATCAATTGATTTTCTATCACTTTGACAATCTAAATCTCACCATAAAAATTTAAGTCTCATATAATAAACTATATATATATGTATACATATATAGACATATATGTATACATACATATATATGTGACACAGAGCAGGAGAAAATTGAATATATTTTGAATGAATGAAATAAATACCAACAATTTCACTAAGTTCACCTGGAAGTGACATTCTCTAATATAAGTTTGGATCTCTCTTTGGACATTTACTGATATCTGAATTGAATTAAATTTAACTATACTAAAGTTAAGAACACATTATAGTTGTTACACTAAAAATTATATAGAACAGCTTTCCGTGGCAGAATAGGACAATAATAACCGTCCTGTTCTATCATTATTATTCCTATAGATTATCTAGATAATACAAGAGAAAGGTATAAATATAAGATATAAAAAAGAACATCCAGCAAATATTTTTGTTTAACTTAATATATTTTAAATATTGTACAGACTACAGTCTTAAAGGATCAGAATATATGATATCTAAAACATTATTATTTAACAAAATCAAACATATAAGCCAAGATGTAAATATAAAAATTCCATCCATGATTTCATGAAGAAAGTTTTTGAAAAATATAGGTAAGACATAAATTAATACCATTACCACCCCACACCTCTGGCCTCAACTCCAGTTCTTGCATACATAAAGAAAATAAATAATCTTAAAAATTAAAAATCATTAAAAATGGTGGTATTTTCATAAAATGAGGGTCTTAGACAAACATAAATTTGATATTTTAATCACCTATCCCTTGTTATAGCCACTGTTTAGGTATACAGATATTTTACACAAAGTCAGAGTGACTTACAATATAAGAAAATGTCTTGCTAACTATGTCTTTGACACACTAATTTCAATATCTAAGATTAAGAAAGTATTTGAGATTTTTGTCTGAGGGCTACCTCTTTGAGGTTTAACATGAATTTCATCACATTAAACAAATAAGATACACATTCCATGTTTAGCAAAACATGCTTTGGAAAAACCTATTGCATTAAGCCTAATAGTGTGTATTGAGCTAAGTCTAGAATGGCACAAGACATAGATTTTAAATTAATGACCAAATAGCACTGTCTCTGTAGCCAATATGTAGAATGACACTTTAAAATACCATAGACAGATTTCTGTAACAGACAAAAACTGGTTTGGTTTGAAGAATAGATTAATACATGGGTGGTATCAATAGAATTTTCCTCTACACTTAAGTGACCTATAAAACACTATTATTCTTTGGTCAAATCCTGAAAAACAGGAAGGATTTAATAAATGAAAGCATACAAGACAAATTATTTCAAATAGAGGTAATTATAAGAAAATCTATCAGAACAGAAAAGCACGAAGACATGTTTTCACAAAAGCTATAAATAGTGAGTGGATTCTGTGAATGGAAAGTGGTTTGGATCACATTTTGAAACACTCTAGAGAGCTTTTTTTTCCTTAATTGGATCAGGAGATTTCGATCAGAGATGTGTTTTAGTGAGATCAATCTGTAAGTGGAACTCTAGAGGATGAATTAGAGCAGAAAAAAATAACTGGTGTTGGCAAGCCAATTATCAAACCTTTACAAGAGTTAAAGTGAGAGGTACAGAAAAGCTGATTTAGGAGGGTGACAGTGGGAAAGGAAAAAAGAAAGTAAGAACATACTGGGAACCAAAATATTTAACAACTGATTGAAAATAACGTGTTAGAAGAGAGAGTTTGGTTTGTTTTTTAAAGGTATGGTTTCATTCTTAACGGAAATTAAACAATGATTTTTATGTCTCGGTCATAATTGTGGCAGTCATTGTGCTATACTGGTGTTCGAATGCCAGTATGCTTATTTAGGTAAAAATATTAACAAGTTGAAAAATTTTGAGTTTCTGATTTAAATATTACCAACACATAAGACAGTGTGTGGTCAAAGCGAGAGTTTGACAACCCTGGTTAAATAAAGCACATTGTTCATATGAGGTACCCATTTTCCACAACATACCCACTTTTCTAATTTGCCAACTTGGGGTTTTATTTGCCTTTTTTTCATCTTCATCTTCTCTTGGACAACTGAAAATACTGACAGATTTTGAATATCAGCGATTTCTGTGATTGTTGCTTTAAATACAGCCTTGAACCTAGCTAACTTGTGTCTTCTCTGGGCAATTCTCTACCTAAATTTACCCTGATATTCCAGCTGCAGAACCAGGCTTCAGCCTGGATATCAACATCTAAATCTCCTCTCCCTTTCACTCTTTAACTATAGGCAGTGCATCATCCAGCCCCTGTAAATACTGAATGGGGTACAACACAGGAGACCCAAAGAGTAGGTAAGTCTAAAATGTTAATACACTTGAAATTTCTCTCACAAAGAGGGATGCATTTTCCTGGTATCAGCAGGCAGCTCATGTTCGTCTCATGTCCTATGTCCTGGTGTTTGTATGTTGTGAGGGTAACATAACATACCAAGATATGGGAAATCCTAGGTGATATAAATTTAAGTGATCACTTTTGGTAATCTGTTAAAAAAATAATTCATCTTTAGAAAGTGTGAACTGTTTGGAGAAAAGACACTAGTATTTTGAAATATTCAAAATTCAATATTAGTGCACATAAATAAAATATGCAGTTCCTGAATAAGAACATATTTCACAAACATGCTATGTTCTTTACATGTTAGGTTTTATCCTCCCCACAAATAAAAAATGTTCATCATAACAAGAATACTACAATAGAAACAGAGTAAGATGTAGCTTGTCAGTTAAATGCTCATTTTACTAACCTGCCCTAGTTAAAAATGGTCTCAATGAATGATACTAAAATTTGTTCATGTCTCAAATAATTTAAATCTTTCCCAGAAAATGTATTGTCAAATATATTATACTATGGAAACTACATGAATTACATAAAACTCATTTTCCAGGTAATTCATAATTTCAAATTTGTTTTGAATTGTCTTTTTCATTTTTATTGTGTTCCTAGGAGAGGAAATAAAGACAGTGATACCATTTTACAAGACTATTAAAGCAGTGTTGCAATCAGATTATTAAATTCTGGGATCTGACAGAAATACATTGAAAGCTGCCTTTATCGCTTATAAGCTACGTTAATTTGAGCTTTGGCTTCCTTATCACTAAAATGTATGATAATAATTGTATCTTATTCATGAGGATGTTTCCAAGATCTGATAAAATAATGAAAGTTCTTATCCCAATAACTGGTTCACAAGGCTAAATCATTTTTAATGTCTGATATAGTTTTCATTTGTATTATTAATGATAAGAATCACTTAAAAGCAATTCTGTTTCTTCCTTTATTATATGGGTCAATTTGCCTTATTAGAATGTGTAATTGCTAATTGAAAGATAATGTCCCTTTTCTGACTATGTGACAACCTAATTGTCATTTTAAAAAGATCGGGAGATGAGGATGAAAGTTATCTACTAATACCTGTCTCTTTGTGACTTCACCATAGGCCAAGGAGCACAATGTTAGATTTTTATACACAATAGAGAAATGTGTGCTTTCATATCTGCCTGACAATGTGAGAGAGCTGGAGGATAGTGCGATAGAGGAACAGCGAAGAAAATGACTGCTTATTTACATGGCTTTTTCAGAGAAAAACTTTTGCTCCCAGTCCCTGGTTGAAGCCACTTCACCCCCGATTAGAAGTTCAGCTTCTCTCCCTTGTTTGCACACCCTCTCTCTCCAAGCTTTGTTTGAAACCTTGTATTTGATGTTTCCGACACAGAGCATTTTTACCACAAGTAGTGTTCTTGTGTATTCATGCCACAGCCTCATGTATTTACGACTGTTTTTCTATCCTCAGTCTCTGACCAAGAAGAGAACAAGGCTTTGATGAATGTCAAGTAACTCAGAGGTATGAATACCAAGTTGGTGGGGATGACATGAAAGAGGTGAATTATCGAACATAAATGGATCATGTCAGCAAAGAATTGTGACGGGAATATATAAGAGGTTATAATCCCTTTCCTTTTAAGCAATCAGAAATGGGAAAAATAGGTACAGTGATTAAATTATAAATTTAAAGTAGAATAATAAATACTTTCAAACCAAACAAAATCAACACCTCATTAGTATATGCTGAATAATTAAAATGTGGTCTGTCAGATAAACTATACATCTATTGATAGCTACTTACATCTAACATTATATAAACATTTAAATATATTGATGGTACAACACAGAGGTATTTAATTTCCCCAAGTGAAGAATATATCACTCACACAATCAAATGCAATACATATTTATGTAAATGAAATGACTTTACTATTTCTGTAAAAACTGTTTAAGTGCCTATTACATATGAATGATAAAATTATAAAAAATAATTCATTTTCTAACAAGTTATGTTATAGATTTAATTTGTAATCATATATTTATTCATCTGGTCCTAACTTATTAAGATCAGTATGTCCTCATTCATTCATTTGACAGCACGAATAATTAATTCTCTCTCTCTCTCTCTCTCTCTAATATATGATTTTTTAAAGTTCTTTTAGTGATGATCTCATTTTAGACAATGCAATAAGAGCTAACTGTTAATCTATTCCTGGGAATTTCCTAAATAAATTAGTTCTCATTTCCTAGTGAAAGATTTAGGCAGAGAAAAAGTACTTAAAAGTTTTTAAGTTTGAAGGAATAGTCTGTATATACATTTCTTTTGGAAATTCATTAGTTTCTATTCACCTAGTTGCCCAAAAAGAGGAAAACAAATCAAATTGATAATAGTTGTGTATTAATGCTGGGCCTCCCCTGGTGGCACAGGCGGTTGAGTGCCACACTGTGAAGCTGTCCACAGCCTCTACAGCACCGGTTTGATCTCTGCCCGCCTGCGAGGGTCCCACATGGTGCGTCAGACCTCTCCTATCGCGTCCATTGCTCCCCTCAGCAGTGTATTTTGTCAGTCTGCCTGTTCTGTTCCCCACTCTCCAGTGAATCCTCTCACCCTCCCGCTCATCTGGTCTGTACCCCAGTTCTTATATGAAATAAATAAAGCTTTAAAAATATATAGTTGTGTATTAATCCTATAAGCAATTCCTAGAAATATGAAATAATGAGTTTTCAGTCCATTATTTTGAGAAATACTATTAGACACCGAGCTCACTGTGGATTTTACTCAGTCTATCTACATAAGAGTAGGAGGAGGCAGATGATTAGCATTCAGAGGTATCATCACAAGATAGAGTTGCTAGGGTTGTCTGATATTTTTGTTCTGTTTTGAAAATACATGGGATTCACTCTTTGACTACACTTCTGAAGATGATGCAGGGTCTTCAAGGACTTAATAAAGACAAAAATTATATAGGGAAACTAATTACAGCCACATTGATTATCAAGCACATTCATCTCTACCAGGAAAGTAACCTGACTATACAAGGGAAATACCAAGAGAAAGGAAGGAGAGTGGGCAACCCTTACTTAGCCCTTTCTTCTCTGCCAATTACAAATACAGGAGTCCTATTGCCAAAACCTTGATCCATTACTCCTCCCCCACAATAAAACATACTTCTTTTAAGTGTATGCTTTCTCTTGTTCAACATGATTTGGATAATATAGTTCTCTAGTTAATTAAAGGTTATTCAATGGTCAAGAATTTCATAAATGACATGCATGTAATGTTAAAGAAGACACACTCTATTCTAAAAATAGTAGGAAGAAAATTTTATTGAGATTATTTTTTCTTCCAGATCAACTAGAAAATTAGAAAGTTAAAAAGATTATATGCTGGATCCTAACACAGTAGCCACCTCATTACCCATGGTTTTCCTTTACATGGTTTAATTCCTGGGTAAATCAACCTTTAGATCAGGGAATATTATATATATGATACTGAGAAGGAGAGACTGTATTCATATAACTTTTATTAGAGAACATTGTTATAATTGTTCTTTTTCTTTATCATAGTTGCAAATATCTCATGTAGCCAAGTTTGTAAATTAAACCTTATCACAGAAATGTATGTATAGGGAAAAATGTATATACAGGGTTTGATTTGATCTGCAATTTCTGGAATCCATTACAGGTCCTGGAAAATGCCCCCCATGGATGAGGGGATGTCTCCTATGAAATTACTTTTATCACTAAATTCACTATAGAAGATCACTCTACCAGATCTCATATTTCAAAGTAACTTTATCCAATGAAAGTGTTTGCACTGATGGGGAATATTGCAAATATGTGTTGCCTAATATGATGGTAATTAGACTTATTAAGCTATTGAGCACCTGAAATACGGCTTGTGTTGACAGAAAACTGAATTTTTTTTTTAATTTATTTTTCCCAGGTAACAAATGTCAAAACTTTATACATATCCTTGCTTTGTAGTTTTTAGCCAGAAACCTCTAAAAGCATATTTCAATCTCCACTGGCATTTAAGAAGAGATTAAAAAGAAACTGCAGGGCCTCCCTGGTGGCACAAGGGGTTAAGATGCAACCTGTGAAGCTATCTGCAGCCACTGCAGCAAAAGTTCGATCCCCTGCCAGGGAGCTACCCAAATGGTGCAGCAGACCTCTCCTGTCTCACCCGCTGCTGCCCTCAGTAGTGTATTTCAGTCAATCTGCCTGTTCTCTTCCCCACTCTGTCTCTGGTGAATCCTCTCACACACCCCCACACCTCTGGCCTGTACCCCAGTTCTTGTATGAATAAATAAACAAAATTAAAAAAAATAAAAAATAAAAAGAAACTGCAGTAATATTAAAAATTAGGACTGTCAATCAACCTGATGCTGGCAATAGATATTAGTAAAGGTAGGTAAATTAACTGTTTTACATGGTATGAAATTAAGCAAGTCATTTCTCAAGATAAATTTTAGCGGCCCTAGACCCTTCATCCTATAAACATTGTCTGCCCTCTGCAACGTTATAAATGTTGTACCAAATAGAAAATGGATTCGTTTTCATTTTATTTTATATTGACTGCTCTTTAAAACAAACAGAATTTTTCTTTCTCATTCTAACACTTATTTCACCTTCAGTCATTTTTTCCCCAAATCTGCAAATATTAGGAAACCTACAGATACGATATTATAAGTTGATGCTGTAACTTATCGGTAGAGAAGCAAATGCAAGGAGAAAGGAATAGGCAGAGGTTAAAAAGAGTATAAATAGGTGCCTATCATCTGGTGAGAGACTCAAATAGTGAAGTATTGAAGGAAAATGCTATTTCAACCTCAATTGAGCAAAGTATCAAAATAACAAAATTTGGATGTTGGTCCTTTTTCCTTAACAGGTATATAAGCTAGAAAGTTAATAAAAATATTTAACTCTAATCAAATAAAAATACTGGAACAAGGTATAATCTATTTAAAGTCTCATAAAACATGGGGTTTGGATAGAGTTGTACTTTTTTGGTATACATAAACTCAAGGATAACAATGTGACAATAAATTAGAAGAGCATATAAAATATTTTGAGTTTCTACAAATTATCTACTACAAAAACAAAATAATTTTGGAAGACAACTTGTCATCTTTAATAATATAAAGATTGGTGCCTCTAATTAAATAAAACCAACTCTTTAGGGCAACAATGTGGTGAGATATAAAGCCAATAGCAGAGAAAATTGGAATAAGACGCAGCAGCATTTAAGTGAACTGAAAAACCCAATAGCAAAGTGAAAAAACTTAACAGAAGTACAGTCAGAATTGACACAGAAAATTTGAATCAGTAACATACAGAGGAGCTCTTTCAAAAAGCAAGTAGAAAATGTTTTAAAGACATTATGAAGGCTTTGAACTAGTGCTTGACTTCTCTCAGCCCATTTCCAAATGTGTAAATCAAAGAGTACCATTGTGACTCAACACTTGAGAGGATTAGACAATGAAATGCATATTAGTATTGGTGGGGAGGGGAAAAGAAAAGAGGTAGGTAAATCAGGGGATCAATTACATGGTGGTTGATTGACGGGAAGCAGACGCTTGGTGGCAATCATAATGTGGTATATACAGATGTCAAATTACAATGCTATACACCTGAAACCTATATAATGTTATAAAAACAATGTTACTTCAAAAAAAATTTAAGAAAACTGCAAAAAAAAAAAAAGAAATTATGAGGACTGGGGAGGTAAATGCGGAGGAGAGCAGAACCTACAGAACCTATCCTGAGGATGACAGGTGCTGTGGAAAACTGAATGAGTATATTCAAACAACATTAATTCCAAATGCTGTAAAATAGATATTGCAAGATGATGATAATAAACTCTTTCTACTATATTACAAGAAAAAGCAAATGAAAATTTTATTAGCCCTGGGAATATATTGCATATATATTTTTACATAATTGGATAAAACACCTAAAACCGCAAACAAAAATTGTTTTCAACAATTGAATAGCTATCAGATTTCTGATACTTCTACAATATTTATGTAAGAATGAAGAGAAATATTATCAGACCTTATATTACAAACTTTCATGATTGACAAACTTAATGTCCAACAAAGATCACAAAAATATTTTCATAAATGCAGGAGTCTAGAAAATCTAACATTCATGTATAATTTGAAAATAAGGGGGTGTGTCATCACTAGGCAAATGAATTATCAATTTTAACAACTCAAGATTGGAAAAGCATTGGTAAAATGGACTAGAATTGGGTACTAATGCAAATAAGCATGTTATTCGGGCAAATCATAACTGCAAATATGAATGTAAAAGTAACTTACATAATAAAATACCATTAAGCACACATATATTAAAACCATCTGTAACAGTGTGATTATTAACCACAGGTTGTCTTTACAATAAAAACATGATGACATTAGAGGACAAAAGAATATAAACCTCTCAAAAATGGTGTCATTTGTTTTTCTTTTGAAAATGTGATACAGTATCTTAGTAATGTGAGTGCTTGAAAACTACTCAATGATACAAAATAAATAAGCAGGCATACCTACCAACAGCCCTGAAATGGAACATAGATTACTGTAATATATATTTCTTGCCTGGAACAATATAATGTTTAAAGAGATCACACTTAGATGTCAAGAGCCTTTATGGTGCTCTTTGATCTTTAAAGCTTTAGAGTTGAAAGGATTTGGAAGGCATCAGCACATGCAAAAAATCTGCCATCTTATTTGATATCCCTTTGATAACTGATCTCTTTTTAGTTCTGAGGAATCAGGAATCTTTGGGGTCACAAATTAATTTACAGTGAAAAATGCTATTGTCTTCAAATATGGATGAAAATACTTCAAAATATTCTTAGTATTGAATACTTCTTTGCTCCCTAATAATTAAAAAACTGATATAATTTATTTTGCTTTGTCCATCCTAGAAGCATTATAATAATCTTCCTAGAAGCATTTCTAATCATCTTAGAAGCATTATAATAATGTTCTGTCCCAATTCCAATTTTGTCCCAATTCTAGGCAAGGGAATTGAAGTTTATCATTTTTCACTGTGTAAATAATGTATCATGAATGCAAGAACACACAATGTAGTAATAAAATATTAATAGCTAAGTAAATTTTCTCCCTTAGTTTTATTTTTATAATTCAATTAGAATTTGGTAAGAGTTATTATACAAATCAAAAGTCTAAATGAAATAAAGTTTTAAATTGGTCTATCAGGATCATTACTAAAGTGATCATTTCTTTTGAAATAAGTGAAATGGAAAAGAAAATTAAATGGTTCAAATGAAAGTTTACCCACAGAGTGTTCTTAAGTAATTATATATTCAGAGTCTGTTTCACTAAATAATATTATACTCAATAATATTTTAGGAATTTTAAGTAAAACAGTATTTATCAGAGGTAACCTTAGTGAGTATTCAAGTTTAAAATTCTGGAAAGTAGAAAAAAAAGATATATACCTTTACTCTTAATATAAAAGTTGAATACTGGGAAGGATGACAACATTCTGCATATCATGAAAGAGAAACATGGTTGATCAGAAGTTTGTATATAATACAAGTCTCATTTTTTTGTTTTACTTTTCTCAAATACTGAATGTAAAACTGCATGTGATCTACTTTTCATTGTCCACATAAATTTGCTCATAGCCTTTAACCAATATTTTGAATATTTTGAATATTCTTACAATCATTCAGATCATAAAAACTTTACACATTATAAATTAACTGCACATTTTAAAATACTTACACTTATGTAAAATATGCATATATACCATCAATCATAATGATAAAACAAAATGATAAAACAAAATGAAGCCACCTCTTAGCTTAAGAATTATATTAGGAAAAGCTTGCTACTTATCTATGTGATGCACTTCATTCAATTCTTCTGACACAAAAGATAACCACAATATTGATTTTTGTATTTGTTATGATGTCCCTTTATGTGTTATGCACTTAACCATATATGCATGCATTCCCACACAATGTAATATTGAACTTAAGTTGTATTTAAACTTTGTACAAATATTCTAAATTTTTTGCAAATTATTTTATGCATCATTAAATATCGTACATATGTCCACATTGCACTATTTCACTATATTTCATCTGCTTGTATGGCAGTAAAATATTCCATATTTTAGCCATCTATGTTCCTTTTGATAAAGATAATTTTGTTTCTTCTCAATTTTTCCTTCTTTTAATAATATCACTCTCAACATTCTTGTACAGTTCTTTTGTTGTACACATGCAAAGTATTTGTTAGAATAGCTCTTTTACAGAAGAAATGTTTACCTGTACATAGTAATGCCACACTGTTTTCAAAGAAATTATATATTATCTGATGTCTACTTTTTCCAGATTCTTATTTTAACTGTGTTTTGCACTTTATTAAAAGAAACTGCAGGCAGAAAGAAAGGTGGAGAATTTCTCCAACTAGAAATCTAGAGATAGTTTCATCAATGCATTGGTGCTAAGTATCTACTTTGATGAATTTTGACTACTGTGTAGATATGGAATACCATCCCAAATAAGATATTGATTGATGTTCTCATTAGCTCTGAAAGTTTGTGTCTTTTTGCAGTAACATTCCCTAACTCCAATACTCTAGAGCGAATACTTTCTAACAACCTAGGATAGTTCTGCCAAAATATTTTGCTTTATATAAAATGCGTGTGTGTACACACATAAATTAATTTTTTAAGTATAGGTTATTTAGTATCTAGCTTTTACTATTCAGCTTTTTTTATATTTATCCATTGTTGCATGTATAGGTATTTCTTTATTTTCCACTATAAGAATATAACACAATAATTTTATTCTTTTCTTCTTGTTGGGCATCCCATTAAGAGGGGTGCTGCTATGGACATACTCTCACAAACTCTGCATTTTTCTTGTTTAATTACCTAGGAGTGTTATTGTTGGATTAAAGGCTGACTGTACTTTTATTTAAAAGAAACTGCAAAGCAGTGCTTTTGCTGTTTTACACTCCCACTAATAAAGCGTGGGAGCTCCAGTTGTTCTTCATTCTCAAAGTTATTTGCATGTTTTCTGTTTTTCTTTCACATTTTCAGTGGGTTAAAGTGATATTTTATAGTGGTTTTTGATTGTCACATACCTAATTACAAATATTGAGCATACAAGGTTCAGCATATTTTCATGTGCTTATTAACTACTTGTGTATATTTTAATTGTTGAAATATTTTGTGCATTTGTCAAAATATATTTGTCTTTCTTCGTATTGAAAAAAGGGTGTATAAGTCAAGTAACAATTTTTTTTAAAGATTTATTTTATACGAGAACCGGGGTACAGGCCAGCAGTGCGGGAGGGTAAGAGACTCACCAGAGACAGAGCGGGGAACAGAACAGGCAGACTGATGAAATACACTACTGAAGGGAGCAGTGGGTGCGACAGGAGAGGTCTGCCGTGCCATGTGGGGTCCTCACAGGCTGGCCGGGATTGAACCCACACTGCAGAGGCTGCGGACAGCTTCACAGGGTGGTGCTCAACTGCCTGCGCCACCAGGGGAGGCCCAGTCAATTAACAATTTTTAAAGTGTTGGACTACACTTGGATTTTTGTATATTTTAAATATATACATACTTTTAAATTCTTTATTTTTTCCAGCTGGATTGTAATTGACAAATAAAAATTGTATGCATACATATGTGTGTACATGCATATATACATATGTATATACATATATACATATATACACACCACACCCAACAACAAGGTACCCAGAGTCCTCCACCATTGTCCATTTGGCCCCCTCCCAACTTTGCTTTATCCCATTCCCTTTCATCTCGTCTCTGGTAGCCTCAATTCTATAACCAGAATTCTAGGGATTGTTAACGGTTTGTTTTCTACATATAAGCAACATTACCCAGTACTTATATTTCTACTTCTGACTTATTTCATTTAGTCTAAGCTCATTTATTTTGTATTTCACCAGTATGTCAAGTTTTCACAGTAGAGATTTTTACAGATTTTCTTTGATTCATCTCTGTACGTTTGACTTTATTATGTTATTGTTGATGTTATGTTGTAACCCATTTTGAACAGAAAGAAACAATATTTATTGTACAACAGCTTTTCTGAGTTTCTCTGACATCAAATCTTTTTTGTTCTTCAAAAATGTCTTGTAGTCTTCCTGTAGTTGGTTTTAGATAACCTTCTTAACTAGTTGAAGCTGTCACAGTCTTCTGAACTTCATTCTAGGCTTCTAGAATATCTAGTTGCCCCTGTGATTTTTCAGGAGAATTAGGTAATATAGCTTCAGAACAAATTAATGGTACTGTTTTTGTGGGAAAAAAATGCAATTTGCTATATATGGTCAGTTCATGATGATGGTCAAGAAAATTTCACAGGATGCAAATGTAGATAAAGGGGATTTTTTTTTTCTCAGAATTTCTCTGTGGATGCATAATCAACAATCTGGAATGCCATTTGGAAAAGCATTCCAATGTGGTCCTGGCGGTTGACACTTTCTGTTGAAAAGAACTTAAATAGAAGTGAGATGTTGATAACAATGGACCACCTGCTCCAGGTGCTGGAGGGAATAGTTTGTATTTTTAGCATAAATACATGAATGAACCATTTATTTTAAAGTTACGGGTTCATGAAATATTGGAAAATACACAGCTTTTTCTCCAGAGGTGGTACAATGACTTCTTTTCCGTTCCATCTGGCCCACTATAATGACACATAAACACTACTTTCCTTGAGGTCCATTTCTGACAGTTATACAAAATTGTCATGAAAATATAATCACCTACCATCATGATCACCTCATAAATGACTGTACATCAATTAAAAATAGGGAGACTACCTCAACCTCATTTGGTAAATCATATACTTCATGGGATTTTTTATTCATGTATGTGTGTGTTATTTTTTAAAGATTTATTTATTTATGCATACAAGAGCTGGGGTACAGGCCAGAGGTGTGGGGGGTGAGAGGCTTCACAGAGACAGAGCAGGGGACAGAAGAGGCATATTGACTGAACTACACTGCCGAGGGGAGCAATGGGCGACTCAGGAGAGGTCTGCTGTACCATGGCGGGCCAGGGATCAAACTCATGATGCAGTGGCTGCAGCTATCTTCATAGTGTTGCATCTTAAGCCTTTGCGCCACCAGGAAGACCCCATATATATGTTTAATGCCAATCCTCAATCACCTAATGTCTAGACATTTTTTGTTGGGGGAGAGTTATAAAACTACAGGACTATCAATTTTATTATTTGTGAAGAGAGAAGCTATAAAGTAGTATTTCACTGAATCCTTAATTATATTTTTTTGATTTTTAATAAGGTAGACACACAATTCAAATGTCTATTTTTCAGCCTGTGGAAACACTATTCTACACTAGTTTAAAACAGTGAAAAAATGCTTTGCTGAGTTTTCACATTTAAATGACTATACATTGCAATTAAAATTGTTAATATTCCTATTATTCCTGACTCATAAATATTTGATCAATATGTATATTTGATCAAGACTAGCTATTCATATTATAAATACATCTAAAAATTAAATAATGCAAATTCCTGTAAACATCAGAAAAATACATTTAGGTCTAAGCTTTTTATTCATACTGTTATTTATTAGGAAAAATCAAAGAAAGCCAGATTGCAAATGCTACATAAACAAATTTTAATCAATGTTTTCCTTTTCTTCCTCATTAATATTTGCAAACATAGCAACTATTCTATATTAATAATTAAAATAAAAATGATTTGATTAGTGGTTCCCTTGGTAGTGTTTATATAAGCTTTCTCCATGTTTCAAGTTAAAGATGTTACTGCAAAACCTGACTGAATCTATAAAGCACTGCAGATGCTAGATACAATAACTTGATTTTTTACATCAATATTTTAATGATATCTGACAGAGGCAAATACAAATGAAGAATTAATGTTGATCGGAAAAGTACTGGATATTTTCCACAATTATCAGGGCATAATTAGTTGAGGTATATGCTTCAATAAAAGGTGAGTGAAATGTGGCTTCCTAGAAACAACAGCCACCACCAAAATGCCACCAAATTCCAATAAAAATAATTTCATTTGGAATTTTATGCAGGTATCACCACTTAATTTGCTGATTGGTTAAGAAGTTTTAAAGATACATAAACATTTCTGAAACTTCTTTGTAATTGTATATAATAATAATATAATATACATAGCATAAATACTCCTTTGTTACTTTTTCTGTTCCTTACAATAAAATGTTTAAATTTTCTGGGCTTATTATCCTATGCAATCAAATAGTTTCATATAATTTGAAATAACATATAGAATAATATTTTCAATTTCATGGAAATGATAAAAGTTACTGAAATTTAAGGGTCATTTACTTATTAAATACAAGGTCACAAAATTATTGTGTCCTCTTACTTTATGACATATTCCATCAACTTTTCTAGGTGAAGATTGATCTCTATCCTTTGCCTGCCACCTAGATTGTCAGATATAGTTTTATTAGGATTGACCTGTCAACCGTGAGCTGTTGTCAGCCACAACCCTGGAAAATAAAAATAGTTTATATTTTTTTCCAGAGCTACAGAATGTACTCAAGCAACTCTTCTGACATCCATGTGCCATTACAAAGGGATACCTCAGTGACCACTCAATTTTGTTTAAGGCCAAGACCCTTAAATTAAAATGAATATTTGTGATACATCATATTTGACAGGCAAGTAGATCATACTGGGTTAGATGTAAAAAGCGTTCCTCTAAAATGCTAAACGTTCCTCTAAAAGGGTGTGTGTGTGTGTGTGTATTCATATATATACATACATACATATATTTCCATTTTGTCCTATTATGAATTGGTTAGAATTTATAGTAGTGCTACAGTAATTAGTTAATATATATTGTCACTATATTCCATACATTATGAGACAAAATAATTAAAATAATAAAGAAGGGTTCCTATTTCTGGAGTTCATAACTTAATAACTATATGTTTATAACTTAATAAATTGTATTTCTCCTAGCATAATCTGTTTGACAAGATTTGATCTTTAAAGTCTATCCCTTATAACAACTTTCTTCAGATAAGGGTATAATGTTTTCATAAGCTGAAGTGGAAGCCTATTACCTATCTCCTATCACAGTTCCTAATTCTGGGCTGCTGTCTTTAAGAGCCAAGTCCCTTCCAGAGTCTATGCACAAAAAAAACTATGCAAAAAATCATGCTCATTTGACCTAGCACTTGTGTAGCTCCCTTCACATTGCTTTTCATTTTACTAAGCAACTAGAAGATGTTGGGCACTTGCTCTTCCACAATACCTAAGCGATCAATCTCCCTGAGCCTCACCCTCATCCTCTTTCCAGGTTTTCCTCAGAAAAGGATCATTTTAAGAGTGATACTTAGAATGAGTAAGGGCCACACAGCAAAAAAGAACAGGACATTTGCAATCAGCTTTTTTTTTTTTTAAGTTAATCTTCCTTAATAACTTGCGTTAGCTTTCTTGAACCCTACAGTTAAAATATAAAATATTTTATACTTACATGGGTATGTTAATCAAACTTTTTGATTTTCAAACAACCCACCCAGTTAATAGGAAGGAAATCTGAAAAGATAATTCACTGAAGAGGACATCCGGAAAGCCAAGAGAGACATGGAAAGCATTCATCATTGCGTTTAATAAAAATAGCTGTGACCATTAGACTGGTCTGCTTCTCTCTTCAGTTTCTCCTGCCGTCCACATTGAGAACTGATTTCCAATTTCACCCGGGGAGCCATCTATACCTATTTCTATCAGACTGTCGTAATTAAATTATCTGACTTTTATCTTAATGTCTGAGCTCCCTTTAAAGGCAGAAAGTGTAAATTATTCTGTAATATGTCAGTAATTATGTCATCGTGCATATCACAATAAATATTCAATTAACAACTAATTGAGTAAATGAATGAATGCAATGGTAGTTCCTTAAAATATGCAGGGTAGATGATAAGAATGTTGATTTAAAAAAATTGCAACCCTTCCTTTCAAAATGGTATGGTACTTTGCCATCTCTGTATTATGAACCTAATGTACATATTTATTATACAGTATACATTACATATGGTTTTGTAGCATATACAGTGTTTTAATATGTTCATTCAGAGAATACAGGGAACTTATTTGGTTCCTCCAGGTCATTTCATCTATCTTTTCCCAAATGTTAATATAACAAATATTGATTTTTTCCATTGTTTCCATAGTTTTGCCTTATTCAAAATGTCATTTAGCTGGAATCATAAAATCAATAATCTTTTCGTACTGGTTTCCTTCATTTAGAAAGTTGCATTTAAAGTTCTTCCCTGTCTTTTGTTGTCTTGGTTATTCACTCATTTTTATTGCTGAGTAACACTTCAGTGTATGAATGCATTACACTTTGTTTATCCATTCACTTACTAAGTCCTTCCAATTTGGAACAGCTATAAGTAAAATTGATAAATCATGTGCACTTTATGTACAGGTATGTTTTTAACTCATTTGTTGAAAATTCCTATAAACATCAAGGAGTATGATTCCTTGGTTATATGGTGAGACCAAGTGCAGCTTTGTAAGAAACTGGCAGGCTATGTAGACAAGAGACTCTGATTTCCAGCAGTTTAGGAGTTCCTCTTGCTTCACATCCTTTTCAGTATTTGGTGTTATCAGTGATTTTGTATTTTATCATTCTAATGCTAGGTACAGAAGAGTATCTCTATGTTTTAATCTGTAACTCACTCATGATATGTCCTTGATCATCTATCAGTATACCTATCTGCTATCTGAAATATTCTTTGGTGAGAGGTGTATTCAAACCTTTTGCCCACTTCTTAATTGGATTCTTTGATTTCTTACACCTTAAAGTTCTTTGCACAATTTGGATATAAGTTCTCTACAAGTTAAGTGTTTTGTAAATATTTTCTCCCTGTTTGTGTCTTACTTTTTGTTTTCCCCAGAGTAGAGTTGCTTGTTTGAAAGAAGTTCAGTCTGTCAATTTTGTCTTTCAGTGATGTATTTTTGGTATTGTATCTAAAAAGTTAGTGCCAGATGCAGGGTCACCTAGATTATCTCATATTTTAGTTTTTATCAGCTTTATAGTATTTTGTATATATTTAGGTCTGTGATAAAATCTGAGTTAGTTTTAGGAAAGTTCATGCGTTTTTTTTTTTTTACTATATTTTCCTGTCTTTATAACCTGTAAGAAAATAGATAATTCACACTTTAAATTATGTCCCCACTACCAATAGGTATTGTGGGGACCAGTACTTTTTTTAATGAATAAATGGGAAAAGGTACAGCATGTATCTGAATTAATTTTGTAAGTACACAATTTATTCCAAATTTTCAGTTGTGTTAGTTTTCATACTATATTTGAAGTGGCTTGACAATTCAATATTCTGTATTTGTACTAATATAAAAAATATAACATAAGAAATATAACATAAGAAATATTTAAAAATACTGTAAATATTTTAGCTCCCAGCATTTCAGTATTTTCTACTTGGTGTTACACCTTTAATAATAGGAGGGAAATTAAGTTTGCCATGACTTACAACCAATACAAGTTTAAATGGACCAGAAATTTACAATTATATAGTAAATGGGAAAATCTCTATATCATTTAATCTGAAATATTTACCTTTTTTATTTTAAAATGTAAATAAATTTCTGAATGGATGATATTACAAATATCTGCATGTTTTACATGTATGCATCTCTATCAACTATTACATTTTACAGGTAAAATACAGATTTATGCCAACATTTGTGCATAAATTATGCTCAAACAGGATAAAATACAGTCTTTACAAACTACAGAGAAATCATTCTCCTCAGACTTGATGAACTAAGTTTCACGTGGAAGAACTGACAGTTTTCAGTATCAACAAATTTGTATATCAACATATGAGATCTATATTTTAATACTCACATATAGAATTCAAATAGAAATGCCTTAGATTTTAGTAATACCATAAAATAAGGTTCAGAAATCACTTTTAGGATGTTCTGAGTAATTGAAATAGGTCTTACATAATTTAAAATGCTTCTGAATGAGGCATCAGAGACTACTTAGAAGGATAATTTAACAGAAGATGGGAGCTCAGGGATTGTGGAGTGATCCTGATTGGAATTGACATGTAGTATAATCTGTATGAAATAAAACAGGAGGACAGAACATTTTTGTTATCTAAGAGTTATTGATAATATAATGAAAACAAAAAATAGTTGTCACAAAAATGTGAGAAACTCTAAAAAGGCACATATGATCATTGGTTCAAAATCCCACTATTACATAATTGGTAAACTAAATATTTGTTGAGGGAAAAATATTTACTCAATTTTATGTTTTATTTTAAATTGCAACACTGTATGCACACACAACCTAAAATGGTATTATATAATACAGTAGGAAGTTAACTGAAGATACGATTATTTGCTATTCTGAAATGAATATACTTAAATTTTTCAATGCAAAGATATCAGTAGCATAAATTATCATGTTTAAGATACTTTTTATTTTGAATAATTAATCATTTGAAATATTCACAGGAAATCAAGCTGTAGGAATTTGTGTGTGTGTGTATGTGTGTGTGTGTGTGTGTTTAGTCAGCCAAACTTTCAGTTGAGGAGAAAAAATTTAAACATGCTGAGACATGTAATATCCAGAAAACAATAGTGTCATTGTAATTATTGCAGTCAATATTTTACTGATTTATATAGTTGACTTTCATTGATACCTTCAAGCCATATCTAAACTACTATTTACTTAACTTTACAGAGAAAATATTCATACTGCTTGGTAGACTAGAGTATAAAATTATTCAGGTCCTTATAAAGCCAACATTTTAGAATTTGTTTTGTTGCTTTATGTTACTCTTTCATGAATATGTTTCCTACATGAAAGCATTCAGTAAAAGTCTCAATTTGCATTTTGCAAATAAATTCATGACATCAATGATATTGAAATTTTTCTTTTGACAGGACTGTTCTACTTCTAGTAATCTTTTACAGCTATGAAAGCTTACTTATTTACACTTTGTGGAAACTGAATAAGTTTAAATGGCTATTGACAGTAAAGTGATGAAATATGTTAATTCTGTATTTTGGAATATCATTTGTCTATTAAAATTAAACTGATAGCTACTACCCTGTGTAAAAATAATACTGTCTTTAAATAAAAAAGGGATAGCATAAGAAATAAATGTACTATGATTATCTTTTGTAATAAGAGATTGAGATTACATGCATATTTATAGATGTATGTTTGAACATGCATATGTATATGTTTGAAAAAAGACAATGTAATATATCTTCATGTAAATTATATATTGAAATAATATTCTGTTTAAGTTAAACAGAAATATTATTAAAAATTACTTATTCCCATTTACTTTATTTAAAGTGCTTGCTGGACAAAATATATGTGACTTATATTTTATTTGTGGTTCCAAGTTCCCTTAGGGGATGCATTTCAAAGTCATAGAAAGAACCCACAAGTCATAAGCCTTGAAAAATTTAAAATAGTTCTAGATTCGGCCTCCCTGGTGGCGCAGGCAGTTGAGCGCCGCACTGTGCAGCTGTCCGCAGCCTCTGCAGCGTGGGTTCGATCCTGGCCGGCCGGCGAGAATCCCACCTGGCACAGCAGACCTCTCCTGCCATCCGCTGCTCCCCTCAGCAGTGTATTTTGTCAGTCTGCCTGTTCTGTTCCCAGCTCTGTCTCTGGTGAATCCTCTCACCCTCCCACGCATCTCGCCTGTTCCCTGGTTCTTGTATAAATAAATCTTAAAAAAAAAAAAATAGTTCTAGACTAATAAGTAAGAGCAACAGTTAAATCTTTTCACTAATGTTCCAATATTATTATGCCTGAGCTCATCACTATTTGTCTGCTTCTTTTTGTCAGGCTACAATAAATTGTCTCCACATCCTCAACATTTCTCTTTCCCTTCTGGTTTCTGCATTCACAGACATTTCCTCCCCTGTTAGAATGTTCAGGAATAAGTAAAATCTTACTTTTTGGCATCTTATTTTAAGCTGCCAAGAGAAAGAAACTTCAAATTGATTGATATGGCATACTTCTAAGGAGGGGAACATATCAAAAGCTCCTGGCCAGTTGAGACATAAGATTTCACAAGTAGTGTAGTAATCTTCTTTGACTTAACTACAGGTAGTGTCTTACACTTTCATATTTTTACACATAGCTTGGGCAACTTAGATACACTTCATTTCTATAGATTGCATTATGCCAATATGATATCATATTAAACTTAAAACTTTTATATTCATTGTTGTGTAAAAAATTAATTAAATCAAAACTCAGGGTTTAAAGTGCATTATTTCCTAGTTTCTGTGTATCAGGAAACCAGGTGTGGCTTATTTGGCTTCATGTGGGTCAGGTTATGTCATTGATCATACAGTTAAGCTCCCAGCCTGAGCTGCAGTGTCAGCCCAAGGCTTAAGTGGAAGAGTTAACTGAGTTCAATAGAAGTTGGTTAACTCACCTCAAATACATTCCACTTAAGTATATTTGATGTAATTAAAATTATTCCTTAAAAAAATTCCTTAATTTTGGTCCATGGTTCCTAATGACCAGTTTCTAGTCTGAAACATCAATGCACAAAACACAACTATTATTACTATATATCGGACTGTACTGATATATAATTACCTCTGGCATTTCTCTTTATTTTTTTTTTAATATTTTAGGTTTTTTTATTTTTTCTAATTTATTTATTTATACAAGCACTGGGTACAGTCAGAAGCACGAGAGGGTGAGAAAATACACCAGAGCCAGAGGGGAGAGCAGAGCAGGCAGACTGACAAAGTACACTGCTGAGGGGAGCAGCGGGCAGCAGGAGAGGTTTGTGCACCATGTGGGACCCTCGCCTGGTGGTCAGGGATCGAACCGGAGCTGCAGAGGCTGCAGGCAGCTTTGCAACCCAGTGCTCAACCGCTGCGCCACCAGGGAGGCCCTGGCATTTCTCTTTAATGGTCATCAAGATTATGTGAACAAGGATGAGGAAATTACCCCCTGGATTCCTTAAGTAATGACTTTCTCCTTTATCTTTTTCTTAAGCAGTTCTACTAAACTTCTAAAAGAAATAAATGAATTAATTAATGAAATAAATAAATCATCACCTTATAATGGAGGGTGAATGTAACTCTTCTGAAATTACCAGGATTTATACCACTGATTGTAAATATTTTTATTTCTTCTTCAAGGACATTTTATCTCCTTCCTCTTAGCATCACAAAAGACAACAGATTGATTCCATAATTATATAATAATGCCAGATATGAAAATACTCTATAACTAATTCCAGATCTAGGGCGTTTAAAAAAGTTAAGAACAAGTTTTCATGGGACTTTTCAAATCCAATTATGATTTCAGAATGTCACTTCATGGCCTTTGGGGTGGCATAGGAGTTAAAGTCCTAAAGCTATCAAGCTATCACCAGCCACTGCAGCATGAGTTCAATCCCCCATCAGGGAGCTAACCCATATGGCGCAGCAGACCTCTCCTGTCTCACCCACTGCTCCCCTCAGCAGTGTATTTCAGTAGATCCACCTGTTCTTTCCCCACTCTGTCTCTGGTGAATCCTCTCAGCCCCTGCACCTCTGGCCTGCACCTCAGTTCTTGAATGCATAAATAAACAAAAATGAAATCTTTAAACAAAATAAAATGTCACTTCATGTTTTATGTGAAGAATAAACAAAGTGGGTGCCATATGCCCATGTACTCTGTTGTTATACCAAGTGGCATATTGCCCATATGTTAGTTTCCGATTTCTACAAAACACATGAACACAAACTGAGGATCTAAAACAAAACCCTTTTATTTTCTAATAATTCTTTAGGTCAGAAACCTATTAGTCTTAGCTGAAAACATTTCTTAGGATCCTGCAAGGTTAAAACCAAGCTATCACCAAACTGGGCTGTCATCTGGAATCTCAGAGCGAAAATCACTTTTCAAGTTCATTCATATAGTTGCCTACGTATTGTTACTTGAATCTCTTTTCCTCTCCTCTATCATCTGCCAATTAAGGTCTACTCTCTCCTCCTAGAGATTTTCTGCATTCCTGATCACTTTGCTCTATTTTTAAATCAACTAATGTGTGCTTTTCACATGCTTCCATTCTCAGCCCCAAATTCCTCCTTCACTACCATCCATAAGAAAGCTCTATGACCTTAAATAGAGCATTGATTAGAGTAATTCCACCTATATAATCTCGTTTTTTTGCCACATAATGAAACAATAATGAGAATAACACCAGAGGTTGACTATCTTTTTAAACTACCCACCACAGTTCATCCTCTGGCTTCATGATTCACAATACTTGCATTTGCAAAATAGCTCAACCCTCTCAAGGTCCCCAAGGGTCTTGTACTATTACAGATTTAGTTAAAAGTCAAAAATCTTTTCACCTTAATCTAATCAGTTCAAACACTGACAATCTTATCATCTAAAGCATGTTTGGAGGAGACTCCTCAATGCAATCCATTAAGTATGGCTCCTGGGCACAATTCTTTTTCATTAGTGGCCCTGTGAAACTAAAGAGACAAGTTGTCTACATTCAACACATATTATGGTGAGTCAGAAAGAGGATAATAGCAATAGACAACCTAATTCTAAAAAGGGAAAATAGAATATAAAAAGAGTTAGTGGTCCAAATCTTCCTTGATATCAGCCAGATAATTTAAGCTAGATTTCCTTGACAGGTTTCAAAGGCTAGGAATAATTCTCTGTACTTTTACTTCTTTCCTCTGTGTTCTCAGCCCTTTTCTCTCATTGTATTACTGTAAAATTTTTAAGGCTACCCAAAAGGGAAGGGAAAGAGTGGAGAAGAGAGTGTGGAGGGGCCCAATGGACTATGCTGAAAGATTATGGATGCCTTGGTGGTAGGTGTGGTCACAGCCATCTGAAGATTTATGATTCCATGCCTCTGATTCATGCAGTGTCTTAAACCAATGTTACATCAACAAAAAAATAAATAAATAACCCTTTTAAAAGTAAATTCATGACACGCCTCTGCTTGACCTAATATTAAGCTTATTCTTAAATTTGCATTCTTGTATTCTTGTATTCTTAGTGCAATTATGATGTAGTATTAACTCTATATTCAGAATTATATTATATAAAGAAAATACTTCTTATTGTTCCAGCAATATAATGAGGAAAATATTCAGACATGAGTTATGCTGAGGACAGACTATGATTCCTATAGACTTCCTAGACTTCTCACAAACTGGTCAAATACCATCAAATTCAGAATTGTCTATGGAGAGTCTCTAAGGAGGACCATGTTGACACCTGTAGGATCTGTTTTCTCTCAACCTTTGTTTGAATTCTAACACTTCATCATATTTACTTTGTAACATTGTGTAATTATTCCACATGAGTGAGGAATATTTTTTTAAATTAACAGTTAATAATGCAGTTACTATCAAAATATGCAGTATATTTCAGTGATCTTCCTCCCTCCTAATCCAACATTTGTGACTAATTTATTATTTAAGATATTGAGAAAGCTGGCAGGGAATGAAATAATTATGTGATTAATACTTGTTTGGTATTACATTTCTATGTCTTATATTCAGATTCATTATTCGAGCTAATTAGTAGTATAATATTGGTTGTTTTCAGTGACTGAATTGGAAGGAATTTTTTCATAGAAGAAAAATAGTATGATATGCTCAGTATGATCTGTCACCACCCTAAATATCATGAAATGCTTTTTTCTATTTCTTATGTCAGAAAGTAGCCTTAGGATTAACTTCTAATTTATACTTAAACACACACATTCACACACATATATCTCACCTTAATATAAAATTATAAAGAAAAAACAATATGCGAAAAGCATAAAATGCATATTATTAAAATATGAATTAGAGTAAATTAAGAGACTAATAAGTTATTCATTTACTTTTTTCTACAGAGTAAATAATTAGAGTATATATATCACAATACTATCCCACAGGTTTTTAAATTGTAAGAAAATAAACTCAAAAGAATTCTGATTTGGGAGATGCTTTTCAAAATATCACATGGAAGTGTTAGAAATTTTGAAAGAAGTAGAAATTGATAGGATCTAGTCCCCTGTGAATTGAGTTATGCATATTCCTTAGCTTATAAAGAATAAAATAGATCAATACCAGTCAGAACCTAAAGTCTACAGTACTACTAGGCCAGAAGAATAAAAATAATATATTATGCTATTGCTATGTCAATAGTTGCTCTTGAGTATGAGATATTTTTAATAAAAATTCAGCTAGAACTACTAATATATGAACAACTGTAATCTTCAAAGTGAAAGAGGATTCTAGCCATAGGTATCCATTTAAATAAATTTTTCCATTTGGATTTTATACATGTTGCAACTTAAAGCCTTGAGGTTTCTCAACTGCAGTCAAGAACCTGAGTCACTGCAGGCAGTTAATAGATCATTTTCTTAAATATCAGAGGAACGTCAAAGCCAGAATACATTTTTTTTTTTAAGATTTATTTATATATAAAAGCACTGGGTACAGTCAGAAGCATGGGAGGGTGAGAGAATTCACCAGAGCCAGAGCGGGGAACAGAACAGGCAGACTGACAAAATGCACTGCTGATGGGGAGCAGCAGAGGCGGCAGGAGAGGTCTGTCATGCCATGTGGGACCCTTGCTGGTGGGCCGGGGATTGAACTGGGCTGCAGAGGCTGCGGGCAGCTTTGCAGCCCAGCGCTCAACCGCTGCGCCACCAGGGGAGGAAGGCCAGAATACTTCTTAGGCAAGTTGTTCCTGAAACCTGCTCTGTAGAAACCATTTTACACTCTCACTAGAGTAATAAGATCATGCCCTATTGTTCTTTATTAGAATTTATTTCATCAAAAGACACAATGAAGGGAGTGGAAATACATGCCACTAAATGTGGGATGATATTTTAAAGCATATAACTGATAAGAAGCTGACACCCAAAAACTATATGAAGATTTGTGTAAATCAAGAAAGACAGACAACCTAATAGAAAACAAGTGATGAAAAGACCTGAAGAGTTACTTATCCAAAGAATATATAGGGCGGCGAGGAGACGCTGCGAGTAAGATCTCCCATTAAAAAAAGTTAATAGGGAGGAAAAGCGGCAGGTCCCAGTGAGAACTGGGACACGGAAGATAAACGGGGGACGCCAGCAAACTACCCGAAGAAGAAAGTGGCCATAAAAGAGGACGAGAAGGGAGGGAAGCGCAGAACCCTGCTCCCCTCCCCCGCCCACAGAGGCGGCACTCTCCGACCGGCAGAGAGGAGGAAAAAAACAAACCAAAACGGCCAACAAGAACAAACGATGCAGCAAGAGGGACTGTGAGTGGAAAGGAACTATTGCAGCCACCACACCCAGTGAACAGGAGCTGCGGAGGACCCTGCAGGATTCGCCGCGGGGGTGAGCGAAAGGCTCCGGGCGCCATTAGAGAAGAACAAAGAGACTTTGGAGACGCGCACACAGCCCCAGGCCAGCAGGTAAGCTTGCAGAGAAAAGCAGCGCTCTTGGAGCACTTGAAAAGCAAACGCGGATCGGGATCCCGGCTGCCCAGGTCCCCGCGCGGAGACGCGCGGAGGCCCTCACTGGGGTAAAAGTCCCTCACTGAGTAAGCAAGAACCAGGTGCCCAGGCACAGGAGCGGGGTGCAAAAGGCGCCATTCCCGCGCCACTGAACTGGGCTACAGCCCGCGTCCTGGACCTGGGGCTTTGGAACTGAGACCCGGGGCACGAAGTTCAGGGCGTGCGTTCACCACGACGGTGGGGCACAAGGCAGACACAGCACCCCAAAGCCGTTGAGGTTTACCCTACCATTCCCGCTCTGTTCCCTATCCCACGGGGTGGGGGGAGGCGAAAAACAGCCCCCCAAGGACAATAGGAGAGCTCTCTGGCGCCACCTAGTGACCAGGAAAAAAAAGTCACTAACACCCCATAGAACAGGGAAATTTCTTAAGACGGCTTGAAAAGGGCAGAAGGCTCCCGGAGGAGACAGTGGCCAGCTGGGAAGTTAGCCCACACCAGGCCCCTTCAGACCAGCAGTCTGAGACCACAGAGGGAACAAGCACCCACGGCCGGGGCAGACCAGGCGCGCAGAAGAGTGTGCCTGAGACCGGATGCTCTGGGACTGAGTCCTGCGTTGCGATTTTAGAACAGGGACATTTCTTCAGTAAAGACTGCTTGAAACCAGCAGAAAGCTCCCTCAGAAGCCAGAGATGGCTCCTGGAGGAGCCAGAGGGGAGCAGAGAAGTTCACCCAAGATGCCGGCCAGTCCGAGCAACACAGTGTCCCAATGCATACGACAAATTAGTAAACAGACAGTAGGGAGTAGAAGAACCACACGCAACCTAACAACTCCTCAGGAAAAAAGCACACCACAAAAAGAAAACCACCCTCCAGATTACAACGACAGTAACTTGGAAGAACTTCTGAGACTTCCAGAAAGAGAATTTAAAATTGCTGTGATTAAAAAACTGACAGAAGTCATAAAGGAAAACAATGATATGAGAAAAATAATCAACGATCAGAAGAATGAAATTGAGTCCATAAAGAGGGAAGCAAAAGAAACGCAGGAGATCAAAGAATTAATGGAGGAACTAAAGAACTCTGGGAAAAGCAATGAAAGCAGAATAGATGAAATGGAAGAACAAATAAGTACTCTTGAAGACACAGAAATAAAAAGAACCAAAAAAGAAAAGGAAAGAGAAGTACAAAGGAAAAAGAATGAAGAAAGACTTCGGGAACTATCTGACTCCATGAGGAAAGGAAATATAAGAGTTATAGGAATTCCAGAAGGAGAGGAGAGAGATGTAGAAACAGAGAAAATATTTCAGGAGATAATTGAAGAGAACTTCCCAAATGTGAAGAAGGAGCTGAAAATTGATATACAAGAAGCAAGAAGAACACTAAACTTCCACGACGAAAGGAAAAATACAGCAAGACACATAATAGTAAAGCTCCCAAGAATCCAGGACAAGGAAAAAATAATGAAACTAACAAGAGGGAAGAAACAGATAACATTCAAAGGAAAACCAATCAGGCTGACATCGGGCTTCTCTGAAGAAACACTACGGGCAAGGAGAGAGTGGAGGGACATAGTCAACAGACTCCAAGAAAACAGATGCCAACCAACAATACTCTATCCCACAAAGCTCTCCTTCCTCTATGAAGAAAGAATAAGGATCTTCCCAGATAAACAGAAACTCTGGAATTTCATTAAGACTAAACACTCCAAAAAATACTACAAGGAATCCTAAAGCCAGAACCTCAGAGGGACAAATAACAATGAAAGAAGGCCAAAAAAAAAAAAAAGTTATTAAAAGAATAAATAAATAAAATCAAAGGAAAGACAAACACAATGGCAAATACAGATGCTAACATATCAATATGAACTCTAAATGTAAATGGACTAAACTCTTCAATAAAAAGACACAGAGTTGCAGCCTGGATTAAGAAACAAAACCCAACCTTTTGCTGTCTCCAGGAAACACATTTAGCTACAAAAGATAAAAATAGGCTCAAAGTTAAAGGATGGAAAACAATCCTGCAAGCAAATGGACCAAAAAAGAAAGCAGGAACAGCTATACTTATATCAGATAAAACAGACTTCAAACTCAAAAAAATAAAAAGAGACCCCAATGGTCATTACATTATGATCAAGGGGACAATACTTCAAGAAGAAATAACACTCATTAACATATACTCACCAAACGAAGGAGCACCAAAATATATCAGACAACTGTTGTCCTCTCTGAAAACAGACATCAGAGAAAACACATACGTAGTGGGAGACTTCAACACACCACTATCAACAATGGATAGATCAAAAGACAAAAAATAAGTAAAGAAACTAAAGCTCTAAATAAGGACCTAGAGCATTTGGGCTTAACAGACATCTATAGAACACTAAACCCCAAAAAAACGGAGTACACATTTTTCTCAAGTGCACACGGATCATTCTCCAGGATCGATCACATACTGGGGCACAAGACAAACATCAACAGATACACAGAGATTGAAATCATACCAAATATCTTTTCTGACCATGAAGGCATCAAACTAGAAATAAACCATAAAAGGAAGGCAAGGAACTTTCCTACCTCATGGAGATTAAAAACCACACTCCTGGAAGACCACTGGACTAATGAGGAGATCAAAGTAGAAATTAAAAAATTCTTTGAATTGAATGACAAGGAGGACACCAATATCCTAAATGTATGGGATGCAGCAAAAGCAGTAATAAGAGGAAAATATATAGCAATAGAAGCTCACATCAAGAAACAAGAAAGAACTCAAAGAAACAACCTAATCTCGAAGCTCAAAGATCTAGAAAAAGAACAACAAAAAAACCCCAAAACCAGTAGAAGAAGAGAAATAATAAAAAACAAAGCAGAAATAAATGAAATTGAAACTAAAAATACAATCCAAAAGATCAATGAAACCAAGAGCTGGTTCTTTGAAAAAATCAATAAAATAGACAACCCCCTAGCCAGGCTCACAAAGGAAAAAAGGGAGAAAGCACAAATAAACAGGATCACAAATGAAAGAGGAGAAATCACAACGGACACAGCAGAAATCAAAAGAATAATCAGTAACTACTATGAACAGTTATATGGAAACAAGTTCAACAATCTAGAGGAGAAGGTCAAATTCCTACAACTCTACAATCACCCAAAGCTAGATAAAGAAGAAATAGAACACCTAAACAGACCAATTACAATTAGCGAAATTGAAATGGTAATCAAAACCCCCCCCAAAAACAAAAGCCCAGGACCTGATGGATTTACAAATGAATTCTACCAAACATTCAGAGACAAATTAGTGCCTATCCTTCACAAACTCTTCCAAAAAATTGAGAAGGAAGGGACAATACCAAACACGTTCTATGAAGCCAACATTACACTAATACCAAAACCGAACAAGGACAACACAAAAAAGGAAAACTACAGGCCAATCTCCCTAATGAACACTGATTCAAAAATCCTCAATAAAATTTTAGCTATCAGAATCCAACAATGTATCCATAAGATAATTCACCACGACCAAGTAGGATTCATTCCAGGGAACAAGGATGGTTTAACATCCGAAAATCAATCAACGTTATCCAACACATCAACAAAAAGAAATATAAAAACCATATGATAATATCAATAGATGCTGAGAAAGCTTTCAACAAAGTGCAACACCCATTCATGATAAAAGCCCTTGAAATTCTTGGGATACAAGGAACATACCTCAACATCATAAAGGCCATCTATGACAAGCCAACAGCCAGTATCATCCTCAATGGTGAAAAGCTGAAAGCAATTCCATTAAGATCTGGAACAAGACAAGGATGTCCACTCTCACCACTGCTTTTCAATATAATACTGGAAGTCCTAGCCAGAGCAATAAGACAAGAGAAAGACATCCAAGGAATCCAAATAGGAAAAGAAGAAGTCAAACTATCACTATTTGCAGATGATATGATAATATACGTAGAGAACCCCAAAAACTCCACAGAAAAACTAATTCAAATAATCAATCAGTTCAGTAAAGTGGCAGGATACAAAATCAACACGCAAAAGTCAGTAGCCTTCCTATACACAAACAATAAATCTGAAGAAGAGGAAATAAAAAAAAAATCCCTTTTATTATTGAAACAAAAAAATCAAATATTTGGGAATAAATCTAACAAAAGAGGTAATGGACCTGGAGCAAAGAAAGTTTGTTCAATAAATGGTGCTGGGAAAACTGGGTCGCTACATGCAAAAGAATGAAGCTTGACCACTACCTCACACCATACACGGAAATCAACCCAAAATGGATTAAAGAACTAGACATAAGACCTGAAACCATAAAATATATAGAAGGAAATATAGGCGAAACACTACGTGATTTGCACATCAAAGACATCTTTATAGACACATCACCCAAAGCAGTGATAGTGAAGGCAAAGATAAACAGCTGGGACTACATCAAATTAAAGAGCTTCTGCACAGCAAAAGAGACAATAACAAAAACAAAGAGAAACCCCACCAACTGGGAGAACATTTTTGCACCCAACACTAATGATAAAGGACTGATCACAAAAATCTGCAAAGAGCTGATGAGACTCAACAACAACAAAGAAAATAATCCCGTCAAAAAATGGGCAGAAGAGCTAAAAAGAAACTTCTCTGAAGAGGAAATGCAAATGGCCAACAGGCATATGAAAAAATGTTCAACATCACTTGTAATCAGGGAAATGCAAATCAAAACTATCATGAGATACCATCTTACACCAGTGAGAATGGCACATATTAAAAAAACTAGCAACAACAAATGTTGGCGAGGGTGTGGAGAAAAAGGAACTCTTCTGCACTGTTGGTGGGAGTGCAAACTGGCCCAACCACTATGGAGAGCTGTGTGGAGATTTCTGGACCTACTAAACATAGAGCTTCCATATGATCCAGCAATTCCACTCCTAGGTATCTACCCAAAGGACACAGAAACATCAATTCCAAAGAACACCTGCACCCCTATGTTTATAGCAGCACTATTTACAATAGCTAAGCTTTGGAAACAGCCCAAATGCCAAAAAATAGATAACTGGATCAAGAAGATGTGGTACATATACACCATGGAATATTACTCAGCATTCAAAAAAGTTAAGCACATGCAATTTGCAGCAACATGGATGGCACTGGAAGGGATCATGCTCAGCGAAATAAGCCAAAAAGAAAAAGAAAAATACCGGATGGTCTCACTCATAGCAGGAATCTAGAAAACTTAAATAAGGGACCAGGAAAATGAATATCTATAAGAAAGTGAAAATCAGAATCAACAAAAAACTATGAAACAGAGACACTTTTGGGGGGGTGGGGGCGGGAGGGGAGGGATTGGGATCAGAACGGGGGGGTTGCAATTGTATGGGGAATATAAAAATAAAATTTATTATTTTAAAAAAAAAGAATATATAGAGTGAGGTTCAACTACATCAACAATCATATGAATTCACATGATTAAGCAAAAAATTAGATATCACTACACACTTACTTGAATAGCTGCAAGGCAAAAACTGATGAAGTCCAGTGTTGGTGAAGATGTAGATGCATAGGAACCCTTGAACAATAATTATGGGTGTCAAAATCTACCTGTTGGTAATCTCCAGTCCTTCCTTAACACTATCACACTACCTGCTGAGTTCAATCCCCGGCCAGGGAGCTACCTCACCTGGTGCAGCAGACCTCTCCTGTCTCTTCTGTTGCTCCCTGTGGCAGTGTGTTTCAGTAAATCTGACTGTTCTGCTCCTCACTATGTCTCTGGTGAATCACTCACCCGTACCCCCACACCTCTGGCTTACACCCTAGTTCTTCTATGAAAAATAAATATTTTATTTTTAAAAAATTAAGTTTTTGGTCAGTGAAGAAAACTCAACTTCAAGTTCTGGCTTTGGACCTTAGCAGTTGTTTTTTTTTGTTGTTGTTGTTCTTTTTTTTTAAACTCAACAATTTATTGGCGCATTTATCCATAAATCTGTTGCTTGGCCTTAGCAACTTGCCTCACTACCAATATTGACCATTGACCACACTCTTTATTGGCCAAGAACATACAACTCCTTGTACAACTCCTGTGTGATCAATGCAGTAATGCAAATAAAGCATATCTGAATATCAGGATTCATGGTACATTGAAAATGCTCAATAAATCTAATTACATTAATTAAAAAATCATCATTCATAATAAAATAAAATAAGCACTAAAAGGAAATTTACTTACCTCTAAATTATACTATGCTTACATAATTTGTTTCAATTTCTCTCTTGACTAGTTTAATACCTCATATTCTGCTTTTTTTTAGATTTCATTGTATTATATTTATCTTTGCTTTAAAAACATTGAATTATAGCTGAAACTAGACAGATGAAGTAATCAGTACGAGATATGTTTGAGAACAGCGGTCTATGCCACATAGAGTCTAAACTGTTACTTAAATCATCACCTGTGGTTGCTTGGAATAAAATGCCTGCTGAACACACAGCTATGGAGGATCAACTACTGGCTAGCATAACATTTGTGCTGGGCACCCTAAAGACAACGGTTTCCGAACATGTTAAATGCTTCCTACAACCCTGAAAAATTACAAAAAGAAAATAAGCTGTTTTCAATGGAATGCTCAAGGCATCTAAAGAGAATCAATAAGTCTATCACTGCCATGCAAAGATATGTGATCACTGCAAACCATATAAGGTTTGTTACCAGAATTATTACAGTAGTGGAATTCAGACTTTGCAGATTTTTTTTTTTTTCATTAACACTATTAAATGGGAGATATGAGGCTGGAAAGTTGTAATGATGGTATTTTGAAGTATTTGGATAATTGGCAGAATATAAACAAACACAAATGCCACATTCTGCTGAGTCATTCTAGACAGCAGGATCAGTTTCTCTTCCACTATCTGATGAAATCTGTCTTGCATTAATTAGAAATCCACTAATCCTTAATTTAGGTACCTATCTTTCAATGGTCTGTCAATTTTCCTCATTCCTACCACTCGATGAATCTTGATCTGTAATTATATTCAGAATTCAGACTAGCCGAGGGTGTCAGTTAAGAAGTTGAGCCTAGGTGTAGTGTGGTCTCTCTCTCTCTCTTTCTCTCTCTCTCTCTCTCTGCACTCTCCACCCCTAGAAAATATTGAATTTCAGTTAAACATCTCCCAATCTCTCTCTCTCCTTCTTGATTTCCTTCTGTCTCATTTGAGTCTCCGAAATAGACTCACTGGTATAGATTTAACATGAAATTACCATTACCAGAAAATGTATAGGTTGAGTTTAAAACAAGTATGTCTGATAAATATCCACCATCCAAATATGCCTACCAAGAAACTGATGTATGTTTATCCAAATCAAGATGTGTTTTAAATATAGAGCAGGTACCAGATTTTTGTCACAAAAATGAAGTATCATCAATTCATTTTGCATTAATTATAAATTGAGGAGATAATATTCTGGATATATTGGAGTAAAGAAAATATTAAATATTTTAACTTTTTAAATGTATTTACTAAAAAAAATCAAAATTATACATATATTTGATTCAATACCCTAGGTCTAGAAGAAAGATCAAAATACTTAGAGTTTGGGATATCATATATGTCTGGTTCATCCTGTTAATGAAGACCACAACTGAATGCAGAAGTTACTCTCTTTACCAGCACTTAATACATTCATGAGAAAATGACAAAAATTCTTGAAAAAAAGCACAATGGACTGTGCCCTTGACCTTGGTGGTTGAGAAGGAGCAAATTTAAAAAAAACAGACACTCTGTAAGAAGGCTGCTCAGTAGACATTTTGTTCTATTCTACTAACTTTGAAAAACTCTTATTTGATTCATTTTGTGCTGAAGATATTATAACTAACCAATTTATTAGTTAGAGATGATGACAAAGTCTCTATATAGCCACTGAAACTCCAGATAAAGGCAGCCAGGTCTCTCCCAAATAAGTATATGTCATGCAAAGCATAAATTGCCCTCAAGCTATCTTCCACTAAAAATATTAGTAAAATTTGTAAACAGTATAACAAATATCTCTTGGGCCTCCCTGGTGGCGACAGGGGTTAAGACATAACCTGTGAAGCTGTCCGCAGCCTCTGTAGCACAAGTTTGATCCCTAGTCAGGGATATAGCCACATGGTGCAGCAGACCTCTCCTGACTTGCCCGCTGCTCCCCTCAGCAGTGTACTTTGGTCAGTCTGCCTGTTCTGTTTCCCGCTCTGCCTCTGGTGAATCCTCTCACCCTCCCGCACATCTGGCCTGTGCCCCACCTCTTGTATGCATGAATAAATAAATCTTTTTTTTTTTTTTTTTTTTTTTGCGGGGGGGACCCTCCCTGGTTGCTGGGGATCAAACTGGCGCTGCAGAGGCTGCAGGCAGCCTTGCAACCCAGTGCTCAACTGCTGCGCCGCCAGGGGAGGCCCTGAATAAATAAATCTTAAAAAAAAAAAAAGTACTCAATTTGAATAGAATGATTATAACATAACTAATTTCCAGTGTAGTATAAAGCTACATCACACCAGGGGAAACTATGCTTAGCTTTATCAATTATAAAACAATGCCTACATATACAATGGCAATAACAAAGGTTGCAGCACATTTTAGTAAACATCATTTCAGTTGTACAGCAAAGTAGAAGTAATGTTAAAATTTGTCTTATTTAACTTCACATATTTTATCCCCTCTCCTCTTATTGTAAATAATCTCAGACTTTAGAAATGAGCTATTGATTTATGTTTAATCAGGGAATAATGATTGTTTTAATTAAAATGCTTTAATTAAAGTAATTAATTGAGAATTTTATGGTCTACTAAAAATCCCCAAGTTTCAAATTCTGGGCTGCCACAATTTAAGAGAAATTAATTTCTTGTTGGAGGACCTGCCACCTGAGGATTTCTTTAATTCTTCGGGGTACATGGCTGTCCAAAGCTGCTCTACCTAAGGGTGTGATAAAAGCCTCCATTGCAAGCTTGGATTCATTCCTCAGAGTATGTTTCATTATGCGAGCGTTTATATCTGTACTGCAATTAGTAAAACTACTCAGAGTTCCCTTATGTGATATATAAATCAAAACAGATGATAAAGCATACTATAGCATCTATTTGCAATCAAACCTCTCAAATCAGTCAATTTTATAAAGAAATTAAAGTAGATTATAGTTATATTATTAGGAAGAATAAGTTACTCATTATATTACTTTTAAATATTATGAGTAGGGCCTGCCTGGTGGCACAGGCAGTTGAGCGCCACACTGTGAAGCTGTCCACAGCCTCTGCAGCATGGGTTTGATCCTGGCTGGCCAGTGAGAATCCCACATGGCGAAGCAGACCTCTCCTGTCTCACCCGCTGCTCCCCTCAGCAGTGCATTTCGTCTGTCTGCCTGTTCTGTTCCCATCTCTGGCTCTGGTGAATTCTCTCACCCTCCCGCACTTCTGACTGTATCCAGTGCTTGTATAAATAAATAAATAAATCTTAAAAAAAAAAAAAGAATTCTAAAAGTGTATCTTAAGGAGCTTAAAATTAAATAGCTGAGAATTATTTCTGGGGGAAGACTATGGTAGAGAATGTGTATTCTTGACTCCATCATTTCTGTACCTTTTTTTAGCCTGCATGTCTTGGTTCATGGCCCCTTCATGCAATGGAATTACCCTGACTGACTTGCTTCTTCCAGTTGTTTATCTCCAATCCCCCTGCCTCTATTTAAGAATTTCTTTGATCACATTTTATTTTTTTTAATCTATCTATCTATCTATTTATTTATTTATTTATACAAGCACTGGGTACAGTCAGAAGCGCGGGAGGGTGAGAGAATTCACCAGAGCCAGAGCGGGGAGCAGAGCAGGCAGAAGGACCGAGGTAAACTGCTGAGGGGAGCAACGGGCAGCAGGAGAGGTCTGCGCGCCATGTGGGACCCTCCTCCGGTGGCCGGGGAGCAGCCAGGGATCAAACCGGCGCTGCAGAGGCCGCGGGCAGCTTCGCTACCCTGTACTCAACTGCTGCGCCACCGGGGAGGTCCAGGATCACATTTTAGACCACCGTGTTAATCCAATTTAAGCACCCCATCTCAAATCTTAATTTAATACTATCTCAACTGTTTCATTTGCTATAAAAGGCAACATATTTACAGGTATGAGGTTTTTAGAACATAGGAACCTTTGAAGGGGGTCATTATTCACACAACTGTAACTAAAATCCTTCCTGTGTATTTACCACCTCTGCTTCTACCCTCTTTTTTAATAGAAAAAAATCCTTTCACTTATCAAAAAACTACCATCCATTTGTGTTCTGTTCTTTGCATCTCTTTTCTCCTAACTTTTAGGAGAATTTTATTTCTTAATTTACTCTCCTTTCCCTTACATCCCAATACCTATTTTTTTTTTAGAATGTTCGCCACTTATAAAATTGGAAATAAAAATAACCCCACCAAAAATTACCACCATTCACAAAACTTGCCTCACATACTCCACTTAGCTGCTGCCTCTATAATCTATCCAATTTTGATAGGGCTGTCCGTACATACAATTTCTCTAATTCCCATTCACTCTTTAAAAACCTTCAACTATCTTATGTTCAACTCATTCAAGTTACAGCCATAACAAATTCCATTGTCACTTCATAATATGAAAAGAAAATAAACAGGATTATATCAAATAAGATGACAAATATCGTCTTACTTAGTCAACTAGGAGGGAATTTACCTGCTTTGACTTTAAGCTAGCACCTCCTACTTGCTACTATTTGAACTCACTGCCCACTCTACCAAAATTCACTTTTCCAGCATTTTCCTTTTCTGCTTTAATCTAAATGCCAGCATTCTCTAACATTGTTGTGTCCTTGTTGCTATCCTATATCTGTACTGTTTCTCCAAGCAATATCAGCCAGAGCCTTGCCTGAGTTCTTTTCAGATACAATCGCTATCATTATCATTGAGATTTTTTTCCTTCTTAAATTCTCCACAGTTCAATACCAAACTTTTTTACTTGGTATCTCTATTGTTTCTCATCAATGTCCAAAACAAAAGAAAAAAAGTTATCGATAACTATTTTCAAAATAGTTGCAAATGTTTAAACACTCCCTACTACTACATTTGACCACGTCAGTACATTGGGTCCCCTACACAATTAACCCCTTTTGTGGCCTCCCTTTCTCTAAATGCATTCTCTTCTCCCAGGCCCTCTTCCACCAATAGCCGACAATGATCTTTTTAAAATGTAAATGATAACAAAATCCCTTTCTCTGATAAAATTAACCAATGTCTTCCTATATTAGGCCACACTTTAAATCCTTTCTATGGTGGGTTAAGACCTCACCATAGATTATCTAATCTCCCATCTAATTAATTTCTATACCAATCACCATTAAAGTCTTAGTACTGGTTACTTTGCCTCCTAGCTTTCCTTGAGAACTTCACCCTTATAATTTTGCTGCAGTGTGTGTTCTTCCGGGTATCTGCAAGGTTCTACCATCGCTTTGTGTCATAATGATTTATCAATTTACTATATAATTCCTCCTGCAGAATGTATAATCACAGACAATATATTGACTTTGGATCCTTAGCATCTGAACAAATGCTTAACTCATTTGTTGAATTAATGAATATATCAAATCCAAAAAATCTTTGGCAATGACTAGCTATATGGCTGCTTATATTTACTTAACATGCACCACCCTGGCAATATTACTTTTGAAGTTGAAATTATACTAGAGTTAATTATCAGGGCTGGAAAATGATTACATAAGATAAACCATATAAAGCATTTTATTCAGTTAACACCAACAATCTTTTAGGTCTCCTATTCTAAACATGCTCAATATCGTCCTTATCTTTCATTTATAGGAAGATAAATATTCTGCTTTATTATATGCAGTTTTTCTCCCCACATAAGTGCATTCTTGTCTAATCGTGTGTCAGGGAATTCACAATAATCATTCTGGATAATATACATGGCCAAAGCTCATAGTTTGCCCTTATTTTCTCTCATTCAGTTCTCTTTCTCTGTTCCATGCATGTGAAGTCTAGAAAACAGAGCTCTATTTGGATAGAGACATACAGCCAAAGCATATAAATAACTTTAGAGAAATTCTTATTTCACTTTTTTAAGAATTCCAAGATTGCATAAGCAAATGACACATTTCCATTTTTACCTTCAAAGTTTAAGTTATTTCTCTCAAAATGTCCTATCGTCTGGAACTTCCAGATGTCTGACATCTGCTATGTCTTTTTAAAGGACTGCTTGAAAATGATAGATGCGCAGCAACTAAGGTAATTATTTTATTATAATGTACATATTGTACAATCAAGCATTCGGGCTGATATTCTTCTCACTTGACAACTAATTTAATTCATGGCAACATGACAGACAATAAAGATTGATTGCCTATATTCCAAATTTCTAAGGAAGAAAAATATATGGTCAAATTAAATTTTTCATAGCATTACTCCTACAAAAGTAAATAGAGAAAGAGATAACCAGAAATCCATAAAGAACAAATAAAAATATTATATCTCAAGCTGAATAAACATAAAATGAAGTCGAGGTAAAATAATCCTCACAACTATTATATTTATCGAGAGATGAAAATTCCATAAATTCTAAGACTGATGAAATCTTACTGTTTTATTAAATATCTCCCTTCGTAGTCTTAATTTATTTCTAGACACATTCAAATCATTATGCAATTAGTCTTAATTAAAATATAATCACTAATACTTGAGGCAGGAAAGACAACAGAATTTGTGTATTGTCTTAGTCATAGGAATCTATTACTGACAGCTCAAATAAAGGTTCACTTTAGACCAATGTAAAATTAGAAAGCCCATTCAGGCATCAAATCTAAAGATCTGTGCCAAACTGAGGCTTCTAGAGGGAGAAAGAAAGATAGAGTGGGAACAAAGGGAGGAGAAGACCCAAGAATGAAGAGATGGATGGGGTGGTGTGGTAGGGGATGGTAGGGGTGGTGTGGCAAAATACATCTGAGGAGGTGTGAACCTGTTACCATAAATCACATGCAGTGGTTTATAAATCAGTGTTATCTCAATAAAGAAAGAAAGAAAAAAAGACTGAACACCCAATCTCAATATATTTTGTTTTGTTTTGTTTTAAATTTTAAATCATTTTTTTTTAAGATTCATTTATTTATTTATACAAGCACTGGGTACAGTCAGAAGTACGGGAGGGTGAGAGAATTCACCAGAGCCACAGCAGGGAACAGAACAGGTAGACTGATGAAATACACTGCTGAAGGGAGCAGCGGGCGTGGCAGGAGATTTCTGTGCACCATGTGGGACCCTTGCCGGTGGCCAGGGATTGAACCGGCACTGCAGAGGCTGCGGGCAGCTTCACAGCCCAGCGCTAACCACTGCGCCACCGGGGGAGGGCCTCTCAATATATTTTGAGTGTGTTTTTCCATAATGTTTACTATCTGTCATTACGCTTCTAGTTGTAAATTTATGAAATTTTTACAAAGAACGCAGTGATTCCAATAGAACTTAGCAGTTTAGTAACAGAAAATCTTTAAGTAATTAGTATCATCTTCCCCATATTTCATGTAAGTAGATACCAATTGCATTGCATTTCAAACACAAAAAATATTAAGGTACTATAAATTTTTTGTATAGGAGTATTTCCAAATATAAATATTTATCTGAATTTCTTAAATGGGGTAAATAAATTTAACCTTTTATGATAACCTTATCTTTCTTTGTTTCATATCAGTACCGAGGTTTATTTTAGGAACCCATACCTATCATGGATATAACAAATATTATAAGCTTTCTACATGTGTACTAAAATTTGCACATGATTTAAACCATCTGTCAGCTTCTTGAAATTTAGCTGTTGTTCCAAGAAAACAATCAAGCTCTTAATGTCTACTTCTTACAATTGCTTCTGTATCAGCACTTTCTTCTTATAAATTCATACATATAAATCTCTGTGGTTAAAAAACAAACCATGGAGAATTATTAAGGAAGTAAAGATCAATACATTCTTCTATAAATAAAAAAAGCCAAGTGGACTACTATACATCTTTATATTTTCTATATTTACCTGTTTTCAGTTTGCTCTTGGGTGTTTGACACCTGGTTAGTGACAATAAGATATGTGAGTTGCTCCTTTCTATATAATAAATTTATGAAATAATTGAAAGGGAAAGCTAGGGAGCTAGAATAATGAAGGCTAAAAGGTGACCATGTCATAATCCCCCAAATCTATGAAATATAATTTTTTTTGCTTTAAAAGTGTTTTTATGCATGTAACTGAGTTAATGATCTTCAAATGGGAATTACCCTGTATTGTCTGGGTAGGTACAATCTATCAGAAGAATTGTTATGAAAGAGACAAGCAGGAGTGTAGGAGGGAGAGGATGTAGTAAAGGGAGGGAAGACAGAAGGAGAGGAATGGAGGAGACTTCTAAAAGCAGGAAAAGGTGAGGAGCTGGATTCTCCCTTGGACCTCCCAAAGAAACAATGTCCTATTTACTAATGGATTTAAGGACTTTGACTTCAAAACAGTAAAATAACAAATTTGTGCTAAGTCACTGCTGTGGTAATTTGTATGAAAGAAATGAGAAAGTAATGTAGATGCCAAGGGTAGATTAAATATGAAATGAATTATAATATATAAACATGTTAGAAAAACATTTCTACCCTTAGATTATAGAAGGAAGTTAAATTGTACTCATGCAGATGTAATTGAATGATTATGTCAATTTATTTTATGAGTAATTCTATAAAGATTTGCAGGAAGATTTAGACATGTAGTGGGGAATGTTTTTAACATATAGTACCTTCAGATTTGATTTCAAAGAAAAAAATAAGTTTCTTATAATGGCATGTTCATGAACAGGAAAAAGGACATGTACAAGCCTAAAGGTTGGCTTTCACAAGAGAACATTGTTATGAGCTTTAGCTATAAGAGAAAAGGGAGCAAAATACAAAGTAGCTTCATTCACAAAATATTAATATGTTTATATATATATACATAATTTCTTAAAGCTCAAGTCAGAGGAAAATTAGGATATGTGGTTTATAACATCCTTAATTACTCAAGTTACTTTTGAGATATACACATGTATCAGAGAATGGGGGTCAATTCTATTTTGAACAAAATATGTTATATTGGATAAAATGAAATATTTATGACATTGCAGTTTATAATAAATAGGAATTCCATAATAAAATTGTTGAGATATTTTAATGGAAAGAAATTAGGAAACATACCTTCTTTGCATATTTTATATAAATCAATTTCTATAGTGCTGACTTTGATTATACAGACTCTGATCATTTGTTGTGGTTCTGAAGATGTTTGACACCAGGAATTTTGAGTCAGTTTTAGCACCAATTCTTATGACTTTGGGTGATGGACTGTGCGTGACCATTCAAATGTATCAGCAACATCTGGATCCAAGTTCCCACTACGGAAAAACAGCAGGGAAGAGCCAGCAGAAATGATGCCAGATGTGCTATAATTATTGTATTTGCAAAAGAAGTTCCTTTCATGTATTTAATCACTTTTAATATTTTTTAAAAATCTGGTAAAACTGCGATGTTCATTTAGGGGTTTTGACAGAATTAGAAACCTGTGTGAATCCATTGGTAATAATAATACTACTAGGATAGTAGTAGTACTACTAAAGGATCTTGCTGCCAGCATCTACATTTGGAAAGGCAACTTGTCAGATAAAAATCAGACTGTTAGACATAATTTAACTCAACAAAAGATCACAACCACTTCTAAGAAGAACTGATGGTATGGCCTTTTTTGTTGCTTCATTTTACATCAATCATTAATATTTAAGATCAGAACAGGAGGGTGATTTTAAAGACAAAGCCCAGAAAACATGATCCAATCTAATTCTATTTTAACTATTCAACAGTAGTCAACATAATCATAAAAATATTAATTAGGCAAAGTGCCAAAGTCATGACAGAGTTCAGGAGCTGTAAACACTAGAACATATGTAGAAATGTCACAGCAGGTACACTCTATAGTCTAGCTAATGGGGCTTTCCAACTTCCTCTCTTCTTTATTTGTTTAAGGCCAAAATATGCCCAGCTTCAGCCAGCAAAACTGAAAGGCAACTCAGTTTTGAAACTTTTGGCAAAACTTACTTTTTTACAAAGGTGCAAGAGGGGCCTTTATCTTGCTACCTTTACCTTTTCATCTTACCTGTGGTTGTCCTGTTGTAATCACGAGGTGACAAAAGGAACACAGAGGATCAAAAAGTAGTGATTGTAAAGGAGAATAAAGGTAAGAACAGATCCTGGATGATTTTGTTGCACAGACAAATTGATGCCAGCAACCACTCCCCTCTAGCCGTCTTGTCAAGCTAGATGATAAATATCTGTGCAGTTTAAGCCACCATTATTTAGAATTTTAATAGCAACTGATAGCTTTTCAAGCTGATAAGTTATAAATGTCGTGTAGCAAGAAATAGTAAAGCAGAATATTTAATTATTAAGTATTATAGAGAATTGTGCAAATTAAAGATGTAATCTAAAAAATATATATGCAAATATACTGCAATAGAGATTAGGAGGGATATTTAATCATGAAAGGAAAAAAAATGATGAGTGATGTCACTTTACATGGGGTCTTAGTGAAAATTTTTCGGAGGACATGGTGTTATGGTCATGTGGGTGAACAGAATACTTATGTTCTGTATTTTGAAAATTAGTTTTACTCTTCCAGTTTTAATCTATGGATGAGAAAATGAATCATGAGGCAGAGTGCAAACCATTTTCCAAAAAAAGGAAAGAAAATAGGAAATGTAGAGAATACAGAAAGCAGCAATATGATAAAAAAAAAACCATTGAGTATAGAGAAAGTGATAAAATCTAAAAAGAAAGCCACATAATAATTTAAAGAGTATTTTTGAAAATAAAATTTAATACATTGACCATGGTGCATTATGGTAGGTATTGTCCAGAAATAAATATTTTATCATGAAGTATTAACAATGCTAATAATATAGCTACAAACAGGCATAAATATAAATTAAGCTATTAATGTAAATATATTTCTGTCTGATCTGAGACCAATGACACACATATTTGTACTTCACTTTGCTTTCAAAACAGGTGTTGTATAGTGATCTCTAAACTCTGTCTTCTAAATTTTGTTTTGTTTGTAACAAACTGTGATTGCAAGACATTTAACAGCACATACATCATAAAATCTGCACTTACCTTTCACCAGGTAAAAAGAGATGAGAATGTTATAATTGCCATAATTGTTGATTTTATAGTTAATCTACACACTGTATCTAAATCTAGGTCATACAACATTGCAATATTAAACACAAAGCTTCAGAAGGAAAACTCAGCAGTCAGAAAAATGTTTCTGCAGAAAGTGAGCGAGGGGAGCAGCCCTATTCTCCTAAAGAAAATTTACAAAATCATTAATTTTTATTGTTCCTAGAAACTGTCAACTAGATAACTATACAATGAAGTACATGAACAGAAAAGAAGATGCCAAATAGCAACCACTGAATTCACTTTTGTTTGCTACTTGCAAACATGGATCCAGAGTGAGTGGTGACAAGGGACATAGCAGTAGCGTAGAAGCTTTAACATACAGTTTTGCCTGGTATTTGTCATGGAGCATAGGAAAGCACAACATTGATATAATGGTTACTTCCTGTTTTCAGTCTGTTGTTTCTTTTAGCATTATTTTATAACCAAGTCCTTAGCTAAGTACAGATGGACATTTATATTGGTTTTTCCCTTCCCTCATTTACATACTCTGAACTCAATACATTAATGAATCAGGTTGAGCTATACCATCTCCTGTTAAGTCAGGTGATGGGGCATATATTAATTCAGAACTCAGACAATTAAAATGATTGTGTAAATAGCAAGGATTTATCTTTTTTGAAAATTTATTTTATGATTTCAGGTCTTACATCTAAGTCTTTAATCCATTTTGAATTAAATTTTTATATCATGGGTAACAGTGGTTTAATTTTGGTCTTTTCCAGGCAGACTATACCTTGTGAAGGAGATTATGCTCTTTTATGGAAGTAGGTATAAGTCAAAATTATCTCTATTTGAAGAAAAAGAGTACTATTTCTTTCCTAATGTTCATGTTTAACATGAAAATGAAACTGGGTAGGGAGAAAACTCATAATCTAACGGTCTAGGTTCTGAGTGTAGGTTTACAAGATACAAATGTTCAAAGGTTGAGCAGGGGACAGAATTTGTGAAATTGTTGCTTATAGACATACATAGTATTTAAGAGTATGAATCAAGAATGTCCTATACTTGCCTGCTGAGTTTTGGGATATAGGAAAAAACTAGACTAGGTTGGAACAACCAGAATTTTGCAATAAAAATTTAGGAAATGAAACATTTACAATAGATATGAATTCCTGAAGTCTCATTTCTATGATATGAACACACACACACACATACACACACACACACACACACACACCCCACCACCATCACCATCTTAAATTGGCCATTGGCCATAGTTCTGAGTTACCTCCTAATTCTAGATTTCCTGTTCATCCATTTCATGCTTTACCATGACCACAATGACATAAATTACACACCTTCATTGTTAAGTTGCCATTCCCTTTCCAAATGTTTTGTGGGGTAGGATGTTTCTAGGTCACATTTATAACTGCTTTACTGTAATCCAATAAAGGTTGCATACTGTTATAAGAAATGTCATTATATATTACTCTTACTATAATTTATTCTTTAAAAAATTAGTGGCTTCCAATCATCTAGATGATAAATTCTGAAATATTAATAGTCTTCAAGGTCCTATGATAATATGAACCCAGACACCATTTCCAATCTCTTCTCCAACAAAGGATTCCATTATTTTGTATCAAAAATTGCTTCAAATATATATCTCTATTCTTCTGCAATTTTCATTCATTCATTCACATTCACTTAATAGTCACTGAGTGCATACTATGGGCAAGGTCTTGCCACAAGGAGAAAAACCAGTAAAACATAATCAATACTTCATTTTTTTGGAGATTACATTGTTATATGAAAAAATATAAAGCTAATATTATAAATGATCAAATTATACTATATGTTAAAAGGTGAACGATACTAAGAGGAATGTAAAACTGAATAAAATGTGAGCAGTTCCAGGAAAGAGTCTTTTGGGAAATTTTTTTTTCAATCAATATTTAGTCCTGTAGGTAGAATTAATTTTTTTCCCTTCCATTATTATTTCAATAACGGTTATCCTTCTGCCACAAACATACTGAAAACTATCCCCACAAATTCTATCCCCAAATTTGAATAACTTGCCTCCTTAAGACTGTAGTTTTGGCAGTAACCATGTAAAGTGATTACTTTGATCAACAAAAGTCATCTTTTAGGAAAATCACTCATCCCTAAACATCCTTACTTTATTGGTAGATGTCATGCAAATTTATATATTTGCCAAGACCTCTTCTTAGGTTAGCAGTCCTCGAGCCTAACTAGCTACCATCTATCCAAATGACTCAATATAAACTTGATTTTGGGGTGGATATCCTACAGTGATGACAGCAGATGAAGAGAATCCTAATGTTACTACAATAAAGGAATAGAAAATAGAATAAAAAGATAAAAGTAATTTCATTTTATTTTAAAATATGAATTTATAAAACTAACTTCTTACAATTCATAGGAAAGTACCACCCCCCCAAAAAAATAAACTGGAAATAAGTACTACCCCTTCTGAAGCACAAGTCAGGCAATTAAAAGTAATCCTTCATTCCTTTCTCTTCTTCAGAAAGCATAGTCAAATACAAAGGATAAAAATCTTAGACACCATTTGCTATTTCTATAGCTTACTTCTTCCTGCACCTCATACTGATCTCTGAATCTACATTGGTCTTCTCCAAACCATTTGAAACACTAAGTCCCAAACATTTTTAAACTGATAATTTTATTCATTTGTTTAACATTTGCATTGACTTTCTATTGCTATTTGCTCTTCACTTTTATCTATTTTTAACTGAAATAATGGATGATGTCGCTAATATGTGGAATATAAAGTATCTATTGCTATTTGGAGAAAGAAGTTATTTCTTCAAAAGGCCCAATGGTGTGGTTATGGTCTAGTTCATCTTGATTTATTATTAATCTACTCTAGATTGCTTCTGCATAAATAATACTGACCTTGCCTCAGTTCCACCAATGTTTCATTTTATCCCACTTCAGGTTCTTGACACATTGTTTCCATGCTTCATGTATGATTTTTTTTTATATAGAAAATACTGTGTTTTCTAACTTTATTCAAACATCAGAATTTTGGACTGCTATAGATTTTCCTCAGGTGTTTTTCCTCACCCCCCAAGTCTGTAGCTATATATTTATTCATTTATTTATTTTTAAAGATTTATTTATTTATGCACACAAGAGCTGGGGTACAGGCCAGAGATGTGGGGGGGCGAGAGGATTCACCAGAGACAAAGTGGGGAACGGAACAGGCAGACCGACTGAAACACACTGCAGAGGGGAGCAGCAGGCGAGACAGGAGAGGTCTCCTTCGCCATATGGTTTGCTCCCTGGCCAGCCTGGGATCAAAATCGACTGCAGAGGCTGCGTATTGCTTCATAGTGTGGTGCTCAACCCCTTGCGCCACCAGGGAGGCCCTGTAGCTATATATTTACTATTTCTTTTTCCCACTGCTATATATCCATTAGACCAAAAGCTTTATAGCAGCAAGAACTATATCACTTTTTACATATTTTATTCTCAGATCGAGCAGTGTTCTTGGTACATATCTCATAGCTGCTTATAGATATGAGTGAATGAGTAAGTCTGCCTCTGCTATTTTATAAAACAATATAAACGGTTTATAAAATTTCCTTCAATTCTTATTGCAGATCTCTGGGTTAATTAGGAACATAGTATAAATACATTGTCCAAATCGAAAGAAATGAAAATAAAACAAGTTAAATATTTTACTATGGAATTTATGAATATTATTTAGAATATTGTAGCTTCTAAATCCTTAAATAATGTATTAAGCACAGGAACAATTTGCAAGTTACTCTCACACATTTTTACAACTTGAAAAATAATATCTTGAAAAAAAGTAACAGAAATGGATCAATTTTCACTACTTATCATGAAGTCTGTGTATAAACTCTTCTCACATTAGTTTGTATTAGTAATGTATTCGTATATTAGTCTTACATCCCTTGTATCTTACTTTGCTTTTTTTTAAGTAGAGGTTATGTAGGATTTGTAACTCTTAGAACTTTTGTAATTTTTTTCAGAGTACCTTAGGAAGCCAAAGGTCTCCAAAAGCAAAGATAGAAGGCTATAGATGGACTCAGTAGGGAACCAACCGCACAGAATGAATTGAATAGCATCATGGGAACCAGCTTTTGAAGAAAGTGTCTCTGGGTCAGGTTGGAGTATAGTGTTAATGTCAAACAGCCATCTACACAAATCAAGTTCCCCTGTGACTTCAGCAGTGATGTGTGTTCCCATTAAAGAAGTCAATTATGAGTTCCTCATGATTGAGTCCTTTATACAGTTACCAACATACCCCAGTGAAAGTATGCTGGGTAAGATGGGTTTATAACCTTTACAGGGGAATCACACTATGCCTTTTATTCACTGTATTGCCCATTCCCACATGCCTTTGCAGTCTATGTAACTTTCCACCACAGAATTATGACTGTGAGTAAAATATATAATTGTGGTATTGAATGGCCTGCTTGAAACTGGAAACAGACCTTGTATCTTCTTTATCAGAATATATGCTACTTTTATAAATGTAATTAATCAACTGAGTTACTTTCACCTAAGGCATTCCAATATATAAAAACAAATTCTATATAAGTACTATCTTTCCACTCCAAATAAAAATTAGTGTCCAAGAAGGCAAAGAAGTAAAGTAGTCAGTGCTTTATTAATTATAAAAATGCAATTATTTAGTGGTTCCATTAGCTAATGACTAAAGTTATGGAGCTCCTAAAGAATTTAATATGAACACAAAGCATTATGAATTTTATAAACTAGATTAACAAAATAGATTTATGAATTAAAGAGTATTTTATGAGCTTTAATATAGTAGTGATAACACTGCATAATTTCAGAATGAAAAAAGGGAAAATATATTAATTCTACTTATTAGAAAAGAGATGTAATAGTTGTAGCTTAAGAAAAACAATATGGGATAGACATATTTTAAAAGCATAATATATTTTAATGTACCTACATTGTTATTCTAGCCTTGTGTTCCGTAATTGTTAAGTCTAGTTTTCCAGTGTCTATGATCCATCATTTAAATTGTCTTGGAACATAATTGATGTTTCCCTGACACAGCATTTCCCAGTTTATATTTTGCTTCCCTCTGGTGTTCAGTTTCCTAATTTGGTCACTAGTGTACTATGTTTATCTCTTTCAGAATTCCATTTTTTTTTCCTTGAAAACTGACAGTCCAAAGTCTTATTGCAAGTGGCAATTCCTTATAATGACATGGAGTTTTCATAATGAAATGGGGAATTTCATATTTTATGTTGTTTTTTTCTATTAATAATTCTATTTTTAAGATATCTTAATGCTTTCTTTTAAACTTTAAGGAGTATATACTTTGATGAAGGAAATCAATAAAAGATTTTAGAAGGAAATTGCATTTGAAATAACTTTCTCAAAAAACATTATCTATGATCTATGGACTCTTATCGCCTGTGTGTGCCTATTTATCTGTCTGCTTGCCTATGTCTTTTTTTTTTTGTAACATTATTTGAAAAATAGCAGTGATGTAGATTAAGAAAGAAATACTTGCAAAGACCATATTTTCATTCTATTAATTCCTTTTTTTAATATTTTTTTTTATTTTTTTTATTTTTTTTTTATAGAGGCATGTTTATTTATTTATTTATTATATTTGTTTGTTTGTTTTGTTTATACATGCACTGGGTACAGTCAGAAGCGTGGGAGGGTGAGAGAATTCACCAGAGCCAGAGCGGGGAGCAGAGCAGGCAGAAGGACCGAAGTACACTGCTGAGGGGAGCAGCGGGCGGCAGGAGAGGTCTGCGCACCATGTGGGATCCTCCTCCGGTGGCCGGGAAGCAGCCGGGGATCGAACCGGCGCCACAGAGGCGGCGGGCAGCTTCGCAACCCAGCGCTCAACCGCTGTGCCACCGGGGAGGCCCTAATTCCTTTTTTTAATGTCTTACATAATGAGATGGGTGAGATAGTATTTTAAGATTGCTGATATCTAGTTTGCTTTTCTTGTATTCTAGTGGAGAATCTCTTTCAAATTATTAAATTAGGTCTGTTAAGACATTCAATGTTAAAAGTTACATACAGAATTTAAGATTTGCCAAACATGTTTGGACTGCTTCACTTCTTTGATCTTCATCACTTTTGCTATTCTAAAAACATGTCTCTATCAAGAAAAAGGAATCATCTCAAAATTATAATGTTCTTTTTATTTTTTGTTATCAGTGGATGTCTTAGTTAATAGGAATAATTTCCTGAAAAAACTAACAATATAAAAATTCTTAAGTGTGCATACTGAGTATTTCTGCTCTGTCTTGTTCCTGTTTTTTTCTAATTGCAAAACATACTTCTCTGGAAATAAGATATTTACTCCTTAATAGGCTTTTGCCTGCTGTTTATTCTTTATCTAAAGTCATAATCCCACATTTTTGACATTATAATCATCTCTACAGTCACTAATTGTTCTAAAATGCTACTTTAGGTGAAGATCTACAGCAGGGAGTCAGTGTGCCACCAAAAAACAACACATGCTATTTTCAACTTTGCACATTTCCTTTGGTAAAGAAGGATTCTCATACCTCCGTATGAGAATTGCTGTAATTGCTTCAAGTTAGGCTGTTTTTTAAGTTCAGATAATAGGTCATGGTTCTAAACTTAGTTACTTCTCAATGCTAATTCACTATAACAGATTGTAAATCACTGAATTGTTTTATCTAGTGACAAAGTGAAATCAGTAATTATTCATCTATTTTTTGTTGTAGAAAACAATCTGTGTTTATACTGACCCAAAGACAAAATCCCTAAATGTTTCCTGAAGATAAATTATTTGGGATGATTTTGTGTGGGAATATACAGGTGAAAATAAAATTAAAACACAGTGGAAATGTCTTGGACTTTGAAATTTACATTATAATTGTATAACCTTGGAAGTGTCACATATACTACTATCCTTACAAAAATATTTACAGATCATTCCTGATGGATAAAAGCTTTGCTTGTTGGGGCCTCCCTACAAGGAGTTAAGCACCACACTATGAAGTAATCTGCAGCATCTGCAGCACAAGTTCAATCCCTGGCCCGCCATGGAACAACCTACATGGTGCAGCAGACCTCTCCTGCCCCGCCCGCTGCTCCCCTCAGGAGTGTATTTCAGTCAGCCTGCCTATTCTGTTCCTCACTCTGTCTGTGGTGAATCCTCTGGCCTGTACCCCAGCTCTTGTATGCATAAATAAATAAATCTTAAAAAAATAAAGTACTGTTGAATTCATTCTAATGGAAATTAAAAAAAAAAAGCTTTGCTTGTTCTCATAAGGATAATTCCTTCCTCAGTATGTTGTTAAAATAAATAATGTACCATATTATCAACATTATTTTTAGAAAAGGATGTCAATGTTTGCCATTGAGTAGGATGTTGGCTCTGGGTTTACTGTATCTGATTTTACCATGGTAAAATACCCATATTATTGAGGAACAATTCATTTTTTTAAAGAATTATTTATTTCTGCATACAAGAACTAGGGTACAGGCCAGAGGTTTGGGGGGGGTGAGAGGATTCACCAGAGACAGAGTGGGGAACAGAACAGGCAGATTGACTGAAATACACTGCTGAGGGGAGCAGTGGGTGAGTCAGGAGAGGTCTGCTGTGCCATGTGGGTAGCTCCTTGGACAGCCGGGGATCAAACTTTTGCTGCAGTGGCTGTGGATAGCTTCATAGGTTGCGTCTGAACTTCTTGCACCACCAGGGAGACCCCAATTATTTTTTAAACATCCTTGTTTATTTTATCACAATACAGGATTTCTCCCTTCAGGTGTAGTCATAGTTTTCCCAACACCAAAGGGCCCACAGACCTCCATCACATTGCACAGTGCTCTCCTCCCCCCATGATACACTCTCCCCTGGTAACTCCCTCTCCCTTCCTGGATATTGCAGCTCTCAGATCTATGGCCTGCTTGCAAGAGTCAGTCTTAGTGTGTCTTTGTCTGATCCTTTGGTTTTCTCTAGATTCTATATAACCATCTGGCATTTATCTTTCTTTCTTCTCTGGCTCATTTCATTTAGAATAATCCCTTCCAGTTCTGCCCATGTTGCCACAAATGACACAAGCTTATCTTTTCTGATTGCTGAGTACTATTCCATTGTGGATATATATACCACATCTTCTTGATCCACTCATCTGTTCTGGGACATATAGGTTATTTCCATATCTTCACTATTCAAAATAGTGCTGCTATAGAAAAGGAGTGTAGGTTTCCTTTCAAATGAGTGTTTTTGTGCTTTTTGGATAATTAGGGACAGAATTGCTGGGTCATATGGTGGATTCATTTTTAGTCTTTTGAATTGCTGAGAAATTTAATCATAAAATAATGTTAAATCCTCTCAAATGTTTTTCTATTGAGTATATGATGTGTTCCTTCCTTTGGTTAATATTTATGGCATTTATTGATTTGTCTATATTGAATCATTCTTGCATCCCTGAGATTAATCCCACTTTATCTTTGTGATTCTTTTAATGTATTGTTGGATTTAGTTTGTTACTATTTCATTGAGGATCTTTTGAAACTATGTTCATGAGTAAATATTTGATTAATCAATATATGAATAAACTAAAGCCAACCTTAAACCCTACCTCTTTTAACTACTTACAAACTAATCTGGAAATACATTGTCATGAGATTCCAAGGCATGATAGTCCCTTTGCTAGCTCTTTAAATGACAGAGAATGCTTTTCTCATGTAACAAATGCTGTTTTGTCCATAAATAGAAATGTGTACCTATTTAATGAAGCAAGTAACTCTATTATATCATATTATGTTTATATTTGTGATCTTCCTATGATCAAATCATTCTAGATTAAATCATTAAGTTAGGCTAGTTGTACTGCTACTGTATCTCTGAATATCCTTTTAAAAGCTCCCCTGAGTGAATGCTTTTATTTTAATTCCCTTGATACTCTTTGAGGAAAAAAAGTGCTACTACATTGGGAGTGCTCTGTTTAATTTGTTCTTAGCTGCTTTAAGTCCAGGGAGATCCAAAGGCAAAAATTAATTTTTTAACTTAGTTTAATAGAAAATGTTAGACCACAAGAGAGTCAAACCATATGACCTTGAGAAACAAAGGACTTAATGAGGGAGGATATACTGCTAAATCTTTCTGAATATCGTCCACCTAAATTTCTGGATAGTGATATATTATCTATTTGTGTGGCACTTGAAAAAAATAGACACAACCTAAAGAAAAGTATCTTTAGTGGTTCAGATTTTTTGTTTTCCTGTTCTGAGAAACATGAGCTTAAAATGATTTCTCTAACCTCCTCTGATAAGTAATCACTTACCTATTCATCTATAGCAAATTAGCCTTCATGTACCCTAGAGAAAGCTACAAACTCTTAATAAAAATGAAAAAGATATTATTTCAAAAAGAGTGGGTACTGGGCCTCCCCCGTGGCACAGAGGTTGAGCACTGCGTTGTAAAGCTGCCGGCAGCCTCTGTAGTGCCGGTTCTCTCCCCTGCCTCCGGGTGAGGGTCCCACATGGCGCACAGATCTCTCCTGCCACCCGCCCATTGCTCCCCTCAGCAGTGTACTTCATCAGTAGGCCTGCTCTGCTCTCACCTCTGGCTCTGGTGAATTCTCTCACCCTCCCGCACTTCTGACTGTACCCAGTGCTTGTATAAATATATATATAAAAAGAAAAGAATGGGTACTAATTCTGGCTTTTGCATAACTTTGAGTTGCTTTTAACCTTTAAAGTCCAGTGTCTACTAATGTTATACAATGTGCTATCTAAAGTCTTTCTTTGCACATCTATAATGGCAGTCTATGAAAATAGCTGTCACTGGTATTATGTTCTACTGGGATTTATATACACATACAAACATGCACACACTCACATGCAGATATATATATATATGCAGATATATATATATGCATAGCCGCATCTATAATAATATTTAAGTGTATATATAATTATATTCTGGATTATATAGCTGACATTTTAATATGATTAGAATTTGGAGGTCATTATTGATCCAGCATTTACATCAGTTATCCTAATTTCTAGTCTAACATATTTTCCATGATGGAAGTAGAAAGATATTAACAAAACAAGTTATTCCATTTCCACAAATTCCTATTTGTCTTCATTAAAGTCATGGTATATTATTCACTTTAGTTTACTTACTTGTTCTCTAAAGAAGTAACTCCATTAGAATTCTGTAAATTTATGGTAACTTAAAAAAATAATATGTGAGAAGAGTAGGAAAAAGAGAGGTATTTTATAGACTTGATATCTAAGGATTGGCAAAGACCAGTAAGGATCAATCACACAGTCAATGATACCCTTTAATGCTTCAATAATCTGAATAAATGGTCATCCAGACTCTGAATGTTTCTACTGACAGGAGATCCAAACACTTCCAAGCTGGCCAATTTCAATTACTACTAACAGTCATTTCATGTGATGAATTAATTTCTATTTCCTTGTGACTTTAATTATGATCATGAGTTACCCTCATTGAGGCATGGTCTAATTTTTCAAGTAAATTTATTCAAACACTTGAGTATAATTATTATAGGCCCGATAGTATTTCTCTTTTCTAGATTAAACATTGCCAGTTTCTTCAATTATTCCTGAAATCACATGATTAACTGCCTTAATACACTCCTCGGAACATACTCAAATTTATCAATGATCCTCTAGGATTCAGTGCCCATAAATAAACACACAAATGAAGCTAAGAGAATTTAATCCTGGGTCAAGTGGGACCTTATATATTCTTTGAATGGACACAATCTTTTAATTAACTTTGTTCATGGTGAAACACATGGTTATAATAGTCCAAGCACACTGTTAGTTTCAATACAGACAATCCTAAACTTAGAATGATCGTTGGAAATGCACTCATTGTCTAGATTTTTTGCATTCACATTAATTATTAATAAGTATTTGGTAATTACTGAATATGGTTTCCAAATAGTCATGTTTATATAAGCACATGAATAGAATTGAAAGTTAATCATTAATTAAATTCTGAGGAGACATGAATTGAGTGATCTTTGAATAAAGGAAGGAATATTTAAATAATGGGCAAGAGCTGAATCCACAACAAAGTAGATGAAAGGCAGCATGCGACTCACAAATACTATATTGAACTAGTGAAATGGTAGAACAACAATGAGGACTATGTGAAGAAGGAATGAATAATCATGGTGGTATATTTCCTAGCAGGATCAACTGAAACCTTATATTGGTGAGCAAAAGAAGTGTATCAAAGGAGACATGACCTTCAATGAGAATCAAAGGTCACCGCACTAGGATTTGGGAAATAATCTATTTGCTGTCATCCTCTTGTGTTCTCTCTGTGCGACATTAGCTGCTATGACATTGGGAAATGACACAAGTTCCAGTTCCAAGAAATTCACAGCCCAATAAAAATCATTAACTCATTAGCTTTTTATAACAGACCACTGGGAATGAAAATTCGGCTAATCAAAAACAGTTTTTCTAGATGTAGAATCATACAGTACATTTGTCTTAGAAAAGCCATATAGTTTCAAATATAGCCATCTTTAATTTTAAGATATATAGACATAAAATATAATTATAACATAATGCAATTTTTAAAATATAATAAAAATAAAATGTATTTTTTTATTTTTGTCATAGTAGGTATGAATGATAACAAAAACATTAATTATCTCCTTAAATATGAATGCCCTCATTTTCTTTACCAGGAAATCAAATTGAACAAAGCTGAGTTCATATTTATTTTTATTTTACAAAAGTATTTATCTAAAAATGTTACCCAAAGGTTGAAAGGAAGGGAAAAGGCATCTATTTCAATGTGTTAATGCTAACAAAGAAAGGGCATAGTAATACTAATAATAGAAAGACCATAGTCATTATTCTCAGAACATGAGTGATAAGTTACATAAAAATACAATACATCTAGAAAATAAAATAATTGACAGTATCAGCTTAATCTATACACTTTACATGATTAAAATTTGCCACACACTACAAGTGTTATATATACTAGTATACAGAAACTAAGCATTGGTTTACATCATATAAAAATGTGTATTTTTATTCATATAATATATATCATCCAGGATATAAGCTATCTTTTAAGTTTTATTGTCTTCAAGGCACATACATGAGATTTATCATTTGCATCATATGGTTCTACTTTAAAATGAAATTTTTTTCACAAGTTTGACACTGGGAAAATCTATAAAGAGTAGACTTAAACTGTGCCTTTTATGGCAAGGTATATGGTCTTCTAATATTCATTTTAGCTGTTGACTATGGACAAATCCCTGTAAATGGAGGCATAGAATTCTGGGCGAGGCAGACCCTGCCATCCAGATCAGTACTCTAGAAAATAGAGGCAGCTATAAACTGTTAATATTCAGCATTCATATCAGTGAAGGGATAAATGAACTGACTTTTCAAAAAAGAATCTGAGAGGTATATAAATAATATCTACTATAGTTCATCCACTGTGCTATTCAAATTCACCTTATTTCTAGAGGAACATATAAGAGGAGGGATATTCACATAACTTGCACCTATTGTTGTTAGAGTTGGGTCTACAGTCAAAAATACTATGCATCATCTTCATTCTTGAGCACCTATTTGAAATAATTCTCTCCCTTGCTTAGCACTTTTGCTAGGAGGGATGTATATTGGTATAACACAGACCTTCATTCCTAGGGATTCTGTGTCCCTGGTTAACATGCAATTACATGAATGTGGTTACTTTATTTGTCACTTACAATTAAAATTGAACCTGTAATATGAAAAGACAACAGAGTGGATAATCTATGTGTCAAACACATTCCTTGCTTTCCCATTGTAACAGTGTGAACTCCTCATAAAGTTACAGTCAATACCTCCCCCAGCATGCCTCTGCCTCTTGTTCTATTGACACCAGAAACATAAAATGAACAAGTGGGAACTGGGACTTTATGTGAAGACATACTATTACTTTGTCTTTAGGTGGAATTTACTTTCTGAGAACCAGGAATTCTAGTCTTGCAGGGTCAAAGCGGGGTGGATGAACAAAGTTCCCATATGGGTCACATAAAATGGTATTGAGAAGGTAAACTATTTCCATATTGTTAGATGATAGTTCCGTTCTCCCTGTTATAGACACAGCAACAGATAATGAATGGCCATTACTTTAAAATATGTAATGATTCTGAAAAATCAATAACTGTCCTCTCAGAATATCATCTTCAATTTGGCACAAAATTGTAGCATTAAGTCAGTCCACTATTCTTTCAGAAAGACCAGTGGACCTGATTGTCATGTGTCTAAAGTCTCAGTTCCTCTTCTGAAAAAATTAATGCCTTTGTCCAAGGTGACCCTGATATGACTGACTGTCAATTAATTAGACACATTATTAGTTGATATAACATTAGTTGATGTATAGTGCTATGAAAAGCCTTGAGGTAGCAGCAAACATGTAACCAGCATATATGTCATTCTCATAACTATTCATATAATGAATAGCTCCCCTTTCCAGAATGGAAAGTATCTAATGCAATAAACTTGCCACCTCAAGGTTACATGGCTTCCTCAAAGGATTGCATAATTTCAAGTGCTCACCCACATCATTATTGCTGTTAGGTACTACATTCAACACCAGCAGTAACGATACCAACCTTGGAAATCAGGAGTTCGTACTTTAATCCCTTGCACAGGCTCTATATCTGCAGCTCTGATTACTTTGTACATAAATTGACTTGTACAAGGACAGAATCGGATGCCACAAGGACAGAAGCTTGCTGACATCAGCTGGTCAACTCACCCAATTTCAAGTCTTCCCATAGCAGTTATTCTCTTGTGTGTGTTAATGATTAGTACAACATTTTTACACTGATCACTCTCAGAGGTCTATCTGCATGCATCTATACTCTTGGCCACCTAATCAACTTAGCCATTTCCTACTATCCAGGATTACATATCTATTCTTACCTGAGCCACTTCTTTCTTCATGCAAGATATGCCATAATGTGCACTACCTAAAACTATTTTAGGATCACTTTTGAGTGAAGATAGAAAGAAATAGCTGCTCAGTTTTGATTTGCACAGCATATTCACCTGATACATCCTTGAAATAAGCTCTGATTCCTACCCTCTCACTTGGTCATAAGGATCCCCAAAGTGGCTATCGAAATCTGAAGGAGAGGCATCAGTATAGTAGCAGTGGGCAACACAGGGGACTGGATCACTCCATAGGGCTTACTTTGTCCTCTGTACTTTCTCAAGCTTTGTTCAAGAGAAATCGTCTCCATGTTACAATGGACTAATGCCAGACATTCCTGACTATGACTTATAGGTTAGACAGTAACAAGTTCATAATTGGCTGGGCTGGTCACATGGTTCATTCATGTTCCATAATTGGGTGTTCTGTATATTTCAAAGACCAGTAGCAATTCAGGAGTTATATTCAAATATTGCACAGATCTCCTCTCAATGATGTGGCTCTAGCTGTCTGAAGGTGTACAATAAGATTTCCTTTTGAGGCTTGACAAAACTTCACTAATCACTTTTCTATCACTTGTCTGTAGTGACTCGTATGATGAAGGAGAGGATAGGACTTTCAGTGGTGAAATGAATGTAGTATATAAAGATGTTGATTTATAATGATCTACAGTTAAAACATAAAATGCTATAATACAACATTACTTAAAAATGAGAAAAAGGAACATAAGGAGCATCTTTTTGAAAGTTTTCAGGGTATATATTTCTAAACTGAAAATGAATAAATTAAAATAAAGAACAACCCATTCATTTCAAAGGAAAAAATAAATAAATGTATTACTCAACAAATGAGTCATTTTAGAGCATCTACACACTGTCTCCCTTATAAAAAGTACATTTACATATTTATATGACATAAGGAAAATCATGAGTGACATTTATAGGACGCAAGTTTAGATATGCTCTATTCTTGGGCCTTCCTGGTGGTCCAAAGGGTTAAGACTCAACCGATGGGGCTGTCCGCAGCCTCCGCAACACGAGTTCGATCCCCAGCAGGTCAGGGAGGTACCCACATGATGCAGCAGACCTCTCCTGTCTTGCCTGTTGCTCCCCTTAGCAGTGTATTTCAGTCAATCTGCCTGTTCCGTTTCCCACTCTGTCTCTCGTGACTCCTCTTACCCCCCTTACCTCTGACCTGTACCCCAGTTCTTGTATGCTTAAATAAATAAATCTGTAAAAAAAATAGAAACTCTCTTTCTTGCCATTGGTATATCATTTCAAGGTTACATGGTTACCTCACAGGTTATCTTCTATGCTAATACTAATTCACTGCCCATGAGGACTGCACACACTGACAGGTGAACACATGATGAAGATGGTTTGTAGAACTTATTCTGCATTGGAGTCTGGTCTTTCACCTTCATTGCACGCAAATTCTTCTTTTAGAGCACAGATTCCTTGTCCACTAAATTGAAACAGAGCTTCTCAGTGCTTCTGCTAAGATAACTCTTCCTCTGTGATTCAGTGTCTAACCTCACATAACCCAATTCTTAATGGTTTTATAAAGAGTATTGACTTTCAAGACATCTAGTTTAATATTAAGAATATTTCCTTATTTTCAGACCAGTCTTTCTTTTATTGAAGTGAATGCATTCCACACACCACAGATATTTTCCCTTTCCTGTCCCTCATATAAAGTGTTTTTTCTATACTTTAAAGCACTCATTCATTTAAAATGTATTTATCAAGGATGTACTTTCTGCAAATCACCAAACAAAGAACAACTTCAGCTATTAACATAGAACATTACTACATGAACAGAACATTACTACATCTTTTCAAGTATTTCAGTACATATGCCTTCTTTTTTCAGGTTAAAAGTGCAAGTATGTGCCAATCAGTTTCTATTGATTTTGTCTCATAAACATCACTGCAATCCATATTTTTTTTCACTGTCATTGTCTCTTTAGTCAAAGACTCCTACTTATCATTGTATAAACCATAGCTTCAGTCACATCCTGCATTGAACAGGAATAGTGATCCCTAAAATATGCAAAATTGATTCACTTTCTGTCAGGTTAACATCTATTAAATAGCTTCTCATTGCAATACAAATACAATTTAAAACCTTTATAAATCATTGCTCTCATATCCTGCTTCATCTCACTCTTAAATGCTTTTGACCATCATTTTTCACTGCCCTCCCTATTGGGGACACCAGTATTCTCTCAGATATGAAATATTTCAGCTCTTACCTGCCTCCAAACCTTGGCACATGCATTTTATCTTTCTGGATTTCACTTATGCTTACATTTCCTAAGAAAACTAGCTACCATTCTTTTTAAAAAATATTTATTTATGCATACAAGAACTGGGGTACAGGCCAGAAGTGTGGGGGTGAGAGGATTCACCTGAGACAGAGTGGGGAACAGAACAGGCAGACTGACTGAAATACACTGCTGAGGGGAGCAGCGGGTGAGACAGGAGAGGTCTGCTTCACCATGTGGTTAGCTCCCTGGCCTGCGATCGGACTTGTGGTGTAGTGGCTGCAGGTAGCTTCATAGGTTGCGTCTTAACCCCTTGTGCCACCAGGAAGGCCCAAGCTACCATTCTTTAAGCATGCCTGGAAAGGAAACCAACTCTAAGTATCCCTTGACAGAAATTGTGACTATTTACCAAATACCATTTGTTATTCTTCAGAAATACATTTTTTAAAAATGAAACTGAGTAGGGTGAAAGAAGAAGAAATGTGTGCCACTTTAGGAATAAGACTTGAAGAAGCTGTGTGCCTCCCGCCCTCCTGTTTTTGCTCTCCCTCAATCGATGCAAAAACAAATCCCCACTTGGGTTGTGGAAAACCACAACCCAAACGAGAGCATTCTTTCTGGTCTACCGAGAAAGTTTAGTGCTAATTTATTGAAGATGGGTGATCTTCTGTTACTTGTTTTCTTTCTTTGTTCTATTTTTGATCTGCAAAATTGATACTGCCATTACCAGGCACAGTTGAAGAAAATGACCAAAATAATATGCAGGCATTGGTGTTACAATTTGGATGTATAATAAATACAATAAAAAAGAACCATGTCTAATATATATTCAGACAGAGGAGAACAGTAGGTAAGGGGTTAAGCATGCTAACTCTAGAGCTTGACCCCCCCAAAGAGCAATGAATTAATTGGTAAAAACAGTGTGAACTGCCTTGCTGGAATCTAGTTAAATCCTTATAATACTCTGGGAAGACTTGATGAATAATCTGTTGTTTTGTGGTAAGAGTGTACTATGGTATTTTAAATGGCCTGACAACCAAGACTGGAAGCAGTGATGAGGATGGCAATAATGTTGAGAATGCTGAGGACGGAAGCCTGGAGTCCTGGTCCAGGCTATAGGTGCCAGAGGACACCCAACTCTATTCTCCAAAACTGCAGTTGTGGCCTCAACTTTCCTAGCACCAACTCGAAGGCTTGCCTTTATTTTACATCTCCTACTCTCTTCTTGGGACTGGGGAGCACGTCACAGATCTTTTTGAAAAAATTTAAAGACATGTTTTGACCTCAGCAACATGAAACAAGGCAACAGCCCTCTTCTTTTTCAGAATTGTTTGAGTTGTTGAAGCTCATTTTTATTTCTCTGTGAAGTTTTGAGCCAATTTATTGAGTGTTATCAAAAACACTAATAAAGGAAAGTTTGGAGATTATGTTAAATCATCATATCAATTTGGGGAAAATGAACAAAGATATAGAATTATAGGTTATGTATCTTTTTCTTCAACATATTAAATATTTCACTCCACTCTCTTCTTGCTCAAATTGTTTCTAGAGAGATGTCAATTTTTATATTTTTTTAAGTAAGTTATTTTTAGTCTTCTGGTTAAAGTCTCGGCACTATCAAGCTATGACCAACTGTGTTGCAGGAGTTCGATCCCCAGCCAGGGAGCTAACCCACATGGTGCAGCAGACCTCTCCTGACTCACTCGCTGCTCCCCAACAGTGTATTTCAGTAGATCTGCCTGTTCTGTTCCCCACTCTGTCTCTGGTGAGTCCTTACTTCCCACACCTCTGGCCTATACTCCATTTTTTGTATGCATAAATAAATAAAATAAATCTTTAAAAAAATATTTTTCTTTATCTTTGACTTTCTGCAGTTTTCAAATGATATGAGGAGGAATTAATTTTTGGAAAGTTTTCCTCCTGATGTTCTCTCAGCTTGTTTTTAATATTAGTTTGGAGGGAAATTCCCAGTCATACTTTCAAATATGTCTTCCTTCTCTTCCTTTCTTCTTTTTTTTTCATGAAATTTACATTATATGTCTGTTATGCCTTTTGTATTAGTCTCTCTTTCCTTTGATGGACTTAAGAAGTAGTTTTATATAGGTTATCTTGGTTTTTCTTGTTGATATGTTACAAATCTGTAATTTCAGCTTTTCACATCTTAGACATAAAGTAGAATCCAGATTTATATTTTTAATTATATCATTACATGGTTTATATCACTTATTGTTTGATATTTTTCTACAGGTTCCTTCATTGCAAATAATATAATTTACATTCCAGGCTGCCAAATTGTAAATTTTTCAAACTTTTATAACTTCTTCTCACTCAATGGTATTATCCTCATAAAGAGATAACTAATAATCCAAAAATGTAGCTCAGACCTTGATGTGTTTTGCTCCTGTCTGACAACACTACTAAATCTCATCTTCCATATTCTTTCTTTTACCACCCTAACTCTATAAATTTCCTGGGCATGTGGATTAAGGAACCTGCCATATAGTCTTCCAAAACTAGAATAATTGTATACATTTTAAATCCCCTAATAAGGCATGAAGTAGTCTGTGCTGATCCTCCCAATCTAGACATATCAGTACTGAGTGGTTTTCTGACAACTCTCAGTATTGATTCTGCCACTACATCTTTAAAAAGTGCTGCTCAATTTTCATTCATCAGGACTATTTCTGGGAAAATCTTTTCAGTTAGTTCACAACCTTTCCCTGTCTTATTCTCTCTCTGTGAATTTCTATGCTTCCCACAATTTTCCAAGATCATTATAAGTTAACATTTTTTCCTTTACAGAAATTCTCTTTGCAGTTAAAGCAGGAAGTAATTGTGGAAGCAAAGCTAGAACTAGAAAGAGTAGAACCAATTTTTGCAACACAAAATAAAGGTTTGGATGTAGATGTAAGGTTTTGATGATTAATAGATGTAAAGAATTTTAGGTCTAGGATAAGTAGGTAATAAAGTATTTAAAAAGAAGAAAAAACACAAATTTTAACCAAAACCCAATATGACAGTTAGCACTGCAACTGAGGATTGAAGGTAAACATGAACTATAATAATAAATGATAGGAAAGATTGATTGTTTAAAAAGAGGGTTTTGTCAACCCTTCAAATTTAAGAAATCACTCTATTATTTTAAACAAGGAGGCACATTAAATAATGGGTACCCTCATTTGGAAATAATACCAGATGACAGACATCTCCCAATTGGAGCATCACTACCTTTATTGCCTTTTATGGCCATAATATTGGTGGGTTCAAAATTTATGAATATCAACTTTTAGGGAACTGATCAATTTGTAGAGACTATTTTAAAATATTTTATTTCTAGCTTTTTTTAATCTATTCCATATGTGCATGGTTGAAGGATTATATAGAAATATGGTAGACAGAGTCTGAGAATCACTTTTTTGACCTTTTTTCTTCCAAAACTTCTCCTCTTTTTGCAATAACCAACTCCCCATTTTCATTTCATCTAACTTTCCAAGTCACAAAACTATATTTCACCATCACTTCATAAGCTGTTATGATGATGCATGACCTCAGAATTTCCTCCTGTTAATGGGTGTACACTTCACCAAATTTTGCTTAATTCTTTCTGTTCATCAATGCTATTTCTTTTGTAGTATGCCCAAGTTTTACAATACTTTTCTGCACAGAATCAGGTCAGATATTTCTCAATCATTAATAGAAGTTAAAATCTTATCTGTATTTTCTTATTACATAATATGTCATGATATTTTATGTCTCAGACTTTTTAACTGTTATCTCTTTTACCTGAAATGTCTCAGCACTTCCTGTACCTAATTTCAGCTAATCTGCAAATATCAGACTGTTCTTTTGATCAATTTGTTCTTCAATTTTTATGGTCAGTGACAGTCCCATTATACTTCCAGCATTGTTTTATACTCACTTTTATGCTTATCCTACCAAAATACATCTTAATCTTAAAATTCAGGGCCACATTTTAGTATTTCTTTTCATCAAGTCCTTTCAAGTACCTGATCCATAAAAAGCAATATATGTTTGTTGGATGAGCAAAAGAATTGAGATAAGTAAGATTATACTAAATCATTCTCTATTCACCTCCATTGCCTCTTTTGATAGGGAAGTTACTTGGTGTGTCTGCCATCTGGAACAGGGATGACATTCAAAATTACCACCAAAAATGATGATGGAAAGCAGATGAATTATAATGTTAAATAGAAATGAACTGCTGGTTTAATTAAAAAAATATATGTAAACTCACAGAGTAGTATAGCACTTATGAAACTAAATATTCAAAACTTACAAAATCATATTAAAAATGCCTCAGAAGAAACATACCTCACATCATTTGAAGAGCTATACATACTCCAACCGCTAGTTTATTTACCTTCGATGGAACAAGTCAATAGTAAAAGTACATTATTAGGCGTTTTTAATCACTTTATGATATAAAGTTATTTCTCATTCATTCTATAGTGGATTCTTGTTTGTTTTTTTTAGTGCTGTCTAAATATTACTCAATATACCTTACATACTTCCAGTTCTAAACTCAGTCTTGAATATTAGTAAAATTTTTTGTAAAGTTCTCTAATCACAAATACAAAGGTTTAGCTATTGCCTTTCAAAATACAGCATTTCCTTATATACTTAATACTTAATACTCTCACCTTAATACTCTCAATTAGAAAATTATTTGTATTTTAAAGTCCTATATTAAAGGGAATTACATCCAATTTGGATAAGAATACATATAGTATATAAAATATTGTACCAAATAAAAGGAGTGAAAACAAGATGGAAAAGAGACATCAGGGCATTTCCCTACAGTGTATCAATGGTACTTTGAGAAACAAGAAAAACAAACTAGATCTTCTTCTTTCACTGATAAGGAAAAGGAACACCTCCATTTTCTTTTCTTATTTATTCAATTCAATACTGTAAGGTCAATTAGAATTAGAATAACCTTAAAATTTGACAAAATTTAAACACATCTGAGACACCAGAAATCTTAATAAATATTCAAATAAACTAATGGCTATTCATTAACTGTTATATTTATTGTTTATAGTAGTGGGAAATACCTGCATTAGAGGTAGTTTTTAATGAACTAAAATATCATTGTACATTATACAGGCAATAGTACGAAAGTATTGATGGTACAGTGTCAACTCAAAGACATTCTGGAAATAAATTTTTCTATGTGACTAGAGTGAGGACATACAGTCATATTTAAGATTATTTTATAAATATTGATCAAAGACTCAATTTAAAAATAAAAATGCATGTAAAATTCTAAATTTCAGAAATTTGATTGCAATAATGACTGATTTCTAAAAATGCCCTTAAAATAAAATTACCTCTGATTATAAAAAGCTATAATTCTTTGTTGAAATTTCTGTTTAGTAATGAAAACAAATATTGTTCTTTGGTGTACTGACAGGTTATCTAGCAGGAATTGCTAATGTTAAGTAACTTCATTATTTTAAGTGTACTCTTTTAATTAAGTTGGTTTCTTAAATTTATACTTACATAGTCTTTCATTTAGTATGTCCTTAAACTTAGGTTCATGGAAAGGTCACTGATAACGATTATAAACTTTAAGAGTGCCTTAGTGATGGATTTTTCTTTAGTTGCTCATCACCAGGGGAGTTCTATATCTAGAATGAAGGGAGTAGTAATTAAGAGCACAGCGTCCTTCAGGGTTTCTACTATAAGTCTAACTCAAGCTTGTTGGGTATTAATGCAAATTCTTGCTGAAATTCCTAGACTCCAAAGCATTCAATTACTCAGCTGGTGCTAAAGTATAGAGAATAATCTTTAGATAAGATTTTTGTAGCAAATGCACCGCATGTGTTTAGTATGTCCAGAGAGTAAAGCAATTTTGAGCTTTGGTTAATTACACATTCTGTGAAAAGTTCTGGCAAGATTCACAATTACATGCACGCAAATTGGTGGATATGCATGATACCATGTTAATACTGCTTTCTTATTATTTAAGCAATTAAGGAATAGTATTAAGCAAACACACTTTTGATATTCAAATGAGTTCAATATAGACAAGATTACTACATTATATATTTTCAGAAAATTCTTAAAAAACTGTTATGTGTTTATGGAAAGTACCCAATATAATGAAAACATAATTTCACTTCCACCAAAAATAAGGCTAAACAAACTGAGGTAACTGAACAGTGTAATGTGTATTGGCATTTCTTTATTAAATATATATATATATATATTAATTTAAACTGCCAAACCAGCACTTACTTGTTTTATTTCTAAATTTGTGGGCCATTCAATTAATGTTCTTTGATCATAATTATATAGTAGTTTTAATTAAATGCATATAATAATAAACTACTATTTCCAACTTCATTGATCCTTCAATGTTGATTTAAAAGAGTTAGAAATGTGCTAAAATTCATTTGGCAAATTTTCATCTGACTGAATAATGATGTCCAAACAGAAATAAAATTTCATTAAAATATGGTAGAAATATACTCTTATGAAAGTTCCTTAAATATCAGATTTATCTTCAATATTAAAAATTCAAAAATACATATAATAGATGTTATTATAAAAATACATACTTAATTGGTTCTTAAAATCTATTTTCCACCATAGAAGGTAAACAATGAGGACAGAAATTTTTTAATTATTGTTCATATATACTTAGTTCCTAGAATAGTGCTTGGCACAGGTAAATTTAAAAATCTAGCTTTTCCAGGGCCTCCCCGGTGGCGCAGCGGTTGAGCGCTGGGTTTCGAAGCTGCCTGCAACTTCTGCAGTGCCGGTTCGGTCCCGGCTGCTCCCCACTGCTCCCACCGGAGGAGGCCACCGGAGGAGGGTCCCATATGGCGCGCAGACCTCTCCTGCCGCCCGCTGCTCCCCTCAGCAGTGTGCTTCGGTCCTTCTACCTGCTCTGCTCCCTGCTCTGGCTCTGGTGAATCCTCTCACCCTCCCATGCTTCTGACTGTACCCAGTGCTTGTATAAATAAATAAATAAATCTTAAAAAAAAAAAATCTAGCTTTTCCAAATGATAAGAATTGCTAAATCTATTTAAGCTAAATTGAACAGACAAAATAGAAATATATATATTTTTAAGCTAAATGTTCATCAACCCTTATGAAAAAACTATTACTTATTACAGACACAATGTATGGGTATTAAAATATGTCACTGACATTTAGCCATTACCTTTGGTTAAGAGATTAGCTCAATTCTTTTGTTCTTAGTGGGTCTTTTCAAATTTATATTTATATCAAAGGAAAACAATAAGCCTACTTAAAATTTCTGTCTGTAATCTTCAGGAATACTGTGGCAGAAAACACCATGAGGTTATGCAGGTATAGAGCAATGTCTAATTCTGCCTCAACTAATACCTCTCCCCACCCCCGAATATGTTATATCTTAAATTACTATGGGTGACTGGCAGCTGAGTCTCTCTAATATTTGTGATATTTAAATAATAATCATTTTTATCTTTTCATATTTGCACTTCATACATCTGACAATGGTCTGATATCAAAGATCTACAAAGAACCCATACAACACAACAAAAATAAAACAAATAACCCAATCAAAAAATGGGCAGAGGAACTAAATTGGCACTTTCCAAAAGGAGACATATAGGTGACCAACATGAATACAAAAAAAAAAAATGTTCATCATCACTTATTATAGGGAAATGAACTATGTGTAAACAATGGTGCTGTCCTCACTCACATTTGTGAAAATGGTCCATATCACAAAGACGAAACAAATTCTGGCAAGGATGTAGAGAAAAGGGAACTCTCCTATACTGCTGGTGGGACTGTAGGCTGGTCCAGCCCCTATGCAAAGCAGTATGGAGATTTCTCAAAACACTAAAAATGGATTTGCCATATGATCCAGCAATTCCACCTCTAGATATCTGTCCAAAAAAGTGTAAAAAATAACAGGAAACACTAATTCCTATGTTTAGCGCAGCATTATTTACAATAGCCAAGATATGGAAACAAACTGTCCCCAAATAGATAAGTGAATGAAGATGTGTTATATATATAAAATAGATAGCGCTTTGGTGGTAGGAAAGCTACAGTGAATACAACGGAGGTGGGAAATCCTATACCATCAAAACACAAGCAAGGATTTAAAACAGGGTACTTCAATCAATCAATATATATATATGTGTGTGTGTGTGTGTGTGTGTATGCGTGTGTGTGTATAAAAAATTTCTTTTTATAACTTATATGTTATGCTCAGTTTTACATGAATAGAACACAGTATGATAAATCAAAGTAGTTCTTTGACAGATAAAGAAACTATAGCACTAACAGACATAGATACATTACAAATGGCAAAGCTTACAACTGGTAGAAATGAACTTAAAATGTACAAGTCTCTGAAAATATATTAAATGACAATAGTTATTCAATATAATAAATCTCAGGAAGTACTAAAATAAATCTACAGATTAAACAGTTATCAGAAACCTTCCATATTCAAGTACACTGTCCATTGATAATCTTCCATAATAGGTACTCTTTAAAGTATGAATATTTTTAGTCATTGTTAATACTCTACTAGAAAAAGAAACAATCTCTTCCGTGAGCCCCCATATAAAGAGAAATTTAATACTTTAATTGCTATTCTTATAGTAGACAAAGAAATATACCGAATTGCATGATCAGATCTATCACTATTTTATTGCATTAAAATTCCTGTAATATTAATTATAACATTTTAAGATTATATTAAGTGGAAATCAAGTACATCATGATCAATACTTTTATAGCATGTTATATAACAAGCTATAAATAATTAAAAGATCCTCTTTATTAAATACATTTTGTAAGCATTGCATAAATACTAAATGATAACAGATATATCATTAAGCTCCATTAAATATTAGGAAGAGTTGTCAGAATATGCTATAGCTATATTATTTCTTACTGTCGTTGCCTGCATTACTTGCAACAGACTTTCACCCACACAAATATATGTGAACTGCTCTTGTCATTTTACCAGTGTTCTCCCAGATGCTAAATCCAATGCTCAATTTTAATTTCTCAACCTAATTGAACCATCAGCAAGTAACCTAATTAAACTAATTAGGCCATCAGCAATATTCAACAATGAATGTTCCATCCTTTTTCCTCTTTGTACCATTTACACCTAAGAACACATTGTTCACGCTATACTCTCACTTCCCTCTTGTAAGCAGAATTATATTTCTCCAGAAACAGCTATGTCCTAACCCCCAGAAACTGTGAATATGTTATGTTCCATGACAAAGGGGTTTCCAAATGGAATTTTGCTTGCTAATAGGTTGACCTTAAAGTAGTTCTGTCCCAGACCTATAATAGGTCTATTCCAGATACCGGTCTTTCTTGCATACTGAATTCATTCTCAATTCATTATCCAATTTGGCGAAAAATTCAACAGAATATGATGACTCCTCACTACTTTTTCCACTGCTATCACCCTTATCTGCTAAAAATTGTCTCAATTTTGATTATTGTCATAGTCTCTTATCTGGTCTTCCCTCTTCAGCTGCCATTCTTCCACAGTATATTCTCAGCCAAGCTTTATAATATTAAGGTTTGTTAAACTAAAGTAGAAATTATCAATGAATTAACATTTTCAAAATAGCATATGGCTTTATAGATAGAACTGTAGGCACAAAACTATGTTACTTTGAACACAATGAAATGATGTTATGTAAAAGTTAATGACACCCTCTCAATTCAGATTCCATTTATGCCATCTATTTGTTGAATGGTCTTAGGGAAATTATGTTATCTCCCTTGGATAGAATTGCTCTTCTGGAGGAGGAAGTTAAAGATATTTTTCATAGAATTGTTAGGACAGACTCTAATAAAATGTATTCCAAAAATGGTGGCAACAACTATTTTCAGAAAAACTGGGCCTCTGAATTGTAAAATATGGCCAAAGTTCATTGTTACCAGACTTCCCATTCAGCATGTCCTTGAGAGGCATAAATACAAATGTAGGCAGACACATTTACGTTCCACAGAAGAACTATCTCCTGATATTTGGCAGATGGTCCCTGAGAAAGTTTGAACAATTATTTGGGATCATTGACTCTGAATTGTGTTAATAATAAGCAAACACTGCATGTGAGTAACTAGTTCATTTACCTTACAAAACAATCAAATCAAGAGTCTTGTGGGGAGGATAGTGGAATTGGCAGCAGAATAATAAAAAATAAAAAAAAATACTGAATTCAGAAAGATCTTTGTTGTTGTGCCTTCCTTCTACTTCTACCAGGTATCTGCTATCTATCAATATATCTATCCATCTATCTGCCTATCTATCCATCTATCTATCTATCACCTATCTATCTACTTATCTATCTGTCCATCCATCTATCTGTTCATCCAACCACCTGCTTTATGAAGAGTAATTTTCTACGCTTTACTTTCCTTACCTACAAGATAGAGTGGCTCATATACCACAGACTTCTGCAGTTCTTTTTTTATTAAAAAAAAAAGATTTATTTATGCATATAAGAGCTGGGGTACAGGCCAGAGATGCAGGGGATGAGCAGATTCACCAGAGACAGAGTAGGGGCCAAAACAGGCCGACTGACCAAAGTACACTGCAGCGGGAGAGACAGGAGAGGTCTGCTGCGCCATGTGGGTTGCTCCCTAGCAGGCCAGGGATCAAACTCGTGCTGCAGAGGCTGCGAATTGCTTCATAGTGTGGTGCTTAATCCCTTGAGCTACCAGAGAGGCCCCACTCTTGCAGTTCTTGCTGATTTTTAGTTGATTTTCTTAAATCTGTTTTATGGCCTTACCATCATTTTCAGACATTTAAAAAAAAAATAAAGTTCACTAGTTACTTTGATGAGCAAGTCTACAAAGATCCTCATCTTTTAATAATGGAAGTAATTTATGTTCAATTTTAAAATGATCTTAGTCACTTTGATTAATTAGGAAGTCAATTACTGTTCTTCATTGACTTATGATCTTGTGTAATCACATGTTCAAACTTTCTGATAACTTTTAACATTTTGCTTTCCTGAGTGTAAATCCTGTGTTTTATTTTTCATGCATAAACCTGTCACTAACATTTTCTAGAGAGACCTGGAAAATTACAAAGGATTTTTTTCTTTTCATCTTATAAAAACAAAGTTGCTAGAAGTGACTAAGTATCTTTGATATGTTGTAAAACTCATTGGAATTACTGTCAAATTCTGCACTTGCAACACACATCTGAAGTGAGGGTGGTCTTGAAATCTTAACCAATTGCATTTGATGGTCTCTGGGAACAAAGTGGCAAAATTGAGCTGAATTACATTGAGTACTTGGATACACTGCTAGTGTCCAAAAATTAATTCTTGGTGTAAGCAGGATTCTACATCACTCACATTGGAATTGGGTCCAGTAATGCCAAACAACTCACTCTCAGAACCGATGGCCACAGGTAAAGTTTTTTTTTTTTTCTGTTAAATTTCTTCACTGATGATGTATTTTCACTCTCACCTGCTTGTTCTGTTTCCCACAAAGTTCTTGCTTACCTTAAGCACTCATTCTTGTGATGGAAAAGCCTTTATCTGTGAATTTGAGACTCTTATAGATCCTGAGGCTAAAGTATTCTCTCTTTTGAAACAGTCTTTTCAATAAGGTCTTTCTTTACCAAAATCTGTATTTGTTTTTTAATTGACAGTTGGCAATAAGTTTCTATGCATGCTTTGTGAGCTTATTAACAAGGGTTCTCTATTCATAGATGACAGCTTTTTTTTTTTTTTTGGCTTCCTACTCTACGCATTTTATCAGTTTTAGTTAAAACCATGCATGGGTCTGATCTTCAAAGTTTTAAAATTCAAGCCTCTAAGCACATATCCAGTTGAAATATACACTAATGCTCATGCAACTTTAATTCCTGCTTACCTACTGTGGCTATTAGTTCTCTTTTTGCTTAGTATCTGGTTATCCCCTTACTTATTTTTAAGTCTATGCATATATTGTTTTGTGTTCAACATTCCAACATTTTTTGTAGTAAGGTATCATAAAAGATGAATTAAATCCACCATAATAAATGAATTACTCTTTTGGAAGTTTGTAAAATAATGTGATAAATATTAAATGTGTTTATTAAAATAATACATTTAAGCTCTACGATTTGGAATAGCAAAAATGCAGTCTTTGTTGTATTGTTAAGTGAAGAGGTAATGAAGAGTAATAGAAATAATAAAAATCTTTTTTGTTAATATGTTTTTACATCTTTATCTTTTTAAATAAAATTTTAATGGCATATGCAAAGATATAATCCTGGAAAAATACATATGAATTTATTAAGAATAGTTATGTTTATTCACAATAGTGACGATAAATACACATACTGGAAACCATTCTGTCATTAAAAAGTGAAATCTTGCTGTTTGTGAGACCATGGATGGATCTTGAGGGTATTGGATGGATGTGAGACATGGATGGATGTGAGACATGGATGGATCTTGAGGGTATGCTATAAGAAACAGGTCAAAGGGGAAAGACAAATGCCAGGTGTTACACTCATTTGTGGAATATTAAGAAAATGAAGACAAACCCTTAGACTTTGACAACAAAAGGATAGTTACTCAGAGGAAGGATCAGTGGAGTGATGGGTAGAAGGGGTTGAAAGGTTAGTGATGGATGGTGGCTATTTGGTCGTGGGTATGATGAGAAAATGTAATCTTGGTAAAGTGTTGTAAACTAATATTAACTAAATACAAAATTATAGCTTTGGAAATAGGTTTAGAATGGGTTAAGATGTTTTTGATTCCCCATCGGGAAGTTTTGATTGATGGCCTTTTACATGGTTTCAATTGTATTTTCTTTATCTCTTTTCTTTTACAAACAATGCATTAACAAGCAATTGTATGAGTACTTCTGGAAGATAACTTCATAGAAAACACTGTCTACCACATGAATTATAGAAACATTTTGGTAAATTTTATCTTCAGTTGTATGCTCTCTAGAAGATTATTTTACTTTGTTCTATTATTGCATTGCATATACTTTGTGACTAAAAATCACTTATTTAAGGCACATCCTAGTGAATTTAGTTAGCAATAGAGTGTTGTATGATTTAAAGTTGCTATAAGGAATTCACTGAAAAAGGGGCAGGTGGGTTTAGCTTGAAATATCAGATGAATATGATAGGCAAACAAAGGTTAAAAGGTAATCTAGGGGTGCCCCCTGGTGGTCTAGTGGTTAAGACTCAGCACTATCACCACTACTGCCTGCGTTTGACCCCCTGCCAGGGAGCTGACCCACATATGGTGCAGCAGAACTCTTCTGTCTGGCCCGCTGCTCCCCTCAGCAGTGTATTTCAGTAAATCTGCTGCTCTGCTCCCCACTCTGTCTCTGTGAGTCCTCTCATTGCCCACACATCTGGCCTACACCCCAGTTCTTCTATACAAAAATAAATTTAAAAATTTAAAAAAGTAATCTATCTGTTATAACATGCCTGTTTATGTATTTTATTCTGAAGGGTATGAGTTCTAAAGAAAAGAATGTCTAGAAGAAGGGTAGTGGGAATTTACAAAGTTTCTGTTTTATTGGTCTAGGATGGAACTAGCAATCTACTATTTTGAGTAATTTTTAAGTTAAAAAAAATGTTTCTAACAAAGAAAATATGAAGTGAATTAAATATATACCACACTGATTGGAAAAAAAATATTTACACAATATACAACTGAAAAGGAATCAATATCCAAGATATATAAAAAATTCACACAACACTACAACATAAAAACAAATGACACATTTAACAAATGGGCAGCATATATGAAAAGACAATTCACTAAACAGGATATACAGAAGGCCATAAGATACAAGAAAAAAAATTGATTGTCACCCTTAAAAAGAAAGTATGGATTAGCATATATCAAAAAGACCCCACAACAAGAATTGGAGGGAATGGGGAAAAAAAAAGGAACCCTTTCAGACTGTTGGTAGAAATGTGAGTTGGTAAAACCACTATGAAAAACAATCTGGATTTACCATAAGGAATTAAAAGTAGAAGTACTGTACAACCTAGCAATCCTACTCTTGGGCATATAGCCACAGAATATAAAACCATCAACAGCAACAACATCAAGATATGTTCCACAATATTTACAGCAGCATCATTTACTATAGCTAGGACATGGAAGCAGACTAAATCTCCCCCAATGGATAAGTGATCAAAAAGATGCGGTGCATGCATACCATGGACTATTACATAGTCACAAAAAAGGATGAAATGCAGCCGTTTTCACCAAAATGAGGGAATTTGGAAAAATTATGTGCAGCTCAGCATGTCAGAACATTAAAAACACATATTGAACATTCATATAACAGCCAATCCAATAACTTAAAGCACTTTCAAAAACTACTGGGTATCAATAAACACCTGAAGTTAAGAGGGAGGGTGGAGGAGGATGCAAGAGATGGTAGTGAGGGAAAAAAAAGAAAAAAATTTTAAAAAAAAAGAGGACTGGTCACAGGTATTCTTTTCTAATGCCATTAGCAAAAGCAGTATTTTGGCAATCTCAAAGCTAATAAATTAACTCAGTGTCCATGGCACAGTTCAAGTGGCTTTAAAAGATTCCCCTTCCTTCTATCACTTTGCAGCCTGACAGAATCTAATTGTGGAGTTTGGAGAGGTTAGAGGTGGATAGTACTAGAAAAAATAGGTCTAAAGGAACTGACTGAAACAGAACACACAAAGATGCATGGAAGATTCTATGGTATTTAGAGTGGTGACATTAGAGCTGTTACACACACACACACACACACACACAGTGTGTGTGGGCTATATCAACTCTTCAGAGAAATAAGTAAGCCTCTTTTCCAAAGCCATCACACACAAACCTACAATCATAGCCCATATTCTAGTTTATATAAATACAGCCACATGGAACAGTGCAATGAAGAACCACTTGGTCTCATGGAAAAGATTACTCTTCTATTTCCTCCCTCATATTATTGCTAACATATATCATTTTACTTTAACTCGCATAATATAATATTTATTCAACTGGTATATTATCAACTAAAATTATGAAAGAATTTCAACAGAGTTCTTATAAAATATCGATTTAAGAATTTTAGAAGCCAATTTAAGAATTCTTAGAAGCGTATTTATAGAATTCTCAGACATTCCTTTAGTTGGTTTTAGTTCCCACTAATACTATTTCTGTAAAATTGCCAGTTAACATTAAGCTTTCCATTTTGTTGATACTCAATTCAAGAAGTGGTGATTTGAGAGCAATTTTTATGTCTTTTGATAAATCCATTAGTTGGTTGCATTATGTTTGTTGTCATATTTTTTTTATTTATAGAAAGATCCACTGGATAAAACCTATTTCCTCTTTGTATGTAGTTACAAAAGAAAACAATCCTCTCCACTCCCCAAAATATATATGCCTTCTTTTATCAGACAGTAAATTGGAACTGGGAAAATTAGTTATCTCTGGCACTCCAGCTGTCCTTTGAAATCCATTATTCTTTATTGGGAAAGCTCATTTCCCCAAAGCCTTTTAATGCAATTCTAGAAGTTATAACAATAGCACTCTACATTTGGTGTGTTAGAATAATGATCTCCTCTACTCTCTGCTTCAGTGTCATTCAATAAATTTAAATCTTTAAAATCATGTACTTGGTGTGATAGGAAAGCACTTCTGTAGAAATGTTACTAATGTTGAGTAGACATCCCGGTAAACAAGCCTTTTCTTAGTCTCCAGATGTGTTTTTTTTTTTTTTTTTTATTCTGCATTACTATTCACAGGCAACAGCAGACTGGTAAAATAGACAGTGCAGGTTTAATGATGAATTAAACTGCATTGCATTGACATTCTCTAAGCCAGTAAGCTCTATATAATTGATTTTCTTTCACAGGTCAATATGAAACAGCAGTTTGAAAGTGACATCTCCAAATAAATTCTGATTGTTGACCCTTGCAGTAACTGTCTTTCTGTATATCATTAGCTGAAGCATAAAACCTGTAAGTTTCTTCACCTGTATTACATGGTGAGAATAATGATTTTTCTACCAGAGTATTGTGAGGTCAATTGTTGACTATAAAATCTTTAAGATATTATAGAATACTGATTTCTAAATTTCTTTAAATGCACATTAAATCAATATATACTTAATGATAATTATGAATATATTTTATCTCAGAGTATAAATAACAAATTGCATTACAGATAATATACATCACTGCACTTGAATTCTAAAATGTCAATTCTGGCATTTAAATAAATGTCAGAAAAAATTAAGTTTGATATATAAAATATATGACGATATTTGAAATGAAATGCAATTTTCTTTTATCCTTGGGGTATGCATTTACCCTGTAATTTCTGCAGCTGACATAGCCCACATCTTGAAATAGGTATGATTTATATTTTACTAAACATTATGGTATTTTAAAAACTGAAAGTATGTCTACATTACATGTGTCACTATTATTTTCATGATATGTTTATGTGGTAGCATTTTCTCTAAGACAGAACCTCTAAAAATAGTAACAACCAGTCAGTTGAAACAACCAGAGAGATTCAGCCTGTCGGTTAAAGTGGGAAAGGAAAAGCTATGGTTGAATCCTATCTCCTGGCTTCTCCAGAGGCCAAAGAAAACAAAGAGGGGACATGATACTTCTCTTAGCTCTAAGGTATGTTAGGAGTATGCTGCTAAGGCTAAAGGACACATACTGGGTACAAATGAATGTTGCATTCATCACTCCAGGCTTTTTCATCAGACCATTCTTATTACCATGCCAGACCCTGAATGTACCATAGGGCCACCAGGTCCGGGATGCGGTACAGGAAACATTTTTAAGAAAGAGAATGTAAAAAATGCATACCTCCTCTGCAAAGCAAAAAGCATGCAAAAAAAGTGCATGCAAAAATAAACTCCTGCAGCAAAAAGGTAAATAAAGTGAGCTGATGCAAAGTGAATATGGTCAAAGGAAATGTAGATAGTGGCACAGCAGCTGTAATATGGAGACCTAATCATTGGAGCGCAAGTGGCCACGATTCCCTTTCTATATTGTTGTTGGCTGTAGTCCAAGATGCCTCTGACCGCTTCGGGTACAGAGAAGGTTGCAGGTAGAGAAAGAAAAGAGCCACAATTATCTTCAAAAAAATAGTGAGACAAATTCAGGCCAATAAAGAAAAAAAAAAAAAAAACCTGAGCCAATCTCCGACTCGATATGAATCTTGATGGAGGGGAAAACTGAGTATAATTTTCAGAGAAAGAATTCACAAGTTTAGTTCCCACTTCAAAATAAATTGCTTTAAGATCACTCTGATATGGTTGTACAAAAAAAAAAAAAAAAAAAAAAAAAAACCTGTTGAAACAACTCCAGCATTCTATTACTAGTTACAAGATCATTTCAGAAAGCATGAACCGATCAAATGTTATTTCTCTAATCTCCTCATCAATGACTAGATCAGCCCAATTTGAGATACATAACATTATTTTATAAAATTGATGCTCAATCTAACCCACAATGTTGTAATGTGGCTGTTGAACACATAAGAATAAGGTCATGTTCCTGGAATGATCTGGTTTGTTATTATTGCTTTTTTCTAACAACTTTTACTTGGTACATATTGAATGGTGGTTAGGAGAAGCTGTATCTATAATGATTTATTTAGTATGTTCCCATGACTGATAGATCTATCTATGTATCTGTGTATATATGTATGTATGTATGTATGTATGTATGTATGTATGTATGTATCTATCATCTATCTATAATCACCTAACTATCATCTATATATTTTTATTCATTTAGTAAGTAAACATTTGCTAACCACTAGTTATTTGCCAGGGATTACCCCATACTTGGGATACAGCAATGACTAATAGAAAAATAATTACAATCTTACAAGTCTTCATAAATGCATATTCTATCTAGCTGCTGCACAGTTTAATCTGAGCTACATTGAATACTTGTGATATCCTGGTAAGTGTCAATAACTTGCACAATATTCTACTCCTGTTTGTGCATCTTTGACTGAGGGCTGAATTTTCTCATTAGAAACGTGACCTTAACGAGGCCAGCTAGAGTCAATGAGACATAGTGGGCAGTCAACCTCCTGCCCACAGGTTAAATGGCCTCATTTATATGTTCTTTCTAATTGTGCTTATCACATTTGGTATCCAAAAATATGTAGACATTTAGTAAATGATAATCCTTAATATTCAGGTAACATTATGAGGATGTGCATAAAATAAAATCAGATGAGTGAAAATGCGTGGTTTTCTAGGGAGTCTTCACGTTATGTGTCATGTTAAAAACATAGATTAGCCAAAGTGACAGGTAGAGAGAAACTGTAGAGTATGACTGAGAAATTAATTGGAATATGAAACCTTCATAATTGACCAATTTGAACAACTTCAAATTGACAAAATTATATTGCTGTTCATGTAACTTTGAGAAATACACTACATTTGAGTCACTTTGCTACCAAGCATGAGATACACTTTGTTAAATATTTTAACTGTTAAAGTAAACCAATGGCAAAGCTATAGTTGACGCAATTCTTTCATACCTCATCACATTATTGCTCGTCCTCTATATTTGTGATTTTTAAGAATTAAATCTAAATATTTTTAGACTCTAGTTACCTACCTTTTGCCATTATTATACTAGTCCATTCTTATTTTATAAAAGTTGTCATATGAGATGCCAAGTATGTATACAATTCATACTTTATCAATTTAGAGGAAAATATCTGGTATTAAATACCTCTTAGAAATTTATTGTGTGGAAAACATAAAGAAGAATAGGTTATTATATAACTTTGTCAAACATCAGAAACTAAAATGGATCTCATCCCTTAAAAAGATGCCTGATGAAGAAATAATTTCAAAAAAACTCCTCAAACAAGAGGCTATATTTATTCCTTTGGCTTATTCACCAATTTCTGACAGCGTCTACAACAGAACATGACAACCAAATCATAATTAGATTCAAAGTCACTAATTCATTCTGAAATTATAGGAAACCTGTAATCCTCTCTATGACAAGTTTCAGTGATATTTTTTAAGGTATTTCTTAAAATCAAGTATCCCTGTTGGGGGAGTTGGTACTTTACAGGTTCCTTTCTGAAGGAAAAGGATACCTTCCATAGCTTTGAGGCACATGGTCTTTAATCAAATCTATAAACCACTATGTCTATTGCCCACTGTATAATTTTGCTTACATATTTTGTAATTTATAGGAATTTTTTTTACCTTTTTTTGCATGTGGACTATTGTTGAAAATTCTCCTATCTCTCCTGAATTACCTTGGCATATTTGTCAAAAAATTAGGTGCCCACAAATGTGTGGGCTTTTTTCTTGAGGTTATTCTATCCAACAAATATGATTTGGCATCAGGATAAAAGTGGATTTAAAAAATAAGTTGAAGAGTAGTCTTTCCACTTAGGTTTTCTGGAAGAGCTTGTGTAAAATAGTTGCTATTTCTTGTTATTGTTGTTATAATTTACCGGTTAAGTCATCTTGGCCTACATTTCCCATTAGTTAGAGAATTTAACTACAATTCTATAACATTAATAGAAGGGCTATGTAAGTTGTGATTTTCTTCTTTCATAATATTTGGCAGATTTTATCTAAAGAATATGTCCATTTCATTTAAGTTTTCATATTTTTACTATATTCTTCATTACTTTTCTACTCTGTAGAATATTACAGATATTGTTAATTTGTGTCATCATTCTTATTTTTTGATTAAGTACTATGAGGCTGATGGATTTTACCTCTTTCTCAAGCAATGAAATTTTGGTTTCTAGATTTTCTCTAATATTTTCACATTGTCTATTCATTGATTACCTTTATGATCTTTGCCATTGTTTTCTTGACTGCTGAATTTGAGTCTCTTCTTTTTTTCTTCTGGTTTCATGAGATAGGAACTGAGTTAGTTGAGTGAAACAATTCTTCCTACCTAGTAATGATTTCAGTGTTATAAAAATGCCTCTAAGCATTTCTTTAAGGAAAACTCAGAGATTCTGATTTGTTGTATTTTAATTTCCATTAGCTCAAAATACTAATTTAAATTTTTTATTTTCTATTTTTTTAACCTATGGTTAATTCAGAAGTTTTGCTATTTACATGTCTATGAGTTTTTCAGATTTCTTGGTTGATTTCTAATACAATTACATTATGGGCAGAGAATATATTATATATGACTCTAATTTGTTTAATATGAATTTTATGGAGAAGGACCATATTCTTGGTGTTGGAAAATCTTCTACAAATATCTATCAGTTCAAGTTGGTTCAGAGTGTTGTTTAAGGTTTCTATATCCTTGTTGATTTTCTAATATTTTTGTTCAACTACTGAATACAGTATATTAAAATTTCTGGCCATATTTATGGTTCCTCTATTTGTCCATAAAATTTAATAAGATTTGGTCTCACCTATTTGTTTGTACCTATTATTAGATGCAAAAAAAATAATATTGCTAAATTCTCTTGAGACTCAGTCCTTCTGTTTTAATTCTGAATTTACCTTCTTTGTTCCTGGTGGCATTCTTTATTATAGATGATATTAAATACACACTCCAGTTTTCTTTTGACAAGTGTCATTATAGTATATTTTTACAGCATTTAATTTTTTTATATTTTTGTGTTCTATATTTAAAGTGATTTTTGAGTAGCAAATTATTGGGTGTTTTATTTTTACCTAATGTGTCATTACAGTTCTTCTAATTGATGTGTTTAGAATATTTTAATTTAATGAGAATATTAGTATGTTTAGCTTCAAATCTTTTACTGGGCAAGTTGTTTTTCATTTGATCCATTTTTGTTCTTTTTTTCTCTTTGTGTTTTCTTCTTATTTTTGGATTAATGCAATATTACTATTCCATTTAATCTACACAAGCTTATTACTTAATATTCATTTTTATATTTGTATGCCATTGGAAACTGACATCTTTGATTTATTAGAGTTTACCTACATGTTTCATTATACCCTTTCCACGCCGGTCAGAATACCAAGTTTTATTTATTAAAAAAATTTTTTCTGTAATTATTTTTCATGTAAAGCCCAGTTTTTTACTTAGTGTGAAACAAAATATTTCAGGACAGGAAAAATCTCACCATTCATATATTTTTATACATAAAACTCTTCCATCGGCAAAGGCTTGAAACTCTAACACTCTAACACTCATTTTTTTTTTAAAGTTGCTTACAGGTTATTTGTCAAGGTTGCTTAGTTTCCATGGGAATGAAGACAAGCACCCTCAGCAAGAGATTTCAGAAGCCTGCTAAATTTCAGTCATTGAAATTTAGCACTTCTCTAATAATATAATCTAATCACTAAGTGCTAAATTCAGGAACAATTTCTCAAACATGCTTCTAGAATGACTGTCATGATTCTCTAAACAGTGACTAACTGGAAATGAATAATTAAAGTTGGGGTTTTGAAATGGTTCCAGTGTAAATTTTACATCTTTACTCCTACACAATTTCCCCTGTTAAAGAATTCAGTTCAGTTAGGTGTTCAAAAAAATGCTTTTAAAAGAGTATCATAAAGATGAAACAGTTGAATTGCAACTATGTTCATGAAGTATTTTAGTCTGTAGTTCCTTTTTTAATGTTCTTATCTGGTTATGATATAATGATAAGACGGGTCTCATGAAATGAGCTAGGAAGCAACACTTTCCATTTTCTGAAAAGTGTTTTATTTAGAACTTAAACAATTAGTACGATTTCCTCTTTAAATTTTGTTAGAATTCCTTATCAAAGCCACGCAAACCTGGAATTTTCTTTCCACAAATATCTTAACTATAAAATCAAATTCTTCAATAGCTGTAGAATTATTCAAACTAACTCTCCCTCAGTGAATCTGAAGGACATTTCCTATCTCATCTGATTTTTTGGACCTACATTGTTCATAATTTGTTTTTATTACCCACTTAGTTTTGAAGGACATATAATTTCTTATTTAGTTATTGGTGTCTACTTTCTTCAACTGGGGTTTATCAATTTTGTTGAACTTTTAATGAAGCATGTTTTAGCCTTGTATTTTGTGTGATATTTAATTGTTCTGGATGACTATCTATGGCTCTTATATTTTTATTTTCTTCCTTTCGCCTATTTTGGATTTACTTTGCTCTTCTTCTTTTTTTGAAATATATTCTTGTTTCATTTATTTTAGACCTTTCTTCCTTGGTACTAGAAGGTTTTACCCCTAACAATTTCACTGTACATATAGCTTTAACTGCATACCTGTACACACACATAAAAAAGGAAGCCAATTTTAATCTCAGAAGAGAGTTCTTACCAGACACTGAATTCTCTTGTACCTACATTACAGACTTCAGTACTCTTGAACTATGAAAATATAAGTTTCTGTTATTTAAGTCATCCATTCTGCAATACTTTATTATGGTAGCTTGAACAGACCAATGGATATGGTCTCATATTTTGTAAAAAAAAATAAAAAAAATTAAATGATATATTTTACTTGCATTTGCCTAAAAATCACAGGTTCTTTCTACCTTAATTTGTGCTGTCCTCAGGATATGGCCCAGAGACATTGAGTAGGTAGAATTAGGTTTTGTGAGATAAATGGTTCTATCACAGGCACTTTCAATACATGTAGGATTGTTCTGATGGTCTTGGTGTATAAGGAATATGAACTCAAAGATCTGTGTCTTGGTGGCTTAACACAAAATACTGTCATTGACAAAAATAGCATTAAATTCATTATAAAAGCAACAACATCCATGACAAACTAATTAGTGGCATCAATTCAGATTATACCAAAGACATGACAGCAAATGAAGACTTACAGTGTCCTATAATTTTATAGAATAAGCAAAAGAAACTTGGTAATAGTTTATCCAAATTTAATCCTAAGGATTTGCATGATATTTCCTGTGTCGAGGTGTTAATCCAAATAAACTTTTTCTAAACTTGTTTCTCTTTAATAATTATTATAATGATATAATTATAAAATGTAATCAAGCATGCAAGAGGACAGAGCAAATTACTTATAATTTCCACAAAATTATATTACGAATCCCTGTCCTATGAAGAAGCGGTAATAAAAATGCCACCGATATTTTAGGAAAAAAATATATTATACAGCTGTATTCAGCTGCTCATTGATAGACATGTTTTTCTCTATTTTTGAACTTTATTAAGTTTACAGTATATGTAATTTGTTGTGATTTGCTTTCTGATTCTAAAGTCTTATTCTTACATAAATTGCTAATTGTAATTTTGCATTACTTTCCTAAGAGGAAAATACACACCGCATAAGCTATGAGTACTTCAAAAGCTCTAGGCCTGTTTTGTTACAAAATATCAATATTAAAAATTTTCATTTGTTAGGAGCCAGAGAGAACATTATCTTTTATAGGTACAATGGAGTGGACTGAGTCATACCACATTTAAACAGACAATAATTGAACTGGTGTTAGAATGGCATCCAGTCCTGTCTAATCCAAAATTCTGGACGATGCTTTCACTGTACTCTACTGCAGGGCATAAAACATGAAAGCAAACTGTTTTCCTCTGCTTTGTGTGTCCACTGCCATTTCCACTGCCTCATGTACATCTTGCTCCTCTTGCCCTGCAAGAGCCTCATCCCACAACTTGCCAGCATCCTTACTATTCATTTAATATCTAATACTGTTTTGCCTACCTGAACTTGAGCCATGGTCTCTCTGTGTTCATTAAATATTGAATAGACCTTTCTCTCATCAGTGTATATTACAAGAATGATTTCTTTCATATCCACACTCATTTAAACATAAGTTTGAGTGCTCTATCCTGTGTCCTACTTTCTATTTATTCTCTTTCCTGTGAGACTAATATTATTCTCTATTTTTCTGCTCTCAAATATTAACCCTATATTCATAGCATTTGACTACTTATATTCCTATTTTTAATATATATATAAAGGAACTGTTTGAATTACAGATAGATGGCAATTTGATAAATACATGGAGGTGATTACAAATGAGAAATAAACTTATAAAAATTTAAAAAACCCAATCAACATGTTGATAGTAATTGAAGAACTTACAAATCATTTAGCAAATTTAGTGTATTAAGCATGACTTGTCCTAAAATGTACATACGAGGGAAAGCGCCATGTAAATAGTTTGACCCACTGGAGAAAAATTGTTGCATTTAGTAAATCATCTTCCATTTCCCTTTTTTTAACCTTCACTACAAAATAATTATGACACAACTTCCCCATGAGCCTAGGTACAAGAACACACTCCTGACTGCCATGACTAGGGGACCCTTTTCACCCCCCTTACCTTGAGAGCCTCTTTGATCAGATACTGTTCCTCCTTGGCCCAGGAATTTGCCTGCTCCCTCAAGACTCATTCTTCTTTTCTAACACTTTACACTCCTTAGAGAGGACTTCTTGCTCTGAACTTTTCTGACAGTACCTAGTGGCTGCTGTCTTGTTCTGCTCCGTTTTTTTTCTTTCAGCTTCTTACTTACCCAGTGTCTCACCCTTTACTTTTGCATCTATCATATTCTTTAGTGGAGGGTGATAGCATTTGGGGCAGGCAGAGACACAGTGGGCATCTGGGGAAGCAAGATCCTATTTGGAGAGACCCTGAAGGTAGGGGGATCAAGCTGGTGTGAAAAGGGGTGTTTGTATGGCAGACATTGCAGGGAAATCCTCCTGCTTCATGCACAGTTTGATCATGGTGACATAAGCAGTGGAGTCGGCTCCCTACCTCCTTCAGATTCAGCTATTCACTGAAGGCATGATCTGGTGAGGAAAACAGACCTCCGGAGAAGAGGTTGCAGGATGATAAAGGGGGCAATCTGGTCTGTTATGGAAAGACTGTCTGGGAGATGGGCAATTGGGTTCACTATCTGAAGGGGGATACATATAATTCTCCTGGACTAGGAGGTTGAAGAGAGCGCATGTGTCTTCCAGTGTGACCAAGAGCTCCTCTGACATGGTTTCCCATACATCTAAACCTAAAAAGACATTCAAGTCCACTTCCTTGTATTTCTGGTATGATAGTTTTCATAAGCTCTGCAGTTTCTAAATGTGCACTGAAACCCTGGACTAAAACTAAGATGATGTCACTGCAACTGTGAATAACTTGTGCTGATATATATTACAAAGACAAGGCTTTTACTCTAGCAAATTAGAATTTTCCAGAACATGTGTAATGAGGAATCATTGTGCTCATTTCTTTGCATTGCTGAATTGCTCAATTGAGAGGTAGAATGCCAAGAACTAATGACATTTTTGAAAGCACATTTTGTTATTCAAGGCATGCTAGAATTTTGCTGTAACAAAACAAATTTCAGTTATTTGGTCTTATTTTATTTTGGAAATTCTACCAGAATTTAGGTTGTATCATATAGGTCTGTCTAAAATCAGTTGCAAGATATATCAGTGGTAAATATCTGTGATATACAGTGTATGTGTGTGTTACTCTACATACTTCTCTTTCTCCACCAGAATATATACTCTTTTGAAATGTTTTGGGTTTCCTATGTCTTACTGACCAGCTATAGATGAGCACGTATAAATCTTTATGTGCATTTATATTAATTGGACAAACTGTAGAAAAAGAAAATCTTTTATATCCTGGCTCTACTCCTTAATTTATCCAGTTTCCATGTATCTAAGTAATAAAAATTATCTGATATTTTACATTAAAATTAAAGGCATTTAAAAATACTTTAAAAGTTAATAATTTTCCTAGTTCATTTTAAACAATATTAAAGACTGCTTTCTAAAAAATTTGGGACTGGGAAATCACTAACCTTGTGATCACTCTAATATCAGATTTTCTATCTATTTCATAAACTAAGATGAGAATCTAGCCATGAAAGGAAGCAAAATCATTTTTCCCTTCTTTGGCTTAACTGTCCATTCTTGTTACCTGATTGGTTTGCTTGCCAGAATTAATTGACAAGGATGGCACTGGAAACATTATGCAAATTTAAACTGGCAGTTCTTTGTTAACTAAATTGATAGCTATATAATATAGTTTAAGTGTGTAATTTTCCAAATAGAAATAAGCCATAATTTATTCAGACATCAGAAGTATGAGAATATTGCATCAGGTGCTTTTGTGAGGAAAAAAAACTCCATATAAAACCTTTCATTTGCTTCTAAAAGGAGCAGTTTTACAGTGGTGTACAATTAGTTTTGCCCAAACTGCTATATTTTATGTCATCACAAATGTACATTTGTTTTGTATTGTTCATACAACCTTAACAATGTTTATATAAACTAAGACAATCCTAAATTTCTAAATCTATGAAAGGCACATTAATTCTTCTAGGCATATTTGTTGGAAAACAGTCATGATATATCAGTGGCAATAGACAATGTCCAATTAACAATCTTTCCATGCATAATTGCTGTGATCTCTTTTAAAATTCTAATGTTTTTCAAGTGGTTATGTTTTAATTGAAAGCACTTTATTGTTTTCTAGGATATTCTGTTTAGAGACAATATTGTAAAAGTATAAACATGATTATGTGACTAAATCAAGTTTGGGTTTTATAATGTTCTTCTAATTTTATTTAGCTTTCTTTTTCTCACTTTTTCTTTGCATATTTCCCCTTTCCATTTTTTACCCATTAAGGATATTTGGAGTCATTAGGCAAAATTAGAACAGGAATTTGACTTGCTTTCTAATTCTTTCCAATTGACCAGGACCAGGCATTATTTTGAGAACGTCATCACTCTAGTCTTCATGGACTGTTTATCTTCATTCACACTCTGTATATTTTTGTTCTAAACTCATGCTTTCTCTAAACTTGAAAAACTTAAACACTGATGGAACTGATGTGCATAAGCCAGAAATAGCAATATGTATTATGTGCTAGGCACATTTGTTAAGTATTTCATAACAAATTTCACTGAGATCTGACTCAACCATATGATTCAACCAGCTACCATTATTAGCTTCATTAGTACAGATGAATAAACTGATATTTAGTAAAGCTAAAACTGATATTTAGTAAACACATTCATGGCTATAGAGTTACTAACTCAGGAGGTTAACTCTCAATATGTAATGAATAGTCCCTCCTGTACCTATCATATTGTTGTTTAATTATTTTGTGAGTATATTGTCCAGCTATAATCTCAAAGTACAATTCAAGTACTTTGCTGAAAACTATCTTTCTTAGAGTATTTGCTTACTGGACTTTCTATACTTGTACTTGGATTTTTTTTTAAACATCTACGCCTTATATGTTTTACAAGATGTATTATTTATAGACTGGCTTTCATTTTTAAAAATACTCTCACATATTTTATCTAATGCAATTCTATTATAATACTCTTAGTTAAATTGAACAGGGATTAACTTGTTCAACTGCAGGTGCAGAATTTGATGTGCTGAAAGAGAATGTATGAAAACCATTCACTGCTGTTCAGGAAAAAAATTTTAGGTAAAAAGTGTATATTACTACTATTGGCAAACTCCTTAAAGAACCATCATTTCAATATGATTTTGTTATTGTTGAACGATTATAATATGTGGCTCAGATCTCAATGCACTAACTTTCACTTAGGTAAAGAGATTTCACTTAGACTCAGACCAACTGTATACAATAATACCATGACTTGTTGAGGTAAATCTACATTATAATAAAATAATCATACAATTCAATTGACAATAAAAGAGGGGAGGTTACTATATCAAAAGTGGTGGCATTTTGTCCAGCTTCCCTTGATCTCAGGGAGGGTGAGTGTTACTTCTCTGAGCAAAACCTCAGATGCCTATTGCCAAAATTTGGAGAAGCTTTGGAGACTCCAAGGACATAGAGTCCAAAGTATTTCAGCTTGTTTAACTTGACTCCTACTGCTTTCAGAGGTGTTTATCTAGGCCACCTGTTAGTTTTATTTTGTGCTTGGCCTCTAGACACAGCTAGGTTTTTATCTCTTCTTAAGGTTGGCATATGTCTGTTTATCAATATCCCCTAAATAGGTGGCAGTTTTAATTGATAGCATAAGTCACTTCACTTCACTTCTACCCATTTTCCCCTTCCCCCCATCAGAGGGGTCATTATAATTTCAAGACACTATGATGTCTTAATATTGTCTTAATATGTCTTAATATGTCTTAATTAACTATGATGGCTTATATTTGATGATAAACAATATGTGTTTACAATTCAAATGGGATTATTATAGAGTTAGCTTTGTGCACAAAGGTGAAAATCTTTTTCTAAAATGCAATCAGATGGAACATTAATTCTATTGCTAATATATAATGTTTTATAGTAACTATTGTTAAATCTTACATTTAGGATGTTATACTAATGCATTTAAAGGACAGGACGCTTATACTCATCTATGTAGGAAATAATGACCGTGTAGTACAAAAGACACCATATAGGGCGTGAATGAACCAAACATAAAACAACAAATTCTTGACTTAACTAACTGAACCCTAAACTGGTTAATGTAAATTTAAGAGATGACCACCAAACTCATAGAGTAACTTGCATTTAAGAAATAACTGACTCTATAAGATGTGATATTAAAATATTTGCCAGTTTAGTAAATCTGGTAAGTAAATTTTGTGGGAATTATTCACTCACTAATTTTCAATGGAAGGATAATACTGTATCATTTCTCACTCACTATAGTCATGCTTTCACTATTTTCATTTCATTGAACTATATAGTTAAAGTTTTCGACTAGTTATCAGACAAAATGCTATCAAATGGAATGAGTAAGTGGCTGGGTAAAGAAGCCTGGGGCTTTTCATTTAAGGTCACTGGGAGAGCTTTGTTGATATAATTCCTTCTTGTGCTATGCAGGGATTTATTTATAATCTAGAGCAAACAGACCCACAAACAGCTTAAATCCCTGCTGTGTTCCCAATAAACATTTAACATATTCTGCTCCATTTACACTGGGACTATAATCAGTGCTGTAGATGCTCAATCACCAGTGATGCATAGTTAGGGGAATAAGAGATAGTCACTGTAGTGCAGGTGAAAACCATGATCAAGCATACTGGCAATTCTGTGCGTCCTTTGCCAGCCTTAATGAAGCAGTGATATATTGTGTATCAGTTTTAGAGGAGGGGTATCTGTGCTCAAAAGTTGTTACTAAAAATTTCAGCTTGTACATGTCAATAAACTGCCATTTTTCATGGGAAAAGAACAGTTCTAAAGAGATTATTTCTAAAGCCTACTAAAGTTCTAAAGTTCAATAACTTTTTGCATCTACAAATTTAATATTGTAAAATGAGGTACTTGTTTCAAATTATCTTTTCTTTGCAATATACCTTAGTAAATGTTGTAGAACATATAATTTATTTTATCTTTGTTGATCAAGTTTTAGATCAAGAATTATAAGTAAAACTTTCAATTTTAAAGGATCACCTTAATTTCTTCTCCAGCTGTTTTTGGAACCAATAAGGAGGAAAACCATTATTGTGTTCGTTCATTATAATTTAAACATCTAAACTTTTAGTGTTCACTTATATTCACTCTAGCAAAAACTAATAAGTAGCTAGGGGCATTATTTTGAAAGCACAAGAAAATACTTAGAGCATCTCAGTGATTTTTAGTATAAATTTGCACTTACATGGCCTGGCCAAAGAAAATGCTAGGCTCACCATTGATAGAACAAATGTATATAATATTCTCAATATTTATAAAGTTCTAGCCATGTGTAGGCTTTAAATTAATAAAAGGTTGGCAAATAATGGGCATTTTCAAATAGGTGACAAATAATACATTTAGCTTTGTTACTTTTGATCATTTTTCATGATTTTAATAACCAAAGTCTTGAGCCAAATTTATCTCACATATATAAGTACTAATTGAATTTGGTGGAACTACAATAAACATAGGACTTCAGGATTATGTCTTTTCCGTATTTCTACAACGTTCCAAATCAATTTACCACCCAAGCAAGAACTACTAAATTGGAATTATTTCTTCATCTATGCTATAACCTTCAAAATGACCTATAATTTCAGTTCAATTACACAAGTGGAATAAAGACTTGAACACAAAAAAAAGAAAATAAAAACTATTAATTAGACAAATAACTTCATAATTTCAGAACAAGAAAATGCTTGCTTTTATAAGTTATTAACTATTTATACATCTCTCAGAGAACATTTCTGTGTCATTTTCTTCCTCACAAGTGAATTCTGTATTGCATGTAGATTCTTGCAGAATGGTAATTGAACACAATTTGGACGCAATTTTTCCCTTCAAAATTGTTTTAAAAGCTTAATGCTAGCATTGTTTAAAATAGTGAGAAATCAGTAGTCCCAAGTTGTTGGCATCGGGATTTGTGATTCCAAAGGCCTATTAAGACTATGCACTAATCAACAAGTAAATCAAGAAGTCAGGTGTTCTAAAATAGGAATCCAGGGGTACTGTGATAAAAATGCTTTCTATACTGGACTTAATTCACTGTATTTCAGCTGGCTTTCAGATACCCATATTTGACCCTTTTTGCCATGGGGCTTTCTCTGTCCACTGAAGTCTAACATTCAACTGACAGTAAACCAGATGTGCTAAGAAAAAGTTGTCAATCAGTGAATGATAGGTCTTTATACACCTCTGCTCTATGGATCCCCTACTCCATAATTCTGCGGGTTTGTCTGATTTTTGGTCTCTGAAATCACCACTAAGATTAAGCAACCATTAGCATCAGTGGTAGCTTGCTGGATAATGTACTTGATGGTGTGTCTCTTTCCTTCTTGGTCTCACTTCCTATACTGATCCCTGGATTTCCCAGATCATCATTCAAATAAACAGCTTGCATAGGAGTATGTGCCTCAGGATATGCCCCCAAGGGAACTGAAAACCAGTAATATCTATTTAATTAAAATATCTGTCCATATCTGTCCCAATTAAATAAGCAAAAACCTATACAAGGCAATACATGACACACCTGGTTCCATAAAATTTAGGTTAACAAAACATTTTGATGTGATGTACACCATAGGCATCCACTAAAGAGATTTCAAAGACAAAAAGAAATTTCACCCTTTTATATAAATAAGGCAGCCACCCTTAACCTATCATATACACGTACTCAAGACAAACTATTCCTCAAGTAAGAGGACAGCACCATCTTTTACATGTAGTTCATCCTAAAGTCACCTGGTAATTTTGATTTTCTGTATTAACTAACAGGCTTCAAAGTAAAAATAAATTTGTATTGCTGTAAAGTAAGATAAATTTGTATCTTCTTGACACAAAGTAGTTTTATAAGTTCAAGAGCAATATTTAACTTCAGATGATACTGAAGTTTAACTCTTACCTTCCTCAGAAAGTGGGTGATAAGAGTTTTATATTCCTTGATAGTAGCATTTCAAAAGAGTTCCTCCCAGTTCCTTCAGAAACACATTCCTGGGCTGTAAAACCCATATGATCCAGAAATTCACCTCTTAAGTATCTGTTTGGAAAATGCAAAAATACTAATTCGAAAGGATATATATGCACTCATATGTTCACTGCAACATTATATTTAATAGCCAAGCTATAGCACCAACCTAAGTGCATACAGACAGATGAGTGAATCGAGAAGATGTGGTATATATACACATGGAATATTACTCAGCTGTAAAAAAGATAATCTCTCAACTTTTGCAACAACAAGGATGGAAATGGATGTGATAATATAAGTGAAGTAAGTAAGAGTAGAAAGATAAATACTTGATGGTGTTACTTATATATGGAGCACAGAGAGACAAAACAGAGGATCAGCTATAACTAAACCAATAACAAACACTAGAAATATGACTGTAGAGTTTAGGCTACTAGAAAGCTGTGGGGAAGGTGTGATAGCACAATATATTTACTATGGTGGAGAACTTTCAGTACCTTGGTAGTGGGTGTGATGTGATAGAATCACCCCCCTTCAGGGGTATGCTACATCTCTAAATCATATACAATGTTGTAAAACCAATGTCACCTCAAATATATACATATATATTGCAGTTTTTAACCATGCTGGTTACTATCTCTGTGAAAAATTATGCTGAAAGCCCTCTACCTTCTTATAGAATTTGTATAGACAGCTGCAAGCCTGCTGAAGATTTTGCCCAGATGAAATCACTCTCCTCTGGAAAATACTTAGCCTCTGTATGTTTATAATGAGTAGGTTTTTAGCATAGGGAATTGAGAATTGCAATGTTGATTGAATGAATTGAGATTAGATATAATTCTTAAATGTTTACAAGCACTGGAAATGATAAAGTGATTGATAATTTTGACAAATACTAATTGCATACTGGTAGAAATTCTTTTAAGGGAGTAGAGGCAATGTTGATATCTCAAAGTAGTCATTAAGTGCTTCACCGTCTCATGAAATTTCTGAACAGATATTATTAAAATTCATGTTACATCACATAGTTTAGAGGAGATATTTTTAAAAACTAACAACCATTTCCTCAGTTTGTCTTTATAGTTGGTTGAAAACCTTAACTCATTTTGATAAATACAAGTGATATATAGGCTGCCCAATTTTATAAGATTATAACATAGCTTTAGCTATTTAGATTGAAATTGTGGAAGATATTACCAGATATTTTTACACTAAAAAGATTTACTTTAAAATACAAATAGTGTTAGAATTCTTTCTGAAATTATGACTTATTTGTTTCAATTCTATATTTTAATTATTTGTTTAAAGCTTTTTTTTTTAAAGATTTATTTATTTATTTATTTATTTATTTATACAAGCACTGGGTACAGTCAGAAGCACAGGAGGGTGATAGAATTCACCAGAGCCAGAGCGGGGAGCAGAGCAGGCAGAAGGACCGAAGTACACTGCTGAGGGGAGCAGCGGGCAGCAGGAGAGGTCTGCGCGCCATGTGGGACCCTCCTCTGGTGGCCGGGGAGCAGCCAGGGATCGAACCGGTGCTGCAGAGGCTGCGGGCAGCTTCGCAACCCAGCGCTCAACCGTTGCACCACGGGGAGGCCCACAATTCTATATTTTAAATATTCACTTATATATGTTATTACTAATTTATTAAGAATATAAAGAAAATATATATTTTCAAAGAGATTGGAGATTTCCTATAAAAACAAATTTGTATTGAATGTTCATTGTATATTTTCCCTGATTCTATGATTCAGTTGATTGTAAGCAATAATACCCATTTAATATCACTACAACATTAGACACATTGATTTTTTTTTTTAAAGATTTGTTTATTTATTCATACAAGTACTGGGTACAGTCAGAAGCAGGGTGAGAGGATTCACCAGACCCAGAGCGGGGAACAGAACAGGCAGACTGATGAAATACACTGCTGAGGGGAACAGTGGGCTCGGCAGGAGAGGTCTGTCTTGCCATGTGGGACCCTCACCAGCGGGTGGGGATCGACCCTGCACTGCAGAGGCTGTGGGCAGCTTCATAGCCCAGCGCTCAACCACTGCACCACCAGGGGAGGCCCTAGACACATTGATTTTAAAAATAAAAGCATGTTAATATATTTAAATGTAAAAGTAAAAATATAGGGATGCAATGGACCTAAATTTAGTTGGTGCTGATGCCTCTTTTTGCATTGTACTTCAATAATTAACATGCTGTCTGTAATAAAAATATATTTTTTTCTAATGTTATCCCTGATTAGCTTTGTGAATACAAGCAAATGACAAGCCTTCATTTTCTCATTCATAAAATAAAAATGTCAATCACGTATTTATTTTTTTATTTATCCACTATTTTCATTGTCTTATAGCACAACAAGATAACACTTATTTAATATCTTAAAATATGCAAATTGGAGCATGTACTCCTTTGTGAAATATGCATATACATTCTACTATTACAAAATGGGAGAAAAAGCTAAAAACAAATTCTTAGTACTAGTTAGCCTTATAGAATAGTGAGGTGAGTGCTTGGCTAGGGACATTCTCCAAAATAAATGTCCAAATCTTTAGGTTCTATTTATTTGTTAAAATATCTCTCACTTAATTGTGCAAAGAATGGAGAACAAACAAAACTTTAGACTTAAGCATAGAGCAAAAATTATTTTTCTTATATTTTCCTTCTCCTCCCCCTTGCCTTAATATATTTCTGGTTGAAAACTTGGTAAGTGTCAGATGTTTCCTCTTCCCTCTTAGATAATAATACTTTGTTTGAATAAACTTTAGGTTGCAACACATTGTCAGTATAAAAATTGACACTATAGGGCCTTCCTGGTGGCGCAGGCAGTTGAGCACCACACTGTGAAGCTGTCCACAGCCTCTGCAGTGCAGGTTCAATCCCCGCCGGCTGGTGAGAAACCCACATGGCACAGCAGACCTCTCCTGTCTTGCCCATTGCTCCCCTCAGCAGTGTATTTCTTCAGTCTGCCTGTTCTGTTCCCTGCTCTGTCTCTAGTGAATCCTCTCACCCTTCCGCACATCTGACCTGTACCCCGGTTCTTGCATAAATAAATAAATCTAAAAAAAAAAAAAACACAAAGAGGAAAAATTGACACTACATGTGCCAATCTTCACAACTAAATCTTCCTTCCTGGTCCCTTCCCTGATATCTATTGAGAGCAAACACCTTTTATATGGAAAAGGTTTGTGTTGTTTTTTTTTTTTTTTCCCCAGCTTAACTATAATTTACTACTTGATATTTTATTTCTTCCACAGCAGTATTAAAATGATTTCAGGTGACTGGATGCTTCTTCCTTGCATGGGTGATTTCATTGCTTCTACTTCTCAAAAACAGCATCATTTGTCTTTGCACTATAACATGCCAGAGGCCTATTTTCCTAGCAGTATTTGCTCAGCTTTTTGTTCACCAGTGTCTACCTTACAACTGATTTCTGGAGTCACTTACCCAATAGCACAATCCCCTAGTAAAAGGACCCAAGGAAATGCTTCTTCCAGCTGTTTCTGGGATTCATACATTTGATATCTTACATCTATTGGAAGAGACTGTGAGCACTTTGAACTCTCTTTTCCACTAATGAAGCGGTTAAACAATTCTTTTGCCCACTGTCTACCCTGGCAAAAAGCCATTAGTCTGCTGTTCCCCAAATACCATGGTCGCACATTAAGAGTTTTCAGCAGTTCCTTTTAAGAAGCCCTCACTTTCAGCACAACTCTGCCTCCTTGGAAGAAATTATGTGCATAGCAGGGCTTTCTCCAAAGAAGTACTCCAGAATTTAATTTTCTACTCTCTGCTTCCCTTTCAGTGTTTTTGATATGCCTGAGAATTCTAAGAACGTAGTCTTGTCAATTTGGGGTAGAAATTTTACATATGAGGATAATTTTCACACTCATTTTGGAGTCTGATCTGTTATAATTGTGCTACATTAGGCAGACGGTGTCATTTTAAATCCCTATTGCATATACTACATTTTAATATTATATTAGCTTTACATATCTACTGTCAGATTAAAAATATCAGAGGCTGTTTTACAATTCTTAGTCTCACATGGGCCCCAGCAAATAAAATGAAGATATGGACCCATCTTTATTCTCCCCTAGCAACTGTAAGAGAACACCATTTCTTGATTTCTGGGTGCTGAGAATTTGGTTCCTTCTGGTTATAGGGCTGAGTTCCCCGGAGGCTATAGATGAGGGTCACTCCCATTCTATAAAAGCTGCCTACAGTCCATAGCTCTGTATCTCTTCTTCATTCTTCAATGCCAGCAAAGTCAGTTGAGTTCTTCTCATGTTTTGACCTCTCCTCTCCTATCTTCTGTTGAATCTTTCAGACATACTGTTCTGTTCTCCTTCCCTCTTCCATTCTTAAGAGCCAGTGTGATTACACTGGGATCACCTTACAGTACAGCATGAAATACTTATTTTAAGGATAGTTGATTAGCAAATTTAATTCCATTTGTGACTTTAATTCTCTTTTCCCATGTGATGTTAATATAGCCACAGGCATAACACCATGGATGGAAAATATATTAAACACTTTCTTTAAAGATGCCAGCAACAAGTCAGGCAAATGCAAATATGTCAAGAATGTTAATAATGTCAGTTTGTCAAAAATTCATTTCAAAATGTATTTAGTGGGAAAAAGGGGTCATTTTGCAGAAACAAAAAGGAAAATTCAAAATAAGACTTTAATAGCTGAACTTTAAATGATAATGTACCATCAATAATTATATAAATTTTCAAACTATGAGTAAAATTAACAAACCCAATTATGATAGATAATATAACAAGACAGTCAACCTGGGTCAGGTCATACAACCAAAATATGTGAGTACACTGAGAATTTGAAAATTATTGTACTTGTCTAAACTATGGAGGATGGAGTCCCCTGGGAAAGAGTAAGAGAAGAGGTTAGAAAGGAATTTTAAGGGTAGAAAAATTTTACTCACCTGGTTGCATAATGATTTGATTTTAGCTCTCTGGGGTTTGGAGTTTGACCAAAGATAATGCTACAGTGGGGATATTTTAAATTTCTTAACTTCAAATATGCCTGCTCAGAGAATATAAATTTCTGTTTTCTTGATGTGGAGGTAATGCTCTTTCTGGGGACATTTATGACTTTTTTGCTGCCGAGACATCTGGAGGCCCACCTTGTTGCTGGTATAATAGGATTCCTCCAGACAGCCCCGTCAATGGAGCTTTTTTTTTTTTTTTTTCCCCCAGATAACTGGAGCTTTGAATTTCTTGGTGGGACCCTCCCTCTGAGTAGCTTCCCTTGATAGCATTTGTGTCTCCCAATTCCAACTAGTCTTGGAATCTAGATCAAGATTAGCTTAATAAGTCTGCAGGTTCAGCTGTGTCTGTGAAAGCAAGGCTCATGGAAATATTTAGATCTGATATTTTTTATCCTTTGTGTTCCTAGGATCTGATACCAATTTAACTATTACACCTCAGTTTTATCCTTCTCCACAAATTCATAGTTTGAAGTTGTAACTGCCCATGCAGTGATATTTCATGGTTGGATGGTAATTTGAGTTAAATTTGGTTGTGAGGGTAGGAGTCATTATGAGGGGATTAGAGTCCTTGTACAAAGAATAGAGTTTTTCTCTCTCCCTCTCCAACTGTACATAGATAGAAAGGAAAGGCCTTGTGAGCTCAGCGTTTCCCTGCAAATACTTTTTAAAAAATATTTATCATTACCTTATATGAGGAAATTCACAGATGCTGAATAAATTGTGAATGACTCAGATGTTCTTTTCACATCAAAAAAAAAAATCTGAAACTTGTCAAAATTATCTTTCCCTTTTTGGCTTAAGGCTGAATGTAAGGGAATCTTAAAGATGTTCAAAATCACTGGCATTACTGTCTCTTAATTTGAAAATGTAACTAAAGAAATATAGCTGCTTTATATTTTTCATAAGTTAAGAACCTGTTTTTCTGTGTGTTTTTCTTTGTATAATTTGTCTTATGTATAAAGTAAATAAATAGTTTCCTTTGCAAAAGATAAATTTAACTTCTTATAATTGAAATGTCCACTTACTATCAAAATGATGTCTTTAAAAGAAGTTTGTAAGATAGGCTTTCTGACAGACTTCCTACAGTATTCCCCATGGAATATGAATTAAGGCACTCTGCCAAATGAACACAATTAGAGTTGGCTACATCTAAAGGAAGAAATTGACTCAGGAACTTTATTATATGTGGTAAATCCAAATTAAATATCGAGTCCCTCAATAAGTAGTCATAACCAAATAGAAGACATAATGAAGAAGTAATTTTCAAAACTTGAAATACTTCTTATTTCTTTGTATTCTTGATGATTATTTTCTAATTAGATTTTATGGACTTCACTTTTATTTTAAAAGTAGAGCAGTTTTCTCTCAAGGTCCACATGAATAATATATGATTCAAATCTAGAATTATCGAAACACAAGCAAAACTTTGGTACAGCAAAATCTTAGGAACAAATATTAATTATTAAACACTATTGAGCACTTTCTTCTTTTTCTGTTTTTAATTTTATGTACAATCCTGGATTTAACTTAACAATAGGCATTTACTATGTTGGTAAAATGACCATTAATAACCATATTGCATTGAAAACCTTTCTGAAATTCTAATCATTACAAATAACATTTTTAATTTCTCTATGCCCTGACTTCATGTATAACTGAAAATAATTAAAACTGTACTTAAAAATCAAGGAAATTAATAATTTGAAACCATGATCAGTCCATGACTAGTAACAACATGAATAGCTGGGGCTAGGTAAAAATGATTGACAAATGCTATCTAATTTGGATTTAAGCCTGATCCTGGTAGTGAGACTACTACTTTACTTTTTCTACCAAGATAGAAGAGGATGTGTCAAATGTCATCCTTGACTCTAAAATCCTGTAACTCAGAATGATAAAATTCTCTTTTGCACGTAGCAGAAATGTTCAGTAAAATGAGCTCAAAACTCAGAAACTAATATGGATTCTGTTTCTCCCAACATTATTTTTTTCCCTCTAGAATTTTGCTTTTGTACCCAATGTCACAGCTCATTATAACACACGCTATGTGCTAGGATACAATGTATTATTGAACATGATCTTCAAATTAGACTCTCAATTATTAAAAAAAATATTTAAATATTTAAAAATATTTAATTTGTAATATTACTGTGATGTCAAAAATTGAAAGACATTTCCAGGATGGCATACTGGGATAAACTCTCTCTCTCTCTCTCTCTCTCTCTCTCTCTCTCTCTCTCTTATATATATACATATATATATATATATATAAATATATAAATCTGCTTTTAATATAATCTTCCTCTTCAAAGACCACAGAGTAAATGCTGCTGTGTACTTTCACTGATTTTTTTTTAATAGTGGTTATTTGAGCCAAGTGCTGAATATATATATATATATATATATATATCCCCTAATTTAATGAATATGAGTTAGGTTTCAATTTTAACATAGTTAATGGAGTGAGACCTGATAACATGGAAGTCCTAAAAGTTATTAGGGCATATTTCTTTTGGGCCTGATGGTGTTAGTTCTAGACATGAATGAATAAATCACATCATCATCTGTTATCTCACACTTATATCCCCTCCTCAGGGACTGCAGATTCTACAATTTATCAACTAATGGCATGATACATTAAAAATTTAAATTTTCCTCACTCCAAGCCTTTTTATATATCCTTTGAAAAGACCATGCTATTTCAAAATTTTGACACTTTCTAAGGTCACTGTTTTTAATTAAGACTGATGACATATTATGAAATAATGCACAATTTCATAGACATATAACACAACTCTTAAATTATCAACTCAAAAAGTCTGCAATTGTTCTATAAATAGGCTTTAGTTTGGACATCTGTTATATTCCTAGTTGATTTCCTACTTGTCCAATTTCTATTTGATCTCTTCTAAACCTTCCATCATTCCCCACTAGTCTTGCATAATAGTTGATAAATCATTTTCAGTATTTTTCAGTCTTCTATCTCTTCTGAGACTTTTAAGTATAGGATCTCTGTAAATTTTACTTTCATAAAACTAACTATTTTACAGTTTGGTGCCACTAGTAACACAAATGCTAATGATCTTCACTTCCAATACTGTTTTTTTTTTTTTTAAGACATTTATTTATGCATACAAGAATGGAGGTACAGGCCAGAGGTGTGGGGGGTGAGAGGATTCACCAGAGACAGAGTGGGGAACAGAACAGGCAGATTGACTGCTCTGGGGAGCAGTGGGCAAGTCAGGAGAGGTCTGCTGTGCATGTGGGTAGCTCCCTGGCTGGGGATCAAACTTGTGCTGCAGTGGCTAAGGATAGCTTCATAGGTTGCATCTTAACCCTTTGTGCAACCAGGGAGGCCCTCCAATACTGTTTACAGAGCTTTTCTTAATGAAATAAAATTTCTTCCCAAATTCAGTTCTCCTCCTTCCCATTCCCTCCTGGATTCTTTAGATCTATGGTCAGCTTTACAGGAATGGCTCTGAAGTTTGTCTTTGTTTGATTCTGTTTGGTTTCTATATATTCCTCTGTGTTCTCATTTATGAAGGCACTAATTCCATTCATAAGGCTTTACAGCGTCAAGAATCCAATTCCCAATACTATACTATCTGCTGGGGGTTAAGAGCTCAACTTATGAATTTGAGGCAAGCCACACAATTCAGTCCATAACAATGTGCTTTGATATAACTATGTTGACTGTTAATAAATGACAATGATTTTTTTTATATTATGGAAAATCCTAAAAGAAAATTATGCTTTAATAGGAGCAACAAAATAGAACCTTCCTTTTACAAGTTCTCAGTTTTATTTTTCATTGATATTTAGTAAATTTTATTTACTTTCCCATACAACATTTTGTCAGGTTAATATGGCCACACAGTGTCCTTTCCAGACATATAAATTCTGCTCTGCCATCATCTTCCATCTCAAATTTCCCAACTTTTGAATCAAGAAGTTTCTCAATCTTCAACTTGAATAGAAATCTTCATTTTATATAAAAAAAGAGAAATTACTTTCAGACTAATCCATATGGAAATAATTCTTGGGAAATATTTCATTATCATTATATGTTATCTTGCTATTAGTCTTTAATTTTATATATTTGTATTATTTCCATAGTAGGACAATGTGGTTATATAATAAGAGACTAGATTTTATATTTCTTTTTGAAAATCAACACCTTGCTTTTTAAAATTACTTGTTTAAAAATATCAACTGACAATGCTGTGTTAATAAGCACTATTCTTGGTACCTGAAATGTGACATAAAGAGAAAAAACAAAAGTTCTGCATCAGTACTTTTTACCTGCAATATTTTCATGTTTAACTGTAAGTTCATTTGTTAAACATCTATCTCTCCACATTTTATAAGTCAAGTGACTCTTTTTAATTTATCACTGTAATATCAGTGATCTGAGAAACAAGTACCAATATCTATGGAATGAATGAGTATAATGCACGAAGCTTAAGAAACAGTGAGGAAATATTTGGGAAGAAAAACTAGATACATAAAAAAGAGAAAAAAACAACAAGGTAAATGTATTTTTAAAATTTAGATCCTCCTGGGAAATTTTGGTTTTTATCTGAAACATTTTCTAAATATTGCATATTGTAACAAATTTAAATATATCATTGCATTACATTAGAGGATGGTGGTGGTAGATGCAACCCATCTGGACAGAAAGTGGTGCAGGGGTTAAAGTGTCAGTTCTATCAAATCACTGCAGCATGAGTTCAATCCCTGGCAAGGTAGCTAATCCACATGACACAGACTTTTCCTGACTCGCTCGCTGCTTCCTTGAGCAGTGTATCTCAGTGAATCAGCCTGTTCTGCTCCCCACCCTGTGTCTGATGAATCTTCTCAACCCCACACCTCTGGTCTATACCCCCGTTCTTGCATGCCTAAATAAATCAAATAAATTAATTTTTTAAAAATATGCCCAGTATTTTCATTAAAATACAATTCCTATAAATAAAAAGTTCAAATCATTTTAGCTGGTAAAAAATAAAATAGTTACCTCTCCCTTTGCTTAACTCTTTAATAATATTTACTGTCATGTCTGCAGACACAGGTCATATTATAGTTATAAAATTTACTTAGTATAACTCTTAAATTTTAAAAAAAAAGACTCAGGTTTTTACAGAGTGATTCATTTGGTGACTGATTTTCAAATATTGTATTTTGAAAAAGTGGGCACACTGAATTAAAAAATTAACAAAAAAACCTGAAATTACTATTTACTTTATAAGTGCTTTATTTATAAGTGATTATTAGTTATTTATTTATAAATGATTACTAGTTCATTTCTTTTTATTCCCAGTACAGTAGAAGGTGCTAACATATTCAGGCATTGTTAGTCATATAAAATATGGACCTTATTGGTTTCCACAATATTTCTCTTTTAAATTAGTTTTGTTTTGTATTTTTCCCAATTAGGTTTATTGAGATAAAGTTGGTGTATACCATTTTATCTGCTTTGGGGTTAATAGTTTCAACCACTACAATATTTCTTTAAAGAGGGACTCATAATTATTATATTTTTGTTATTTAATGGAGTTCAATTAATACTTGAAATTGCATGGTAAGTAATTTCTGGGATAAAAATATATGAATATACAGGTCCTTGTTCCTACAATAAGTATACTATACTTATAGAAAAATAGGACAAATTCTGAAATATGTATAGCTGAAGGTAAAATGGACATTTTTCTAGAAAGGGTAGCCTAATGTCTTTGTAGTTCTGAAAAATATAATATCAAAGGTGAAGCCTCATGTTCAGGCCTCAGGCTAATTTCCTTTGAATTTGGGAAGGGTCAAGGCCTACAAGAGAGAGGACATTCCAAGTGGGAGAGAAAAGTAAGGGCAGCCATTGTAACACAGAGAGCCATGAAGATTAGCTGCAGTCAGCAATGATGGATGTGCAGCAGAAATGCTAAAACGCCATGACTGATGGCCTACTGAGCTCTCTACAGGTGTGAATACACAAAAAATGCTTTATTTGCCTCGTTTCAATGAGGAAAAATCAAAATATCTCTATTTATATTGAAGAAAACCTGTTCCATATGACATAACATCTGTCATTTACAAAGATATCTTCATGAAGACATAAAATAATCACTAGACTGCATATTTAATAGCAAAATATTCCCTCAAGTACCATATTGGTATTGGATATGTTCAGGTTTAGTTTGTCTTTCAATGACTGGAATACAGGGAATAAGTTGCACTCCTTTTGGATAACTAAAGAACACAGATGCAGCAAGCAGTTATCATCCAAAGTGTTAACAACTGAAGAGGAAACTTGAGGTCCCAAAAATAATGAACTTGGAGAAAGGATCATCAATATGGACCACTGTGGAGGCGAGCTGGTCTTACTAAGGTCTCTCTGATGGGACTCATCACAGCTGATGCTTGAAGTGCAAAATGCACAAATGAATACCCAGTACATGTGGCCTTGAACAATAGCTGACAGACACAGACACAGGAAGAAATAAGGTCCCTTTCCCCTCTTTTTGTCTTCCAATATTACACTAGTGCTTTGCATGCACAGAACCCCAGGGTCCTAACAGCAAAATATTCTGAAAATAGCTACTCAGATCCCAGGCCTGGCGTCAACTTCAGAGCATAGAAGAGGGAACGTCCAGCTGACAGGCAATAGGTAGGTAACTAGCATCATCCACTTTTCAGAATTACAAGAGTATGAGTTATGGGTTAACAGAACTAGCATTGTACGTTCAAAAATTATTTATCTGCCACATAAAATTATAAGTTGTGTTAAAAAAAAAAACCTCCACCACCTAACTTGTCAAGCCTTTACAGACCTCAATTTCTTTAACATGATTAATATGCATAGGTCACTTTTGTTTTTAAAATTTTATGATAGGGCCTCCCTGGTGGAGCAGGGGTTAAAGACAGTGCTATCAAGCTATCGCCAGCCACTGAAGCACCAGTTTGATCCCCAGCCACCCAGGGAGAAACCCACATGGTGCAGCTATGTGTATTTCAGTAGATCTCAGCAGTGTATTTCAGTAGATCTGCCTGTTCTGCCCCCCACTCTTTCTGGTGAATGCTCTCACACCCCACACCTCTGGCTTACACCCCAGTTCTTGTACGCATAAATAAATAAATCTTAAAAAAAAAACATTCTATCATAATGTAATTCCCACATGTGTATTAGTAAACCATTTCATATAAGCTTTATACATGAGTAACTACATTTTACAAGTAAACAAAAGTAGAAATAGAACATGGTTTCTGGAGGTAGACCTGACTACAGGTCTACAGGGTTGCATACCATTCCTGGCTGCAGTAATTTGAAATTAAGGAAAATAGCTGACTCTTTGACAATCGATTCACCTTAGAAACTGTCAGACAAAGTAGCTACTCTGCAAGTGTATTATAAAATTAAATACAATTAATATAAAGGACCTAATACAATCCTTAAATGTAGTAATCATGTAATATCACACTGCTGTAAGTGTGACAGTGATTTTAAGGTTATGTTGAGGAAAATTTAAATCCAAGAAATATGTAAGGTGACAAAGCAATATTACAATAAAATGATCTAATTTCACATGACATTATGAAAGTTATATATAAGCTATATAATTTAGAAATATGCATTGTCATTTCAAACATTTTATGCTATAGACACTGTAAAATAATAAATGTTTGCTGTTTTTATGTGATGATTTGTAGGATTCTACTTATTGCTTATTTATACTCTAGATAATTTATAGCTTGTCCAATTCTCTACTACATCATTTATCATTTAGTTACATAATTCTGACTTAAGAAAAACTTACTAACCCCATGTGGCTATGCAACTTGGTGTCATGAATATATAATGATTTGTAGTTCACTAATGTGTCCCTAATATTCTAACATCCTTTCATATACATTTCAATGTATTAATTAAAAATTAAATACTGAAAATAACATGTGTAGCCCATTTGCATACTATTTGCAATATCTATAAACATTCATTTATTGAGTAATTACTTAGGGGGGGTTCCTATTTGTCTGATGCTGTGCTAGGGGTACATACTTTGAAATGTACAACATTAGTTTCAAAAAAAGCACAAAATTCACTGGAGAGAAATGCCAGATGTCTTAAAATATGAAATATGCTATAACACAGGGGCTTTGCAAAGAGAAAGAGTATATATTTGTCAATGTGAGTCATGGGAGATTTCACAATGGAGAAGCATGCAATATAATTTTAAAACTAAGTAGGAGTTCACTAGCAAAATGGGTATAATGAAAATGGTTTAGTATGAAGGGTTACAGAGGGCAAAGTGCTGATCGAGTAGTGAAGGAATAACAATTTTTTTAGTAAGTAGAAGCCTCTTTATATGTGTATGTAATAAGAAAGAGAGGCTCAAAGAGGTGAAGGGGAAATAACAGTAGAAGATTCTAGTACAACTAACAGGCTATTCCAGTTGCCTCTTTATTGTAACAAAATGTACTTTATATTTTCCCTTTTGATGGACATTCAAGTTTACTTTTAACGATTGTGTTGTTTTTATGTTTTAGCAACACATTCATTGCTAAGCTAGTCAAAATCATATAAGCATACATTTTTAATTTGTACTTTCTAAATAGATCTCATACCATAAATTTTCTTAGTGATAAATTTTAATTTATCCAGACAAAATTTTACAACAAGTTGATGCAGTGGCCTAGGGTTTAAGTCTCAGTGTTGTCACGTCTATGGCCTAAGTTCAATCCCTGGCCAGGGAGCTGACCCACATGGCACAGCTCCTGTCTTGCCTCCTGCTCCCCTCAGCAATGTATTTCAGTCAATCTGCCTGCTCTGCTTCCCACTCTGTCTCTGGCGAATCTCACCCCATCACCTCTGGCCTATACCCCAGTTCTTCTATTAAATAAATAAAACCTTAAAAATAAAAAAGTTAATGCAGGTGGTTACTTTAATTACCAACACTGATATTAGACTCTGCCATTAAAATAAATAGAAAATTCCCAACCACCCAATTCATGCAGGACTGCTGAAATGACTCTCATCTCTGAGGAAGTTAAGTTTTGGTTACTTACTTCATCAAGCAAAAAACAATGACCTCCTGACTTATTCACCAAAACAAAGAAAAAATAGAATAGACAGTGAAAGAAGATATTTTTAAATGCAAGCTGAAGTCATGTAATCAGATGCAATATGAGAACTGTAATTTATTAAAAATAATTCCTCCTTATAAGTATGAATATATTCATTCTGAATGAATGAATGACTGCACAGTATGAATGAAAATGCACAGTATGCATTTTTATTTTCTTTTCTATCGTATGCCCATACTGCCTAACATAAGATGCATTAATAATAGTTGAATGAAATTAAGATATTTAAATTACATGATGTCAAGAAGAATTATGAATATCACCCATATTCTCTCTTGGGAAAAGTGTTAGCATGTGATTGTTTTAACATGTTAGGTGAAATACAGTGTTGTTTTTATCTTGAATGTTAGGTATCATTTAAGGAGATGTACATGGGTGAAAAGATCACAAAGATGGACAATAATGGTTATTTCTAAGTATCAACCTGACCAGCCCCTGATGCCCAATTATGTAATTTAACTTAGATCTAGGTTTTGCTGTAAAGGTAATCTGTAAGTGTAGTTAACATCCACAGTCAGTTGCCTTTATGTAAAGAATATCAACTTCTTTTATCTGTATGGGCGCATCCAATCAGTGGTAGGAAGCTTTAAGAGTAGTACATGGGTTTCCCTGAAAAAGAAATTCTGCTTTTATGTTAGAGCATCAGTTCCTGTAATGGAATTTCCCACTTCCTGACAGTTTGTCCTTCAGATTTTTTGACTTGTCAAACCTCATAATTATGCAAGCCAGTTCCTTGACAAAGATACCAAAAAAATTAGTATAAGGAACTGATTTAAAGTATTGTGGAGACTGGGATGTGTGTGTGTATATATACATATGATACATATTTGTGTGTTTAAATGCATGCTTATGATTCTGAAGAATCACTTAACTGGCATATTATTACTGCCAAATATCTTCTAAAAAGACAGGGAATTTCTCTTACACAACCACAATTCAACCATCAAAGTTAGGAAAGAGACATTGATAGATTTACTGTCATCTAATCCTCATAACCCTTTCCACATTCAAAAATTCATCTAAAATAAATTTTAGGGCAAAATACCCAGTTATAAGCACCTATTACAGTTTTTTGGCATGCCTCTTAGTGTTCTTCAACATAGAAATGCCAACCAGTTTTGAAAAAAGTACAGACTATTGGATAATGCCCATTATGTTGGTTTGTGTGTTTCCTCTTGATTAGATCTGGCTGTGCCTAATTAGTGAGTGTGTTACACAAGCACTTCTGCATTGGCCACATATTCACCTGGCAGGCAGCACAGACTATTGTTTGTTATTTACCGATAATGTGATGAACTCTTATTACCTGATTTAGTTAGTGTCTCACATACTTCTCTGCCATGATGTCTCTCCATTATTCTTTGAATCTAATAAGAATTTGATGTTGGGCTATTCTGAAACTATATAAACATCCTGCTCCACAGCAAAATTCCAATGCACTCATTTATTTCTATCACTGTGAACACATGGTTTCTTCTTCTACTTAGTATATTTTCTATTAACTATCTTTTTTTTTTAATTTTCTGCTCAAATTATTCCAAGTTTTGCCAGGAAGAGCTCTTCAAATTGGCTTATCTATATTTTTGATATGTACCTAATCACTCAGTTTTGTTGACAAAAAATATTAATATTTTAAATCTAAAAATCCAAAATTAACTTGTAGTCCTTCTGCCCTAAACCTGAAATCAGTTTTCCAAAGAGTCTTGGTTCCTTTAAATGAAAGTAGCTATAGCGAAACCAGAATCTAGAAGAGGCATAAGAAATAAATATTTGTTGTTTAAATCAGTCTGCCTGTTATTTGTGATGGCAGATAAAACTGCCTCAGAAACTATCTCTGACTCCACACTCAGCTTCTCCACCATTAGCCAGCACCCCTAATCTTGAAGTTAACTTTTGTGTTAAACCACACTCTCCCGGATCTGTTTCCAGGTATCTTATTAGAGTGAGTTTATGATAAACTGATGACACTGGCAGGTGACTGATGAGGACTCAGTGCAACCACTCTATTTTTGGAAAATGAGGATTGCACAAAAGGGTTTAATTTAATGGGAGAGCAGCATTCACGAGGAAGGTGAAGAAGAACACAGCAGTCACTCTGTATGTCTGCATGTGAGCCTCAGCTCTGCCCCAGGAACCCACCATCACCTATAAACTCTCATTTAAAACATAATAAAGAGGAAACTGTTGCTCAGAAACATACTTTTCAATTGAAGCCTTTTGAACAACTTGAGAGTGAGACCAGAGACCCAAGTGGTAATGAGAGGTGGGAGAGCTACCAAGAACAGATGTGTCAGGTATACTGAAAGGGAGTGAGAAGGACATGGCCTTTCTAACTTTCCCTGTCCCATCCTGTCAACTCCTTCTTCATGCTGGACATTTACTCCCACCCCACTGGAGCTTGAAGTTACATCTTATTAAACTGTGAAAGTCATGGCCACAAACCTACCTTCTACTCCTGCCAGGCTATGTGCTGAGCAATTAATCCTCATCATTTCCTTTCTTGTTCATGCAATCCCAGAAGCCAGGGAGGAGATGCCAAGTAAGTTGCACAGGAAAAAATGAAACCCAGGTATTTTACGCTATAGACAGGGCGGGATTACTCAAAAAGCATGCTAGAATGACCTCAAATTTACTTGAGGATAGACATGGGTAAACACATACAGTAAAGAGATTTTGAAAATAGAAATTGTTACAAAAAAATCAATGTATTCTTACCATCTAAAGGGAAGTAATGTAATATGCTGTTTTATTTTCTTTGATTCCTTCCTTGCAGAGTTATGTCCTGTGTCATACATGTACATGTGTGAGTCTGTATATATTTTTTCATTATTCTACTTTGTGTAATTTATTTTCTGTTGCTTTCTCTGAAGACTTATAAACATTACCTTATGCCATCACTTCCTTTGGGCATGTATTATTTTTATATTTTTAATTAAATAATTATAGTTTCTCATCATGGAGGATAATAATGACTCCAAGGTCAAAAATAATAGTCTGCTGGTACTTATGCAGGCATATTTATGGAATCTTTCTCATTATTGAGAGATAATTTAAATTTGACCTTTGCTCCAAGTCAGTATGTTAATATATTTGCAGAACAAGTTCAAAAGTGTCCTAATTAGAATATGAAGCCAAAAAATAAATTATATATTATGGCTTGAATTAATATTCAATTTTTAATTTAATTTTAATTCAGTAGATCTACATAAAGCACAAATTATACTACAATCTTACTTCTTTTAAATCTTAGAAATAGCATATTCAAACTAGAATATTTTTTATATTATCATTATTTAGTTCAAAATGTTCAGATTCTTATAGAAAAGGATATAGGAAATGTTTCACTAATGTGGTCAAAGAAGTCGTCCACACACCACTGGTAAAAGCACAAATGGAGGAAGCACAATGAGCAAAATTTGAGAATTGAAATATGCATGCCTGTGGCCTTCAAAATTCCACTCTTAAGTGGAGAAAAACTCTTTTCATGAGCACAAAGACACATGTGTCAGAACAGTCATCACACAGAAAGTAGCTTAGCAGTTGCCTGGACCAGCTGGCACTGGGACTCCATCCTAAATGCAGCCTGAGCTCCAAGTGGAATAATACAAAGGTTTGAAAACTGGATTGTGACAATGTGACACAACTTGGTGTGTTTGCTAAATGGCCTGGATTTGCATACTTAAAGAGAGTAAGGGTATGGATGTAAGCTGTACCTGAATAAAGTTACTTTAAAATGGTCATTGTAGTCTTACAAAAAAAAAAAAAAAAAAAGTTCAGATTCTATATTGTATAGGGAAATTTGCCAAGTTATAATTCATTATTGACATAAAAAGGCAACTCAAAAGGTTAGCTAGTTAATCCATCAAGCTTCAGGAAAAGTGGCAGACAAAATGAAAAGTTACACTAATTTTTAAAATCCAGAAAAAATTAACATTTTTATATAATATTGAAACATTATACTGGAAGTAATAGAATACTCAACCCAATTGCAATAAAAAATTAACATTAATTATGGAATGTTTATCCATTTTTATACCAATTTTACCAGGCTAGGCAATACAGTGAAAATTATATCATGATAACTGTAACAAAATCATCTCTGTGATGAACACTCTGAAGTATAACTATAAAAACAGATTAAAACAGCACAAATGTTTAACAAATATATATGTGCTTGTGTATGCCTGTGAATGAATATCCCAAATTGCATGTTTGTGAATGATTATGCCAATGAGCTCAACAATAACACATATATGCATACATTTTATATTGATATTTATAATTAATATAACTATACATAATTCTATATGTTTCTACTCACACCAAACTATAAATGAGAGGTTTGTGTTACTCATTGAAAATTTTATTATTTATTATTTTGAGTACTTTACAGACAGTATTTATATAAGTTAATATAATTATGCATGTAACATATATATAATTATATGTATACAATTTTCAGAAATAAGGGAACAACAGTAGTGGAAAGAATTTAGAACTAAACTAATCCAAACATGATAATGCTGGTTTCAACAAAAATAGGCAACAAATTAATGGACTATGAAAAAAGAAAAGCTTAGAATCAGTACTAATTGTTCGGATTAGAAGAATAATTAAGATTTTACATCGTAACAGTTGAAATAGGTTCCTGGAACAGTAGGACTTCCCTTTTGAAAACAAAAGTTAAATCCCTACTTATACCATATGCCAACAAGAACTACAAACTTGATTAGAAAATAATTGCAACTGCTTTTTCTTTTCCCTTGCAGTACTTATTTCCTGCTGTTTCTTACAATTGAATGTGGTAGAATTTAGTGAAAATTTAAAGATGATAGTTACATACATCTTGGCGATACATTCCTGTTATGAGCTGACTGTGTGTCCCCTATATTCATACATTAAAATGTTACCCTCTGATGAAATGTTAGTAGGAGGTGGGAGCAATGGGAATATTACAATAGATATGCTCTGCCCCCTACCATGTTGGCAGTCTTTAACCCAGAAGAGGGCTCTCAGCAGAACCCAACAGTGCTGGTACCTTGATCTTGGTGGACTGTGAGAAATGATTTTCTGACTGCAGATATGCAACAAAGCTATGTATTTTGTTGTAACAACCCAAACTGTCTAATACAGTTCACAAAAGAAATGGTAAATATAAGACGATTGCCTCAAAAATCAGGTTCATTAGGATCATGTTCCTCAGCAGTGAAAACACAGCCTCTAGTACAGGAAGTTTCTAGTCAACCTGAGAACATGAACTGGGGGTATATAAGAGAAATCATGAATGTCAATGGCAGTTTTGAAAGGGAAAAATTGTTGACTGTCTCCTTTACTGGTAATTTTCATATTGGTGATGCCATTCAAGTGTGTGTGTATGAATGTTTCCAGGGCAGGAAGCTTAGCATTTATTCATTCCAATATGACTTTATAGTTCTTTCATGCCTTGCAATCAAAACTGATTTCCCATAACTTCCAAACTTCTAAAACACACACACACATGCTCACAATCTCACACACACACACACACAAACCTGTGTGTAATCAGAGTTGTTATTATGGTTTGCAGAACAAACTGATGATGTGTTTTTTTTTTCATTACATAATCTCAGGGTTATAATTTCTCCCATCATTACAGTGAAAGATTCACAGTTACCTGGATTACTCAATTTATTGTTCATTATTAAGATCATCCCTTCAGAGTTATGAGTCTTACTCCAACTATAGAGACATGTGATTATAACTTCTTTTTTGTTAATAAATTTGAGAATGCAAAGTCTTAATTTGCAAAGTCTGCATTTGGGTTGATTTCATGTTCTTTGCTATGAACTGAGTTCCCTAGAGCTACCAAATCTTTGTTATATCAACCACTTTTCCTAGCAAAACTCCCATATGAAGTGTAGAGACTGAATGCAGTTTTGATAAATAAATCACCACATAAAGGATGATGAGACAAAACACTTTAATTCTCATGGAGTGGTATGCAAATTTTTCCTTTATATGTAATAAACAAGGTTTTTAAAATGTGGTCAATAATTCATGTATGATTTGGGTTTCAAATTTTGGGAGACACAGCTAGTAGACTGCAAAAGATGCAGTTGTAGGTGGGAGAATAACCCCATATCTGCTTGGGGCCATGGAGCAGCCAGGGCAAAGACTCCACCAGATAAACACTTTTCCCATCTATATCAAACTATACTGACTTCTTGAGCTCATAGATGCTTAAAGTAATCTTCCAGACACAATATAAGGAGAAAGGGATTAGAAGCAGGATTTACTTCTATTATGGCCAAGTAGTACAAACTAAACACCACCATTACATTCCTGGGAGGCTGAGTTGCACCTTCCTGGGAAAAAATGAAATGAGATCCTGTCTAAACAAATGAAATAATACCACTGCCCTCAACTTTGTGTAGGTATTGGAGATAGAAAAGAACACAGGAATGAAATCACATTGATTTTTTTTTTGAAGTAAAATCTACAACATTACTTATGCTTCTTAAAAATAGATACTGAAACTATGTTGGAAGATGGTGGAGGGTTATGAGTGCACTGGTGTTGGGTGTGGTAACATACATTTAAAGAAGTGTGAGCTCCTAAAGCATATACACTATTCAACCTATGTTACCTTAATAAAATAATTTTAAAAAAAATTAAAAATATAGATACTGGAAGTAGATAAAAATTATATTTAACTAATGTCAGTTAAAAAAAATGGACAGAGAATAATTATCATAATGTGAGATTTATATAATACCTCCTGCTAAATAGTCTGTCATTTCTGTCTTCTAAGTATATTTTCTCCTGTTTTTGAGGACGCCCTATAAGTGATCACTAACACTGAATTCTGCTTTTCCTGCAGCCAAATTTAATGATATATATGTTGCTAAAAAGCAAATAAGTAAACAAAGATGTACAAGGCAGAAAAAAAAAAGAAACGGAAAACATGAACATAACAAAGAACTGACAAATTTGACATTTCAATAAATGCATTTCTACTCTACTACAAAAAATAAATTTCCAATTTGTCTAGCAAAGTGAATCTAACTTCATGATGTAAACAAGAAGTATACCTAAAATATAATGACTTACAAAGGTTAATTTTTAATGTGTCAAAAATGATATATAGGTTAAAATAAAAATGAAACAGGAGGCCTGATTCTGATACCAAATGAAGTAGCAGTTATGCACAAAATATTTTTTAAGAAGGAAAAGAGCCAATCCAAATATAGGTAAGCAATTCAAAATAAAGATAAAATGATTATTGCCATTTAGGTAACATAACAGAGTAACGACTTCCAGTAAGCAGAAACTACTGAAGTTTAAAGAAAATGTCCATATAGAGGCACATATATGGAATAAAGTAAAATTTATGACAGCCCCCAGATCTCACAGATGAGTATAAACAACTAAGATTTATACACTATAGTTAGTATAAGCATATCATATTTTAGATCTATAGATGGAAACATGGATGGATGGGTAATGAATGGGAGAAAGGATGTGGTGTGGATAAACAGAGACAGCGAGAGAGGTTCTAAAAATCAGAGATTACACATATTCTGTTAAAGCGAAGCATTTTTAAAGTCCCTTATTAGACTATGTAGATAACTGATGCTTTGTTCTCAAAAATAGGAATAATCTAATATAGACCACAAGTTAAAAAGTCAAGTAATAAATATTAATGTTCTTCAACTTGGAAATTAAACAAATAAAAACAAACAAAAAAAAGCTTTTCACCATCACTTTGGATAGTCATGATTAGGCTGCACAGACTTCCCTCAAGTCTCTGTGGTTTTAAAATAAAGTTTTATTTATGGTGCCTGCTCATAAATTCCTCTATAAAGAAGTACTGTCTTGGGCTGCCTTAGGGAGCAGTTAGGAGAAGACACCTTAGTCAAAAGCATCAGGCAGATTAAGACTGATTTGCCTTTGAGGTGGAGTACACTTCTATACATGACGAGCCTGAAAGTGAACCTGGTCTCTGACTCCATAAAACCACGGAAGCAGGTTGTTAGGGGGAAGCAGGAGATAGCACTGAATGGTGTGAGGAAGTTTTTTAGCCTGTTTCCAGCAATACTGCCTGACAAGGATTCTAGAAATATGTTCTAATTCTGAAGGATAAAGGGCACCACAGAAGATGCTTTACCTCCTGGCAGTCACAGATATCTCTGCCCTGTTAGCAGAAACCTGTCACGCCCCATGCATGCTATTTTGAGAATGACTTGTCAACACACCCTCTACTTCTGCATTTACCATCCATTACATATCTTTCAGCCCTCCCACCTGGAACTTCCAGGCATTCTATTCTTATTGAAGTTTGCCAAAACCTGCATGTATCATAATCTTCCCCCGCAAAATTGATAAGCTTCTGCTTCCCAAAACATCCCATATGTCTAGTAACCACCTGTTTCATGGGAATATTCCCCTTCCTTCAGTTTAGAGAAGAGAGAGAGAAAAAGGTACAGGATACTTTCCTAAATTCCCTTCTGCTGTATTGTTGGCAAAATCACTCACGCTTCCTCTGGCTAACTCAGATATTCATATTTTGGAAAGAGTTACACAAGCCAACCCATTTTTCTTCTCACATTTACCAAGCACAAGTTTAGCGTACTAACAATCTAGTTCTGGATATTGTTTTAAAAATACTTCAAAGTCCTCATAATTATTCTTTGTACAAAACTCCAGCTTTTCAAGAATTGATTATCCTCAAATGTAAAAGGGTACTTTTTCACTCTGAAACCTTTTGAGTAACCTTGTAGAACTGTAATTTGGAGAGTGGGTCACTGATGTTAACTGAGTGTACTTATGTGAACTTAAACAATCATCTAAATAATGTATGAAATGTCACAGATTTGATTCATGGTGTATATGGTGATAATCTTAAAGGGTATGTTATAATTACATACCCCATGGGAAAACAGGCCTTTGTTTTAAACACAGCAATGCCAACCCATACTTTGAAAATGTCCTGTCATATCAGGTTTCCATTATATTTTTGTGACAGTTGAAAAATAAGCAGTAAACAAAAAAGCTGATAAGGTCACACACCTGTAATACTATTTTCAGTTTGAGATGCTTCAGTGTCCTAAAGATGCTGACAAATGGAAAAGACTTGGAAGAAAACTCAAAAATGTGATTAAGGAGCGCTGTATTTAGACTTCAAATGAGAGATTTAAAGGATGAAATACATACATTCTAGCTCAATTGTGACAAAGTAGGATGAGGCAGGTCATCTCTTCTGAAAAATCTGGAAGTTAAAAATGACAAGGAGGCTACAGAGTGATTTTGTGTGAATGCTCACATACATGTGTGCAAACAGAATGTCTTCTGGAATAATTGCCAGTCTTCTGTGGCATTTACAAGACTCTTTCAAACTTAAAAATTTCAAAAATAAATCTCCATGCAATTACCCATATATTGAACTATTAATTTAAGAATTGATTGATAATTCTAAGATGAGAAATATCTCCACAGGATAATTGTCATTATACCACTGTAAAATTATTTCATTATGACTAAGTTTGTTGTACTGAACAGAGTACAAAGTTGAGTAACAGATGTCCTGTCCTACAATTTCACATCTTCCATAAACTTGCAACCTTCTCTTATTCTCAACCTTAGTTTCTTTATCTATATGATAAGGATATTGAACTGGGTGTCATAAAAACAGAGTAATCCAATTTTATCAGGATAATAATTAAATTATTGATTGCTGGTGGTATCTTTTTGAATTAAAAAATACTGATATTGATATAAAAATAATAAAATGTAGTGCTTGAGAAAAAAACAAATAAGGCCAAAATGGCAGAAGCCTCTTTTTTCCAATTCCTGTCATGAAAAGATTTAACAAATAAGGTAGGCATTCTATTTTTTTTTTAAGATTTATTTATTTATTTATTTATTTATACAAGCACTGGGTACAGTGAGAAGCGTGGGAGGGTGAGAGAATTCACCAGAGCCAGAGCAGGGAGCAGAACAGGCAGCCGAATGAAGTACACTGCTGAGGAGAGCAGCGGGCTGCAGGAGAGGCCTGTGCGCCATGGGGGACCCTCGCACCGAGGCCGGAGATGGAACCGGTGCTGCAGAGGCTGCGGGCAGCTCCGCAACCCAGCACTCAACCTCTGCGCCACTGGGGAGACCCAGTAGGCATTCTATTTAAGGTGAGATGCAATGTGTAACTTGTCACCAAGTTCCTAGAGATGAGCACAAGAGCGTTTACTCACTCACAGAGGTTCTCTTGTAATTTCCTGTGAAGCCAGGCCAAGAAATATGTGTGGAGGGCCTCCCCTGGTAGCAAAGGCGGTTGAGCACCATGCTGTGAAGCTGTCTGCAGCCTCTGCAGTGAGGGTTCAATTGCCACCTGGCCAGGGAGCTACCCACATGGTTCCGCAGATCTCTCCTGTTGCACCCGCTTCTTCCCTCAGCAGTGTATTTTGTCAGTCCGCCTGTTCTGTTCCCCACTCTGTCTCTGGTGAATCCTCTCACTCTCCTGCACATCTGGCCTGTACCCCGGTTCTTGTATAAATAAATAAATAAATAAATAAATAAATAAATAAATAAATAAATAAATCTTTTAAAAAAAAGAAATGTGTGTGGAAATACACAAATTTATGAGGTGACATGAGAATATGGGTGGTGTGCTGAGAAGGACTGCCCGGCTTATAGGATTAACTATTTCTAGCATTTGTTCTGGTTTATTTGGTCAGTTCCTGTGTTTTGTTTCTGTATTTTCCAGACATGAGTAAAATCATACAGTATTTATCTTTCTCCTGCCCTATTTCACTTAGCATGATTCCCTCTAGTTCCAGCCACATTGTTGCAAGTGGCAAGAGCTCATTTTCTTTTATAGTTGAATAGTATTCCACTGTGGATATGCCCTATGTCTGCTTTTTTTTTTTTTGAAGACAAGTTTATTTTATAATCTTCAAAATCAAGACTGACTTCCAGATCTGCCTGACACTATGATACATAGTTTACATGTATGTTAATCTTCACAGAAACAAGAATTGAGTTTTACTCTTTTTTTAAATTATATGAAATATTAGTGAAGATATGAAGTAAAATGTATTATGTATTATATTTAAAACTTAAATATAGTAATGAAAATTAAATAGGGCTTTTTGAGAATTGCATTAAGGCATTTTAATGGATATGAAATTCAAAACAAAGCAATAATATGAATAAACAGAATATAAAATTGAAAAGATGATAGTTGGATTTAAAGGGAAAATCCAAGAGATCTACCATGGAAGTAGGAATTTTAGGATGATAGAATGATTACATGCCAGACTAATAAATCTTAATGATTACTAGAAGAAAAAATTTTTAACGTGATTATTCAAGTGTTTGATTTGAAATCAATCTTTAAGTTCTTGGTATTTTAAATTGTATTAAGTAAGTAAGCAAGCATTAATTAAGTAATAAGTAGCATTAAGTGGCATTTTTAAGTAAACTGATAAATTATGGTTATATTTATGAATCAAAAGAAGAAACAGAAAATCTAATACAATTTAATATTTATGTATATACAGATAAGTGAGGGAAAACTGTGAGTTACAAATTGTAAACCCCTTTTTCAGAAAGAAAAAGCAGAGAATTTCAGATGTGTAATGATTCAGATACCAGAGCTTCTATAACTTCTAAGAAAACACAAAACATCATCCAGGGAAAATAAATAAGAAATTTCAACACAAAAGGGTGGTATTAAGTGATTAGTGATGAATCTTTGTGATATTTATAGTTATAGATAAATGTATAATGAGAATACAATTATGAGTATTAGTACTAATATTAATTTCATTTTCTTTGAATAGAATTAAAAAGTTATCAAAAATATAAAAAAAACAAACTATGGTGGCCTGACATTAGCTTTTCTAACTTATTTTTGCATGATTCAGTAGTCCAAGAGGGACAAAAAGTTTCAAGATTGAGATGGAAATAGTAGAAAGTCAAAATATTTTGGTACTAGCTAAGAATGTATAAATTAACTCCATTTTATATAATAAAGAATTCACACTTGGTTCATAGTTATGAGCTTAATGAAAATTTTCAGTGTTCAGTAAACATATCTATTAGAAATATAATGTTATATTTATGAACATGTGAACAATTTAAAAGATTTTTAATAGTTCTGAATTCAAATGCGAAACTCTTCTTTTTTGAATTTGTGTCCCTCTGATTTACTATAATTCTGATATACCTGGTACCTCCTCTACCGGTTACATTTTTTTTCAATTTATCTAATGCATTTCAACAGAATGTTAATCTAACATTCATAAGCACCATGACATGCTGATGACTAGGCATTGAAGAAAGAAGTAGAACATTAAATCAGTCTAAAGAGAAGAAAATTTTAATTTTACTGACTAATTTGTAAGAAATCATCTAAGAAAAGTATTTTGTAAGATAATTTAAAATAACCAAGCAATATAATCTCTATGCTAAGCCTGAAAGAGTAGTAAGTTTTTACTATTTTAGATGTTTGTGTTCTAAATATTAAATATTTGAGTGATTTTATTCTTATGAGTTTAAGGTTACAAACATATTTATTTTCCTATGTTAAAATAACATACTATAAAATAATAAGCATAAACACCACTTTCTTCTCTTGCACATTTCAGCTAAAATGCTCTCCTCTGCAGTCAGTCTAGTAATTGTCTTCACAGGCAATGGCAAGAGATGGGGGTGGTTGCTTTTGAATTATTGCAGTTTGAAAACCAGTACTATTTCACTACTAAAAATAAAATTCGGAGCAAAAGCCATATTCCGGAAAGCACCCTCTATTAAGACTGAAAAATTATATTGAAGTGCATTGAGTACATTGAATTCTTGTCTACTAAGAGGAAGGCAGCATCAATTACACCACAATGCTGAAATAAACATAAAAAATAGAAATGATGTATAAAATATAGAACTGGATTCCCTCAGAATTATAAAATTGGAGGCATAAAAAAAAGAGGAAATGATTGCCTGATTGCTTAGCATAAGGTCCATGAGCTAAAAAATTTCCAAGAAGAGATTTGGGATACAGGAGAAGGGACCACCAATTGCAATGCTGGGGGAGTCTACCCAAGTAGATCCTTCTGAGCTAACCTCAATTCTTTTGTGGCTTGAAAAGTACCCAGAGAGCCCACTCTGGCCTTGTGGAAAGACAGAGAATGCTGCTTATGATGCTACCAGGTTTCAAAAATAGGGCTAAGTGGCCTCCCTGGTGGCACAAGGGGTTAAGACACAGCACTATGAAGCTATCTACAGCCACTGCAGCATGAGTTTGATCCCTGACCAGGGAGCTGACCCACATGGCATGGCAGACCTCTCCTGTTTCGCTTGCTACTCCCGCTAGCAGTGTATTTCAGTATATCTGCCTATTTCGCTCCCCACTCTATCTCTCACCTCCCGCATCTATGGCTTGCAGCCCAGCTCTTATATGCATAAATAAATAAAACTTAAAAAAAAAAAGAATAGAGATAGTTTGAGGAAATTGTGACATGTTCTGTGACTGGGGCCCCTACTGCAATCTATTTAAACCGAGAAGTGATAAAAGTCACTGACAGAACACCAACATCTGCACAGAATTAGCAACGTATTTGTGAGGCTAGGTGAAAAATTAAAATGTGGTACCTCTTGTTAAAATCTGTAAAGACTTTCAAGGTAGTGGCAGCAGAATATTAAACCAATGGAAGGGTCTTTCTGAGAACAGGCCCTGTATAACTGCACAGGTCACATACCCATGCAGTTAGCCTAGCAGATACACACAGTAAGAACCCAGGCAGGACCCAGTCACTACAGCACATAGGGGACCTCTGTATTGGTAACTGGGTAGTTTCAGCAAAACAGAATAATACAAGGACCTGCATATATAAGGCAGAATTCTCTTCTGATTGTCCCTACCTAAATTTCCAGACACCATGTTAGAAGATAAGAATCAGAAGAATTCAGGGAATCTGAAAGACTACTAAAATCCACTTATATTAACTTGTTTATTATATGCTGAATGCAGAGTTATAAGGAAAAGCAACTCAATGAATTGTCAAAAACAAACTACCATCATTTGGTTATATCTGAGTATTGTTTTTTGTGCAAACAAAAAATTAAGTCATTTTTATAAACTTAAGAAAATTAAGGGGCCTCCCCTGGTGGCGCAGGCGGTTGAGCCCCATGCTGTGAAGCTGTCTGCAGCCTCTGAAGCATGAGTTCAATCCCAGCCGGCCAGCAAGGGTCTCACATGGCACAGCAGACCTCTCCTGTCTCACCCACTGCTCGCCTCAGCAGTGTATTTCGGTCGTCTGCTTGTTTTGTTCCCCACTCATCTGGCCTGTACCCCTGTTCTTGTATAAAATAAATAAATAAATCTTTAAAAAAAAAGAAAACTAAGAGTTTAAACATATTTTAAATATAATTTAAATTCTAATTGAAATATCCTTTGCTTTTGCAAAAAAAAAAAGGTGTTAACTTTTTTTTAATCTGTATTGCCTGTTCAAAATATTTGTTCAAAGCCCCTTATTATATGTTCCAGAATGTTTACTTGAAACTTGTTTACTTGAAATCACCTGTTAAGGTTTTCATTAATCATTCAACTAAATGCCTTAGGAAAAATATAATTAACCATGAAAGACCCCTACATTATTATCTCATTAATTTTCATAAAAATTTACATTTTTATAACTGCACAGAGTGAAAAAATTCTGATTTTAATAATAGCCATGGTTTGGCAAACATAGGACATAGTCTTTTTCAAATAGAAGAGCTTGGAAATCCATGGAGAAAAGTTAAAAATACATAAAACAATTTAAGGACACTGATAGTTACAGTATAAAATGCAGAAAACCAACAGAGAAAGAAGAAAAACAACAGAACTGTGTTTCAAAGCAATTTGCCCTGCATCTGCTTAAGATATGTGTTAGGAATGAGATATTTTCTTATAACAAACAGTTCATTTTCCTTCAGAAATATCCAAAGTAGAGAGTAATGGTAGAAAAAGCAGCAGTTAGCAAGTGAAGAGGGGTTAAATGAGTATTCTTTTCAAGAGTAGATGGATAGAAGCAGTTATAGCATCAAATAGAGAAAGACTCTGTGAGTGATGGAGGTTGGTGGCTGTGATATGACAAGGAGAAGGTAGTAACAAATGAAGTTATTTGCTGAAATTCACTTTTTATTTGACATTGTGATATATCCTCTTTGTCTTTTTCAGAAGATTTCATATATGTCTCTGTACACATTTCTTCAGTATTTCCACAGCACTGTACCTTTATCACTTTTAGTCATTCAGTTAGTGACATTTCCACTCAAAGTACAAATTCCAGTGGAAATTTAAAACTATATTGAATTATCTTTATTTTTCTATTGATCCCATAATAAATTTCAAAGATGAGATTTTTCTTCAGCTATTATCATTTTTATCTTGAAATGTGTAGTGTGCTATGCTTACATGCTTAAAAACTAGGATTTTTTGGCATAGAAGAACTGGGGTGTATGCCAGAGGTATGGGGGTTGGAGGGGAGAGGATTCACCAGAGGAAAGTGGGGAACAGAACAGGTAAATTTATTGAAATTCACTGCTAAGGGTAATAGCCGGGAAGAAAACACAAAAGAATACAGCACATTTGTAAATACCAGGGCCTTCTTGCTGACACAAGGGGTTAAGCACAGCACTGTGAAGCTATCTGCAGCCTCTGCAGCAAGAGTTCAATCCCTGGCCAGGGAGCTACCCACGTGGCGCAGCAGACCTCTCCTGTCTCGCCCTCTGCTCAGCAGTGTATTTCAGTAGATCTGCCTGTTCTGTTCCCCACTCTGTCTCTGGTGAATCTTCTCACCGCCTACACCTCTGGCCTGTACCCCAGTTCTTATATGCATAAATAAATAAACCTTTAAGAAAAGAACATTTGTAAATATGAGTGTATTGCATATTACCTGTGCTCCCTCAGTTAGAAATGCTGTGTGTGGTTCCCACCACAAGAATACCTGTGCTGGGGGCGCAAATTCTTCCCTGGCCTCCTTGTCTTCTATGATGAGAGTTCATTTCTGTACCAAGATCCACCAATGAAACCAGGTTTTTCAAAAGTTGTGGAATATTTTCAAAAGTCCAGGTGGCAAGGCTTTGTTCTACAACCAATGTCTTGTGTGATTTTCTCCCAAGGGATTGCCACAGTAATCCCTAACTAATGTCGCCAAAACCATCCCTTCAGCTGGATCATGGGCTCGTTGACACCATTTCTTCTTGAAAACTTGTGAAAGATGTGATGATGATTGAGTGACAACAGCCATGGTTGGAGCACAGGGAAAGATCACCCCGTTATGCAGACTAGGCGCTTGATATCACTGACCTTTTGAACAAACGCTAGATTTTACTTTTGTTAAATGCTAAGTATCTATATGGTTTCAGTCATCTGTTTTAGTTACAATTTCCTTCATTTGAAAGTTTTTTTACATGATTTTGAAATCTGGAAAATAGATAAATGTATCCATTTATAATTTTCCACATGGAATTTTAGAATCACTAGAGTATATCTGAGATAGTCTGGTAGGTAGGTAGTGGTTGTTGTTTTTGTTTTTAAATGATTCATAAATATAGGATACTGACACTGGCAGGTTTTGCTTCCTATAATTTTGGTCTCTTTTGCTTTTCAGAGTTGAAATAAAAATATGATTTTGACTTTAAAAGTAAGGGATTTCCTATTAGCAATGAGTAATTTCACTGAATTGTTTTAATATTGAATAATATTGAGTCTATAATTAATGAAATATAATAATTTTAGATATTATAATGGGAAATGGTACAATATGAGAAACTAGGGAGTATCAGAAGAAAACATATCATGACTTAAAACAAATCAAGATTGAATCTGCAGAAAAGTATGTCCAGTTTATATTTTAATGAGCATTTAACATTAGGTTAGGATTTTTTTTCATAGAACTGGGGTGTAGGCCAGAGGTGCAGGGGGTACAAGGATTCATCAGAGACAGAGTGGGGAGCAGAACAGGCAGATCTACTGAAATACACTGCTGAGTGGAGCAGTGGGAGAGACAGGAGAGGTCTGCTGTACCATGGGGGTTAAATCCCTGGCTGGAGATTGAAGTCAGGGCTAGCAGTAATAGCAATGAGACTTGACCCCTATGCCACTAGGAACGCTAAGGTTAGGTGTGTTTGTGATTGCTGTTTTCTTGATGGAAGGACTCTTCTATTATGCATGTTCTTCCTGGACCATAGTAACATTTTGTCTTAATTTTTTTCCATCTTAATATAGCCATTCTAGCTTTCTTTAGATACCTGTTAGCATAATTAATTTTTTTCATGCTTTTTTACCTTTACTCAGCTGTGCGAATCTAAATGGTTCCTATTATAGATAGCATATATTGGATTATTGATTGGATGATTTACTCTATTTATGTTCATTATACTTACAGATTATAAGTAATGTTTCTGTCATTTCTGTCCATTTTATTTTCTGTATAACATATTTTTTTAAATTTTTCTATTTCTCCATTTCTGCATTTTTCATGTTAAATAAATAATTTCTAATGTATCACTTCAACTAATTTGTTTATCTTTAACACAAATTTTTGACTTACTTTCTCAGTGCTCTCTGGGGATTATAGTATCTTAATTTTTTTCAAAAAGTTTGGATTATTATCAACTTATTTTCAGTAGCACACTACAAAAATTTTGCACCAACTTAGCACCTTCACCCAAATCCCATTTTTGTGCTATCATTTTCATGCAAATTATACCTTTACACATTTTAAGGCCATCAACACAGCTGTATAATTATCACTTTATGCAGTAGTCTTTCAAATCAGAGGGGAGAAGAAAGTATTAGATGAAAGTAAATCTATGCTCTTTTAAGTTTATTGATGTAGTGATTTTCCCAATGGTCTTTCATTCTTTATCTGAATTCAAGTTTCTGCTGTTGTCCTTTCATTTCAATCTGAAGGGTGGACTTAATAATTCTTGTGGGGCAGGGCTTAGCAGGGAATTCTCTCAGATTTTGTGTTGCTGAGAGTGTGAATAATTTCTCCTTCATCTTCAAATGACAGAATTGTGTGGGTTTTTTTCCCAGCACTTTTAATGCCATTCTATTAATTTATTTTTCCACAATTTTCACTGAGAAGTCCACAGCTAACCTGTGGCATCATCTGCACAAGAAAAGTCATTTATCTCTTGTTATTTTTTAGGATTCTGTCTTTATCTCTTGCTTTCTCTAATTGACTTTGCAATAAATAGTTCTACATATCATTAGTTTTTGCAAATTACGGGTTGTTGGTTTCTAGAATGTGCAAATTCATTGTTTAAATCAAATGTTGGGACACTTTCAGCCTTTATTTCTTCAAATATCATTTCTGCCTGTTTTTCTCTCTGCTCTACTCTGGAACTTCATTCTGGGCACGTTGTTGTGATGGAAATGTCTCCATTGGTCACTGAGAACCTGATAATTTTGTTTCATTCCTTTCTTTCTGTTTCTCAGTCTGGATAACTTTTATTGACATTATCTTCAAGTGTGAAAACTACATTCTGCTCCAAAACTGCTTCTGGGCCTGTGTAGTGAATTTTTCATTCCAGTTATCATATTTTTCAAATCCAGAATTCCTACCTGGTTCTATTCATAGTTTCTATCTTTTTAATAATATTCTTTCTTTGGGGATACATCATTCTCGTATGTTCCTTTAACTCATTAGATGAGATTTCCTTTTCTCATTTTGAATTTATTTAGTTCATTTGATTTAAAGTATATGTTTAGTAAGTCCAACATCGGAGCTTTTATGGACAATTTAGTGACTACATTTTCTCCTTGTGTGTGTGTGGGGGGGGCATGCTCTCATATTTCTTTGCATGTCTCAGATAATTCTGCTGAAAACTAGACTTTTCATGCAATATAATGAGCAACTATCAAAATATGATTCCTCCCTTCAGGGTTTGTTGTACCTACTGCTTATTTTTGTTTATTGTTGTTGCTACTGCTGCTAGAAATGTTTCTTAGTTTCCTGGAATAATTCTGCATTGGTTATCATGTGCAGTCAGTAAACTTGAGACTGCATTAACTTAATTGTCAAGTAGTTTTGGCACTGAAATTTCCCTTAAATGCCTTAAATAAGTGTTTCCCACCATTTTACAAGTGGCTGTTAATGACATTTTGAAGTATGCCTTAATTCTGTTGCAGTTCTTCTACTTCATCTTTGCCTTCAATCCCTGTTCTCACTATTATCAGTCAGAAGTGAGATTAGATCCTATTCCTTTCCTTCTTTTTTCTGTACTCTGATCTCTGTATATGTACAGCCTTCTAGGTATGGAGAAATATGTCAGAGTTATTTGAAGTCATCTGTCGATAAATATGTCCCAAATAGTCCTTTTAACATTTTTGTCTAGTTTATTCTTTAACTGGGATCAAAGTCTCAGAGAACTTCAAAGTTAGGGAATCATTTTTAAACAATACCATGGGTATAGGACTGTCCCACTGAGTGCTCTGAGTCATATAAAATAAAATAAAGTAATAGGAACTTTTTAAGGATGTTTCAAAATATGTTCATTCAATCAAATTCTTTGGGAAAGGGGTTTTGGGAAAACCCAAACTCAGTCTGCAGCGCCCAGGGCCTTGTTTTCACAATGTCATGAGTTGAGACTGCTGGATGTTAAGATTATGGTGAGTCTTCATGCAAGGAAGGCAAGACAAATGTCGCAAATACTGCCATTCTTAAATTTATCAGTCATTTTTTCTGATTATTGCACGGCTTTGGTTAATTTCCAGTGTAAAGAAAAGGCAGATTTGTGTCCCCCAATATTTTGCACCTGTTATAGCTTGCTAATATGGAACAGCAGATTTACAGAGGCCCTTGTTTTGCCAACTCAGGAGTATTTTCCTTTTGCCATGAATTTTAAATCACATGTTCCTCTTTGTCCTAATTGGCAACTGCATTTAACATTGATATGACCATACACACTGCATTACTCATATTGCAGAGACTCCTCCTTGTGTTTGTAATGCAGCAAATTCCCCACCTGTTCTCTCAATGAAGTCTAGTGCCTACAGCTATTGTCATTAAGGGACCCAACGCTAATACAAAGGTTTATTACTTTGTGTTGTTTGTAAATACAGCTAAGAATCTTCCTATTATGAGATTTTTCTATGATGATGAAAAGTCAAATGGTATTATTAAAAAATATATAAATAGTACTGCATTGAAATATGGTTTGAATAGATTTTTTTAATTTTGGAGAATCATAAAATTGCATTAATTGGAGTTTTCAAAATATTCAAAACTTTTTCTCAGCTCTGAGACTATAAAGATTAACTAACATACTGATCACACATTTTCCAAACAACAACTTTGCAGGTGAAGTCTAATTATAATCACAACATTCTCTGTTATCAGCTTTGAGATGTGAAATTTATGAAATTTAAACAAGTTTATGATTATTTATACTGCAAGATGTATAAAATGTGTTATATAATGTTTTTGAAACAAGTTTTATGAAAATGGTACGGATATTTAGAAATACTGATAAAATATACCATACCAGACATAAACTTTTCATATAATTACAAAAATGAAAGATTATTTATTCTATAACTAGGACATTTGTCTTTTTTTAAAGGTTTATTTATTTATACAAGAACCAGGGTGCAGGCCAAATGTGTGGGAGGATGAGAGGATTCAGAGACAGAGTGGGGAGCAGAATAGGCAGACTGACTGAAATACACTGCTGAGGGGAGCAGCGGGCGTGACAGGAGAGGTCTGCCTTGCCATGTGGGTTGCTCCGTGGCCAGCAGGGATCGAACTGGCACTGCAGACGCTGCAGACAGCTTCACAGTGTTGCACTCAACCAGCTGTGCCACCAAGGAGACCCCACTAGGACTTTTGTCTTTAAAGTGACTGTATAAAATACTTACTTTACATCATTTCAGGATTTTTATGAATGTAAAGCTTTACGTATATACAGCATATTAAATCTAACCATGCACCTTCAATATAAAAATTTAGACATTTACAACTTTAATGTCAATTACATTCCTTCTTTTATTAAAAGCATCATCTTACTATTACAACTATCATCATCTCACTTTGTTATCATTTATTGGCCGATGCCAAAGTGTAATTAAAGAAAAACAGGAAAACTTAAGTATCAGTCAAATCATTTCCCTTTGAATATTCATTGTTGATTTCCCAATTCTCACAACATGAGTTACAAGGACCTTTATAATCCCTGATTTCAGCCATTCTGATGGTCTCATTTCACTAAGAATCCCTGCTTCCTGTGTTTTTCATTTCTTTGCGCCATGTTTATGGTTCAATTTTTGTGTCCCACACTAGATTCTTAACATCATCCTTGGTGCTTTGCCTTTTATACACATTCTCAAATTTTGGGAACCCAAAATGTTCCTGCCACATAAAAAGTACTTAGATATAGTAAATGATTGAAGATTAACTGATATCACTTCACACCATATCACTTCATAATTGCAGTTTTTAATAATTTTCTCATTGCAATTGTTTTCAGTTTACCAGCTTCTCTTCCACACTCCTTTACATTTTTGTCATGTAAAGATATTGGATGAATTCTGAATTTAATCACCATAAGTCCAGATTGAATATTGTAAAATGACATCAAGTATTTTTAAAGGAGTCCTTTCAGAGAGAGAATAAAAAATCCTGTGAAATATAACCAGCTTGAACTGCTGCACATATCAAGTAAAAATATTGCAGCATCATTTTTCCCCCAGTTAATTGCTTGTGCTTCTACCTGCCCCATTAACAGAAAATATAACATATCCCTCTTGGGCTATAAAGTCTTCAAATATTCGAAGAATGCTAGAGGCTTATAATGTTCAGAGAGTGTCAAAGCCTGATCTCTGCCTCTGGTTATCAGAAAACAAGATTCATCACGTTCATAATGGCATGGCTTTTGAAACTGAAGTGTTCATTTAATTATTTTTATGTTTTGTAATATGAACATGTTAAAAACAAACATAAAAGTAAAAATAATAGAAAATGAGCATTCCTGTACTGATAATTCTGTTTTAACAGTCATCAACAGAATTCATGCTTATTTCATTATCTCCTTTTGGAAGGAGGGAGGTGCTAGAGTATTTTTAAAGTAAATCCAAGTCATCAAATAATTTCACTGTTAAATGCCTCAGTACACATCTTTAGAAGATAATGACATTTTAGTAACACCATAATACTGGCTTCACACAATAAAAGTAAAATTAATTTAATAGCACTATAGCCTCTTATTTCACTATTTTTCTGATTGACTAAAAATGTGTCTTTATAACCAGTTTGTACTAATTGAGATCAAATGCAATCTACTTATTATGTTGTTACACATTAAAATTATTAGAGATTGATCTAAGATAGTCCAGCAGAGGTATACAATCAAGTTTCACTGCACCAGCTGGCATTATGATCTATGAGGTACATCAGTAATCTACCACCACACAGACCAAAAAAAACACATGGCACTTTGCTCTGTTGGCATTCCTAGGACAATGCCAACTTCTTTTTGTGTGGTTCAGGCACAAAGACTCTGATTTGGTATTCTCTGAATGCAATGTACCCTTTTTTTTGCACTTTTTTTCTTCTGTATACCTCAAAATGATGAATAAAAGATTCTGCAAGTAATTCCTGAGTATTTCATACCGTATCTGTGAGATCTGGCAGTTTTAAAATAACCCTAAATGTACTAGTTTAAAACAATTATCAATTATTTAGCTGACCACTCAGGGGACTGGACCTACTAAGTTGGGGATATTTCCTTCTGCTTTTGACTGGGTTGACTCCCTATTATTTCTCTTATTTGGGCACCTCTGATTTTGCCCTTTGACAATTAGCCAGACAAATGAGCCAGGTATGCTGTCTTCACAGAATGAAGGAGACCTGCTTGAATAAAAATATAATTGTCTGCTTGGCACCAATAGTCTAGGGAACGAACCCAACCACTGAGTTATGTGCCTATGATGAAGACGATTATGTGAACAAAAAGGTGGTTTAGTTCACAGTCAGGTTGATATTATGCAAATTGTGTTTTTAGTAAGTACAGTTTGATTGGTCAAAGTTTACCAGTGGTAACTGGTCACATTTCAATCCTGAAAGATCTATGGTGGTAAGCTTTGTTTCAGGTCCCACCTGGAGAAGGAAGTATCTGGACATGCTTGGACTCATTTAGACACAACTGTCCGTGGCTGGGGCTCAACCCTCAACAGTCTCTGGGCTCTGCTTTAGTTATCTAAACTAAAATTACTTCAAAATGTTTCATATTTCTTGTCAGTGCCTTTCATTAGTCATACATGCTTGGGTTTCTTCCAATGGTGGTAGCTAAAAGGTTCCCAACACTGTGCAAACATTCTTCTTCTTTCTGCAAATATCATGTTAGCTATTGCTCTGTTGATCAAAATAAGTCACATGGCCAAGCTCTGAATCAGAGAGCAAAGAAGCTACCTAAAAGTAGGATCAACTAAATAAAATAAAGGACAGTATGCTGATAATCTACCACATATCTCAACCTTCCAAATTAATTGGCATTTAGGGTATATTTTAGCACCCTTTTCAGTAAAGCAAAGGAAAAACAATCCACACATCTAATTCTAGCTAGGCAATCCTCTTATACAAATGTCAAAGGACAGGTCTACATGCCTTAGTCCAACCCCACCGTTCAAGAGCACAGAAGATACAGGTGTCCATTGCTCCTTCCATGGGGAATCAGAGGGCAAAGGGGCCTGCCCAAGAAATGGTTCTTGAGACCCTCTGCTCAAAATTAAAGAGAGGACTTCATCGACACTGGTAAGGGCAGGCAAAGAGAGTTTACTGATTAGTGAAAGAGCATGGAGAGCACTCCAGGGAGACCTCTCTGGGCATGAGAGAGTCTCTGAGGTGCCAGGATTAGGCATCCACATAGGTTTAGTGCTGAGAACAAGGGAGTTAAACTTTATTGGATAAGAAGGCAAGGAGAGCAGACTAAAGTCCATCTGTCCATCCTCATGTGGTCCATTTACTGTAACTAATTGGGAGCACCAATCAACTTCAACTCGGTGGTTGTGCAGAGCTAGTGAACATCTCAAGGGTGAATACCTCATGAAGATGTGTTCTCAGAGATGCAGCTTTACTTGGTATGGTTTCAAGGTCTGAAGGGAGACAACTCAGGAGGGCACAGTCTGGGGAATTAATGATTAAAAAAAGCAAAAAATCTCACCACTATGGACCAAGGAAATTAAGGTAGCAGATATTTGGGTCCAGAGTCAGGCAAAAACAATGGGAACAACAAAGTTCTGCCTTTTAATCCTGTCCTCTTTTTCTCTTGGTGATACCTTTTATCTCACTCCTCCCTGAAACATCTTTCATCATCTTAATTCCTAAAGGGGTAAAAGGACAATGGGTTCAATCTTCTGTAGCTATTTCCTACTGAATGTGGGTGCATCTCTTCCTACAGGAGTGAGTAATAAAATTCTGTGTCTTTCTGACACAGTCCAGGTTTGGACAGATTGAAACCCATGTAATAATGCTTGACACTAAGTTTGAACAGACAAGACCCCACCATTAGGAGGAGAAGAGTAACTATCAGGATCCCTGTGAGAGAGCAGACCCAAGGTCGCCATTCTGTATGCCATTTCCATGGATTTGACATCCCTTGAATTCCACAGTCTTTTTGGACATATAACTTTTGCTTTGAGAAAAATAACATAATAATGTTATATTATCTGAACGTATAATTAAGTGATGATGATAAAGTCCCTTAATGATTTAGCTTGATTTCCTTCAAATAAAGACTATATCTTTCTACTCTCCATCAAAATGGCATTTTCAAATGTATCACCCTCTACCAGATAGCCATAAGACTCAAATCTGACAGAACTGTCTCTAAATACACAATGGTAGAAACTGACAATGAAATGCTGGGAGACTGATGCATTTTCAATAATACAGGATTTTTTTTTTTAATCTGGCTTTTTCCCCCCACAGGGAAGAGGTTTAAAGCCTCTGATGTGGGAGCAAAGCTATTTTACTATCTTTTTTCTAATGGTTATTTCTCTGAACTTGAAAAGTTTCATGTCAGTTTCAAGCACATTATTAAGAGAGGCAGAGCCAGATCAGATTCAAACTTTCCTCTCTTACAGCCAAATCTTCTGCAATTGAAAATGCCAGGATGACAAAAGGAGCTGCCCTGTAAGAATAAACTGCTCTGGCTGGAAGGACCTAACTCTCCCAATCATTGTGAAGGTGTCTGTGTTATTTCATAGGTGTCACCCTTAGATTAGATAGAATTACTACAATTAAATTGAGAACACTTGGCACCTCAGGAAAAATGTCAAGCAAGTATTACTTTTCAAAAATCTTTGTTGATTGTTTGTGAGAACCTAATGCAAGGCTTCAAGTATGGTGTACATGAAGACTACCATGCATGCCATAAACTGAGCTGAGTGGCATAATAAGACTGATCAGGAAATTAATGGCTTATAAATGACATGACAGAAAAATCACTATGACCCACTTGCAGCTGGCTATGTGTCATCTCTTTCCCTTTGTCCTAAGTTATTAATGCAGAATCTATACCCCTGCATGCTATAGAATTATGATAGCTTATCTAGACCTATAATTATAAGTAAGCTGGAGAGAAATTATAAGAAAAACAATAGTGAGTTTCATGAATGGCTCAATTCTTATCTCTTCCTTAAGAGATAAATTAGCCTTCTGAATTACTATAAAAATACAATATAGTTATTAAAAAGCCATTAAATATTTCTATTCTTGTACTTACTGCTGGATTTCATAAAAATGGTATATTTAGGAATTCTTTGAAAAGTATTTAAATGATGTAACACAGAGAACATAGAGCTAAAATGTTTGGAGTATATTCATTACCTTACCTTCATAGTAAATAAATCACCCAAATCGAAGATCAATAATGCAATGTGATCATTTCAATATATAAAGAAAAAGCATTTGATAAATAACAGAATAAAGACACCCCCAAAAACAGGAATCAAGGGCAATTATGAAAACATAACAAAAGTTAATTGTAAAAAATCTTACAGCAAACATCAAGCTCAATATGGAAAAAGTAAATAATTTTCTTCTAAAATCATAGAGAAAGCAAAGATGTCCACTCTCAACAGTTCTACTCAACATATTACTGGAAAAACTAAACAAAACAATTAAGTAAGAAAAAAGAAAGGGGATCAAAAATTAAGTAAAAAAAAAAGGGGGATCAAAATCAAAACAAAAGAATTATCTGTTTGTAGATGACATGAAGTTATGTGTAGAAAAGACTCCATTTGAAAAAAAAACCCATTTGAATTAATAAAAAAAAACTAAGCCAAGTTATAGGCTATAAAAGTGACTGACAACATACAAAAATCAGGTTTATTACTATGCATAACTATAAACAATATACATAGAAAAAATTTAAATGCCATTTACAATTGCATGAGAAGAAAAGAAAATACATTGGAATAAACTTAAACAAGAAAGAGAAAAAATGTGTACACTGAAAACTACACATAATTTATGGGAGAAATTAAAGCAGATAGAAATCAAAGGGAAGACAACTATCACTATTTCACACTATCCAAAAAAATTAACTCAAAATGTGTTAAAGACTTGGGGCAAAAAGACCTGAAACATAGAAAGAAGAAAACACAGGCAAAACATTCTGAGACACAAGTGAAAGACAAGTTAAAAAGAGACACAGAGAGAGAGACAAGAGAGAGAGAGAGAGAGAGAGAGAGATTACATTGCACTAAAAAGCTGGCCTGCACCCCAGATCTTATATGCATAAATAAATACATCTTTAAAATAGTAAATAAAAAAAAATAAAATGAAGACACCCTCCAAAGTAGGAAAAAATATTAGCACATCATAAATCAATTAGGGGGTAATATGCAAGATCTACAATGAAATCACACAACCAAATGAAAAGAAAAATGAAGTGATCAAAAACTAGGCAAAAATCACAAATCTTTTCGAAGAAGACATACAGATGACCAAGAGATGCATGAAAAAATGCTTATCATTTATTATTAGGGAAATACAAACTCAACAATCACAATAAAATGCCATCTCATACCTGTGAGAATGGCCCATATCAAAAAGACCAGAAACAACAATTGTTGGCAAGTATGTAGAGAAGAGAGGAACCTTCACACACTGTTGATGGGAATATAAACTGGTGTAGCCCCTATGGGAGTTTCTCAAAGTATTAATTTACCAATTAATCCAGCTATTCCATTCCTAGATATTTCCCCAATTGATGCAAAAAAAAAAGCACTTATTCTAAGGGGTATATATACCCCCATTTCACTCTAGCACTATTTAAAATTGTCAAGTTATGGAATTCACCTAAGGGCACAGAGACAGATAGAGGAGTGGATAAAGAAGATGTGGTGTGTACACATGATAGAGTGCTACTTGGTTATAAAAGAGGATGAACTCTTGCTATATGGATGGAACTGCAGAGAATTTACTAAGTAAAATAAGTTAGAAGAGGAAAGATAAATACTAGATGAGTTCACTCACATGTGCAGTATAATAAACAAAGAAAAGGAACAGATAAATCTACACCAAATTGACACCTAGAAATCTGATTGTAGAAATGAGGCTATCAGGTGGCTATCTGGCGGAGCACTATGCACTTTATCTTAGCCAAAAGGCCGAGAAACAATGGCGGGGGAGCATTATGGATGCAAATATATAGACTAATAGCGAGTCCAAATATAAGCCTAGACATAAATCTGATCAACTAATTTTCATAAAGACTCCCAATAACACATTCTGGAAAACAGTCTCTTCAAACATAGCATAGGAAAACTAGATATTCACATGTAAAAGAATCCTTACATATTCACATGCAAAAGAATTCTTACCCTATACCATACATACTAATCACCTAACATTGGATAAAAACTTAAATGTAAATCCTAAAACTGTAAAACACCAAGTTGAAAACTTTATAACATTTCTTTGGCAATGATTTCTTGGACATGACATCAAAAACACAAGTTGCAAAGGCAAAAATAGGCACGTGGGGCTAAAACAAATGAAAGAGCTTCCACACAAAAAGGAAAATAATCACAGTGAAAATATGACTATGGAATGTTAAAAATACATTTAACATTTTTATTTGATGCATTAGTATCCAAAATATTTAGGGAACACATACAACTCAATCCTAAAAAAAGAAAAAAAAAACTCTCAATTAAGAAAGAACTTGAATTGAAAAACATAAATGGTCAATATGTATATGAAAATATGCTAATAATCATCATGATCAGGGAAATGCAAACCAAAACCACAGTAAAATATCACCTCATAACTGTTAGTATGGCTGTTATAAAAAATAATAAACAGAAAATTATAAATGTTGGTGAGGGTTTCAAGAAATCAGAACCCTTGTACACTGTTGGATGCCCAATCACATAATTATGGAAAACAGTATGAAATTGCCTCAAAATACTTAAAGTAGAACTACCAAAAAGTCCAGAAATCCTACTTATGGATGTTTATCCTAAAGAATTCAAAACAGGATTTCAAAATATATTTGCAATTCCATGTTCACAGTATCCAAAAGTCAAAAACAACCTAAATATCCACAAACAGTGAATGAATAAAGAAAACGTGTCGTAGAGACTGAATTTTATTCAATCTAAAACAAAGAAGTATTTTTGACTGAATAATATTCTGTGCATGTATATGCTATAACTTAAACCAAACTTGTAGAAATTATGCTAAGTGAAATAAGCCAGTCTCAGAAGAACAAAAGCCTGCACAATTTTGCTTGGGAAGAGGTATAGAAAGTAGGGCCTCCCTGGTGGCGCAAGGGGTTAAGCACCGCACTATGAAGCAATCCGCAGTAGCCCAACATGAGTTCGATCCCTGGCCAGGGAGGTGACCCATATGGCGCAGCAGACCTCTCTTGCCTTACCCACTACTCCCCTCAGCAGTGTATTTCAGTCAGTCTGCCTATTCTGTTACCCACTCTGTCTCTGGTGAATCCTCTCATCCTCTGCACCTCTGGTCTGTACCCCAGTTCTTGTATGCATAAAAAAAAAATCTTTAAAAAAAAAGTTATAGAAAGTAGTCAAATTCAATGAAGCAGAAAGCAGAATGATGGTTGCCAGAGGCTAAGCAGACTAAACAGGCACTCTGTTCAGTGGGTATGAAGTTTCAGTCATGATGCTAAAAAAAACTCCAGAGATCTGCTGTACAACATAGTAGTTACTGTTGTACTTTGTTTTTAAGATTCATTTATTTATTTATAGAAGAACCATGGTACAGGCTAGATGTGTGGGAGGGTGAGAGGATTCACCAGAGACAGAGTTGGGAACAGAACAGGCAGACTGACGAAATACACTGCTGAGGGGAGCAGCGGGCACAACAAGAGAGGTCTGCCGCACCATGTGGGACCCTCACAGGCTGCCCGGGATCGAACCGGTGCTACAGAGGCTGTGGACAGCTTCACAGTGCTACGCTCAACCACCTGCGCCACCAGGGGAGGCCCTAATGTTGTACTTAACACCTAAAATTTTGTTGAGGATAGATCTCACATTATATGCTTTTCACCATAATTCAAAAAACACAGTCGATATTTGTATGTTAACTTTGCCTACCAGTGGTATTTCTAAATTCCTGTTAGTCTTGCTACATATTGGTGATTTTTTAATATATTTATATGGACAGTCTTACTATCTGTAAAACAGAGACAATTTTATTTTGTCTTATACAAGATCTTAATTCATTTGCATTGCTATAATGAAAATACCATAGAAAGTATAGTTTATAAAAAACAGAAATTTATCTATCATGGTTCTGGAGTCTGGAAGTCCATGATCAGAGTATAGCTGAGTTCTGGCTAAAATCCTTCATAACTTGCTGACTGATGACTTATTGCTGTGTCCTCACACAGTGGAAATGGGTTCCCTTTTACAAGAGTATTAATTCCTTTCATGGGAGCTCCACTAGCCCCACATCTAATGTAATCATCTTAGTGTTAGTCCCTTGTGCTCTTTCCACTCCTGTTTTGATCCTACTCTCGTCTCTGCAGAATGTGATTATTTCCCATTATCACAAGAAGAGGGGTCACTATAAACTGAAAGTCTGGTTATGATCCCAATCGTGTGAAAAGTGAGTTTGTCTTTACAAATGCATTTAGTTACAAGGCTTTATATTAATTCTTGATAAATCTTACTAATGTACTACAGTAATAAACTGTGCACTATTGTATATTCAGCTACACGCCCACATGACTCTTCTGTTCATTCTCTCTTGAATTAATTTAATAAGTCAGGAGTATTAGTAAGCTTTATAACTGGTCAAATTATTAAGTAAGTTAAATAAAGTATTTAATAAGAAGTAGTAGCAATTGGAATCATTGCAGATATTAAATATTTTTAACTTATAGAACAAGACATAATGACTGAAGGAATTATATAATTCTTTCTAAATGGAATCCAGAATTTAAATATATTAATAATTATAACATTCTAAGTGTTGTTATAAAACTTTTTCTCAAAATTTAAAACCAAAGTAGACGATATTTCTTATGATAAAATGTCTTCATTTTTACCTCAGTTTTGTTTCATTAAAAAAAAAAAAGTAGTTATATTGTTAATGTTACCTGACTAGCATTCTAACCTTAGGAAGTATTTGTCTATTTGTTTCTCTATAGACTATTTCTTTTTGATTAGTGTTTAATAATGTAACATCCCACTGTAGGTACTTGAGATTTAAGGAATAAAATTTTCCCTATGGGAGTTAAAACCTTAACCTAGCATTTCAAATAGCAAGACTCACCATGACTCTGAGGTCAAAATTATACAATTGCACTGTGTATTTGAAAGACATGACCAGTAGTGAAAGGGTTCTCCAGGGCAAAGTTAGTGTTCCTCATTCAATTGCATTTTCACTTTCATATTCCTAATGGAATGTCAGAGAATATAGAAGGGCGTAGGCCAACAAACTTCAATGGCCTCCAGTCGCCAATTTCAGTGCTTACACTCTCAGGAGAGTTACTTCAGCTGGGAGCCATTTTCTCTTTCACTGTTTGCTTCTATTGTTCTCTTTAAGTATCATGTTCCTTTTTTAAGTCCCACAACTTTTTACTCTCCAAAAAACTGCCCCTGTGAAGTACAAAAACATGCCCCAAAATAAATTCTTAACTGTATCATATGTAATTCTTACTATATACACTATGTGAGAGAAACAGGAATTTATAAATCAAAGACCTAATTGTGTGTGTTTAAATACACACCTTCCCATTTCGCCTTGTCCTTGATTTGACATGGGTTTGATTATATTAGTGCTGTTCACAGAGAGACAAAATACAGATGAAAATGCTTATGTGCTCAAAGTTAATCCTCTTCCTAAGTCCAAAAGAGTTTGTTTACTATGTCAAGGTTGCCTTAACTCACTTTCTTTCCAAGAAAAAGAAAGAAATCCCTTTCAAAAGGGATGATGAATACATTTATTCCTATTTTAGTGACATAGGTCCATACATAAGAGTTTTGGCTCAAGTTGTGGTCTATTCTTACCCACTTGATACATTATACCACTAATAATTGCTTCTCATGACCAACAAGTTTTGACTTACACAAAACACAGAGAAACTCACAAATGCAATTAAATAATTTAATGTGCTATGCAAAATTCTAAGAGATAATAAATTTTGTATTTCATGAAATATCTGAGGAAAGTCATAATCATATGTGCATATATCAGATTACACCCACTCTGCAGTTAAAACTTACTGCCAAAAGCACTGTAAAATGATTTTTAAATGCTTATGATATTCAATAAGAATAAAATATTTATATCCTATTATGAGGAACATCATGTTTTAATATGAGGTATGAATGTGCTTATCGTAGTTATGGCGTATTAATTATTGAAAGTTTTAATATCATATATGAAAAGATTAGTGAATTACTTTTCCAAGTGACTTAAAACTCTGTGGCTATATCATTAATAAATTTTGGTATCCAGGTCATTAAATTGTTACTCCAAGTTTCACTAATGCTCAAAGCATGGATTTGAATGAACTGATGCCTTATACAACATGGTGTTTTTGGCCATATTAAAGAAACTTAGGCATATACTTTATAGAAAAAAAATCCCAAACTAGTGCAGAGTTCAGGCTCCTCTTGAAAGGCAAGTTCTGGCCTTTGGATTTAAGATCCCTATGCCTTTATAAGTAAAACACTACAAAGCATATTTAAAATGCAATTTAAATGATGTATTTAGAAACACAACTCATTTATAAAAACAGGAAAAATTCTTATGCTATTAAATGTACAGTGTAATTATAAGGATACAAGAAATCTAACTGAAGTTTATAGTAATCAATCTCCTAGAAAAAGTTCTTCAATTAAAAAGTCATTTAAGGGCCTCACTGGTGGCACAAGGGGTTAAGCACCGCACTATGAAGCAATCCACAATCTCTGCAGCACGAGTTCAATCCCCGGCTGGCCAGGGAGAAACCCACATGGCGAAGCAGACCTCTCCTATCTCGCCCGCTGCTACCCTCAGCAGTGTATTTCAGTCAGTCTGCCTGTTCTGTTTCCTGCTCTGTCTCTGGTGGATCTGCTCATCCCCTGCATCTCTGGCCTGTACCCCAGCTCTTATATGCATAAATAAATAAATCTTAAAAAAATCATTTAGATGTAATTTGTGAAATTTCATATTTTATCTGATATAGAAGATGATGCCCTCTTATCTGTCCTATCAGAAAACATGTGGATATACCAGAAAGAATGCAAAACAAATAGTCAAGCACTAAATTTAATCAAAATGGAAAATACCTGAGACTGAGTGGACAGATTATGAGAAGTTAATTGGGGTGAAGTTGATATGATATATATGAAGGTTCTTGCCAATGAAAACAGCAGAACACAGCCAAATATTGCAAAAAGCGGTACCTCGGCGTAAGTGACACCCTATGAGAAGGAAAAACAGCAAATCCTTCTTTAGAACATGAAAAAGGAGCAGAGAATCTACCTGCAGGATTTATTCCACTCTATTTTGTTAAAGGGTAGACTGAGAGGCACCCCAAGACCCTCAAAACTTGCATGCTCTAACCTCAATATTAGCCATCCCCTTGTGGGTAAATGCCTGGCCAGGCAAGGTGAGCCCAAAGAGGGTGCTGAAGCTTGAAAGGTAGCCACAAGTCTAAGGCATCATCTGGTGGGGAACCTTAAGAAATGAAAAGGGTAAGGCCAGTCTAGAAGGAAAAGAGCAAAATGAAAGTACAAGTCAAAATAAAGGCTGCCACCTTCAGCCTCCCCATTGGTCTCTCCCCCAGGACTCTTTCAAGTGATTCCTTCCATGTTCCCCAAGTGCCTGGTACAAGTTCAAGACCAAGAAGTGAGCACAGCTCTGCTCCATGTGACTCCTACAAGTCTTTACCTTCCTCCACTCCAAAATCCTTTTTAGCTTCCCCTCGCTGCTCAGCTCCATCCTTCCTTTAGTGCAGCAGGAAACCTGGATGTCTGTGCAAAGATACCCTAGATAATTTAAATAGCAAGTGGGAAGTTTCTGAGATGAGGGCATTCTTGGAAAGTTTAAGGAACAATGAGGCCAATAGGACTGGAGCAAAGAATGGTTAAAGTGAACTGTAAGAATTAGGAGAAGAATGTATACTCAGGACCAAAATTTTGTTTGTTTCTTCTATTTTTTGTTTTGAGAGAAATTACATCCTTTGTGTGATGATAGGAATCGTTCTGAAGATATAGAAAACTGATGATGCAGAAAGAGAGAAGAGAATTTCCAGAGCCAGAAACTGCTGACGAGTATCGAATGGGATGAATATGGTATATAAGGGAAAGAGGAAAAACACCATTCGGGTCCCTAGAAATAAAGCAACATTTATATGTTCAGATAAGTGGATTAACACGGGAAATTAGTGGTAGGATTCCATAATGATTGTTTCTATGAATAAAGAAGGGAGTGATGATATTGAAAACTTGAAAAGACTAGGGTAGACATTCAATATTCACCTAAAAGTAAGCAAAATTATTGATTTTTGTACTTTACGGCACACTAAAATTATCTATGAAGCTGCAAAAAAAATAATTGAGCAATTGTGCAATTGTGATCAAATTGTTCTTGACTATCTCAGCATCACAATTTTTAAAGTTTTAACACAGACAAAAATGAAAATGGCCTAATGAAGTGTGATCGTTGTTGTGTATATCAATATACTGTACTAAAGAGCCATCTAGAATTAAGTGGTCTATACTGTAAAAGTGAGACCAGGTAGCAAGCTTTCATGTTTTTCTCCATCCTTCTGTTTTTATTTGTTGGTGCAAAGTAAAAAGAGTGCATTTCATTTAATAGTTATTAAGCTTGTCCAGATTTGTATGAATCAAGGAAAAGAACAAAGGATGGCAGACAAATAATTACGATTAGGATGGAAAATGGGAAGAAAGGAGTTGTGGTATTATGGGCTGATTTGTGGCCCATAAGTAAATTTCACATGTTGAAGTCCTACTCCCCAATAGCCAAGAACTTATATGAGGTGGGATCTTTAAAAAGGTCATTAAGTTAAAGTGAGTTCTTAGGGTGAGTTCTAATCCAATATGTCTGGTAACTTTACAGGAAGTGGAAATTTAGACACACATATATTCAGAGGGGGGACAATATGATGAAACTGGTAGAAAATGACCATATTCAAAACAAGGAGGGAGTTTCTTGGAATGTACCACAACTGTGAGAAAATAAATTTCTGCTTTTTAAAGCCACCAGTCTATGATAAGTTTTTATGGCATCCCTAGCAAACTAATACAAGGACTGTGAGATACACTGAGAAAATGTTGAATTTTAGGTTTCAGTGAAATAAAGCTATTAGAATTAGAAGTAGTATTGAAATAAAGTAACATTAGTAAATTTATGTTTATATTTATGATTGCATTTATGACTATGGAGAAGGTGCTCTTTAGGAGAAATGAAAAGAATTAGGGAGGAATGCCATTAAAAAATCAGTGATTAGGGCCTCATTGGTGGCGCAGCAGGTTGAGCACAGCACTGTGAAGCTTTCTGCAGCCTCTGCAGTGCAGGTTCAATTCCTGGCCAGCCAGGGAGATATCCACATGGCACAGCAGACCTCTCCTGTCGTGCCCGCTGCGACCCTCAGCAGTGTTTTTGGACATTCTGCCTGTTCTGCTCCCCTCTATGTCTCTGGTGAATTCTCTCACCCTCCCATGCTCCTGGCCTATACCCCAGTTCTTGTATAAATAAAAATATATTTTTTAAAAAAATCAGTGATTATGACTGAGAGGAAGACAAAATCAGAGGGGAAAAATAAAAAGATAGGATGACATAATATTACAAATATGATTTTAGCAATTAGTAAATTAACCAATAATTATGACAGAACTAACTCTTAGACATGACAAGCATGAGTCAGGAACTCCAGACAGAACTGGAGTGGGTGCTGCCTCATAGTAATGCCTATTGATATCAAAGCTGAGTGTTTTTAGCAAAAAGGAGAATGATCTGGATATTATAAGAGGGGGTTCACTTGATAAAAACCAGCTGAGATATTTGCAAGGGTTACAGTATTTAGGGGAAATCCTGATTTAAGTTAGAACAAAAATAACACTGAACAAAGTGAAAATATATCTCCAATTGATGACAATTTATAGAGGGCACATGATGACAGCTTCAGGAGCTAAATAGGGATGGAACTTGAGATCAGAAAAGTAGAAGTATGGGACAACAGGGAGGTATTAAATATGAGACAGGGAATGACTCGAGAACATGGATTCCTTGCAGTGTTTCATGGAAACAGGCAAACACATCATAAGTTGGTTAGCTCTGATCATATAAGGCAGACAGTGCTGTGAAGATGCCATATTTTTAAGCTGCCATTTCATATTTTTAAATATATGATTAACACATATACAAATTATATTCTTAATATACTTTACAAAATATCTTTCTTTGTTATATACTAAAGCCTTGGTAGTGTTTTTCTGATTAAATTATCTTTTTTTTTAATGTGATGGTCTGTGTGCTTAACTGTTTTTTCAACATATATTTATTACCAAAAATTAACACAAAATATAATAACCTAACTATAGATCTATAATTTTATTAGAATATAATTATGCTTTAAAAAAATCACATTGATTTAATTTGCTATTGAAATTTTCTTAAATAACAGAAAATAATTCTAATAGTACACTATTCTGAAAGATATCTTGTTTCCAAATCAGTTATTGAAAAATATATTTCTGGTTTTTAATTGTAAAAAAGTAAAGCTATTCTTGAGAAAATATTCAACACAGGAATAAAATTGTAATTGGGAGAAATGCAGGTCTGCCCTTTTGAAAATAAACTAAAATCTGCCCTGCATTTTTTGGTTAACAAGGAAGGGTACCCTCCACACAGAACATGATTTATAGAGTTCCATGATAAAGGATATTATTCAAGGCCTTACTTGAACTTAAGGTGATTTATTAGTCGATATAAAACTGGGTTAATGAATCATGAGAAGGTCGAGTCCTAGGGTCTTCAAAATTAAGGGTAAATATGACAATTCTAAAATGGGAAGATAGATAAATCACCTCATCTTTAATGACAATTTATGTCCCTGCAATGCCTGTGTGTTCTGAATTAATTCCTATGTTCATTCTGGGGGTATTGTGGAACATCTAAGAATCAGCCACCATATATCATAACCAGAATGAATGATTGAATGTATGAAGAAATGAATTAATGCAGTTGCCTCACAATCCATTGTTGTATTGCTAATTATAATAAAATATGCTATGATTATGTAAACATAGGAAATACACAAGATACAAGATATAGCTTTCATGGGAGCTTGTTTCCTGAAATTTATGACTCTTAAGTTTTCCCCAGCTATGTAACAACTCTTTATAAATAATGGAAGGATGCTGTAACCTGACAAACTTTAAAATATAAATTATATGCTAATCGTACTGGTTTTACTGTATTTATTGTCATCACTTTCTTACTTAACAAGGATTGCTATTGAACAGAAATATAAAACCATTTAAAATGGATTTAAGAATAAGTATTTAAAATAATCTATTATAGGCATAATTAGTAATGGATTATCACAAAGTATATTTAACTTTGCACAGAGTGGCCAATGAATTAAGACAGCCAAAGAATGATATTTTTTAACAAAATAGATATTATAAACTGTTTTCAAATTTTTTATGTAAAGAGTGATCAATATTTTTTGTAAAGGCATGTTACTAATTTAAATTTGTTTCCCTAGTTTGTTCAGAGAAATACATGTTGAACATGGCAGCAATATCTAGTAACAATGTAATTATTCCAATTGTCTTAGATTGTAAGGGATTTGAATTAGCACAATGAGAAATTCAAATATTACAGATTCCTATTGAGAAAAGGAATTTAAGGTCAGCCTGAAGGCATTCTAAGTCAACCAGGATGCAAGTGCCTGCTCAGCCTGGAGGCTGCTGAGTTTGAGACTGGAGCCTATCTAGGTCAACCAGGAGGCCAAAGCATGTTTAGCCTAGAAGCTGGCTAGTTTAATCGGCAGGCTGATCACAGGTGAACCTCGAGGCTTTCTGGGTCTACCAGGAGGACCATGCATACTCAGCCTGGAGGCTGGCAGGCTGGCCCAGGGTATAGCCCCAGGCTGCTGAGGTAGAATAGGAAGCCACACAGGCTCAGCCAGAGGCTATCTTGGTCTATCAGCAGGCCAACCCTGGGCTGAGCCTGGAGCTGCCAAGACCAACCAGGAGGCCAAGGAGGCTCAGCCTGGGAAGCTGGTGAAGGTGACCAGGAGGTCTTCCAGGGATCAGCCCGGAGAATGCCAACGTCGACCATCAGGCCTGCCCCAGGCTCAGCCAGGAGGCTGAAGAGGTGGACAAGGCCTGCCCAAGTTCAACCTGCAGAATCCCTAGGTTGACCAGCAGTCTGGTGACAAGCTCTGCCTGAAGTCTGTCCCAATTAATTGACAGCCTGATAATGTCCTGCACCTGGATTCAGCCTGGAAGCTCCCAGAACAAAATGGCTGCCTATCCAGAGCTCAGCCTAGAGGATGCCCATTTCAGAATGCAGTCATTACCAAGAATGATTCCCATTCCCGGATCTAGCCTGGATGCTCCCAAGAACAACAGCTAGTCACACCTGTGCTCAGGCTGGAGGCACTAGTGACACAAGCCCCACCCAATCCTGACCTGGAAATCGACCCAAACTCAGTATCTGCCCATAGGGAACCAATGTCAAAAAGCCAGCAGTACCCAGATCACAACTCAGCTATAAGCAAGCAAGTGAAAGAACAAGATAGCCCTGACCTGACCTGATAACCAGATGTGGCTTTGAGGCTGCCAAGTTGACAAGAAGGCCAGCCCTCAGGGATCACTCTAAAAGCTACTACTGAGGTGAACCAACAATGCAGCACTGACTTTAGTATGGAGAATGTGGAGGACGAACTGCAGGTAGGCCCCAGTATGCTGGCTCCATTCTCAGCATGAAGGCTGCCAAGGTAGACCAGGAGGCCAGAGGAGTCAGCCTCTAATAAACACGTTCTTTTAAATATAACTAATGTCTCTGTCTCATGGAGAAACTCACCTGGGGAATTCGCTGCATGCTTCTGAAAGGGGATCTCTGGTGAAAACATTCCCAGAGTGAACCCAAGGACCCCGCTCTCAAAACCCATCAACTCCAAAAATGACATCAAAACCACAGTCTTCTAATTGCTCCATTTGGATACTACGGTCATATTCATCACTTGGTCATACACAGCAACACAGACATGGAGACCATACTGAAGATCTCATAGGGGGACAGAGACAGAGCAGAGCATTTGTTGGGAATACAATAAAACAAAGACTGCTTGATTATTCATCATATACCATTTTTAAAATCTCAACTGCCATTTTTCTTACCAATATATAACATGTCTACTCTCTCCAACTATGAATTTTCATTATCAGAAAAAATGTAACATTCTCCTTTATCTAAAATGTAAATCCACAAAGTGTGTGCAACTTTATCAACTGATGAGAATGAAATATGAATGATTTGGATAAAATATCCTTAACCTTAATCCTTACAGTTCATTCTAAGGCAAACAAGAATTTGAACATGCCTTAATGGATCATTTGCATAAGAACAATTGAAGCTGTAAGATAAATTTATCTGATAAAGACACAAATACTGTTACTTAAATTTTCAGTGGATTGCTACAACTTGACCCAGAGATAATATTTAGTGTGTCAGGAGAAATGTATACTATTGCATACAACTCTGTTTAAAATAATCCCATATCTACTAAATATCAGTAAAAAAAAACCTGAAGGCAGTAAACTAACCATTGATGGTGGTATCTTTGAGTGTGTCAATGGTTGCATAATGAGTGTTCTCTGAGTTTGTAACCATCTGGTGTAACTTATGTAACTGAGATAATACAAGAATCTTTATGAAACAATTTACTGTCTTTTCATATACACCATAAAACACTTGATGTGTTGAGAATTTATAAAAATGATGATTTTTTTGAATAATTAATGCAGAATTTTTATGGCAGTATTTAATAGTTTGACTAGTTGTAAATTAGATCGCTCATCTTTGCTGTAATCAAACTCTAACATCTGTGAGTAAGCATATGAGGTAGCACAGGGTGGTATGTATGAAAGCTGCTAGGAGGATATGGCCTCAGTTTCGCCAATTATTGATAGTGACTTTCAGGGACATAAATTGCTCTCATTGTTTTAGTTGCCTTTTTCTGTGAAAACTTACTTCCTATATCTTTAAAAGACCTTATGATAAAATTAAAGGTCTATTATAAAGATCAATCAATCAAGGTGTGAAAACTATCTTCATGAATTAAATTTTATTGCTCTTCTAAGTTAGTATTAAGGAAACAAATAGACTAAAAAATGCATCTCATCTTATGAAGTCTAGAAAGGCACTAAAATTTAATTCCCATTTTAAGGAATATTACTGAGGTATATTTAAAAACTTATGGCTACTCTTGGAAACAAGGGTGCAAATAGGTTTGAAAAATAGTTTTTCTTTCACTTACAGACATTAAGGATGCATTTTATTTATAATTCATTTTTAATGATATTTTGTGTCTTTTCCACAATATTTCCTGGTAAAGATTTTAATATACACTTCACTGTGTGTGTTTGTGTGTGTTTGTGTGTGCGTGTATATGTATTTGGAACAACAGAAGAGGAGGGAGAGAGATATCAGATAGTGTACCAGATATTTAACAAGAGATAAATTTCCAATTATCCTGTCTTTAAGTCATAAAAATCTAATTTTGTAGAACTGAGATTCTTTGCAGCAATTATTTTGTGCACACACACACACACACTACATACTCATAGCTCATACAAAGCTTCAGTAACTCTATCTGGGTCTAAAATCAGTGCTTCAGTCAATGAATTTGTCTTTATTTGCTAACCTCAGGAATTTTTGAGAGGGGTTGATTTTGATGCCAACACACTTTCATAAGAAAGACTATATAATCTGAGATAGTCTTAGAAGAAATGTTTCACTGACTGATGATATGTTCAGGTGTTACCCTCTCACAAATGGCACTGAATACATAATTTGTTCAATCAAGAGGGCCACATCAGCAAGGACTTGTTCCCTGAGTGAAGTTCTTGTTTTGTTTTGTCTCTGAAAGACTAAAACATAGGAAGCCTGAATAATGTTTATCTCCAAGGAAGTTCACAATTAAAATGACTAAGTGACATGCTCAATATCTTACCAACTTAGATTCAAGAAGAGAATGCAGATTTTCTAAAATGTAGTTCAGCAAATGTTGTCGAGGTTGTGGAGAAAAAGGAACTCTCCTGCACTGTTGGTGGGAGTGCAAACTGGTCCAACCACTATGGAGAGCTGTGTGGAGATTCCTTGACCTACTAAACATAGAGCTTCCATATAACCCAGCAATTCCATTCCTAGATATTTACCCAAGGGACACAGAAACATCAATTCCAAAGAGCACCTGCACCCCTATGTTTATAGCAGCACTATTTACAATAGCTAAGCTTTGGAAACAACCCAAATGCCCAAAAATAGATGACTGGATCAAGAAGATGTGGTACATATACACCATGGAATATTACTCAGCATTCAAAAAAGAGAAACACATACAATTTGCAGCAACATGGATGGAGCTGGAAGGGATCATGCTCAGTGAAATAAGCCAGAAAGAAAAAGAAAAATACCGGATGGTCTCACTCATAGCAGGAATCTAGAAAACTCAAATAAGGGACCAGGAAAAAGAATAACTATAAGAAAGAAAGTATCAAAATCAACAAACAACTATGAACCAGAGACACTCTATGGGGGGTGGGGGACAAGGAGAAGAGGGCTTGGGGTCAAAATAAGGGGGTTGCAATTGTATGGGGAATATAAAAATAAAATTTAAATTAAAAAAATGGTACCTGAGACAAAAAAAATAAGTAAAATGTAGTTCAGTATTAAAGGCATTTTGTCATGATGAATGTTTCTATGTTATTTTTCTCTTTCTCATTCATCTTTTCAGGGCTCTGAATAAACATGTTTGAACTAGAAGAAATACATGTGGCTTATACCTGTGTTTTGTGTTTTTTTTTTTTTGAACAAGAATCTCCCTTTTTACATTTTATAAAGAATATTCTCACATATATAAATCATTTTCTGTCAAATTCATAATGAACTAGCTAACGTGAAAAACCAAGATAAAAATCAATTTTTAAAAGAAAATTCATTCTGAGATTTGTTATGTTGTAAAATAAAATATTTCAGCAAAAATTCATCACTAAGAGCTAACAGATTTTCCACATTTCAAAAATATTTATTTGTAAGTAGTTTCTAATACTTTAAATGTGTTGGACTACATTAAGAAAAAATAGATGTCATTCATCAGTTTCATTTAATAATCTGTATTTAGATATCAAGACATGTGAGTCCTATTAAAACCTTCCAATGTTCAGATCATAAGCAAAGACCCTAAAAAAAAAAATCTAACACAGAATGAAATACCTTTTCTGGACAATAATTATTCCTACCACTGATTTTACTGTATAAATATGGTGTTATGAAGGACCATAGAAAGGACAAGAATTCTGGAATATTTACTGGAAATATGAGAAAGTTTGCTATTTTCCCCACTTCAGATTTTGACAGCCTATCTTGAATGTTAGGTATTACAAATATGTATGATGCACTCCAGACCCCAGGTTTTTATTATTTAAAGTGCAGTGTGAAAATCAAATACTTGGGAATAAACCTAACAAAAGAGGTAAAGGATCTATACAAAGAAAACTATAAAACACTGTTAAAAGAAATAGAAGAAGACACAAAGAAATGGAAAGACATCCCCTGATCATGGATTGGAAGAATTAACATTATCAAAATGGCCATCCTACCAAAAGCAAATTAGTGTTTTGTGGCAATAGTGTTTTGAGCTGCATGATTTGAATAAATGTGTACTATATGTTATAGTTGTTCATGATGCAGTCGTGGGGTCTTTTGTTTGTTTCTTTTGTGGTTTGCTTGCTTTTTGGAAGGGGAGAAATCAGGCCATTTGGCCAATATCCCCCTACTTAATATTTTATTTGTTGTTAAAGGTTAATGTTGGAAAGTTCCAGATCCTTTAGAGCCCAAATACCTCTCTAGATTTATCTCATACAATTCTCTTCTTTGTTCACATTAGTTCACGCCCAGTTTGTTTGGATGTGAAATTTGAACCCAGAGCATGGTGGTTTCATTTACCACCCACAAACAAAACAAAACAAAACAAAAACAAAAAAACAACCAACCAAAACAGAAGAAGAAATAAAATTAGAGTTAAAGTTTATCAGCTTGGTGAATAAAATTGCATACAGAAAGTTTTCCTTATTTATATTTGAAGATAATGTAGCATCTTACATCTAGAAATATCGTATGTGTTAAGTTAGATAATACAATGCTAATATTGGGAGTTATAAAGCCAGGTCTTCCATATTGTAAGCACTATATAAGCATTTTATACTGCCACTTATAATTAACATTATTAAGTGTATAATATAAACATATAACTGTTATTTCTCCAGTTAGAATTATAAAAATAATTCTCCCAGAAATAAAAGAAATACTTCAAGGGTTAATGAATGTACCTTAGGTGGCAGGCAAAGATGGTCCTATATATAAAAAAAAAAAAATTGCTCTGATAACTGTGGCCAAGAAGGTGTATGTTCTTCACACAACATCTTCAGTCAGGCTATAAATTTTCTCAGGGAGAGGTTGCATCTGTCATTTCTCATTGACTACAAACTTTGTATTGCAATGTCTAAATTCCAGATGATGTGATTGAAAGTTGAAGGATTAACTTCATCATGTCTTCATAGGGTGGAAGCTCTATTCCCAGAATAAAAGACCAAGAATAATTGGTCTCAGTCATCTCTACCTCAATTTGCTAATAGGATGGCGGTTATATGTCAGAAGAGGTACAATCTCCACATAGCATCCTGTTTATGAACAGGAATTTATTGTAAGAGAAGCATAAGCTCTACTGAAGTGGCTAAGAGATTTTATTCAAGGGGAAAGTAAGCAAAATGGTCTCAGCAGCAAATCTGGCCCTTTAAAAAGGAGTACAATTTAATTAAAATAATGTAGAATAATTAATGCCTCAAGAAATTTTCAGAAATAGTATATCAACCTTTAATTATTGGATTCTAACAATGAGCATGATAGCATCAGGGGCAGACCACTTAAGAAAGAGATCAATAGAAGATGATCAAAAGTGACTCTGCTAAAAATGCTCTCATTCCGGGGTGACTGAGTAAGTGTCCAAGGCTATATTTTCTCTGGAATAGACTCAGAGACTGGACACTCTGCTCAAAAGTACACTTCATTAAAATAGTGTGGGTCAGTACTTAAAGAAGTTTGTAAGACTGAAACCAAGTGATAGCATTTCAAGTATACACACACACCAGGAGCATAGGTGAAGGTAATTATGCATCTGTATATAACAGTTTGAGTATATTTTTTTTTCTCTTTCTCTTAAATGAGTTACAAAGCAATTTTATGCAGCTCAGAAATGAACCGTTGTACACATGATCAGATAATACACATGATCAGATAATCTTTGATATAGGTACCATGTGTGGGGAAATAACAAAGTCTTCCACAAATGACGTTGGGAAAACTGAATATATACATACCTGGAGAGTGCAGTTGGACATTTACATTACGCCATAGACAGGAATGCATTGAAACTGGACTAAAGACCTAAATGTAAGAACTAAAACCATAAAATACCCAGAAGAAAACGTTGGGAAAGATCTTCATGACATTGGATTTGGCAAGGATTTCTTGGGTAGACACCAAAAACATAGGCACTAAGAAAAAAAAGGACAAATGGGCTTCATCAATTTTTCTTTTAATTTCTTTTTCTTTTTTTTAAGATTTACTTATTTTTACAAGCACTGGGATACAGGCCAGAGCCATGGGAAGGTGAAAGAATTCACCACAGACAGAGCCGGAAGCAGAACAGGCAGACTGACCGAAAGCACTGTGGTGGGGAACAGCAGGCGAGGCAGGAGAGGTCTGCTGCACCATGTGGGTAGCTCCCTGGCTGGCCAGGAATGGAACTGGTGCTGCAGAGACTGTGGACAGCTTCACAGCACTGCACTCAACCCACTGTGCCACCGGGGAGGCCCAGGCTTCATCAAATTGCACATTCAGCATAGTGGAAAAGGCAGCCAACAAAATGAGATAAAGTATTTTCAAGTGCTTTCTTTTAATCACCATGTCTAATCATTTTCTCATTTATGAGGACAATCAACACAATTTTATACTCTAGTAAAACATAGTACTGCCTCATTTACTTATCATCCTGATAACTCTTTAAACATTTCTTACATTCTAGAAGCATCGATATTCACTTGTGTCATTTTTACATACTCACATACACACCAAAATAATTATAAGGCAATATTGAGGAGAAATTAGCAAAAAAAAAAAAGGAAAAAAAAGGTTCTCACAACCCACAAGTTATCTTTTGTAAACTCAATTCTATTCCTTAAGGTCTTGGGATATTAAAACTATATTTATAAATCCTAAGTTGTTTCTTCTTAAAAGAGTGGATAATAATGGGGAGCATCTTGCAGAGGATGGTACTTGATATGAAAATGACTTCTCTTTTATAAAAGATTCATTTGACATTTAGTAATGTGAACACCTATAAAAGTTGTTTAAACTAAAATTTCATCTAATAATGATTATTCTCATTTTTATGCACTTTTAAATTGTTAAGGATTACATTAACAAACACATTTTTCTATTAGTCACCCCTTCCCCCTCAGTTCTGAAAATATGCTACACACACAACCGGAGGATGGCTCTGATAACAGAAGGTTGAACAGATGGTCATTTTCAATTTAATTTTCCCAGAAACTTGAAAGAGCTTTCTTTGTTGCTAACATCAAAAGTTAACTCAAGAAGATGCCTACCATGACAGATTAAAAAAAAAAAAAAAGATAAAGAAAAAACAAGTGACTCAAAAAGCTTTGAATTTGATGATAAAAGCTTTTCTATTTGCTTGAATCAAAAGAAAAATTAAGCCAACTCCATTGAAATGTTTAGAAATCTATCATTTAATTTGAAAATGCTTTTTTTCCCTCACTTATGGCACTGAAAGAGAAAAAAGTACATGAAAACAGAAAAAAAACATTGAGGAAAAGGGAAGGCAATGACAATGATGTGGCTTGAAATTGGATTTTTAGTTTCATTTTTCCACATGTGATTATGAAGAAGATATATTTATCCCAAAGACTATCTATGTATTTTTTTAAGATTTATTTTATTTATTTATGCATACAAGAACTGGGGTATAAGCCAGAGATGCAGGGGGTGAGAGGATTCACCAGAGACAGAGTGGAGAGCAGAACAGGTGGATGTACTGAAATATACTGCTGAGGGGAGCAGCGGGCGAGACGAGAGGTCTGCTGTGCCATGTGGGTTAGCTCTCTGGCTAGGGATCCAACTCATGCCTCAGTGACAGGATCGCTTGATAGCGCTGAGACTTTAACCCTGCTCCACCATGGAGGCCCCAAGACTGTCTGGTTTATATTTGTTATTATTAAGGTCTTGTTTTGCTGGGAAAGACTGCAATCTTTCAAACCTCACTCAGCAGCATGGACCTTGCACGTAGATTGCCTCCTTACAAAGACATGAAGAGTACATACATCCATGCAGATGACCAGGGTGGGAATTGCTTTTCCTTTCAGGCTAAATGGATGCCCTTTTTGGTGGATTTTTGACTGTACTTGAAGAGTGTGCATCATGTGCCACCTGGCCACCCCCAGCCCTTCTGTCTATCCTCAGGGGATCATTTCACTCTGGACAAGTGCTATGCATGTATGCAGACTGCTCAGCATAGGCTAAGGTCCACCCTCTGGCCATGGACTTTGTGCCTATCTTAAAACTGATCATGCGTTGTCTTTTTATATCTAAGTAAATATTGTTCCACCCAGTGCATGGCTTCATAGTGTTTTCTTTGTCAACTCTGATACCAAAATGCAAAGGGAAGAAGAGTCTAGATTCCTCACCTGGGATGGGTAACCAGTGCATGATGGTCTGCTCAACACATAAACTTTGTCAGCATTTTTCTCTTTATGTGTGTTGATTCAGTAACTTGTTTTGAATCATAATTTAGCATGTATATATTTCATTGCTAAAGAATGCATGTAGAATCCATTTTTATTCCTTTCAAAATTAGTATTATTTATGGTAAATGCAATAAAAGCATGATATTAGGGATGAGAACACACTAATAAAACAGACTATATAAAGCAAACTGAAGAGAAGTAAATAATGGAGTGAATGTTGATAGTCCTTCAGGTCAGACATAATTCAGTGGAAGATCCTTGAACATTATTAGTGAAAGGAAAGATTTGGGTCACTAAGATTCTGGTGCAATGAAAGAACAAAGAAAACATTGTTGGTCTCTGCCTTTGTGCACTGGCCAGATCGAAAAGCAGTGCTGTGTGGTATTTAGTAAGCATGGTTTCCTGGCTTGTATTAAGGTTCAAATTCTGACTCTCCTCCTTAGCAGTTTTATGCATTTGTGGGTTTAGTCATTAACTAAGTGCTGTCTATCTTGGAAGGATTGTTGCAAGTTAAAGGATGGGGTAGACATCTCAAATATTTGCCAGGCTATTTCTGTCTGAGAGCTCGGTATTTGCTAGCAGTTATCATATCTTAACTTTTCCATAATAAACTGTTCTACTTTCCAGATTGAAAATTTTTTGTCTCCTGAATCTAAGCAGAGAGAATAAAGGCTAAAGAGATTAGGTGTTTGGGGATTATTCTTAGTATTTATTATGATAGCTGAATGGACAACATAACTAATTTAACTGATCTAATTTTAAAAAGCTATACTTTCTGATGTACTCATGATTATTTTTACTTATAGTTGTCACGTGCTTTAGTGTTTGTGATTAATTATTACATTGCATTTTGGGGTGTTGTTTTATTTCTAGCTTGATTTTATTGACAAAATTTGTGAAATTTTAATCAATTTTTCTTCAGATTGTTTTTGCTTAATGTATTTTACTTTTCTTTCTCTTCTCTCATTCTGGGTCTATCATATGCATTTCAGACCCATGGATTATTCCATTACTGAAACTCTGTTTACTTTTTAAGTCCCCACCCCACTTTTTCTTCAGTGTTCAATTATTGGACCCATCTCCGCTGAGTGAATATGAAATGTTCTGCAGGCCACCTCCAGTTTTGTCAATTTAAACTTCATTTCTTCCAGCACTGATGCAAACATATAGTATCTTAATATAGAGAAGTTCTATAAATATTGAGCAGGGAAGATCCAGTGTGTAGCCCAACTCAGTGTTTCTCAGTCAGGAGTGACTTTATCCTCCATGAGATATTTATAAATGTCTGGAGACAGTTGTGGCTGTCACACTAAAGGAGTCATTACTTTTGACATCAAATGGGTAGAGTCCTGGAGTGCTGATAAACATAACCATGCTCCTCATAACAAAGAAATATCCAGTCTTCATATAACTCTTGTATATTCAGATTTTCTAAGGTTTGAATATTTGCACAATGTATTTGCATCATATACATATAAAAACAAATAAAAGAAATGGTGCATTTCAAAGTCATATTGTGTTTATAATGATAAAAATTTTATAATCTAGTGCCAAAAAGACCATTAAATATCAGATATCTGATATGAAGCTGAATTCTGTGTTTTATCTGACCAATATGCTTATATAATATTTTCTGGTGTCATAAAAGTTTGAGTTGGAATGTTTGAATTTTTTGGTAAATATAAAATTTTGAAGAAAAGAGTAATCTCTTTTTGTAAAACATAATATAAAATTCCACATTCTGCTAAGCAGCAAAGAATAGAAGAGAATCATTCATTTCTTAATGTTGTACAGTACTAAATGATTAAAACTTGTTACATCACTTTCACAGCACAATATTTATTTAGTAAATAGACTGATAATTAGCAGTAAAGTTGTTCATTTGGCACCAATACAGGCTGTGCCTACTTACTCTATAGCACTTTGTCCCATATACAACTTTTAGTAAAACAACTCAGAAATGTGCATTCTGTACAGAAGAATCCATAAATAACATACAATAGCAGTTGCTTGCAGACTGATTATCGCAGTTTGATTCACTGGCTACATATGATTTTAATGGTTTTACTGCCAAATGTGCTCGACACAGCCATAATGTACTTTGCTTCACCGACGGTCTAAGATGTTTTCATTCTTGAAATATAATAGGGTACTTAAAAAAAGAACAAAATCAAAAAATCGTAGACATTCACTGAATTGAGATATTTTGCAAGCAGGGACATTACGGTCTTGTATCTCTTATGCTTAGAGTGCTTTTCACATTCTAGTTAAATGTTTTCTTAAAAATAAAAATGCACAATTTTCAACTTTGGTAAATATTTAAAATGTAATATTTTATGCACCTTTTTTTCTACTAAACTTAATGTATAAATCATCTAATGTTTATATTTTTCACATGGGTTTTGTAAAGCATCTCCTTATATGTTATCCTAATTTGACCTAATAACATAAATGTTATCTAATCAATAAGTAAAATTAGTTTAAAGGAATTGAACTAATTTACCAAGATATATTATAGAGAAAACAAACAAACAACAGCATAATCATAATCAAAATGAATAATTTTTTTATTATTTTTAGGTCAGTAATGATTTTTTTATTTTTAAATCAGTAATGATTTTTTACTCAGTATATATAGTGCAATTTTATTAACATTTCTATATATTAATCACAAAAAGAAGAAAAATGGTTCATTTTTAAGTTTATTTTACAGATATTTATTAACTAAGGATGTATTTTTAAGCCATCTCTTTCTGAATCCATGAATTTAGTAGACAAATACTATGTTATTACAACTTATTATCAATGTTGTGTCACTGAAATGAATCTTATATATATCTTAAATATAAATGTAGTGTTATATATAATACATCAATATATTTTCCCATGAAATGTGGTCATTTGATTCCCCAAAACATAAAAAGGTGCTTCCAAACATTACAAAAGTGTATATAAATTTCAATTACTAAAAGAAAAACTATGCTCACTTTCAAACAATAAAAGAATTTCCAGCTATGCTGGCTGGGTAAGATAATGAGCTGATTTGTTTACAATAAAGGTTGCATGCATGCTCCTTTGCAGTGTGATTTGGTTGCTCCTCTCATCAGTGACCGAGACTATTTTCTAATGCCATGTGTTCTAAACTTGATTCTTGATCAACAAAGTATGGAAGAAGTGAATTTTTCTATGTGCAAAGCCTGGGTCTCAAGAAAATTTGTGTCCTCTGCTTTTGCCATCTTAGAAGGTAGTCCTGAGGTGGCCATTTAAAGAACTGGGTCTAATAAACAGCCAGGTGTGAGGTTCATGGAAAACTGAAGTTCCCCAGCGAATGGCTAATGTCACTTGCAGGTGTGTGAGTAGCGCAAGTCTCCAGATACCCCATGAATGCAGCTTCAGGGGGGATTTCAGAAAAGAGTAGCAGAAGTTTTGCAGAGCTGACCACAGACAACTTAAATTGCAATTTTGAATCATAGGCAACTGAAAATAGTGGTTGATTTAGCCTAAGGCTGAGCATTAGTATATTATCTAGCAATAGGTGACAACTACAGAGATTTCCTGAGGTTGTAATCTGCTAAATTATGCAATACTTGGACAAAGTAGCATGAAAAGGTACTAAGGAAAGAGAGGAGAACAGTTTTCAAAGTGACAATGCAATGTTTCTAGGAATCTGAAACATTTTATTGTTTCTGGAGTGACATAGCCTGATTTTGGCTGAGACTTTCGTTCTATAACTTGTAGGATTTGGGATTTTATCAACAAGTATTGGAGCAAAATTGAACTATTTTGAATTGCGGGTGTAACCCCATTTTACTGTTTAAGTATTACCACTACCATGTCAGTGATTAAGACGTCATACACATTTTAAGGATGGATGCCAGCTATTGAGTCAAATATTTTAGTGATTTAGCAAGAAATGGATGGAAAAAAAGTGGAGTTAATAATAAGTTGTTGCTTCGAAGAGAAATTTAAAATTCAACTAAGGATTTGTTCTGTTGTGATTGAAGACATTTAATATGTGCAAAATAATTGTTAACTGTGAGCTGCATTAAACTAAAGAATGTTCTCATTTCAAAAGAAAATATTATATAAAAAATCAGAGGTCATATCACATATCTTGAATAAAATAAAGTAATAAATTAAAACAAGGTAAGCAGCAGCACATAATAAGTTTAATTAGTTAGTTTTTTGAAAGACATTATTCAATGGAAAGGGAAATGTAATATTATATCAAAACAAACAATCTGAAAATCATAATTTCCTGTTCAAACATTTTGTAGACTGTAGTTTCATGAAGAACAATGCTACATTACAAGGAAACAAAGTAAAAATCACCAGAAGCAATCATAAGCACATACTGACTTTTTCTATTAGAAATCTCTGTGATTTTTCTTCATAAGATCTGGAATAGGAGCATAGAAATTGACCATCTTCTAAGCACAAATGTAAAAGTTAGAAAGTTCAGCTACATTGTAAATATTTGAAAACTGCACACTGTACTTTATTTTCTTTTTCACCATTGCTAGCTCTGTGAAAATGATACAATGATTTTTATTTATTTATGTATTTAATTTTATACATTTTTTACATCATTTTTTCATTTTTGCACAATGTATGCATTTTCATCTTGGTTATATTCCCCATACAATTCCCACACTCCTTGTTTTGGTCCTACTCCATCCCCCCCACCCGCCTGCCATAGTGTGTCTCTGGTTTATAGTTGCTTGTTGATTTTGATTTTTACTTTATTATAATTAGGTTTTTTATTGGTCCCTTATTTAGGTTTTCTAAATTCCTGCTATGAGTGAGACCATCCGGTATTTTTCTTTTTCTTTCTGGCTTATTTCACTGAGCATGATCCCTTCCAGCTCTATCCATGTTGCTGCAAATTGCATGAGTTTATCTTTTTTGATTGCTGAGTAATATTCCATTGTGTATATATACCACATTTTCTGGATCCAGTCATCTATTTTTGGGCATTTGGGTTGTTTCCAAAGCTTGGCTATTGTAAATAGTGCTGCTATAAACATAGGGGTGCAGGTGCCCTTTTGAATTAATGTTTCTGTGTCCTTTGGTTAAATACCTAGGAGTGGAATTGCCAGATCATATGGAAGCTCCATCTTTAGCAGGTTGAGGAATCTCCACACAGCTCTCCATAGTGATTGGGCCAGTTTGCACTCCCACCAGCAGTGCAGGAAAGTTCCTTTTTCTCCATACCCTTGCCAACATCTATGGTTGCTAGTTTTTTTAATATATGCCATTCTCACTGGTGTAAGATGGTATCTCATTGTAGTTTTGATTTGCATTTCCCTGATTACAAGTGATGTTGAACATTTTTTCATCTGCCTCTTGGCCATTTGCATTTCCTCTTTGGGGAAATTCCTTTTTAGCTCTTCTGCCCATTTTTTGACTGGATTATTTTCTTTGTTTTTGTTGAGTCTCATCAGCTCTTTGTAGATTTTTGTGATTGTCCTTTATAATTAGTGTTGTGTGCAAAACTTTTCTCTCAGTTGGTGGTGTGTCTCTTTGTTTTGGTTGCTGTCCCTTTTGCTGTGCAGAAGCTCTTTAATTTGATGTAGTCCCAGCTGTTTATCTTTGCCTTCACTATCGCTGCTTTGGGTGATGTGCCTTTAAAGATGTTACTGAGGTATATGTTATGTAGTGTTTTGCCTGTATTTCCTTCTATATATTTTATGGTTTCAGGTCTTATGTCTAGTTCTTTAATCCATTTTGAGTTGGTTTTGTGCATGGTGTGAGGTAGTAGTCAAGTTTCATTCTTTTACATGTAGCAAACCAGTTTTCCCAGCACCATTTATTGAACAAACTTTCTTTGCTCAAGTGCATATTCTTTGCTCCTTTGTCAAAGATTAGTTGACCATAAATCTGTGGGTTTATTTTTGCATTTTCTATTCAGTTCCATTGGTCCTTGTGTCTGTTCTTGTTCCAGTACCATGCAGTTTTGATTATTATGGCTTTGTAGTGTAGTTTGAAATCTGGGCATGTGATACCACCATTCCCTTCTTTTTGTTTTTTTCTTCTCAGGAGAGCTTTGACTATTTGGGTTTTTTGGTGGCTCTATATGAATTTCATCAATATTTGTTCTATTTCTTTGAAGAATATCATTGAAAATTTTATTGGAATAGCATTGAATCTGGACCTGTTAGTTTCATAAACACAATGTCTTATGACAAAACATTTCCTGCTTATTTGGTCTTCTATTTCATGCTTTCTGTTTTGCTCTGGTTTACATACAAGCTATGACATATTCTATTCAAGTTATTCTTGACAATTCCAGGATTTATTCCTCACTAGTATTTCATCAAAATATATACCTACTTTCATTTACAATTCTTTTTCACCCTTGGGATATAGTTTTTTACTTTAGCTCAGGTAATCTCCATCACAGATGTATTTGGCATTATGTGTTGCCACTATCAAGATGTAAACTCCAAGGGCTCTTCAGCGTGTCAGGTGTTGCTTCATAAATTAGCTCTCATTTAATTGATAAGTTATATCTACAATGCTCACTCCCTTTTCAAAACCTTCTAAAACATTTTCAGAAGTATCATTATCTTACAATTAGTTTGTTTTTCTAGAAAATAAAAAGAGTGAGCATGAAAGCAACAGTGGGGAAAGATACCATTTACTGCATTTTCAGGCAAATAAACCTTAATATATTTCAAAACAAAGTATGTATATGTACAACTTAAAAAAGATTTTTGGGAAGCTAATTATTGTAACTGTCAAGGTAAAAGCACTGTAGTTCACGTTTACATTTCATAAAATTTAATCTTCAATAACATCTATGATTAACACAGCATTTCCAGTTAATTAGCACAATTTCATCCTTACCATGGTGACACCCAAGCAAAGCACAAGCATCTCTGCAGCATTATCTTTCAGTCTATCCCCTTTATCAAATCATTTTTATCATTTCTAGTGAAATGACACTCACAATGTATATTCTTAAAAATGACTGCCATATTTAAAATGATAAATGAAGGCAGTGTATTTTTTCCTGAATATAAACTAACATTTCTCTTTTCCTGAATATAAATTAACATTTTCTTTAACCTTGACACTTTAGCTTTAGCTGTGTAATAGGAAAAAACACACTTTAGCTAGAGCTAAAGTGTCAAGGTTAAATGAAAATCTAGCTCACCTATAAGCATACTGAAATAATAAAAAGCAATTCAGTTTTTATCTTTATTTGTTTTGCTTTTCTATTGTGGAAGTATTTGGAGATAATTAACAGCTTAGTAGTTGCTCTTTACATCCCAAAAGTCAATGGCAATTTCATACCTTTAATTCTCTTCTATTAAAAGAAAGCAGTAAGTCAGGCAGAAGCACTGGCAGGAAATTCTCAAGAACAATTTTATAACACTTTTAATGATGGAGTCTATAAATCTTATATTTTCAGGAGTTGCATTAATGACTTTTGTCTTACAAATACCTGAAATTCAAGAAATGCAATGCTTGGAAACTCTATGATTTAAAGTATGAATTACAGTATCCTAAAAAAGATACTGTGAATGCAGTTAGTGCATAGTGCAAAAGTTAACAAAGTATAGATAAGTAGGAAATAAAAACAGATTACTCCTTCATTTTAAAAAAAGAAAAAAAAAGTTGATTATTAAAAAAAAGTGTAGTTAATGCAGCTGAGATACTTTAACTCACCCATTCTTGAGCAAGGGATTGAACATGACTTTATTGTGGACTTGCCAATACCAAGGATTGTGGATATACTAATACATATAACTAAGAAGTATTACAAGCAGTGCATTATTAATACTAAAGAATATTAATAATGTGTGATTATCTCAACTGCCTGATATTTTCAAAATGCTTCATTGAACTGTTTCAGCATTTCCCCATTTAATCCTCACCACAAAATACCGAGGCAGGGTTACCCTTAACCACATATTAAAAATAAGGAACTGAGGAATCAGAGGCCAAATAAATTCTTTCTCCAGTAGGAAAGTATGATTTGAAGGCAAGTACCTCTCCAGAATCTGCTTTCACCTATGAAAGAAACCTTGACTATAAGAGCCACAGGTGTATATAGCCATTTTGAAATGATTGTGTTAGTGATCGCTTTTAATAAACTAAATAGAGAAAACTACTTAAGAATATTCTAAAAAGCAGCAATGACAGTGCATGGATGATTTTATGGAAAATCAACTAGAAACCATTGGAAATTTCTGAGACCCAACCTTACATTACATTCAAAGAAGACTTGTGTATTTTCTTTGTACTTCATTGCAAAATAAAAAATTATCAACTCTAGAAATATTATCATTCAAATACTTGGAATGAACTAGAGCTTCATATTACTCAGAAAACTTCTTTCCAGGATCCCACAAATGTTTATGTTCATCTAGTGCCTGAAAACCATAGCTATGGTAGGGCAAAGTCTAAGTACTGGTGGATCATGAATGCATTGAGGATAAAAAAATAATGATGTGTGGTTTAAAAGTACCATACAAAGTAAAATTAATTTTAAATATAAACTAATTTTTTCAATATATTTTAATCTGGTTCCACATTAAGGAAATGGACAAAAGTGTATTAAATGTAGATGAAGCAGATTCTATTTATGGCTGTAACAAGATTCTCCTTAGGGATTGTAATATTCAAGCATTGCAACCTCAAAAATGGATGAATGACAAATAAAAATAAAAACGCAAAGGTTATTTTAAAAATCAACATTGATCCATTTTTTTCCAAGAAAATATATATGTTGAAACAAGAAAAACAAGAATATTAGATTGCTGTCATAATACACCATTTAAGATTGTAATAATAGATTTTTGGATTTGAGATTTACTGAAATGATTAAATAGTTAAGTGGTATATGAAGACACCTATGTTATTGTAACTTCAGATAATACTTGAACTTGAGACAAGTGGTGGTGAAAATCCAGAGCAGCTAAAATGCTATTTCAGGTTAAATGGTAGAATTACGGAGAACACTTTGCATTTTCTTCTTTTTTTTTTTAAGATTTATTTATTTATTTATTTATTTGTTTGTTTGTTTATTTATACAAGCACTGGGTACAGTCAGAAGCACGGGAGGGTGAGAGAATTCACCAGAGCCAGAGTGGGGAGCAGAACAGGCAGAAGGACTGAAGTACACTGCTGAGGGGAGCAGCGGGTGGCAGGAGAGGTCTGCATGTGGGACCCTGGCAGGTGACCTGGGATTGAACTGGCGCTGCAGAGGCTGCAGGCAGCTTGGCAACCCAGTGCTCAACTGCTGAGCCACCAGGGGAGACCCCACTTTGCATTTTCTTTCAAAGTTAAAATGGTGCTTGCTCTGAAACCCTATTCTTTTGTTCCTGGTATTTTGAAGTATAATGTAAGGTCACCAACTAGAAACATAGATTGAAGATAAAAGTTTTGAATTATGAAGAGAAAATAGGAAATGTTGAAAGTTTCAAAGAGGGGGGAAAAATCAATGCACTAGGAAAATACAATTTGATTGTAACTGTAGATTTACTATAAATTTAAAGCAAGACTATCCAGTCGAGTCGTGTGTTTTTCTACAGTCACAATCAGGTTCAGCTTATTGGAGCAATCACAAAACATGTGAAGATTTTTTTTATTTAATTTCATCAGAGAGAAAGAGGCCAAGAGATTAAGCTACTCTGACCACTCATAGATTCAATCAAAGCAGTCCTTCACATTTCACATAATGAAGTGTGAGAGTTCCTTAGAAAATGAGTCTCTTCTATTAAAAAGTTACTTGTCACATTGAATCATATCTGACCTCTACACTTTTATCAATGAGGAACTGAGAAGCATAAGAATGTCTTCCTAGGGCCTCCCTGGTGGCACAGTGGGTTGAGCGCCACACTGTGAAGCTGTCCACAGCCTCTGCAGCAAGGGTTCGATTCCTGGCCGGCCAGGGAGAAACCCACATGGCGTGGCAGACCTCTCCTACCTAGCCCGCAGTGTCTTGGGTCTGTCTGCCTGTTCTGCTCCCCACTCTGTCTCTGGTGAATTCTTTCACCCTCCTGCACCTCTGACTGTACCCCAGTTCTGGTATAAATAAATAAATAATGTCTTCCTAAAATAAATGAAATGAGTTAGAGGTTGAATAAAAAGAGATTACTTTGATAAAATAAATAACAAATATTCAATTTATATTTATGATCTATATGCTGAGCATCTGTAGTCTGAAAATATAATAGGGATAAAACAATCCTTTCTCTCCCCTCATGAAATAGGTGATACATAAACAAACAGGTCATTGAGGTTTCTATTACACATGATAGTCAGTGACTATCATGATGCTGATTTCCTAGAAATATGAATCTAGAAATCATAAACAGAGTATATGAAATAGTATTTCCTCAGAAGTCACAAAGATATCTTCCAATTAGAAGATATTGTGGTTGGATATTATGAATTTAGTGAAGAATCTGGCAGGAAAACCATGTGTATTAGCATAATGACAAAGATTTAAGAACTATACTTTGTAATCAGTTAAGTGTTTAAATTACAAAAGTAGAAAATTATACAGTGTAAGTACAATAAAACAAGTGGCCCCAAAGTGTCACTATTGTACCTAAGGCATGTATAGTATATTATATATTATAGCTACCCACAATAAAAATTTTAAATTGATATCAGGATAAATTCAATAATCTATTTAAAAAGTAATCATGGATGTAGATCCTCTACTATGGTAATCCATCATAGCCAAGCTTTGAAAAAAATAAAACACTTAACATTAGATAACTGGAAAAAAGTTTAGATACACATACATTCCATCGGTAAAATAATAATGTAATGAAGGTGTCATTAGTTTCAAATAATAGCTTTTGTTTTCATTTATCTTTTGAACTAATTTTATTTCATCTTTCCTTCTCTAATTTTTACTATTTTCTTGCTTCTATTGGTTTTGGGTTTTGTTTGCTCTTCTTTTTCTAGATCCTTAAGATGAGAGTTAAGATTGTTTAGTGTTTCTTGATATGGGTTTGCAAATACCCTTTGCAAAAACGGAGAAATAAAACACCCTTTGCAAAAAATGGAGAAATAAAAGGCAGCAGGTAAGAGAAGAAATTATCACATTCCTATCCTCAGGCCAGTCTACAACAGCGCCTCCGTGAATAGAAGGATTCAGACTGACTCTAGGAGGATGACCTGGCAGAGATGTATATGCTTGCATGAGCACAGATGCAATGTAAAGGATCCCATCCCATAGTGTGGCAGAGATAGAAAAGATAAAATTCTCCAGAATTGATGGCTGCAATAACAGACAACATATGAATACACACCCAGAATAATAGATAACCGCAGGGAGACAGGCAGTGGACTTGTCAGTGAAAGCTACAAGGAGAGATGACTTGAAAGCCCAAATGTGTCAACTTGGGTTCATAAGCTTTCCTGAAAATATGAGGAGTCTCTAGTAAAAGATGAAATATACCTCAATTGATAGAAATTTGTCCTTAGATACCGGGTGGAATGGAAACATAGATGATCTTAAAATGAATTATGGAGTAATACAATTAGAATTATTTTTCACTCCATTAGAGTGTGTCCTGAGAGTCAAAACTGATGGAATGTTAGACAACTGGAATGTGCAAGTGCTATGCCAGGTAAGTAGTGGAGAAGGCATTGGACAGCAACTTTTCTTAATTGTATGATAATCCTAAAACTGAAATTTAAAATCCACTTGACAACGCCAAAAGCCATATTTCCAGGTAAACTGTTTTTTTCCCCAATTCAATAATTTCATTTTTTACTTTTCTTAACCAGATCTTATTTAATTTCTTATATTTTGATAAAATTTGGATGGGAACTCAGTAGCTCCGAATCAAGAGGTTTGATGCACACATTGCATTATGCAGGTATTACCCACAGCAACATTAAATGCAGACACTTGCCAATTTCATAGTTTATTTCATAAGGTAAAAATATTTTATACCACTACTTTTAACATGGGGTGAATGAATCTAGATCAATAGGTTAAAAATTATTGATAACAGCTAATGAAAAAAGGTCAAAAAATAATTTCAGAAATTTTTATTCTTAGCCTTTTTGCTATGATCAAGTACAATATCTCAGTTTAATGAGTTTTTAAAATCTTAGTATTTTATACTAAGTTTAAGTCATTTTCCTTAATTAATTAAATGACACTTATTATTCATCTTAAACCTGATAGTTGTAAGGGGTTATAGTCAATTTCTTTTGTTGTATTTTAAGATATCATATTTCTCATTCTTCTTTTGAAAATTCAATCTAATTCTACAGTCACTTATAATGCAAGTTGACTTAATGACAATTTATTTTTTTATATGTGAGATGTACTCTATGCCCTGAATTAAATGGTGGACAAAACTTCATAAATTTAAAATTTTCTTACTTGACTTTTTTTCATTTCAGATATTTTACAAGAATCTGATATACATTAAACTGATATACATTATACATGATACACTGTAAATATTCATTACTTAATACCAAGAGAATTATTTATTATAACTATACAATTCAAAGCAAGGGCATTATATGATAATCAGCATTCCATACTTAATATTATTTGAGTTGTTTTATGTTGAATTTAAGATGAGTAAAATATGAATAAATTATATCATTGAGATTGACTAAAAATTTGAATTCATAAAATTTGAATTGAAAATATAATAGAAAGCCTTCATTTGTTCTTTTACCTATTATATTTTATGATTTTTTGATACATTTCAAATAAAAAGTAACTGAACATCAGCAGAGTAAATATATGCAGTAGGAATATGCTTCCTTATTTAAAGCTATGTATTCACAGAGATCTATGCTTCACTTAAATATTTACTATACTTTTGCCATTAAAAGATAAATGTATTTTTTCAGTTCCACAGTAAGGAAATTTGAAATACAAGGCTATTTTTTCTCTTTTAAGAATGGATACTGCACCAAAGGCATAGTGATGGTAGCCATAGCAACAACAACACTCAGATTTAGTACAGTTTCTATCTAGATTAGCTCAAAACACCCACAATAAGAGCCTTATCAGAAGGAAAGTCCTGCCCATTGTGGGGCAAAAAAAGCTTTTAATACCATCTCTACTGTCTGAACAGGATTCCTGAATTCAAGAAAATTGTAAGGTACATAAAAAAGCAAGGAAAAATTCTCTCCAAGGAGACAAGGCAATCATCAGAACCATATTTAATTATGACAAAGATATAATAATAGTCTAGCAGATTCTATAAAGTAATTATTACTAGTAATGTATTAAATGCTCTGTTGGGAAAGATAATTCAATATACAAATTCAAATGAAAATTATAAGAAAGAAATGGTGATGCCAGAAACAATCAACAGTAAAAGAAATAAAAAAAATAGTTTTGATACATATGTACTGTAAACATTTGAGGAAAAACTCAGTGAACTTGAAGACAGATCAATGGAAATTATTCAAACACAAGAAAAGAAATATAAAGAGAAAAGTGGGTAAGAAAATACCAAAAGGGAGTATTCAAGTGTCATGGGACATTATAGTCCATCTATATGGAATTTGAAAAGAACGGAGCAAGGGAAGGAAGAGAGAGAGAGGGAGGGAGAGACAAAGAGATTACAGTTAAAGAAAAAAAATCACTACAAATTTATTAAAATTAATGACATACATCAGACCACCCATCGAAAAGAATCAGAGAACACTCAAGCAATGGGCATGCAAACCAGGTCACCCAGAAATGCAGTGCAACTCAGCAATAAATAAAAAGGAGCAAACTAGCAATTTTTGCAACAACAGGTTTGGATCATAAATGCATTTGTCTTATTGAGAAAAGCTATAGCCAAAAGTGTAGAAATGCTATGATTCCTTTATATCAATTTTGGTAAAGGCAAAACTACAGGGGACTAGTTTTTGTCAGGATTTAGAGAGACGGGAAATGGGTTTACTATGAAAGTGTACAATGAAAGTGTAGGAAATTTTGTGGCCAAAGTACATTACAAATGGAACTGTGGCTGTGTGTCAGCAACTATGTACATTTTTTCAAAATCCATCGAACTCCTTACCGCAAAATGTGAATTTCACTGAATGGAAACTATTTTAAAATCCCTAAGGATGTATGTGGGGGGAAATGGAGAAAATGTATAAATAAATCTAACTGTAAAAATAGTGAATCATATAATCATACCGAAAGGGATGGGGAACATAGGAGCTGGCTTGGTTAAATTTGGAAAATAGCTTTTGACTGAATATTTTAAGTCACCAGACAAAGGAATTTTACAAATACACTGCAGTTCATTTGTGATTTACTGTCCTCACAAATGCACACATTAGCATTTCTGAAACTATATTCTTATGTTGGGGAAAAATGAAATCTATTTTAGCAAATGAAAACCACTTCTGCATAGAAAGAGTTGGAAATCAGAAAAGAGGGAAATGCTAAGATAAACCCTTTGAGGGTACTGAATTGGAGTTGGACATATCAATATGAATGAATGCTTTTTATATACCTGTATGTGATAATTACATGTGTGTATACATCGACAGCAAGAGGCACAACTTCAGGTGTTTAGAGGTATATATGTGAGATAATACACATACATTTTCTTTCTTTTTTTTTTTTATAGAGGCATGTTTTCTTTCTTTCTTTATTTGTTTGTTTGTTTGTTTATACATGCACTGGGTACAGTCAGAAGCGCGGGAGGGTGAGAGAATTCACCAGAGCCAGAGCGGGGAGCAGAGCAGGCAGAAGGACCGAAGTACACTGCTGAGGGGAGCAGCGGGCGGCAGGAGAGGTCTGCGCGCCATGTGGGACCCTCCTCTGGTGGCCGGGAAGCAGCCGGGGATCGAACCGGCGCCACAGAGGCCGCGGGCAGCTTCGCAACCCAGCGCTCAACCGCTGCGCCACCGGGGAGGCCCAATACAAATACATTTTCTAAATCTACCCTCTGAGAGGGAGTAAGACTAGAAGCAATAACACATCAAGGCAACAAAATCATCTTAATATTCATCAACAATGCAGACAGGATTGTAGCACTTATCAAGAATAAAAATTAAGGAACCCGAAACAACAGAGATGCAGAAGCTATATCTAGAGTTGAAAAGTCAGGTACGTAGCTAAAGAAAAGATGGGGAAAATATTTTTCATATAAGATAATAGATATATTTATTTCTATAATTCAAGAAGCAGAAGGATGAATGTGCAGGCAACTAGCAAGACAAACTAGAACGCTAAATCAACATTTCAAATTCATTGCAACATGAATTCGAAGTATCAAATTGTTTTACTCTTCCCAGAAAATAGATTATGTCTACTTGCTTACAAACACTGATATATCTATTTCAGTGTTCAACAAACAATTGGCGTGCTGTTCAATGCACTGTATAATGTGAATGTTAGAAAGCAGGACCTGTCATAACGCAACAGTGATTTACAAGAAAAATGTTGACTGAATTTAGTGATATTTTATCAGAACTGATTCTTTAAAAAGGATTTGCAGAACTGGACAATGTTTTTTTTACACAAAGCTAACAGGTGAGCTCTGCTTATTTATAGAACCATAGATGTCTGTTATTGCCTGGAAAAAAAAACAAAAACAAACAAAAAAAAAAAACAAGACATGCAACCTGCCTAGAAATTATAAAGCAAGTCTATCTGAAATTAAAACTGGAAAAGAAATGGCTTTTCAATTGTCATATTTTATTTCCCCCATGGAAAGACTGTCAGCAAGAAATAATTTTAATTAAAATGGGGAAAATGTATAGTTCACCTGGAACATCATTCTATACATTGTAGAACAACAACCATAAAATGATCCTGCATTTGCCTCTTACTAGAAATCCAAAGTGGGAATTTCTCCTCAATATGTTAATAGGATACCTGAATAAGGAATGGTGTGTGTATATGTAAAGTCATCTGGCTTTTCTTCTGTAACTTTTGATAAACTTTGTTTGCCAGTGTCTTGTATGCCAGTGTCCTAAATTAAAAAATGGGGCAAAGATCATTTGAAATGAATATTTAGTGATTTACATGAATGATCTCAAAATGATACATTCAAATATTCCCAACATTTCAAACACTGAAATTGAACAAATAATCAGTTTAATTTTCCAACCAATTATATGTCATACATCATAATCAAAGGAACTTTTATATAGATGTTAAAAAACAAACATGCAAATAAGCCCCTAGAAAGTTGCATCAGGAATCTCATAATCAGCCTGTCTGAAGTTAGAGATAAAGAGAAAATTACAATAGCAGCAAAAAATAAACAACACACAGCTTGCAATGAAGCAAATAATGACTGACACCAAAAGTGTTAGATGTCAGAAGAGAGTAGGGAGAAGATCTTTAAAATGATAAAGGGCCTCCCCTGGAAGTAAAGGCAGTTGAGCGTTGAGCTGAGCTGTAAAGCTGTCCCTCTGCAGCTCCCATTAGATTGCGGCCGGCTGGGGCAGGTCCCACAAGGCCCAGCAGACCTCTCTGGTCTCGCCCACTGCTCCCCTCAGCAGTGTATTTCATCAGTCTGCCTTTTCTGTTCCCTGCTCTGTCTCTGGTGAATCCTCTCACCCTCCCGCACATCTGGCCTGTACCCCTGTTCTTGTATAAAATAAATAAAAATAAAATCTTTAAAAAAATAATAAAATGATGAAGGAAAGTAAAAATCTGCCAACCTCACATTCTATTTTCAGTGATAATATGACTGAAGTGTAAGAGCAAAATAAAGACATTATTTGATTAAAAAAAATGAAGGAAATCTATTGTCCATAGAACCGAACTAACAGAAGTTAAAGGAAATAGTTCCATTTGAAAGGGAAGTGATACCAGGTAGTCTCTTGAATCACCAGAAGAGAAAAAAGAGCACAGAAAAATGTTATATAGGGGTAACTGCAAAGATCTGTCTTTTTTTAGGTACTTTCTTTTTATTATTTTATAAAGTAGATAACTGACTAAAACTAAAATAACATTATCTTATAAAATTGCATCCCATCAATGCATGTATTACACACAAAGATTTCAACAAAAGGACAAGTTGTAGTGTTTACCAATTTTTGAGGTTGTTATCTAAACTGCATCAAAGCATAGAATATATGGAAACTCTCCAAATAATTGTATGGAGTTTTCTATGAAAGTGGTCAAATATGAAATTATATTCAAAGTACACATTTTATAGGTCACATAATCGGACTTTGTCTTATTTATCTGTACTGAAAATCTCTACTTTCTAATTAGAATGCTTAGTCCATTATCTTCTAAAGTAATTATTGATAGGGTTGGTTTTGTGCCAACCTTTTAGTTTTGTTTTCCAAATTTGTCCCATTTTCTTCCTCCTGCTCCCTTTCCTGTTGGTTCTTTTGATAATTTGAATGTTTTCTTAAATGAACTTTAATTTGGATGTTGTATTTTTGTAGTATAGCAAGTCTATGAAACCATGGGAGGTTTCATACGCAAATATGTTCTGTTCATTAGCAGACAATTAGATCGTGTAAAACACTTTCTTTAACCAGTGGCCATCGATAAGGACCTTGAGAAGCAGAGGGTAAAATGGTGAGAAAGGAAAGAGACAAGGGTACAAATTTTCTATATACTGACCCTAGCTTCTATTCTTTTTCATCATTTCCTCTCTCATTATATTTATCACTTCACACTTCTTTTCTGTAGGCTGAGAAAACTAGTTGTGTTTTTCCTCGTATAATTACCTGATTTTGCCACAAACTTTCTACCCAGACTATTTTTCTCAGCTCTAGGGTTTCCCTTGACTTCTATAGACTGACTCTGTTCACTTGCAAGTCTGCTCAATGCTTCTACTCCTTGTTTTTTCAGGTTATTTTCTTCTTAGAGAGGCAAATGCTTTTTTAGTGAATTGAGTGAGTATGCCATTCTCCTGAAATTTTATACTGCATCCAAATAACTGTTATGCCAGTGTCTGTTTCTTTGGCATCTCCCACTCACACTTACCCTTTCCTTTCATATATATTACATTGTTTCTAATTAGCTGTCTTGAAACCTCATTACTAATTCCGCAAAATGAGATATGTCCAAATGAATATACCACAATTCATTTTGAATTATAGAACATGTAATATAAGACAGTGATACACAGCCAGGATTATAAAAATTGACAAATGTGTGCAAGACAGAAGATGTGTGGGGGGAAGGAAAACTGTACTAAACTCTGCATCATAAAATTTATATTGTATGTGACTTGGGCATTTATCAATGCAGGAAGAACAGCTCAGCTCAATGTTGCTTAGTATATTACTTAAATCTTATTTTCACCTTGACAGTGAATTTGATATTCTCCTAGTTGAATACCTATAAGACAGCAGTTTTGTCCACTTCTTCATTCACTTGCATCTTGTTTTTCTCCTCAATTCAGGCATCCTTTTTAATCACAACATAAGTAGAAAATATTGATATATAGTTTCTCCTCTACCACTATAACCCTAATTCCTTACAACCCCTTTTGCTCAAAATATTCCTATACTCCATACAAATTAAAGTTTATTGTTATAAATTACCAAATGCACAGTTTTTAAATCAATTTGCATTAACTAAGTTTTTTGTTTTTTTTTTAAGATTTATTTATTTATTTATACAAGCACTGGGTACAGTCTGAAGCAGGGAAGGGTGAGAGAATTCACCAGAGCCAGAGCGGGGAACAAAACAGACAGACCAGCAAAATACACTACTGAGGGGAGCAGCAGTGGGCGTGGCAGGAGAGGTCTGCATGTCATGTGGGACCCTCCCTGGCAGCCAGGGATCAAACCGGCGCTGCTGAGTCTGCCGGCAGCTTCGCAGCCCAGCGCTCAACCTCTGCACCACCAGGGGAGGCCCAACTAAGTTATTTTCTTATATTTCAACATTTTGATTTAATATATTGTGGTAGCATTTGAGGTGATATGGAGGCTGTCTCTGCATAACAGAGTAATGAAGGAGATAAGGTTTTCGCCATTGAAGATATTAGACTTGGTGGACAGATGGTAAGAGAGGTGTAAAGTACCTTCTCACCTACTTAACATGGTCTCCCTTTCGTAAAGTAAATCCTGGGTATGCCAAAATCAAATGCCTAGGTTGGCTTTATCTCAATCCCATTCCATCTGCTTTTTAATTAATGTCAATCCCTCCCAGATTTTGGTATTAACTGCTTATAAATTTTAGCTTCCAAAGCCATGATATTTGTTCTTTTTATGTATTTGCAGATTTTTAAGTGACAAGTTAGAAGTGGATGAATTAGTTAGATTCTATTTTAAAGCTGAGCGGGATCTCTTTCAAGATTTTAAAAGTTGGATAATTATTCAATGGAATTATACAAATTACTGGTTAAAAATTCATGTCAGGCCAAAGTGACTTCATCCATTCACTCTACCAACTAATAGTTCAAATGCCTACCACATTCCAGACATGTTCTCATCTTTATTGTGGACCAAGAACACATGCTTTTAACCTAGTAGAGCTTGAGATTTATTGAAGAAGCAGACAAAATACAGTAACACAATAGAAAAATGTAACTCTTATAATAGGAGCAGTAAATGAGGGTAGTGGATGATAACAATTATGAGTTAATATGGTCTAGTCTGGGACAATAAACTGGCATAAGAAAGAGAGAAATTGGGCTTCCCCTAGTGGCACAGCAGTTGAGCACTGGGCTGCAAAGCTGCCCACAGCCTCTGCAGTGCCAGTTCAATCCCCAGCCACGGGCAAGGGTCCCACAAGGTGCACAGACCTCTCCTGCCGCACCCGCTGCTCCCCTCAGCAGTGTATTTCAGTCAGTCTGCCTGTTCTGTTCCCTGCTCTGTCACCGGTGAATCCTCTCACCCTCCTGTGCACCTGGCCTGTACTCTGGTTCTTGTATAAATAAATAAATCTTTAAAAAAAAATTGAAAAAAAAAATGGTAGACTTCAGTCTGCATATTCTTTTCTTAGAGCTACTGTAACAAAGTACTACAAACAGGATGACTTAAACAACAAAAATCAAACCTTTCACACACTTTTGGAGGCTAGAAGGTTGGAATCATCATGTCCACTGAACCATGTTCTCTCTAAAGATTCTAGGGGAGAATCTATTCCATGTGTTTACCTCAGCCTTCAGGGTTGCCAGCAGTCTTTCTCTTATAAACCCATGACTCCATCTTTGTCTCTACCATCACACGGGGCCTCCTCTCTGGATATTTATGTGTCTTTGTTATTTATCTTATTAGAACACCCATAATATTGGTTTAAGGTCCACTCTAATCATATCACCTTAACTTGATTATGTTTGCAAAGATCCCATTTCCAAATACAGCCACATTCATAGGCATATGAGCATATATATGTGTGTGTGTGTGTGTGTGTACACACACACACACACATATATATATATACATACACACACACACACACACACACACATGTTTGTTATTCAACCCATAACTGTAGGGGACAGAAAGAAGTTGACAGATTAAAGAATATTTGGAAAGCAGATTACATTAAAAAAAAAACTGCTGATAAATACCTTTTAAAGAAAAATAATAAAAGGACTTATTAATAGGAGTTGCAAGACTAGCAACTCTATTTCTCACACAAACAACAAAATTTACAATACAAAATGTATAAAATTTACGATACAAAATTTGGTCAGAAAGTGAGTAGGCTATTTCTTAAAGATCCACAGGTCTTGCGGAGTGAGAGGAGGTTGTAAAATATTTTTTTTTTCCTCTCTCCTAAATATCCAACTTCCTGCAATCGGGGAGGGAGAATCAAAACCCCTATGCCTGACTCTTTCTTGACAAATTCTGAAGCTTCACATCCCAGTAACAGAGATGGCAGAGTTAATGCAAGATGACCAACCTGGAGGAAGACTATATGTTTTCTGTGGACTTAATTAGGTCCTTTGTAAAGTACTAAGATTAGAAACTTCTTAAAAGACCTCACCCAAGAGAATATCAAAAGGAAGGGTTGATCTCAGATCAAAAACTGAGGCAGTCCATTATTACTTACAGGAGAATTAGCAAGAAACAGCAACCATGCCTCCCAGATAGTCAAGTTCCAAAGAAGCCACTGAAGTATGCCACAGGGGAAAATCAATATTTAATCACTTGTAATTCAGATTTTCTGGATGTAATAGCTGTACAAATATATCAAAATATTTTTCTGGCACACTAAAAATATCAGAAAATATACAGTGACAATGTGTAAGCACTAAAGAGATCAAATTCAGACTTGATATCCATTTTTCTCCCATAAAATCTTCATCTTCTGCCCAACAGGAGTCAGGGATGCAATTTTTAGGCACATTTCAAGCTTTTTAATAATGATATTTTGTGTTTGCTGCTTTTTTCCATGCCTACACCCTGCCACTGTCCTATGCAATTCTAAAGTAGTTGAAGACTTGATGGACATTCAGATGCTAAAAATGATTTGTGATATTTGCTATGATGATAAAAATGATCCATTCAAAAGGATATGCAATTTATCAAGGAAGATAACTATTAAACCAAAAGTATAAGTAAGTAAATAAGGTAGTATTAAGAAAGAGACATATGTCAAAGAAATTCTAAGAAGTTATATCACCATACTTTCTCAATATTATTTTATCGCTTCTATTTTTTTGTTCCTCACTATTTAGAAGTTATTAAATGTTGCTTAATTTCCCCTTGTTTCACTGCTGTTAGTCTTGTCTCCCTCAGTTACAAATAATGGTTGACATTTAATTATGTAAGAGAGAGAATTAAGAAATATTTATTGACTATTATAATTAAGAGATAATGATATTATATATTTTGTTTGGAATCAATTCTCCACAACAAAATGATGCCATCATTAAATATTTAGAAAATATTCAAATATGTATTTTACATGAGTCAAATATGTATTTTACATGAAAGTAATAACATCAGATTTTTATATCCCACAGAAATCAAAATATCATTTCTGACATTTTGTTAATTTGCAACTATAAAAATTTATAAAATAAATACAATATAATTGCTTAAAAAAATTTTGGAAGCCACTGATGAAGAAATTAAAATGTCTGCTTTTTATAAACATATTTAGAATATGAAAATAATTGTTTTAATCTATGACAATATAAAACATATCTCTCATGGAAGTGCAAGCCAAAGGGCAGCTGCTCCAGTCAGTTATCAAAATGCCATGAAATTCATAAAAGATGAGGCTTGTCAGTAGCATGTGTCATGGTCTGTTTGAACACAGCTGCAGTTGGGATTTTCAAGCTGACCCCCATCTGGCTAAGACTAGGATGCCTTCCTAAAAAGTCTCACCAGAACCCATGTGATCAACAGAGTGGGTCAACAAAGAAGGACAGATGGTAAAGTAAGTGGACAAGAATTGATAATTTTCAATTATGAAAAAGACATCTTAGTGTCATAATTTCCTAAATCCAAATGTCTGAATTTAATTTTCCATAATAAAGAACTTGCTCAGAGTTTTGAGTAAAAGGTAATCATGTATGAGTGAAAAGGCTGGCAAGGGGTCCTTTTTCATACTATTTTAACAGATCATGACAATATTTACAACTTTACAATCTGATTTTAGGAGCATGTCATCATTACCCAAATCCCCCAGAAGTCCTTATGCTCACAACTTAAATTTTCTTTTAAAATAATTGCAGAGTAGACACATATCTTATTTTTAGTGATAATTTTAATATAAAATGTGCCAAATTAAATCCTCAATTTCATGTCACATCTAGTGTTACACATTGAATACATTACATATTGAATGTATAAAATATTGTATATATTGATAAACATATTCCATATTGAATATATAAAATATTATGTATGTTAATAAAACATAGGAAATAATCTTCTAAACCACCAACAATGCATTATGCATATATATGTGATGTATGTACGAAAAGCTTGAATTTTTGCTACAAATTACAAGAGATGTAAAAATTGTTTCAGGTCCTTTTTTGTGATTATAAAAGCTTATTTTGGTGAGAGGCAACTAGAACCAACCTAGAAAACTGCTGAAGGTTTTATATATTTGCATTATTCAGGATATTAGAATTATTCAATTTAAATCAAACCTGAAACACTTTGAGCAATAAAATAAAAAATGATGTCAATAACCAAAACAATAAAACAAATACCCATCAGTTTATGATGATCTAAAGAAACAATTGTTTAAATTACATGTTCCTTCTATTACACAGAGCTGCCTAAAGTGTGCATTTTGTGATACTTCATCTTTAGTTTGCAGAAGAATTAAAATAACTTATTTTTTTGCAATCATGTGATAAAGTTTAAACTGTTTCATTTATTGCAGGAAGCTACTCTAGTTAAAAAATGATATTTCCATTTCTCTTCAATGTTGAACATATATGAGTTATGTATTACTTGACAAAATAATTTATGAAAGGAACATTTACTAAATGCAGATATTATGGAATTGCCATAAAAGAAGCATGTTATTTTATCAATAAAAACATCAAAAGGGGATCACATTTTCCTATGAGTTACCAAACCTGGCTTTTAATCTGATAAATCATGGCAGAAAATACTTTGATGTAAAAATGTAACCACTAACCCATAGGGAACCAGTCAACTGTACCTTCCTCTTCAGGGTTATTCCAAAATAAATGAAACATATTTAAGTAATCACAAGTTTATATAAATTGCATTCAATAAGAATAAATATAAATATATAATGAACTCTGCTTAAATATAGGATGTAGAAAGAACATGGCTATTCTAACTAAATAAACCATTAATAAAAACCAAACTGAGGGGCCTCCCTGTTGGCATAAGGGATTAAGTCTCAGCACTATGAAGCTATCCACAGCCGCTGGATCACAAGTTTGATCCCTGGCCAGTGAGCTACCCACATGGCACAGCAGACCTCTCCTGCCTCACCCGCTGCTCCTCTCAGCAGTGTATTTCAGTCAGTCCTCCTGTTCTGCTCCCCCATTCTGTCTCTGGTGAATCCTCTCAACCCCCTTCCTCCTCCCAGCACCGCACCTGTGGTCGACACCACAGTTCTTGTATGCACAAATAAATAAATCTTAAAAAACAAACAAATTGAAAAATCATTTACCTTGATTCAAGTTTATAGTAACAAGTTTCTGTATCTTCATCCATTCCATCCATCAACTGTTACTTATTGAGGATCTTTTTCATCAGATGTTATGTGATCTGTTGGGAATAGTAAATGTTTTAGGATACAATGTATAACATCTAGAAACTGAAAGTGACTGAGCAGAGAGTAGGCAGAACATTTGAAAGTGAATGGCCTACAGGTGCAAGGATAGCTTTTGTAGCTGTCTTAACCTGGGTCATTTCCTCAGATACTCTTCATTCCAACATGCCTGCAAGATTTAACTCAAGGGCCTCCCTAGTGGGGCAAGGGCTTAAGTACTGCACTGTGAAGCAGTCCGTAGCCTGTGCAGCATGAGTTCAATCACCGGCTGGCCAGGGAACCCAAATGGCGAGACAGACCTCTCCTGTCTAGCCCACTGCTCCCCTCAGCAGTGTTTTTCAGTCAATCTGCCTGCTCTGTTCCCCGCTCTGTCTCTGGTGAATCCTCTCATTCCCCCCCATTCCATCTCTGGCCTGTACCCCAGCTCTTGTATGCATAAATAAATAAATCTTTAAAAAAAAAGATTTAGCTAAAATACCTTCTCAATGAAACACACCTTCTACATAGTTTAAAACATCAATCCAAAAGTCATATTGATTCTTGGGCCTCCCCGGTGGCGCAGCGGTTGAGCGCTGGGTTGCGAAGCTGCCCGCGGCCTCTGCGGCGCCGGTTCGATCCCCGGCTGCTCCCCGGCCACCAGAGGAGGGTCCCACATGGCGCGCAGACCTCTCCTGCCGCCCGCTGCTCCCCTCAGCAGTGTACTTCGGTCCTTCTGCCTGCTCTGCTCCCCGCTCTGGCTCTGGTGAATTCTCTCACCCTCCCAAGCTTCTGACTGTACCCAGTGCATGTATAAACAAACAAACAAACAAACAAATAAATAAATAAAAACATGCCTCTATAAAAAATATTAAAAAATAAAATTAAAAAAAAAAGTCATATTGATTCTATGTCTCATTCCCTACATCATTCCCTTTCACAGTGCTTATTTTACTGCCATAATATTGCTTGATTTTGTTTATTTCTTCTACCTCACTAGATGTAGGAAATACACTGCAGAAATAAGGGGATCTATGTCTATTATTTTCAGTTTTTATAACAAGCTGTTAGAACAGTGATGAACTAATGAATGCAATTATACAATATCACAGTCAATTACTAGTCTTTTTATATAAGGTAGAAGGTTTTTCCTTAATTATAGCTTTAATGAGTAGTGATCTGTATACTCTTTCCTAAATCAATCATACCTATATAGTATATTACTTAACATTTTTGTGTTTCATTTCACTGTGGAGAAGTAAAAATGAAAAGTGCTACATTAATATATCTAGAAGGAAAACACATTGAATAGGGCATCTGGAATTACCAAATGGTTAGTATATTGTCATTATAGATGTTTCTTTGGTACACAGAAATGCCCTTAAGATGTATTTCTCCCAAGTCAACACATCAAGATAAGTTCTTATCCAAAGTCAAATCATCTAACATAAAATGAAAACAGAACAATGACTCAATTGAATATGCCCTATTTTTACAGAGTTTGGAAACATTCTGTTATTGTTGCAACCACGTACATTTTGAAAATCTTTTTTACATTTATTGTCTTTGCAGAGAATTTGGGTAAGATTTTTTACAAAAATAGGGCCTCCTCGGTGGCGCAGCGGTTGAGCGCTGGGCTATGAAGCTGCCCGCAGCCTCTGCAGTGCCAGTTCGATCCCTAGCCGCCCGAGAGGGTCCCACATGGTGCACAGACCTCTCCTGCCACGCCCTCAACCGTGCTCCCCTCAACTGTTCTTCTCCCTGCTCTGGCTCTGGTGAATTCTCTCACCCTCCCGGGCTTCTGACTGTACCCAGTGCTTGTATAAATAAATAAATAAATCTAAAAAAAAAGATTTTTACAAAAATAAAAGTTTTTATATTCATTATAATATGTAAATATATTTTAAGCCTACTGAATCAACATTTTTATCTATTCTTCTATGACATTCTGTTTCTATAATGTTTTACTAAATATAAATGTCCCTTAACATACCTGATTGAGAATGGCTATTGTATTTAAAATAAGAAAAGTATCATTAAGTTATATTTAACTAAGTATCCATTCCAAGACTAAAACTATGTGGCCATAGTCTTAGACAAAATACTATAGATCTCTGTTGCAGTAGGTGTAAATCTTCTCCATTACAGTGGATATATCTTTATTTTTTGGAAGAATCCCCACTACCAAAATCTATTGCTAAATCAAGCTAACCTAGTACAGCCTTGGTATGAAGAGTAAAACCTTCAAAACACTTTTGCAAAAACCATGTTGTTTTTTTTTTTTTAGCTACCATACTATTTTTTTTTAAATAATAAATTTTATTTTTATATTCCCCCATACAATTGCAAACGCCTCATTCTGACCCCAATCCTTCCCCTCCCGCCCCCCACCCCCCCAAAAAGTGTCTCTGGTTCATAGTTTTCTGTTGATTTTGATTTTCACTTTCTTATATTCATTTTCCTGGTCCCTTATTTAAGTTCTCTAGATTCCTGCTATGAGTGAGACCATCCGGTATTTTTCTTTTTCTTTTTGGCTTATTTCGCTGAGCATGATCCCTTCCAGCGCCATCCATGTTGCTGCAAATTGCATGTGTTTATCTTTTTTGAATGCTGAGTAATATTCCATGGTATAATGTACCACATCTTCTTGATCCAGTCATCTATTCTATTTTTGGGCATTTGGGTTGTTTCCAAAGCTTAGCTATTGTAAACAGTGCTGCTATAAACATAGGGGTGCAGGTGTTCTTTGGAATTGATGTTTCTGTGTCCTTTGGGTAAATACCTAGGAGTGGAATTGCTGGGTCATATGGAAGCTCTATGTTTAGTAGGTCCAGAAATCTCCACACAGCTTTCCACAGTGGTTGGACCAGTTTGCACTCCCACCAACAGTGCAGAAGAGTTCCTTTTCCTCCACACCCTCACCAACATTTGTTGTTGCTAGTTTTTTTAATATGTGCCATTCTCACTGGTGTGAGATGGTATCTCATGGTAGTTTTGATTTGCATTTCCCTGATTACAAGTGATGTTGAACATTTTTTCATATGTCTGTTGGCCATTTGCATTTCCTCTTCAGAGAAGTTTCTTTTTAGCTCTTCTGCCCATTTTTTGACTGGATTATTTTCTTTGTTGTTGTTGAGTCTCATCAGCTCTTTGCAGATTTTTGTGATCAGTCCTTTATCATTAGTGTTGGGTGCAAAAATGTTCTCCCAGTTGGTGGGGTTTCTCTTTGTTTTTGTTATTGTCTCTTTTGCTGTGCAGAAGCTCTTTAATTTGATGTAGTCCCAGCTGTTTATCTTTGTCTTCACTATCAGTGCTTTGGGTGATGTGTCTGTAAAGATGTCTTTGATGTGCAAATCACGTAGTGTTTCGCCTATATTTCCTTCTATGTATTTTATGGTTTCAGGTCTTATGTCTAGTTCTTTAATCCATTTTGAGTTGATTTTTGTGTATGGTGTGAGGTAGTGGTCAAGCTTCATTCTTTTGCATGTAGCGACCCAGTTTTCCCAGCACCATTTATTGAACAAACTTTCTTTGCTCCAATGCATAGTCTTTGCTCCATAAATCTGTGGGTTTATTTCTGGATTTTCTATTCAATTCCATTGGTCTGTATGTCTGTTCTTGTTCCAATACCATGCAGTTTTGATGATTATGGCTTTGTAGTATAGTTTGAAGTCTGGGAGTGTGATGCCTCCATTTCCTTCTATTTTTTTCAGGAGAGCTTTGGCTATTCGGGGTTTTTGGTGATTCCATATGAATTTCATCAATAATTGTTCTATTTCTTTGAAGAATGCCATTGAGATTTTGATTGGAATAGCATTGAATCTGCATATTGCTTTTGGTAGGATGGCCATTTTAATAATGTTTATTCTTCCAATCCATGAGCAGGGGATGTCTTTCCATTTCTTTGTGTCTTCTTCTATTTCTTTTAACAGTGTTTTATAGTTTTCTTTGTATAGGTCCTTTACCTCTTTTGTTAGATTTATTCCCAAATATTTGATTTTTTTTGTTTCAATAATAAAAGGGATGTTTTTTTTTATTTCTTCTTCTTCAGATTTATGTTTGTGTATAGGAAGGCTACTGACTTTTGTGTATTGATTTTGTATCCTGCCACTTTACTGAATTGATTGATGAGTTGAATTAGTTTTTCTGTGGAGATTTTGGGGTTCTCTATGTATATTATCATATCATCTGCAAATAGTGATAGTTTGACTTCTTCTTTTCCTATTTGGATTCCTTGGATGTCTATCTCTTGTCTTATTGCTCTGGCTAGGACTTCCAGTATTATATTGAAAAGCAATGGTGAGAGTGGACATCCTTGTCTTGTTCCAGATCTTAATGGAATTGCTTTCAGCTTTTCACCATTGAGAATGATACTGGCTGTTGGCTTGTCATAGATGGCCTTTATGATGTTGAGGTATGTTCCTTGTATCCCAAGAATTTCAAGGGCTTTTTTCATGAATGGGTGTTGCACTTTGTCGAAAGCTTTCTCAGCATCTATTGATATTATCATATGGTTTTTATATTTCTTTTTGTTGATGTGTTGGATAACGTTGATTGATTTTCGGATGTTAAACCATCCTTGTGCCCCTGGAATGAATCCAACTTGGTCGTGGTGAATTATCTTATGGATACATTGTTGGATTCTGATAGCTAAAATTTTATTGAGGATTTTTGCATCAGTGTTCATTAGGGAGATTGGCCTATAGTTTTCCTTTTTTGTGTTGTCCTTATTCGGTTTTGGTATTAGTGTAATATTGGCTTCATAGAACGTGTTTGGTATTGTCCCTTCCTTCTCAATTTTTTGGAAGAGTTTGTGAAGGATAGGCACTAATTCGTCTCTGAATGTTTGGTAGAATTCATTTGTAAATCCATCAGGTCCTGGGCTTTTGTTTTTGGGGAGGTTTTTGATTACCATTTCAATTTCGCTGCTTGTAATTGGTCTGTTTAGGTGTTCTATTTCTTCTTTATCTAGCTTTGGGTGATTGTAGAGTTGTAGGAATTTGTCCATCTCCTCTAGATTGTTGAACTTGTTTCCATATAACTGTTCATAGTAGTTACTGATTATTCTTTTGATTTCTGCTGTGTCCGTTGTGATTTCTCCTCTTTCATTTATGATCCTGTGTATTTGTGCTTTCTCCCTTTTTTCCTTTGTGAGCCTGGCTAGGGGTTTGTCTATTTTATTTATTTTTTCAAAGAACCAACTCTTGGTTTCATTGATCTTTTGGATTGTTTTTTTAGTTTCAATTTCATTTATTTCTGCTTTGGTTTTTATTATTTCTTTTCTTCTACTGAAAACCATATTGTTTTTGATGTTTTATAATATAAAGTGAATTTAAACAGGTCAATGATATCATTAGGAATGTATTCTCTGGAAGTCTTTCAAGTCAGAAATAATACTATTTTAATCATGTCTTCCTTAGATGGAATGGCAACAAATTTCTTCTTTGTTTCAAACAAGGGTCTTCTTTCTTTCTCTTGGGTGAATGATTTTGCTTTGTAATGATGGTAGCCTGAAGAATGGGCCCCAAAGATATCTAGACTTTAATTCCAGGAATCTGTAAACTCTACTTGATGAGGCAGAGAAGATTTTGAAGATGTGATTAAGAATCTTGAAAGAAGCCTGCATTATCCTAAATTTAACCCCATGTTCCCTATAAGAGAGATGGGGGCAAAATTTGACCACAGAAGAGCAATAAGCTAATGATCACAAGAGCAAAGGGACAGAGAGAGTATTGAAGATGCTGTACAGCCCACTTTGAGGTAAGCAATGATTCCAGCTCTAAAAGCTAGAAATGACCAGAAGATAATTTTTCCTTACAGTCCAGGAAAGGAGAGCTGCACTTTGATTTCAGACTTGTGAATCCCATTTTGGACTTCTGACCCCCATAATCATAAGACAATAGAATTGTGTTATTTTAAACCATCAAATTTGTGGTAACTTGTTACAGGAGCAGTAGGAAACTGAAGAACATGGTGAATCATGCAACTCTTCATGCCAGCTTGTATGCCTTTGTCTCTGCAAAGCAAGGATCACTGGTAGCACAATTTTAATCAGCACAGTTGGTTGGTCTTCATGACCTGCATTTTACCCATGGACATTATTCTGTTTCACCTAACTTTCCCTTCTTCATTTATCAGATCGGATTTTTAACCCTACCGAATAGTATTTTGTTGTGTCATGTTCTTTATATAAGGTCAGCCAAAGGCATCCAATTTTTATATATTTTCTTGGATTTCCTTTCTATCATTTCATCTTAAGTATCTGAAACTTTGTAATGTATTTCTTAAAATATGATAGTTCTTTGTGATTTTTGAAGTATCACATCAAGGGGATTTATATCTCCCTGTGGCCTGAGGCACTGTGTGGTAGTATGTTAAGGACTTAAGAAGTTACCCTAAATCTTACATTCTCTGGAGTGCCATTAATGACACTGAAGCAGTAGTGCACTAAATATACTGTTATACACAACACAGCTTCTCAGCAGGCTTCATGATCTATAGATTTTATTCTTGCAAAATAGTATCGCAGAGAAAGAATACCAAAACAAATACCCATTGATCATGTACTTTGTGTATATTATTATATTAAAGGAAAAGGTACACTATGCTTCTGAAGCAAAACTGTGAGTGTATACTTATGTAAAGGAGAAAAGGCATAATCCACACATTTTGAGGATTTTAACAAAATTCTGCACTAAATGTCATACATAGGTGTAAGGCCCCCATCTCTATTTTTTTAGTTTAATTTTCAATAGTGAGAACTTAAGATTTTTCATATGTGTATGAATATTCCAACAAATTTAATTCTTTCACACTGCTTTTTTTTTAAGTGATTGGTATACCTGGAGTCCAGCATTTTATGTAGGAGAGTGGTACAATTTATATAAATATGTCCTAAATTAATGAAAAATTTAAAATAGCAATGCTAAATATATCTTGAAACTGTTATTTCAAAATCTTGTCTTCAGTCTGAAACGATCAATCATTATTCTCACTATTGTCTTCCCTATGTACACCTAGCTATTAGAATTCTTACTCTTGGCCTTTCAGAGATTTCTGGAACAGCTGACAAATTTTCAAACTACTTTCTTGAGTCACAACAAAGACATGCTAATTCAATTCCACTGCAGAGACTATTACTTAGGATAAATAACAACCTTTTTAATAAATGAAGTTTCACTTATCTTTATTATTATAAGTAAAAAGGAAAAGTGATATGAATAATTTTACTAAGAAATATGCTATTAAATTATTTGGCCATCTTAGTCCACTAGTACCCATTGGAGAGCTTGTCTTTTAAGAAAACTAATTGGCATGCAGTTTCATAGATCTGTAATTTACAGTTTTTCTCAATACAACATGAGAATAGAGAAATTAAGTAATTTAAAAAGTAATTCAGGTTAAAATTAAAAGTAGCTTCATGATGGGTTGGAAAAATAAAATTAAATGAAACTTTGGAGCAAAAGGAACTTCAGGAACTTAGATAGCAGAAGTTAGAAGGTCATCCTTCATAAACAGAACCCACAGTATATACTCCCAAAGGTATAGGAATTGCAGGCCTTTTCCTGTTATATCCTAAGCACCTGCATGGTGATGGTACATAATGGTATTCAATAAATATGTTGAATAACTAAAGAAATAAAAGGTTTTATGGATGGACAAGTAGCGATGAGAATTTGGAGATCAAATGGATGGTTAAGAACAAAATATGTTGAATGTCTACAAATCTTGGTGAGGATAAATGGGACAGAGTGGTCAACCAAGAATAAAAAGGAACTTATTGACAACTGCAAACAGGAAATAAGAGAATGAATTGTACAAGCAAAATTATTTTCTTTTAAAAACTATAATACACACTGTGACAAAACTAGTATCTGCTGAAAATAGCAAAATGTTTTCTGATATTATTCACTATTTTGATAAAACTTAGTGTTTTGTCTGAAGCAAAACTATAATCTTAATTATCTGTGTTTTATTTTTTAGAAAACAAGACAAATAGAACTACATGAAAATATAAAACACATAACTATGCAAGCATATAAGTGAGTAGCCATTCAGTATGTATCTATACCATAAAAATGACAAGATAGATGAACTGTTGAATATCATCTAATTAACATTTCAGAGCACATATGATTTTCTTAGGCAGATCTTTCAATGATAAATATAATTTCTTTTCTCAGAAAGATGACAACCTAATTATTACTTAGTACCAAAATGGCATTACATGATCTCTTTTAAATAGCAATTATTTACCAAAATGTATTTTAAGAGAGAACTAGATTTTATTGGGTTTGGAATAAAATCAGGAAAACAATATATAGTTTTGAAAATAAAGTGTAATACTCAGAGGAAAGGGGAACCATAAAATCCCAATCAATAAAAATTTAATTATCCAAATGGCTTTAATGCCTTTTTGATAAGAAAGTATAAACTATATCTGCTTATTGCAGTTTTGAACTATATAAAATTGTTAAGGTATGAGAGAACTAGTCAGTATTCATTTTCTTTTTCTCACTATTCTTTATATATCTGGTTCTGTCTTTCCCACTAACACTGTTCTCTTATTAGCACTCAATTCTTTCTCTGATCAAGTTTGACTTTGGCATGAGCTAGCTTTAATCAATTCCATGAATACTTTAACAAGATATAGTCACACAAACAAGTACCCAGTAGGTCAACAATGACCATGAATTAAGTCTCCCATTACAGGCAGAAAATGGTAACTACCAGTTTTAACTACCCATGAACTCTTTTACTTGACCCACCACAAACTTTATGTGTAATACAATCAAGTACTGATGTTTTACAAACTAAAAAATTAAACATTTAATATTACTTAAGTCTTAGTATCAATGTCTGGGTACGAATAATTACATTTCTTTTTGTTGTTGTTATATGTTTTGTCTAAGATGTCTTTATAACTCGGAAATATAATCTTGTTTGTAACAACTCTTGAAAATGAAATTGTCAATTGTCACAAGGTGGGGGGGCGGCAGTGTTGGGATTAGCACAGGACAGAGGAAAGACAACTCAAAATCCAAGTAGAGAGAGCTAGAGGGACTCGGTCTTTAGGAAGTGCAGCCCTTTTACAAGGGCAGTCTCACATTTATATTTTGGATCAGGTTCAGAGGTGGGCAAGTGGAGTAATGTAAGTGGTAGGTATGTGTACTGGAGATACATAATAATCTGGCAAAAGCTGGGGGGAGTGAATAGGGACTGTTGCCTGGGGGCTCCACTTTTCTCAGGGATCAAAACACCCTATCTCTAGTTCCTGTTCTCATTTAACTTTCTGTTAAGGTAGTCTAGTTGGTTATGCTAATCTTGCCATAAAGTCTGCCTGCTGTTTTCAGCAGATACTGATTTCCTAGCATGTTCCTCATGCCAAGACTTTTGCCCTGCTGAGAGGCTCCCTGCCTGACTCAACATTTTAGCTTGACCAGCAGGAATTCTGGGCACCAAGACTATATCCCTGAGAACAAGGGGGACAGGAGATCCCACAACTAATATTGTAATTAATTAAAACTAAACTTTCTTCTGAATACAAATGAAAGTAAAATCATGGTATTGTATATGCCCCAACCCCCAGCATCCACTTTTGGCTATTTCAAAATCTGTGCTCTATTGTAGGTAATCCAGTATATTTGCACATTTAACAGGCATAGGTTAGTTGTATGGGAATAAAATTTCATGACATGCAATTCATTTATTCATTCATAATCCACGGAACAAATATTGATCAAATACATAGGGACACAGGGTAAGGATACAAGAGAATATACTAGAATATACTAGATACTATTTTGCCCCTAGAAATCTTTGGACAGTATTCATATCTAGATAAGAGACTCAATGGAAGACAGGTCTGATGTTTAAATAGATATCATAGCTGACTAAGGATTATTCAAGACAAACTTAAAGCAAAGGATGATCTAGCTATGCGACAGAATTGCTGTTAAAACTATATAAACAAAAATGTTTGGAAAGTTCGAAAAATAGATCCATGTGTGGTATGTGACCAATGTTATATGTTCATCTTAAATTTTAACTCAAAATGTATGTACTGAGGGACTGCATCAGACATGTTAACATGCATTAGTTTGCTAGGACTGCCATGACAAAATAGCACAGATCATGTGGCTTAAACAATGGAAATTTATTTTCTCACATTTCTGAAGATTGGAAGTTTAAGATCAAGGTGTCCTTTGACTTGACTTCTTGTGAGGAATCCTCCCTCCACTTATAGAGGTTTGCCCTCTTCCTCTTCCTTCACAGGGAGTTTCTTCTTTTGCTCAGGCATCTCTGGCACCTCTTTTGTGTTGAAATTTCCTCTTCTCATAAGAACAACTGTCATATTGCACTAGAACCCACTCTAATGGCCTCATATTTAATTTATTATTTTTTTAAGATTTTTTAATGTATTTATTTATTTATACAAACACTGGGTACAGTCAGAAGCATGGGAGGGTGAGAAGATTCACCAGAGCCAGAGCGGGGAACAGAACAGGCAGACTGATGAAACACACTGCTGAGGGGAGCAGCGGGCACAGCAGAAGAGGTCTGCGCACCATGTGGGGCCCTCGCTGGCGGCTGGGGATCGAACCAGTGCTGCAGAGGCTGTGGGCAGCTTCGCAGCCCAGCGCTCAACCGCTGCGCCACCAGGGGAGGCCCTCATATTTAATTTAATCACCTATTTAAAGGCCCTGTCTTCAAGTACAGTTGTATTCTGCATGTAAATGCTTCATCATCTGAATTTAGGGGAACAAAATTCAGCCCACAAAAAATAGCAAATTAACAGAGCAAAAGCTGAATATGCTAGAATAATTTCAGTCATTCCCTTCCTCTCCCATCTTTCCTCAAACACAGAAAAAGATAAAGAAATAAAATATGAAAATAAAATGTAGCAGCTATAAAAAAATAGCAGAAAAGCAGAATATGCTAATCTCAGCCATGTAGGATGTATCCTGAAAGCAGTGTGATCAGCAAAACTACCTGTTTTCAATGAAAATAAGGTGATACCAGAGAAATTTTTGAAATAGCTTTACATATGCAAAACAGTGGTGAGCCTTTTAATGAAACTGCTGGATGCAACAAGATACTTTTTCTTCTGGAGTCAGTTTTTATTCATAATTGTGAGAATGAAATAAAATGTCTGACCTAACATATAGAGCAACTCATGTAGTCCAAAGGAAGAGATAATACTCTTTAAGATGAGAATCAGCAATGAAGATCACATTTATAAAAATAAACATTCATTAGTATTTTGATTAATGGATAAATGCAATACATATCATATTTAGGATAAACAATTTTAAGAAATGAAAAATTTATTTTTGTGATTGGACAAAAATACTACCAATATTGAAAAATTTTATATAGTTCATTTCTAAAATAGAAATTTTAATTTTAGCTCAAAGACTGATGTTATAATGATTGGTTGTATATTAAAAATATGGGGGCATGAGAGTGTTGAGATTAAGAATCTCAGTGGAAAATTACGTAAATTAAGTGAAATTAATTAGGCAGTTTACTTATGCTGAACATAAAATGTATTTATTATACTGAGTTTTTAGGTCCATTGAGTAATGAATAATATAATGTACAAAGGAGATATAAAAGGAACAACCATATTCTAAATTATCATATTTTCTACAGAAATATAGAACACGTAAAACAATTAACTATAATTGAAGACATGATAAATTGCTGAAACTCTAAATATAAAAGACCACAAGTCTTTCATTTTCCCTTATTTCAGTCTAACCTTTCCTGTTTTGTTCTATATTTCTCTTGTTTATTTTCTTCATTTAAAGTCAGTCATCTGACATTATATGAGATGTATTATGTTAGAGACTAGGAAGAAAATTTGACCCATTATAAAATATATGTTCTCAATTCATGTCCTAGTAGTTGAGTAAAAGCAAGCCTCATCAGTAGGGTCACTTTGCTCTCTTTTTTTTTTAATTTTATTTTTAATTTTACTTTAATTTTTCCATTATTGTAACATTGGTTAAAAACACTGTACATGATTCAGAAATATAGGACAGCAGTTCTTCGAGCTGTATGTTACCATGCTCCCTTCCAACTGATGTTTAGTTTTCTTACATCCTCAACTTTTAAGAAGTTCATATTCTTTTTTTTAAAATAATAAATTTTATTCTTATATTCCCCATACAATTGCAACCCCCCATTTTGACCCCAATCCCTCCCCTCCCACCCCCCACCCCCCAAAAAGTGTCTCTGGTTCATAGTTTTTTGTTGATTTTGATTTTCACTTTCTTATAGTTATTCATTTTCCTGGTCCCTTATTTAAGTTTTCTAGATTCCTGCTATGAGTGAGACCATCCGGTATTTTTCTTTTTCTTTCTGGCTTATTTCGCTGAGCATGATCCCTTCCAGTGCCATCCATGTTGCTGCAAATTGCATGTGTTTATCTTTTTTGAATGCTGAGTAATATTCCATGTTATATATGTACCACATCTTCTTGATCCAGTCATCTATTTTTGGGCATTTGGGCTGTTTCCAAAGCTTAGCTATTGTAAACAGTGCTGCTATAAACATAGGGGTGCAGGTGCTCTTCATATTCTAATGAGGCATTCATCTTAACTAAAACATATTTTGTAATAAAAAGTAATAAAAAATGTTAAAAATGGTTCTAGTAAAGTGGAATGATTGAGGTTACTTTCTTGTCAGGCAAAATAAGATAAAAATATATTTTGAGATCTGTCTTACTCATGGAATTTGAAGTGTAGGAGATATTCTAGGTGGGCAAAAGTAAAGAGCTGTATTTACACTGCGATTTAGAAATAGACAATCTAGATTAGTCCTGCTCAAAGGACAAAAAAAAAATGTGTGATTTAAAATATATCTCTGAAATAACAGGTGATTGAAAATATATACTTGAACACACACAAGGAAAGAAAATACAAAGTTTGAACCAGAGGAAAATAATGAAAGCACTAACATTCTGATAGCATTGACTTGTTGGGATAGATGGGTATGGGTAACTAAGGTATTTGAGTTTATAGTCCACAAAGAAATTAGGTACCATTTTTGGTCCACACAATGAGAATTGGACATGGCATTCCTGCATGGAAGTGTAACAGCAGTGCCATATAGAGCTACAGTCTCAGTGAATGGATGGATAAAGAAAATAAATTTTCTTACAAGTACTGAACTAAAAGGGATATTTTTTCTCTCTAGTTCTGACTCAGTATAAAATGTTTTCTTATTATATTCACAACAAGTTCACAAATATCTTTTGCACAGGAGGCTTATATGTACATTCCCTGGACTTTTCAGTAAAACTAACAAAGAAATATTAACCAAACACATCATTACATCTGGATCAAATCATGTAACACCTGATAGGAGAAAACAAACTCACTGTGAACTTGGTCACATAGATCCACAGAGTCCTTCCATAAAGACCCAAATAAGCAGAATTTATGATACAAGTGTGAGCACTCAAAAATATAATTATTTTTTATTGTTAAAGATTTATTTATTTATTGCCTAGAAGAAATGGGGTTCATGCCAGAGGTGCAGGGGGTGAGAGGGTTCACCAGAGACACGGTGGGGAATAGAACAGGTGGATCTACTGAAATACATTGCTGAGGGGAGAAATAGGCGAGGCAGGAGAGGTCTCTGCTGCACCATGTTTGGGTTAGCTCCTTGGCTGGAGATGGAACTCAGGCCATCATGGTGTTAACACTGAGGCTTAGCCCCTAGCCTACCAGGGAGGCCCCAAACTGATTCTTTAAAAGTAACAATCAAAAGACAGAATGAATGAATTGAAAAATTAGAGAGTTTCTAGATAATAGTTATCTGAGAGACACTAAAGTAGTAATGTGTAAAACAACTGCAGTCAAGAAAGAAAGAATAAAAAAAGGTCTTTGCCAAAAAAAAAAAAAAAAAAAGATCAGTATGGAAAGAGCTATGTGAAAAATAAATAAAATATAATAAAATACAATTAAAAGTAAAAAAGTGTGTATTTTAAAATGTGTGAAATGAAGTGGACATACTAAATTATTAAATGAAATTCTGAAATGATTTTAAAAGTTCATTTGCATGCAAAAATGCCAACCAAAGTAATTTCTGTTCATCTTTTAGTTATAAATCTTTACCCTTATATCTCCAGCAAATTGCTATTAAAGCACAATGGGGAAAAAATCATTGGTACCATATTATTTAATACTTTAAAGTGAAATAATAAAAATTTAAGAAAGAGTAGACATTATCAACATGGTTTTTACTAATAAGGTGATCAGACTGCTACATGGTTAATGAACCAAAAAGAAGGAATGTGTGAGCTACCAGTGTATATGACTAGCCAGCACAACAGTTCAATGAAATTCTGCCTAGAGGAATACTAATGTACTCTGTCTTACATGATCCAATACAATAAATGCTTGTAAGAATAAATAGAGATAAGCCATCTGTTTTTATCTGCATGAAAATTCATATGCTGAAAAGGAAATTTAGGTAGAAATTAATTTAACATAAGTCATTTCCTCACTGTCTTATTCAACTTGAACTGCACTAACAAAATACTGTAGCCTGGGTGACTTAAACAATAGATATTGATTTGTTACAGTTGTAGAGGCTGAGAAGTTCAAGGCTAAGGCACTGGCAGATTGGGTCCTGATCAGGGTGGCTTCCTGGCTCTCAGAAGGCTGCGTTCTGCTCTGGCTGTGCTCTCACATGGCAGGATGACCTTCACCTTTCTCAATGTAAGGACACAATGGTGGGAACCCCTCTCTACATGAACTGCTCTAAACCTAGTTATTTCTTAAATAGTCTACCTCTAAACACCATCACACTGGAGCAAGGACTCTACCATGGATTCAGAAAGACACAAACATTGAGTCCATAACATTCAATAAGCACATGTAAGAAGTAAAATGTAAGAATTGATTACAAAATAGCTAGTATCACTTGGCAAAGGACACAAAGGAAGGAATAAAAAATCAATTTCATTTCTGTACTGAGTTCAATATATGAATTATTGCTTTTCCTGCATGTGTAGTTTATGTTTTCCTAATGGAAAATATTACAATGTGCTCATGATTATTAAAATACCAGTATAGATTCATAAGTTGTATGTTTCAGTGTTTAAAATTTTCTTTTTGTCTTTGCTCGTTTTTCTAAAGTATCTTACCAAATGTATTACATATTTAACCATAATATGTATAATATATAATTTTAGATACATGGTTTTAATGACATGCATTACTTAATGTTCTATTTTTAATTTATATTGTCATTATTTACTTTTATAGTATGAAATATCTTGCTTTCTTGCTGTGTTATATACATTTTAATCCTGCTTATAACTTGAAAAGTTTAGGGTACACTATTTTCTTAGTGCAATAATTTTTAAAGTAATCAGCTTGAGATTATGAAAATGCCTGACTTTGCTATAGTAACATCAGTATTTTCACTGAATTAAACATTCAGAATCCCAAGATATTAGGGGTAAATTAATGCATATGATTTTGGATCTAATTAACACAACTAACATCCCTTGTTGATGTTTTCATTTTTAATTAAATTAAAACTACCTTCTCTAGTATGGCTGAAGAAATCCAAAAGATACAGAGTAACAAAAGTAAATGCTTTTCATTTTTTAAATTTATGTATATATCTATATCTATATCTATACATATATATATATATATATATATATATATAAACATCGTTCTTCCTTTTTGTACATTGCATGCTTTCTCCTCTCAGGTGTGGTCCCCGTAGAAGTCCCACCACCAATTTACCTGTGCACCATCAACATAGTCCCTTGTGCTCTTTCCTCCCCTGTTTTGATCCTTCTCCCTCCCCCTCCCCTGCAGAATGTCTCTGCTTTATAGTTGCCTGTTAATTTTTCTTAATTTATTATATTTTATTTACCTGACCCCTTATTTGGTCTTCCTACATTCCTCCTATATGTGAAATCATCCGATATTTTTCTTTTTCTTTCTTGCTTATTTCACTGAGCATAATCCCTTCCAGCTCTATCCCTGTTGCTGAAATCCAAAAGATGCAGAATGACAAAAATAAAATGCTTAAGGGACCAGGAAAAAGACTTATTATAATAAAGTAAAAAGCAACAAGCAACTATAAACCACAGACACACTGGGGGCTGGGGGAGGAGAGGAGGGATTAGGGTCAAAATAAAGGCGGTAGGAATTATATGGGGAATATAACCAAGAAGAAAATGCATACATTGTGCCAAAATAAAAAAAAAAAATGTAAAAACTATATAAAAGAAAAGAAAAAAGAAAAACTATTCTAAAATAAAAAAAAAATACACTAAGTAATACTCAACTCAGGGAGTTCTAGTGAAGATAGAGAATAGAATATGAGCAGAACTATACAACATTTATTCTTAGTTATTGCATTAGAGTATACCAAGATATTCTTACACTGTTTATATTTGAAATTTCTAAATCTTAACAGATAAAACTGTTCTTACAACTTAGCAGAATATTCCTTTATACCCTTAGTGTCTACATACATAAGAATACTCCCCAGTTTTCAAATATAAAAAACTTATTCATATAACTTACTGAATTTTCATGTTTAGAGTCTTCAAAAAGATTTTGAATTTCCCATTATTACTGCTTCTAATTTAGAATATCTATAACTTAGTACTACAACCAATTTCTTTGGCTTTACTCTAATAATACTATGCTGTATTCACTTTAATTTTATCTTTTATTAATACATAATTTCTTTAAGGGCAGAACCCTCAGAAATATGAGAACCTCATATTTGGGAAGGAAAATAATCTTTACATAAAATAACACTGAAGGTACAGGATGAAAATTTGGTGCAGTCAGAATGGAGGTTGGTAACAAAACAGAACAAACCATATAAAAACAAAAGAACAAATGAACAATAATAAAAACAACAACAAAACACTTCGCCAACCATCATTAGCCTTAAGTCTAATGATGCTATAGAACTGGCATATGCAATTTTCTTTTTTTGGGGGGACACAATAAATAAATCACTGAGCAACTAATTTAAATAATGGTGCAAAAATAATTTGGTAAAATGGTAAACTGAATACATCTAGACTCCCACCAAAGAAAGCTAAATTACTAGAACAGCCCAAAAGTAAGATAGAATTATGATGCACTTAAGAGCAAAATTGGGAAAAATATGGATAAATATTAATCAATTTAGTGCAAAATATATAGAAAAAAGCTGATTCACTGTAGAATACCAGTATCAGAAATTGAGGTGAGATTCCTGAACATTAAGAGAGAAAATAAAATCTTTTTGAAATAGTCCTCTCTTTCTCATTCCTTGTAACTGGGTTGGGTAACTGATCCTTTCTTACCTGGGAAGAGGATTGTAAGCTAATTCTTCAGAGAGAGTGAATTACAGGAAATCAGAATGGGTCGAATCAAGGCAAAGACAAGAGCATTTTCTGGAGAGGGGAATGATAGATAGATACGTATCTGGATTCCTTTAGTCCTCTCTCAAATTCCTAGAATACTGAAAAGTATGATTATAATCTTCAAATCTTCAATCAGGAGACTAGAAGAACCAAATATAAAAACTCTAAATAATAGGTAAAGAAATGAATAAATACTTCAAAATAAAACCCAAATGAAGAATATAATTATCTGAAAGCATTTTAGCTCCATACACAATGGATGAAAACTGCCTTATGATCAGGTATGTCATGGTGAAATTTATAAACAGTGCAGGTATGTACAAGCTCCTAAAAAGTTGGGAGAGATAATGAAAATAAGACATAATAAAAATGATACATTTAATGCCCCATATAACACATATAAAGGTGGTGAATTAGTGCTTAAAAGATAGTAAATTTTATCTATATAGGTTATATATATATATATATAAAATGTTGACATAGCAATAGTAGCGACTGTAAATGTATGTACACTGAAGTGTATCCAAATGAGCGGCAGTACAGTTACCTGTTTAGACAAAGTGTCTGATATTTAGAGTTGTTTAATATACCCAGAATTAAATTGTGTTAAAATGTATTTACAATAATGCTTACTTCATTTACTAAGATTCTGAAATAAAAACTCACTTAGGGTCATGTAGAGTAATGTAAGATTATCCTTATAAACGTATCTTTAAATTGCAGTTATGACTCTGGTAGTGATGAAATTGTTTCCTGCTAAAACCACCTGAGGATGAAATTAAATATAATTTAACTGGGCTTGCCCCATGGGAGGTCTCTGAAGAGTGTGTTTGTGTAGGAAATGTATGAATTGCTTTTCCTACCTCCTGAGGTGTTCCATGCTGATGACCTCCATGGAAGAAATATTAAGTGCTTTATAACTTACCAAGAATAGAGGAAGTACAAAAAAAAGAAAATGAAAAGTGGACTCCAGAAATATTTCTAATGAGAAGAGTTTTGTAAATAATTTTTCAGCTTCTTTGTCATTAACTATTAGTAAGAAAGTATGCTTTTATTTTTAGAAGGATTATCTTGTTTTCTATCTGATGTTAATGATTTCTAAATCTTGGAAAATATTTGCCTTACCTATATAGCTTTGGCCAATAATGCATCAATTGTTAAGTAAAACAACCTACCACAAATTAAGGGAAACTGCCATTAGAGGCAATAATATGCTGATTTAAAGTAATATAGTTGAAATAAAAATAAAGTAAAATATAAAATACTAAGGCTCTTTATAATGCTTACCAGACACAATTTTAAATTTTGTTTAGTTGCTAAAATGAGTGTGTTTTCTTTATAATACTCAAAAAAGTAAAGTGCAGGGAATATTACTTTGGTTATCATTTCTAAGTCATGAGAAGCAGACATTGAATGAGAAATTCTAGAACTTTATCCCCCCATTTGATATGAACATCACCTTATTTATATTATCACTTCATATGAATTTTGGGAGCATAAATAATCACAATGCATTAAATATTAATAGAACCACCTGGTCAATAATTAATGGCAATAATCATGTAGAAAGTTTTGAATTATATATTTTAACTGGCTATAAAATATCTCAAATGGAGAGTAAAAAATAAAAGATTTTTGTGCAAGGCCTTTAACAATTTAAAGAATCAAGGAATGTTACAAATAAAAAACTCAATCTCTTAATGTTGTTGCAGAAATTATATTACATAAAATTAAATAAATAAACATGGCACAATTTTCATGAAGGGCAAAGTAAAAGCATTGGAAAGAGCACAAAGAATGAAATAATAGACTTAACAAGTATGTATCCTACTGAAAACTTAAACCTGAGACTGGAGGGGGGCTTAACAAAAAATCAGCATCTCAAGTGCTAAGAGAAGACCACAATAGATGAGGTGTTGTAAGGAAAACAGGGCTTTAGTTTCATTTGAATTATACAGACAATATCTGTCATAAGAATTCAGTGACTGAGCTATGACTTCAGGGCAGGCTATTATCGTAATGAGGAAATAAGTTACTATATAGATGACACCGGGAGATCACACAGAGCAAGTAATTGAGAATTGAATTTTCAAAAAAAAAAAAAATGGTAGTAATAGTAGTTTGGTAGTTATCATCAAGAATGTTGATGGTAATTAAAAATTCCTTGTCAGGAGGAATTTAACATTATACTGTATCTAGCTGTAGGCAAATCCTCTTTTAAGTATGTTTTCATCATTACAAATACCACATATTATCTATGATAGCAGAGATTTTTGTCTTTTTTTAAACTTCTCTACCTTTTTTACTCCTATAAAAGGTATAGGCTACAAATTTTCACTAATTCCACACAAAATAGTTGAGGCTAACATAGGCATCTTACAATTCAAAAATGCAATCCAGTGTCTAGATATGGGGAATATGATAAGATATGGGGAATATGGTAAGAAATGTGGAAAAAAAGATATGGGGAATATGGTAAGAAATGTGGAACTAAGATTGAATGTGAGGTATTTTATCAAGATCGCCACGAGATTCCCAGACTTAAGAGATCAAGTGATGCAAATAAGGTTGATTTGGTAGGTAATTAATTACCAGGGATACTTCTCCTTTACTGAATTTAACATCATCCCTTCCAGGTTACATCGACATAGGGACAAATGGGAAGATTCTATAATTTATTTTATGCATCTTTATTCACTCATTTGTTCTAGGGCACTTAGGTTTTTTTTTCCAGAAGTTAAATATTGTAAATAACATTGCAATTAATGCAGGAATGCATATGTCCCTTAGAATGAGTGTTTAATGTATTCTTCAAGTAGATACATAGCAGTTGGAATGCTAGATCATGTGATAGATCTATTTTGAAGATTTTTTTTAAATCCTATAATGTTTTCTACAGGGGCTGGGCAAGTCCACATTCCCATCAACCATAAAAAAGGGTTCCTTTTCTCCACATCCTTACTAACACATTGTTTCTGGTCTTTTTGGTCTGATCATTCTAGGGTATAAGGCAGTATATTGCTATGATTTTGATTTGTATATTCATGATGAAAATTATGATGAGTATTTTTTCATGTGCCTGTTGGTCATCTGTATGTCTTTTTTTGAGATACTTGTTTATATCACCTGCAAGTTTTTATTGGGTTTTTTTGCTTTCTTGTTGAATTGTAAGACTTCTTTGTAGCTCTTGGATATCTAATCTTGTAAAATGTATGATGTGCAAATACATTCATCATCAACCTCACTGAGTTGTATATATTAACTATGAACATATTTTTACAAGCCAATCATACATGAATAAAGTGATTTGAAAAATAAAATAAAGTATGACTGTTTTCCAATAAAACTTTATTTACAAAAACAGGTTTTAAGTCAGACTTCAACAATGGGCTATAGTTAGTAGATACCGGATCTATATGAATATATCCAAATGGATTAAATATGTATAAAATGTTCTCATTACTCCATGAAGAAAACATCATCAATAGAATGGTAACAGAATTTTTCAACTATAACATGAGATTGAGCAAGGTCAAGATTGGGAAGATTTGGGTAGGAAAGGTAGAATGTCAAAGATTCATTTCATGATAAGAACTGCAGATAAAAGTTGTCATAGGGACCAAACCACAGAATTTGGTTCAGTTACCCAAAAAATTTTGATGAAGAATAAGGGAAATATGAGTCAGTTTTGAGTAGTTCTTTTTATTCAAAGGAATAAAATATGTCATCTCTGTTGTAATGAATTTCTGGAACAGCAACAGTGCTTTTCTAAGACTTGTTTCTCCTTTCTCTCACTGACATTTCCTATTGAAATGACAGCCCACATGACAATGGACAGTTGGAGTCTAAATATGAAGAAATAGTGCTGCAGCCACAGGGAATGGTTTAATGGTTATTCTGGAACTATTACAGCATCAATGACTCATTTTCTTCTCAGGCCTTAATCTGGAATTCACTCTTTATAGCAAAGGAAAGTAGATAAAGTCCCTACAGTAGAGGGAACAAAACAGAGTTTGTTCAATTCATGGAACAGAGAAGAGCCAGCAGAATACAGAGCACACACAGTATATCAGCATTGAGCAGAGCTGTGAGTCCCAGTATTGGTAGGGAAAGGTCACTCTTGTGGAATTAAGTGGCTGGAAACAGTGTGATTTCTGGAGTAAGCAATCTTTGTTAAAACAATTGAGAAAATGCTTATCTCTATACTTAGGTCTGAGCAAACGCAGAGAAGAAATAAAAGAAGTTTCAGGCCAATGGTAAGTTCTCTGAAACTATACAGCAGCATGATTTTCATGACACTTGACCTGTGTACTCACATGGGATCTGCAGAACAAATCAATGAAGACAGACAATCTGGAGCAGACAAAAAAGAAGTCTTCTTTAATCACATGGGACTTAGGATTTTTGAATGAACCTGAATAAGACACCCTTAATGTATGCCTCAGCTTAATTAAATTTAAATAGTTTTTTTTTTCCTGACTCTAGGCCCTGAACCCATGTTTCTTAGTGCATTTTCTTAAGAAAATGTGTAATTATAAATTATTTCTCTGCCCCTTTGAGATATAAATTCATTTAAAAACCTCTTGCAAGTTTTATGACTCAAGCATGTCTTTCTCAATGTTCCTGGAGTCATTTCTTTGAAATATAAACATGAAGGAAGACAGGGTCCCTACCTTCCAATACCCTTATGAAGAAAGATGCTGAGCTTCACTGAACAGCTTGCTCCAACTTGTATAACTATCTGTTGATAAAGATGAAACAAAATTTACTTTTCCTTTGGATATGGGCAATTAGCAAAAATTAGTGGTCTGTAATTCCCCACTCCAATTCTTGAAACTTTTCCTCCAACCTCTGCCTCAACAGTTAAGTTCAGAACTGCATTTGATTTTTATTTTCTACTACATTAGCCTCACTTAAAGTCTTCCTTAACTATTTAACTTGGTCCAGTGCAGGATTCTTTGATAGTCTTTTGTAAGAGGGAGTAAAAACTAATTTAAAGTGATATATGTGCTGTTTACAATAGTGAATTTATGGAAACACCCTGAGGGCCCCAGAACTGATGAAAGGATAAAGAATACATGGTATATATACACATGGTGTGCTACTCAGCTATAATAGAAAGACAAAGTCTTGCCATTTCTGGCAAAAGAACTGGAGGGGATCATGCTCAGTGAAATAAAATAGAAGGAGAAAGACAAATATTAGATGGCTTCATTCAAATATGGAATATAAAAAATAAAGCAAAGGAACAGATAAAACCAAACAAAAACAAACACTAGAAATCTTATTGCAGAACTGAAGCTACTAGAAGGGGAGGGTGAGATGTGGGCGCAAAAGAGGAAGAGGCTCAATGGACTATGTTGGAATATTACTGGTGCTTTGGTGGTCGGTGTAGTATGCTAACTGGTAATTGTGGATATGTGAACTTGAACCCTTAAAAAATATATAGTCTTATAAGTTAACATTACCTCAATAAACATAACTGGGGAAAAAAAAAAGAAGGCAGTGGAAAAAAAGACCAAAAGAGCCACATCTGGTGGTATGTGGGGTAGGGGAAGATGTATCCATTTAAAAGGAAATGTAGAAGCAGAGAGGGCAGGAGAGAAAGGTTAACCCTTTGCACTCTGCTGTCCCCTCTCAGGGGACATCGGAATTCTAGCATATCACTCTGATGTCCCCTCTCAGGGGACATTGCAATTTATTAGTGATTATGGGGAATTGAGGTTATTTCAACACAACTTTTTGAGACATGCATGTTTCCCTGAAGTTTTATCTTGAAATGGCACAAGAAATTAAATCAAAATATCATAAAATGGTTCGGAGTGCAAAGGGTTAATATTCAAACACAATAACTAGGAAATGCACACCTGAGTTTCAGTAAGGAAGGATGAGAGATCTGAAATACTTTTTAAATACTCCAAGACAGTGCAAGAACCTGCAATGTGATGGACTAACAAACACACACAAAAAACAAACACACACAAAACAAACACACACAAAAACACACAATGATGCCCAGTAACACCAAATGATTCCCTGACAGCATGCAAGTACAAAAACAGGAGCACATAGACATCCTCTAGATACTATATGACATTGAGCCAAGTAAATTCTAGTGACAAAAGTATGCCCAAATATCAGAGAGCACTATTCCATTTTTTTTTTTATTTTACTAATATTATTCTTCCAAGATGTCTGTACCACTTTAGAGGAAAAAATAAGTCCCAGGGCCTAAGGTGTTCTTGATAGGATAGTGGTTCAGATTTAGATTTAATTTGACATAAAATATAAGAAATAAAGTGACATCCACATAACTCAGTTTATGGATTCAGCTTTATACTCCCCATGATGATAATAGTTTCAACACATTGAGATTTTACTATTGGGTAGTTTTAACGTGGATTAATTTATTTATGAACTTTACTTATCAAGTAGGTAACACTATAAAGATTACACAAATAATGAAAATAATAATGAAAATGAGGGATAGAATAGTAAACCAACTTGTCTAATATAATACAAATAAATGTGTAGAATAAATAAATCTTTTTCATCCCAAAAGATTAGTCCTTTATAATGAACATATATTTTTATTAAAAATATCAAGACAATGGGGTCCTCCCCGGTGGCGCAGCAGTTGAGTGCTGGGTTGCGAAGCTGCCCGCAGCCTCTGCAGCACGTGTTCGATCCCTGGCTGCTCCCCAGCCAGTTTGATCCCTAGCTGCTCCCCAGCCACTAGAGGAGGGTCCCACACTGTGAGCAAACCTCTCCTGCTGCCCATTGCTCCCCTCAGCAGTGTACTTTGGTCCTTCTGCCTGCTCTGATCCCCGCTCTGGCTCTGGTGAATTCTCTCACCCTCCGGCGCCTCTGACTATACCCAGTGCTTGTATAAATAAATAAATAAATCTTTAAAAAAAAAAAAGAACAATGATGCAAAATATAAATAAATAAATAAATATTTTTAAAAATAAATAAATAAAAAAAATCAAGACAAGGACACATCTAAAAATTTTTATATGCCTCCATTTTAGCTACAAAAGAGGTAGTATGTTATGTATTCTTAAAAATAATTTTTTATACTCGAGTGTATATGGTTCATCAGATGCCATCTCTCTCTCTCTCTCTCTCTCTCTCTCACACACACACACACACATACACACACGCTACCACAGCTTACTGGACTTGTGCTCCTTCAAAGTTGTATTTGTCTAATGATTTCATTCAGGCAATAAGTAAATAATTACATGTGACATGGGAGTGTGTGCATATATGAACGTATACTCATAAGTAAAACAGTGATTACTAATATTTTAACTTCAAACAATATGTTGAAAGAATAGTTAAAAGCACATTTAAATCTTCTTGATTTTTTTTTAATTGGAATAAACTGCTATTAGTTATATATATTTAAAAGTAATTCTGATATGAATAGCAGTGCTATAAAAGGGAAAGTAAGACAGGAAATAGTGGAGGACAAACCCACACAATTCATATCAGATTCACTCTAGCAAATAATATTGCTACTTGGAGGCCACAAAGCTAACCCTCATATGTAAAATAACCTCCTAATAACATCAAGAGCATGGTAATCACCTTACAGATACTTCCCAGAACAGAATATAATAAAGCTATAATCATTAATAATGGAGCCTGCATTAACATATGATTAAAAATACTGTATTTTAATTTAGGAAAATATAAAGTCACAATATGGAATTCTTAGAAAACAACAGAATAAATTAAATACAAAAAAAAGGTTTAAATTGGAATTAAATCCAATCTGATCACTGGATCATTCAGAGCAAAGAGAATTAAAAACAATTTTATCACAACTAATTTTATAAGGCCAGTATTGCTTTGTTACCAAAATTGCACAACACAGTAGGAAAATAAATAAAGCCAAAACAATATCCCCCGTTAATTTACATGAAAATAACCTTAAGAAAATTTTATCAATCTTATTCAAATTATAATCCAACATGACTAAGTGGGATGCTTTGAGATATGCAAGATGTATTTAATATAGGGCCTCCCTGGTGGCGCAACAGTTGAGCACTGGGTTGGGAAGCTGCCTGCAGCCTCTGCAGCGCCGGTTCGGTACCTGGCTGCTCCCCAGCCACAAGAGGAGGGTCCCACATGGTGCACAGACCTCTCCTGATGCCCGCTGCTCCCCTCAGCAGTGTACTTCAGTCCTTCTGCCTGCTCTGCTCCCCGCTCTGGCTCTGGTGAATTCTCTCACCCTCCCGCGCTTCTGACTGTACCCAGTGCTTGTATAAATAAATAAATAAATAAATAAATCTTAAAAAAAAAAGATGTATTTAATATATAAAAAACAACAACTGTAATCCATTATAGAGATATTCATTCATTATAAATGCCTTCAGAAAACTGAACCAGGGAGGGAAATTCATTTACAGCCTATAGTTAGCACCATATATACTACACAATCCTGACATTCTTAGGTCTATATACCAGAGAAATGAAAACTCATTTACAGATTTAAAAAGTATAGATAAATTATTCAGCTTTATCCATAATTGCGAAAAATTATTGATGCAAGCAATAATTAGGTGATCTTTAAAAGCATTTGCTGAATGAATATAAGCCAATTTCAAAGGCATATTCCACATTATTCCACATAGTTTTCACTAAATAACATAATTAAAGAAAATAAAGAACATACTAGTGGTTATGAGGAATTAGGAAAGTAGATGGACAGAATGGGTTTGACGATAAGAGTGACAGTGAGAGTACAGGCAGTTCTGTATCTTAACTGTGGAGGTAGTTACAGAAAGCTGTACATGTGATAAAGTTGTACAGAACTACATACATACAAACCCACACACAAAGTGTATGTATAACTGGCACTATCTGAACTGAATAAATTTCATACCAAGTCCAATTTCCTGGTTTTGATATTGTACTATCATACTGCAAGAAGCTACCACTGAAAGAGGTTGCGTGAAGGATGTCCCTTGAATTCCTTTACACATGACTATGAAATGATAATACTTCACCTAAAGTATTTTTACAATTCAATTTTAGGAGCCCTCACTGGTGGCATAGGGGTTAAGTCTCAGCGCTTTACCACTAAGGCCTGTGTTCAATACCCCAGCCAGAGAGCTAACCCACATATTGCACAACAGAACTCTCCTGTCTCACTGCTGTTCCCCTCAGCAGTATATTTCAGCAGATCAGCATGTTCTGCACCTCACTCTGTCTTTGGTGAATCCTCTCACCTCCCCACACCTCTGGCCTACACCCTAGGTCTTCTATGAAAAATTTAAAAAAAAAAATAAATTTTACATAATACAAATATAAGCTCAAATATTTAGTTTTACATATATATTTGTTCGACGTGAAATATATATTAAAACCCATATATTAAAACATGTTTCAGATTATGAAAGAATTAAGCATCCTATCATCTACCAACATCTCAATATTTGTAAATATTTCTGATATCATGATTGCTCCCATTATCTGCATTCATCAATAGAATGATTATCTTATTAGAAAACAGGCTTTACCACAAATATTTTCAGATTTTCATTAAAAATTGTTTTTCTTCAGAATTTCTTTGAAAGAATTTCTCTGGAATTGGTAAAGTATTATAATTTCAGAGACAGCATGTTTTTTAGTCTGTGATTTTCTAATGTTATAAAAAGAAAGTTTGGAGTTAACCCAGTAACAAAAATATTGTATTCTTTTTAAAGAATCAACATCACATGAACCATTGCCACATATTTTCCTTTTTGTGTTGCCAATAAAAATTTTTTTCAGTTTGTTTTGGTAGCACAAAAAAAAATTAATCATTTTTCATAAAATATTTCAATTAAACAAGTTAGGTTTCCAATTGATGCAGCAAGTATAAGTAGATAATTTTAGATTAAACACCAATATGAAAGCAACCCTATTTGTACATACTGATTTATGAATTCCCTATTGTTCTATACGTGTGAAAAGGCTACCTAAGTCGCTCTAACTCGTTTAACACTGCTGAAATTTTTAATTATATATTTATCGTACAAAAATGAATGTTCATGTGGAGAAACTATCAGAAAAATGCACCAAAGTGTATGAGATGGAGAGAAAGACACTATTGTTCCCATAGTAACAGTATGTTTAGCCAGCTGCCAAAGCACCATGGTAACTAAAGAATAAAGAATAGAAAATACAAGGCAAACACAAATTTATAAAATTAAAAGATTTGTATTGGCCAAGTTGGCATCTGATTATGATGCCAACTAGTTGGCATCTAGTTGGAGTAAGGCCCTGCTTAGTTTTAGAGTTAGCTTTATGAAGAACTAGAGATATCTATTGTTCCAATTTTTATAAGGAGTGTCCTAGTTTATTGTGAAATATACTTGGCTGGTCCCTCTGAAGGTTGTTGTAAGGATTAAATAAAATGAGATAATGTATGAGAAAGCATTCTATAAATTGTAGAGTTACACCAAATAATCACTGCAATTCTAAATCTTGTTAACTAAGTCTGTCATATCTCTTGTTAGTAATACCATTAGTTCTCATATATAAGAGTTTGCATAAAAATAAGTTATTTTGTTTATTTTGCACATCAAACTTACTTATCTAATTTTTTTTTCCAATATTTTACTCTAGGTATTTTCTTCTACTTGGAGAACTAAGAACTAATACATCAGGAATGAAGTGGATGAAGGGTAAAGTGAGTCTACTGCCTGTGACCAATTTATTAGGTTAGAAAAAAAAAAACAATGAATTTGATGGCCTCCCATCATAAGTGATAATTTCATAGTTCTTTACAAGTATATGTCATCCAATGCAGTATGTCTGAGATGAACAGATTCCAAGATGGGGTAGAGTATTTATTTATGCTCCCTGTTTCATTTTACTCTCTGTAAATTAGAGATAATGGCATGTCCATCACAGGTGACTTGAAGCCCACTTGAAATAAAGCATGCAAAATAATTATAATAGTGCCTACCATGAAATAAACAATTGCATTAATTATTAGGACCTATTTATCTTTATTTGCAAATATTTCACCTATACTGGACATGAAAATACATTTATAAATATGAAGAACACCTACAGAAAAAATATATAATTTCTTACAATATTTACGTTTTCTTTCAATGTAAATATAGGAAATTTTTACTTTTCAGATATAGGTATAATAAATCACACAAAGAATATTTATTTTGGGCAAACCTGTACACTCTTTTAGAACTTTTACATATTGGAAAAGAGAACTTTCTCATCCTTCTATATTCAACTAGTTAAAAAAAATAAAATTGACAAAAACTTTGATCAATAGAAGCAAACTAAAACCCATCTTAATTTGATCAGAATCAAATTAAGAGGTTGATTGATATACTTGATATTAAAGAGCTTTAAGATGCCTCAGAGTAAAAGTCTACTTAAGTGTGTAGAATTAAGCGAAACCTTTCAAATAGACAAAATTGCTTCCTGAAAAGAAATCAAAGGTGCAGCTACACTAAGCCTGCTGAGTTGAAAGTACCTCAATTAATCTGAGCGGGGGTAAAAATTATTAGCTTACTTTGACAGTAACAGGAGGAAGTAGATCTAGTGTCCAAAGACAGGATGTTTAAACATGTATGCTTGTGAAGATTCAAAACAAAAATACATGTATCAACACCATTAATAATACTTTAAATATCAATGTCTAAGTGCATTTATTAAAAGATAGAGTGAACCAAAAAACGAAAGTCAAACATCAGTTATCAAAAATAAATCTACTTTAGGGCCTCCCTGGTGGCGCAAGGGGTCAAGTACCGCACTCTGAAGCAGTCCACCTTGTTCTTAATTGGTTGCTTTCCAGTTGGGTATTTTTTCCCATAACTACTAATTGTGCTATCTGAGAGCACAAAACATAATTTCTAGCATGTAGACCCAGGACTCAGAAAATTTCCTAGTACACAGTATCAAGTGAACACTTATTAGTCTGACATGGAAAAATACACTATTTGTCAAATACATTTAATCTGTGAGCTAATGTCTTTTGCTCTTTTTTCAAAGACTTTCCAAGAAATAAATTACTTCTGAATGCACACATTATTCCATTCTGGCATGCCTCGAATGATTATTTGAAGCCCTGTACCTAATTTAATCAAGGTGGTGTGACTTAAAGGATGCACCGACTGGTGGGGCTCAAGAAAGCATTTGGCAACCTTAACTTAGCTCACTGATGTGAACTAAAAGGTTTAATAGTTCTGTCAGAATGCCTAGGTATTTCTCTGAGAGATGCTACAGGAATTTTACATGTGAACAGTAATAGATATAATTTATTATTGTTTCTATCATGTCTTAAGAAGTCTGATCTACAGGGATTCTTATCTGTCATTATGTTCAAAGGTTATTCCTGCGTAAATGAGGAATGCAAAAAGAGCATCACTGAGTATACTTGAACTCCACAGTTAGCAGCATATCAAGTCATTTACACTTTTTGGCAGCTTCCTAGAGTACAGCAATGTTGTTTCCTGCCATTAACAGATGGAGTCTCAATGTGAGAACTGCTACTGTAAAACCTGCAATATGTCAGGTTAAAGATTAAGTGAAATCAATGTTATATCATGGTATCATTTATATATTACAATTGCATGTACTGTGCCAATTATAAGCTTCATGAATTTACTTATTAAAGATCAAGATTTATGACAAAACTTCAATGTAGATGAAGTACTCTATGGAACAGAAACTTATGTCCCTGATGTGAGTGACAGATGCTATGGAAGCTGTAGAACATCATGCTTCTCTGCTTTCTAAATTAAAGATGTACAAAACAAGAACATTTTTATGGGTTGTTATAAAGGTTGATGGACCAAGAGGTTGACAGCTTCTAAAAAGTAAGTGTATATAATTGCACGTATTAAATAAAAAAATTGTCTTCCCTATTTTTTCAGATAAATGGTTTAATCTTAAATAGCAGTATTTTCACATTCACAAATTTTATCGGTCAAGCTATTTAAAAAGTACGTTCCTGGAATACCTATTTTATATTCGGGTATAAACTCAATGTAATAATGCAAAGGATTTAGTTGTCAGATTAGATTCAAACAAATCAGAAATCTTGCATGTTATCAAACCTTATTAATAGTTTTAATGATCCAATCAATATAAGGCACAGGCAAATAAAGAATGATCAAAGACATTCTTACCTCCACATATGAAATATGTGATCTTTGGCTCAGAGAAATGAAAAAGTCTCTATCAAGGTGTCTGAATTTTTACTTCACAAAGCATGGACCAAATAGGATATGAAAGAGCTCTATTTTATATCACAGGTATTGTACAGGTATGTGATGTTCTACAGATGCATGGGTCACAACTCAAGAGCCCCCAGGATTGTTTGACATAGCAAGCTAAATCAGAGACATCCTGCTCAAAACATTTAATAGCAAGGCCTCTTCATCTAAAATATATTTTTGTATTTTTATACAGAGATTTTGCCTATTAGTAGGTTTGTAAAGAAACCTTTTTCTAGGTAGCATCCCCATTGGGTAATCAAAAGAAAAATGGATTAGAGACCACATGTATTAACTCCTTCTTATCCATCCACCAGTAATACATGATCCATTTTTTTTAATAATTCTATATGTTTTTTTTAAAGATTTATTTATGCAGGGGTACAGGCCAGAGATGCAGGGGTGGGGCAGTGAGAGCATTCACCAGAGACAGAGTGGGGAACAGAACAGGTGGAATGGCTGAAATACATTGCTGAGGGGAGCAACAGGTGAGACAAGAGAGGTCTGCTGGGCTATGTGGGTAGCTCCCTGGCTGGGGATCAAACTTGTGCTGCAGGGGCTGCCGTTAGCTTCATAGGCTGTATCCTAACCCCTTGCACCACCAGGGAGGCCCTAAAGAATTCTATTTGTGGAAAAAAGAAAGTAGTAATCTCTAATAAGTGATCACTTTGCTATAGGAACTCAAAAAACAGAAATAAGGAGAGAAATAGTAATAGTAAAGCTTATTTACTTTATTTACCTAAAGTTTATTTTCATGCAATAAAATGATTTCAGAGCATATTAAAATTTTGGAAGCAAAAGCAACCTTAATTAACTTAAAAAGATTCTGTTTACACTATCATTGATTCCTATAATGTTTCATTTATGTTTTCTAAGAACATGGTATTAACAGATACCCATTCAAAAGGTATGGAAGCAAACTAATTTCTCCATAACACCTAAGAAAAATCATTTCAATCAATATATTAACTTTCCCCTTAGCCTTTCATCAATGAAAAAGAGGGCCAAAATTCTTAAGTGGTTCTCAATTTCAGGTTAAAAGGTATATTGTTTTATCCTATAGTGGAAGTATTCTGCCCCTGGGAACTAAGTCTCTAAACCTACTGACTTCAAAGAATTAGGGATAGAAATCCTGTAACTTGTGTGATAATGAAATTCATAATCTGTTCCACAGGGTATGGCTATATATATAGCAAACCACTTGAATATAAAGGATTTGAGCCCACTGATTATATTCTTTTTCATATGAAATAATTAATTCAAGGTGGAGTTTTACAGTGATTGTTGGTTATCTATATCATGTGAGGTTTTTAGGCAGAATTCTATGAGCTAAAATATCCTAATTCTTATAGTTTCATTATTATAGTGGCTTACTTGGTCTCTTGACTATATATTTTTCTGTTCATTTTTAAATGCTTTAGCTTTTCCTGGATCATAAATGACTGATGTTAACTAGGAAGAAATAAAGGATTTTGACACTAAGATATGAGTCTTAGTTTCTGGTTGTTTATTCCCTTTGATCAAGTTTTAATTATGTTTGTTGAGGTATTGTTGACTTACTTCATTGCATGTTTTAGGGGTACAAGCTCACGCCTCAACAAATTGCATGTTATCACATCACCAAAGATCCAAAAATCCTTCATCATAATCCATTAGGCTCACTCACATTGATCCAAATACTATGAAATTATCCAACTTTTAATCTATTTCTTAAACATGAAAGTCCATCTGTCAGTAAGTTTGAAGAGTTCTCATCCCTTATAATTTAAAATGTCTCCATCTCCCTATCCCTCCTTCTCTCTCTCTCTTATTTATTCCTTTCTTCTTTCTTTGTCTCCTTTTCTTCTGACATTCCAGTTACATGCACTACTACTACTTTTGTCATTGCCCCACATTTTTTTGATATTCTGTTGTCTGTAGTAGTAGTAGTAGTAGTAGTAGTAGTAGTAGTAGTAGTAGTGGTAGTAGTAGTATTGTTATTACTATTACTATTATTTTCTCTTTGGTTTTCAGTTTGGGATATTTCTCTTGATGTATATTCTGGTTCAGCTATGACCAGCCATGTCACATCTACTCATGAGCTCATTAAAGGTATTTATTCCTGTTTCAATGTTTTTGACTTTTATTATTTCATCTTATTTTTCTAGAACTTTCAGTTCTCTGCTTAAATTACTATATCTTTTCTTACATTACCTGCTTTTTTTATTAAATGCCTTAATATAACAACCCTTTATTAAAACGACATAGTCATTTTGAATTTCCTGTCTAGCAATTCCAATACCTGTGTTAAAACTGAGTTGCCACACTTACCCTTTCCCTTCAGACTATACTTGCTCTTCTGTTTTAGCATGCCTTGCAATTTTTTGTAAATTTGGACATGATGTATTGGGATAAACAGCCCTCCACATGGAGTTTTACATTAATTTTTCCATGAGTGCATTGTTTTTAAAATTGTCCATAGTCATAGATGCCAGAATTTTCAAATTCTTCAAATCCGTGTTTTTGTCTCCTCTCTGGACTTTAGGTTTCCTACCTATTTCTCCTCAGTCTTACAGTAGGAGCTCTTTCACCCCCTCATCCACTCTTATTAGACTAGAGTTTTATTGGTGTAAGTAGTAAAAGTGTTGGAAAGGGGATCAGTCTATAATCATATGATCACCCCAATATTTTAGTAGGTCTGTGTCATTTCACATGTGTTCTTCAGTGATACGGTTTCCTGTCTCTTTGGGGCCCCACTAACATTACCTCATGTCTGTGATCCCAATCTATTTCATTTGAGTTATAACTTCTGTTGACTATTTCCCCCATACCTTTTACAAAATTCTCTGCAAAATTCATGCATTTAACAGAAAATAATACAAAATATTGAATGGATCCAAAATCACAGTACAAATTGTTGTTTCCATTAAAGAGCTGCCTTAATTTTCTCAACAGCAAGTAAATTTCACCACTCCTAAGAAACCTGAGCCAGAGTAGCACAAAAGGGCACCCCCAAATGTCCCAGATCTGATGATAATGAACAGATGTGTGTGAACTCTTGCACATCATGGAAGTTATGAGCATTTTTTAACAATAATTTTTATCTCCGCAGATGTGCAGCATTCTTAAATTATCTTTTTCTTACTATTGCATAGATACAAATCTGCATTCTAGTTTTCTACTTTCTAGAGTTCTGAAATAACAAGTCAAAAACAATGCTATAATGTCATTTGTCAAAATTAAAATTATCAACTACTTTTAAGAAATTTATGTTTTTAACTTATAATGGAACTCAATTCTGAATTCCAAATAAAAATGTACCTTTCATACATAACAACTACTCCATGACTTTTCTATCACAGTTGCATTATTTTCACATCTCCTCACTTCTGATTCATTAGTGCAGTAGTTGAACACATGATTTAGAAATACAAATTAAATCATATTGTAAAGAATGTAATATATGGTGATGTACAGAACAATAAGATCAATAATATCACATCATAGGTTTTACATGAAATGGATTCTGAAATTGCATATATCCCATTTAATAAGAGAGATTTGGAACAAGGACTGGGATCTCTCAAAGTTGTATTAGCAAGATAACATCACCCCATGACATTCTTAACCACCTCTACTTGATACAGTGTTTAACATATCAAACATAATACTGGCTCATTTTCATCCCATTCAGAAAGTTTCTCTTTTTATATCTTATCTAGATATCTGAGGCTTTATCAAAACTGGAAAATTCTCTCAAAACCTACATACAAAAGAACAAGATTTATTTCTGGGTTAGACTTTTTAAGCAAGCAGTCCTTTATTTCCTTTTCAGATTTTCAAATAGTGATCTTTAGTTATCATTGGGATTTTTTTAGTATCCTTTTGTGAGTGGCCGCTGGAGATGGCAGAGAACATTGATCAGATTCCAATATGGAGTTAAAGCAGTGTGAAGATGTACAGTCACCAGCTTCTGTTATGTCTTCCTTTGAGGTTGAAGTCAATTTCATAGAGTTTGGAAGGCTAACTTTCCCTTTGAGACATCAGGGTTTTGTCAATTTACTGCAGCCACTTTGAAAATCAGGCTGCTGTGTTGCTTTGCATGGCCTTGCTGACCGGAGTGTAGCCGCTCACTTGTTCTTGATTCCACTTCAGCCCTTCACCAAGAGGATCAGAGCTTGAGAGAGAGCCAAACCAACTGTTCCACTCTCTTTATTCCAGTCACTAATACAGGGTTTGGGCTCCTATGTTTGGCCTGTTGCCACTGGAGCCTCTACAAAAGGCATTTAGTCAAACAACGGTCACACCAGCAGCAATGTCACTCTCCTCCACCCAGGCGTAGCTGGATTTCTAGTCAAGCTCATTCCATGGACTGTGAGGGTAACAGGTAGTTTTATTTTGTTGTTGTTGGAAAGAAGCTTAACCTCACTCAAACCTTAATTTGCCACAACAAGGAAGAGATTTATCCTCTATTTCATGTCACTGGGTTTTGCCAACAGATTATAGCTTATTTGATCCCCTCACTCAGGCATCAATGTATCTTAATTTCTCTTTTCCAGTCCAGTTGAAATTTACCAATTAAGGGTGAGAATTTAATGCAAGGACAAGTTTGTCCTTACAGAAAGAATGAATGTTTGCATTTATAATCAAGCCACATAAACACTTATTATCCACTTTAACATAGAAAACTAACAATTGATGCATTCGTGACCACCAGGCTTTGTATCATCTAGAATACTGAGGTCTCTTCAATTCCCTTAATCAATTAGAATTTACTTTTGGTTAATTAATTTTTATAGGGCCCATAATATCTTCTTACCCTGGGGATTTTAGGCACATTTATATAAAATGATATTAGAAGACAAGGTGTAAAATCAAGGTATGTTATCTTAAGCTGTGTACCCCCTATTATTTCTTATTAACAGTGTAATTCATTTAGATAATTAGATAGGGGATATGTTTAAGTATTTTTATCTCGTGGTAAAATTTCCCTTACTATGGCAATAAACTCTTCCACTTAGAGCACCCATTAAGTTAATTGGTTTGGCTGAGGAATGCATCTTTTCCATTCTGGCACCATGGAATATTCTTTCACATAACCTGGCCATCTGATCTTTCTCCTCTAATATGAGATCAATTTGTAACTTATTTAATGAACTAAATGTTCTAGGACATTAAAACAATCTCTAACATGTTTTTGAAATAAGTTTATTTGACAAATAAAGCAAAATTTAAAAAAGCGAACGATATATTGAAAGGAAATATGACACACCTAGGGTTTCTTATTAGACAGCCATTTAATTTCACCTATTATTTTTTTTCAATTCTCTATTTTCCATTTAGTCTTTTGATACACTGGTTATTAAACATTTTTATTTTATTGGTAGATCTTCTTGACCTACCAATGTTTTGTTGCCACTTGCCTACTTTGACTATGTCCTTAAGTATCTTTATCTTAGGACACACATCTCTATTCTGTCTGAGACACGCCCATTTTTAATTCTTTACTTAGTAATCAATGTGCTAGTGAGTCTTCCATGAAGGTTGAAACAGAACCCCTGTACCCTCCTGCCCTGGCTGACCTCTGGTACCTCTACTCACCTCCCAGCCCCTCATAAGTAATGGTATGTTAATATACCTCATGGAAATTGCCGCTGCAATGTGCTTTTTCTAATTATTTTAAGGATCACAGTTTTTATCTGTATGTTATCCAGTATCTGAAAATAGTTTTGCCATTTTTTTCTCCAGATTTGTAGTTGCTCTAATGGGAGGGCATTTTTCAGCAAATTTGGGTACTCTGACATAGCTTTAAATCCATGCAAGTTTTCTTGTTTTTCCTTAATGAATTTAATGATTTGAATATCTAGATAACTATCTTTGATGAAAATTTCAAATTTCTTAGTTACTAGCTCTTTAAGTATTGATTAATTCTGTTCCACATTTTTACCATCTCTCTCTCTGAACTCTGAATAAATTTATGTTCATTTTTCTCTACATATACTCCAGGTTTACTGTGGCTTCTGAATTTCTAATTGTTTCATCTTCCTATGTTGCATTATTCATGATAAATTATGAAGTATCTATTAATTCACTAATTCAGTCTTTAAGTTCACATTAGAGATAATTTTTATCAATTTTTGAATTAGCTATATCTCTTTATATTTTCCAGTTTTGATCTCGAAGTGTGAAACACCTTTAACTTCCTGAAGTTAATACTCTCAAACAAAATTATAGTCAAGCATTAACCTTAGGGCTCAGCATTCTAATAACAGAATCCAACTCTCTTCCCACTAAACACTAAGATTGTCAAAATCTTATTCAAACTCTCATTACCTCTTTCAGAAAAGACAAATGACTTCATGGTGGAAATGACTTCAAATACTGAATTTCCCATTTTTGTGTGTTTATGTATTCCATCATAGATTGTAGCCTGCTCAATTCATAGTCATGTGTATTTCACACATCCCTATGTGGTATCTCATGCATGTTTTATTTATTAATATAGCTATTATATTTACATATTAAGTAAATTTAAGTTGCTTCATTTTAAGTAAATTTAAGTTGCTTCAATAGGCAAATGACCTGAAGAGGTATCAAATATAGAAGGGAAATAGCACAAAAGCACAGGAAAATGTTCTTACCACAATAGATGCAAAGGAAATGCAAATTAAAACCACACAATCACTAGAAGAACTTAAAAAGATGAGATAAAGCATGTGAAGAATGTATACTCATGCATTTTTTTTTGAAGTTCCACATGTTTGATATCTTACAATCTGAAAATCATATCTATTGACTATAAATTATTATAGATATGTTATGGATTATTACTATAGATCTGTTATTACTTCTAATCATAATTTACATCTATTTTATAGTGTTTGTTGATGCTAATGCGAAATCAACTGATATTTGAAATACTGAGTTCACATTTTGCAACCTTGCTATAACATTAATTCTAAATGTGTCCAGATTCTTTACATCAAACAATATGTTATTACTATTCATACTTTCATACAATAAATTATTATTTTCCCCACTTATTATGAATGGCATATTTTTGCTCCTCCTCTCAAATTCATATGTAGATATTCAAATCTCCATCACCAATAGGATGATAACAGGAGAGAAATTTGGGGAGTATTGAAGCCAGGACAATGAAGCACCCATGACAGGATTAGCTTTTTTGAAGAGCAAGAAAGCTCTGATTTGGGGCTTCTGGTATCCAGAACTGTGAGAAATAAATGTTTGTTTAATCTATCAATCTATGGTAATTTGTTACAGAAGCCCAAGTGTCAAAGACAGTACTCAGTTGACAGGTGAAAACCCAGCTCATATTAAACAGTTCCAATGATCACTTGCTTCATACAAGAAAGGAGTAGTAGATGTTTTCAAGAGGATTGATTCTCTTCCATGAAGAACATGGTTTTGCTACAGAACCCTAGGGGTCTGATTTAGTTAGAGTTCTCCAAAATAATAGAATCAATAGGAAAGATAGAGAGAGAGAAGTAATAAATAGGGATATATAAAATAAGATTTATTATGAGGGATTGACACATACAATTAACCATCGCGGCGTTTTTCTGCTATGTTTTATTGGAATCTGAAAGAGATGTTAGCTAACATCTTTGTACTTCCTGGATATCTCTTACTTAATATGGCCCAAATGTCAAAGCAGATTTCACAATAGCCTATGACCTTTAGAGTCAGTAGAGTCCTACTAAAATAGGTCCAAATCCAAGCTCTGTCTCTTATTAGTAGGGAGACACTTGAAAAATTATCATATACCACCAACGTTCTATTTCCTGAAATACAAATGTGAAAGAGAACCTACTCTAAAGTTATTGAGAACAAAATGATACATGTAGTTATTTTAAGTGATATTTTGCTGCTAATATTATCTATCTGCAACAACAGTTTAAACAGCGAAAAAATATATAACCAGTGTAGTTGATGTCTAATTATAATCTTATCAATAGTGTTATTAGTTAACCACTCAGCTAATTTTTACTTTTTGTTACTATTGCCATTCTTTCATTTTTAGGACTCTCTTATTATGTGATCCAAAGCATCTTTGTTTTCTGATTTTCCTCTTTCTCATCAAGGTCATTTATAAGATAGTGATAAGACTTTAGTTTTTGTTTGTAATATTTTGGATAGCTCTCCTTTTCAACATAGGTGTGGACTTTTTCAAGTCTCATCTGTACTCTCTTACTTTTGATAATCTAATTTACACCTAATATTTTATTTTTCACCATATGCTGCCTTCCAATTTGTATGTCCAATTCAACTCTTTCTTCCTAGCAGAACATTAATATGCATATTTCACATGTTTACTTTTTCTCATATTTCTACCAGTTTTACATGAACCAATTTTACCATTTTAAATCATTTCCAAATTTCCCCTCTATATTACATCCTATGCAAAATAGGTATATTTTATTTTTCTAAATCAAGTAATCTTTATTATCTATGGTGTCAAAAATTAAATCTCAGTGCCTTTGAGGACTCTCTCTCTATTGGACCCTGAGAAAGTTTGAAGGAAATGAATTTTTACAAATACTCTTGCTCAGTCCTAAGGTCTCCAGCCCACACTGTGCCCTGCAGACATGTTTATTGTCTGAGGCCTAAGATTTTTATGCAGGTGGCTATTCTGGCTATTTATGTGCCATAACTGGATCCAAGGAGCTTTGAAAAATTTAACAATGGGTTCAGTCTAATAGCCTTCCTGTGGGCACAATCTGCTTCCATTCCTCTCTAAAAACCTGGCTGTTTCAGGTTAACTTTGCAAAGGAATGTGTTTAAAGACCTTAATATTCACAAAAAATCAAAATCATAATCTCAGTTCCTTGCCAGCTTTTGCTTCATTCTGCCTAACATTTTCTTTAACACCTTCCAACTCTGCGAAAGTCTATGCAATCTCCCTTCTACAATCTTTTTATTAAGAGTAGGAGAGTAAGAAGTGATATATCATCATTTTACTTTCTTTACAACTCACCTTGTATCATCAGTATAGCATTTTCTTCATTTAATCAGCCAAGTGAGACCTAAGAATGATTCAAGGCTCTTCCCTCTCAGTTTACCGTAAATTCTTAATGGTTCTATCTTTAGCTATCTCTCAAAACCATTCTTTGCTCACTGTCTTTACAGCCACTACCTGACCATAACTCACCATTACTTTTTTTTTCCCTTGTTGATCTCACTGCCTCCTGACTCAAGTGCCTTCAAACTATCATCTAACCTTTGGGTTGAGCAATATTTTGAAAATATAAATCTCTTCTTGCCATCACCTGAAGTTTTTCTAACCAAGGCAATATTATGTGAACAACCTGTCTTCCCATGGCCAGAGTAATTCTAAAACTACCCCTAAGAGTCTTGCCACCTCATGTATAAACTCTGACCAATCCCTTCGGTTTGAGTATGGGCAGGACTTCTAAATATGACGGCATAGTCACTCCATGATTATGTTATGTATACAAGACTCATCCATCATAGTAGACTAAAGAATATATTTTGCTGGTCATCGTAAGTTTTCATGTTGTGAAAGGGGTAAAGCTTGTGGGAAGACTCTAGGGACCAAGAATAGCCTGTGACAGTCACCAAAAAAAAAAAAGATATCTCAGATTTACAGCAGAAAGCAACTGGATTCTGTCAAAAAACACATGAATTTGAAGGTGACCCCTGAATTTGAGAGGGAATGATGGTCTCTGTCAACACTTGAATTCAACTGGAAGACCCTGAACTAAAGTCACAGCTAATCGATATCTGAAATCCTGGCCCATGAGATTGTCACATCATAAATGCATATGTTCGCAGCTGCTATGTTTTTGATAATATGTTGTGCCACAATAAGAAATGAATGTGCTGCTTCTGATTCCTGTCATTAATCTGTTGGACATAGCTGGAATATCACTTGACTTCTACATTTCTTAGTTGAAAGTGGGGTACATTTCAGAAACACTGTAGATTTTCTCTTTCTATCCTCAAAAACTGCCTCTGTGCTGTTTTTACTAGTCTCCATCAGATCTAGAGTTTCTGCTTAACAATGCTTTCCTCTGCTCCACTGACTAGATACAATACTGTCTACTTCTAACAAATTGCCACCATTTATCAGCAATTAATGGTGGCCTAAAATAGAACAGAAAGAAACCTCTAAGGAACAGAGAGGAAAACTTCACTTTCTGACCTTCCAATCTGTGCATAAGGGGCAAGCTTTGATTTGTGTGTTCCTGGAGTGTTATTAAAAGGAGTCTTTAATTTGAATAATACAAATGTATGTTTGCATAGTAACAGGAACATTAATCCTCACAATTATGAGAAGTCATGGGGCATCGGATTATCTTCATTTTATCACTTATTTGATTTCACCAAGGTTATTTAAAGGATAATGATAAAACCGATCTTGGACTCAACCTCTTTTTATGCATCATCACTATATTGCTACTCATGAGCCTGCCCTGTTTTCTAAGAAACTATGATTACCCATTTATGTTTTCTATTCCAAAGTTGATAGTATTCATAACATTCTTATTGAGCATCTATCTATTTCTAAATGTCTGTACTTCTTCCAAATATTTTATGAAAATTTTCAAAAACATTACTGAGTTAAAAGAATTTTACCAGGTCCATCACATTTCTACCAAATTTCCACCACAACCATGTTTCAATATTTGACTTATTATATATGTGTCCATCCTTGTATCCATCACCTATTGTTCCGTCTTATTTTGGATTTGTTATAAATTTCAGATATTGGTATAATTTTCCATAAGTAGGGTATACATTATCAGATTTAATCAGTTAAAATGCTATTTTTCTTTTTGATGTAGGTTTTACATATAATTGAACACACAGTTCTGAAGTACACATTGCCTCAGTTTTGACAAAAGCCTGTAGCTGTCTAAGACACCCACAACTCAGTGGAAAATTGTTTCACATTTATATAATTATTAAAATCTATATATAACCCATATATCAACAGGCCCCTAGTCTAACATAGTTTCTAAAATTGACACCTGTTTAAGCTGTCAGTTTTTCTTGTTAAACTTCAACCTGCAGAATATACTTCACCAGTCTCACTTACCCTTAGGCCATTTACTTTTGAGAAATACTTAGCCTGGCATATCACAATCTTACTTCCTTGTTCCTTTTGCTCCAGATCAACCTGCTTCCCTGAGACATGCAAACCCTTTGCTTATGACCAGAGGGCAAGGGAGTTTAACTTTCACAAGGACCCTCCTGTTAGTGGTGAATAAAGATTTTTTTTTTTCTTTATTGGAGGAGGGAGACAGCTTGGTGGAGGGAGATGGTTATTCCAGGGCATAAAGACATAAAACTCTACTTCACATCACAAAATAATACCAAATGATGGTTGGACACACAGAGAGAAAGAGTCTTCTTTTAGCACAAGGTCTTTTTTTTTCTCATTTTCTATTTTATTTAATTTTCATGAACATGTGTAGGTGGTGAAGTATACGGGGAATGCACAGCACTACAACTAAAGAGTAGGGACTAGGTACAAATTTGATTTTATCTTGATACACACCCTTAATAAGAAATTAAAACAATCCTCAAACAGATATGAGAGAGGGCCTCCCCGTTGGCGCAGTGGTTGAGCGCTGGGTTGCGAAGCTGCCCTCGCCTCTGCGACGCTGGTTCGATCCCCGGCTGCTCCCTGTCTGCTGCCCGGCCACCGAGGAGGGTCCCACATGGCGTGCAGACCTCTCCTGCTGCCCGCTGCTACCCTCAGCAGTGTACTTCGGTCCTTCTGCCTGCTCTGCTCCCTGCTCTGGCTCTGGTGAATTCTCTCACTCTCCCATGCTTCTGACTGTACCCAGTGCTTGTATAAATAAATAAAAATAAATCTTTAAAAAAAAACAGATATGAGTGGAAAAAAACTGCAAATGTGTAGTAAAAAATATTCATATGTTTTATATGAATACTAGTTATTTTCCACACCTGGATCTGCCAACCTCCAGTTCACAAAACCAAACTAGTTACTTTAATCAGTAAGGAGTTTATTATAAAGAGTGTGGTGCTTGGGCCTACACTGGTGGCTCAGCTGTTGAGCACTGGTCCATGAAGCTGCCTGCAGCCTCTGTAGCACCAGTTCAATCTCTGGCCGCTGGCGAAGGTCCCACATGGCGCACAGACATCTCCTGCCATGCCCGCTGCTCCCCTCAGCAGTGTACTTAGGTCCTTCTGCCTGTTCTGCTCCCCACTCTGACTTCGGTGAATTATCTCACCCTCCCCGTGCTTCTGACTGTACCCAGTGCTTGTATAAATAAATAAATAAATCTTTAAAAAAAGAGAGAGAGAGAGCTTACAAAAGTTATGGAAAGTTTGAAGGACCAAATCCTTGACTCAGCCTCAGAAACTACTTCTCAGAATATACACAACTGGCTATAGGCCAACCTTCCTAATACATTGGAAGTAAGAAGTCACCACTACCTCTAATGCTACGCAAAGCAACTGCTTTTTGGCATCTAGAAAACTTGGAAAAGTGGACAGCACAGCTCCAAAGGAAATTTTAATAGGCTGTAATAAGGAAGTGGTCACTGCAGCTACTTTCGCCCTTCATGCTGTCACTTTTGCACATGAGGAAGTACAGAAAAATTACACATTTTTCCAAATTCACATTGTGGGGGAAACAGTCAATCTTCAAAGCTATCTATTTGGTGAAAACATTCCATTTAGAAATAAAAATGAAAGCAGGAATTACTTTGGGAAATATAGTAGTTAATCATAAATCTATCCAATTAGAAAAAAAGCAGGAATGATTTGAATGTTCCAAACTATTTTACCATAGGTGCTGTGACCTACTTAAGACTCAAACCTTATTTCATATTTAAGTTATTTACAGAAATATTTTACTTTTGTAACTAAGGAAAATGTATCCAAAGAAAGCAATTTTCTTATTCCAAGCAGGTCATTTTTACGTATATTAAGTGAATTTGAAATTATATTGGAGAAATGGATGGCAAGGCTATTGATGTGAAATTAAAACGACTGCTCATTTTGAAGTGGAAAAAATGTATTAATTAAAATACATCTCCAATGAATTGGTGTAACAAGAGCTTACCTAGTGCACTGCAGCGAAACGGTCTCCACTAATGAGAAAAAAATAAAAGATATTGCATGAAATGAATGAAAAAAAAAAAAAAAGGTCATCATATATTTCCCCAGGAGCTTCAGTTGATTCTTTGAAATCAGGTTATAAGGGATGCTCCAACCTTATCCTATCTTTATAGAACTATGATGTCATTTAGCAGAAATTGAGAACAGAAGGGTTAATTCAATTTCAAGATGCATGTCCACATCTCCTTTTGTGGACATGAAAGTGATTTTTCTTAAGTGGTTAAAGAATGAAACAGGTAAGAATAGTCAATCTCTGGTCTTGGTAAGAAAATGGTTTAGGGCCTCCTAATAGTGCAAGGGGTTAAGCACCGCACTTTGAAACAAAACACAGCCTCTGCAGCATGAGTTCAAGCCCCAGTGAGCCAGAGAGAAACCCACATGGCGAAGCAGACCTCTCCTGTCTCACCCACTGCTCTTCTCAGCAGTGTGTTTCAGTCAGTCTGCCTGTTCTGTTCCCAATTCTGTCTCCGGTGGGTCCTCTCGCCAACCCCCTCCACATCTCTGGCCTGTGCCCCAGCTCTTGTATGCATAAATAAATAAATCTTAAAAAAAAAAAAAGAAGAAGATGGTTTAACTGATATCTTCTAGAGAACAATGTGTTCTGGGTGTTTGTGAGTTTTATGTGAAATGAAAAGACCTACACATTTCTCAATTAAACTTCTGTAACAAGTATAGTCTTGTCCAATGGAAACTACTAATGGAAATCATATGCTAATCAAAATGGTAAAAAGATTTGTGGCTGAAACTGGTTCAAAACAGCTCATAATGGCTCAAACCAGTTCCAACCAGATTGAACTGGATCAAACCAACTCCAACTGGCTCCAGTCTGCTCCAAATGGATCCAATTATCTTGAAATAGGTCCATACATCTCCAACCAACTCCACCTGGCTTGAACCATATTTAAAAGGATCAAATTTGCTAAAACAGATCTGAATCTGATCCAAGCAGATCCAATAGGGTTAATATGTCTCAAATTGGCTGGAAACTGTTCCAACTGGCTCAAACTGTCTCCAAACACCTCCAGCCATATCTAACCTATTCCATTCAACTCAAACTGGCTTGAACCAGATCCAAATGGCTCAATCCGGCTCAAACTGACTGGAAACAGCTACAAATATATCCAGCCAGCTCCAACCACATCCAAACATCTCCAGCTGACTTCAATTGGCTCCAACCAGATCCAACTGGGTCTAATGGCATCCATATCCAGTCAGCTCAAACAGGGCTCCAACTCACTCAAACTCAAACAAGTTTAAATCAGCTCAAACTTCTTGAACCAATTCCAACCAGCTTGAACCAGATCAAACCAGCTCCAATCAACTCAATCTGTCTGAAATCACCAATTGGATCCAACTGACTCCAACCATCTCTAACTGGATTAAACTGGCTCCAACTTGTTTGTACTGAATCCAAACTGCTCAACCAGCTCAAATCAGCTGGATCTGGCTCCAACCAGTTCCAACAAGTTCCAACCAGAACCAACCAGCTCCGTCTGGCTTGAAAATCTATAGAATTAAAAAACAAATTCAGACAGATTACAAGAGGTTTACAAAGAAAACTCAGTTTTATTTCTATATACTAGTGAAAATAATTGAGAAATAAACTTTTAAAAACATAATTTATGGTAACAAATAATCAGAAAATATTTAGAAATACTTGCTAAAAGATCTGAAAGACTTCTACTTTAAAAAAAGTCTTAACATTACTCAGAGAACTTAAGAAGAAGTTAACCATGTCAACCATGTCATATTATTTTATAGGTAGGAAACTTTAATATTGTTTAGATGTTAATTCTGTCAAAAATGACCTATAGATTCTCTGCAATCCTTACCAAAATAGCAACATATTTTGAGGAATTTTATATATCACATAACTTAATACAACAGAAAATAATAAATAAATTTATGTTCACCATTAGGTTACATGGTAGGATACAAATCTTTTATAAGAATCATGTATACTAATATATGGGAATATTTGCTCCCAATTTATGACTTGTTTTTTATTTTGTAAATGTTCATATTTGAGGAGAAAAATAGTCAGTTATTAATTAAATTTATGTCAAATTTGTGATTTAAGTGGTTATAGCTATTTTTGGTTATGATTATGGTGCTTTTATGTTCTCTCTAGAAATCACAGGCTACTAAAAATAGTAAAGACAGTCTACTACATTTTCTTTTCCAACTGAATTGCTTAGAATATCAGAGATCTTGAAAGAGAAAAAATAGGAAGAGTTTCCCGATCTTCTGACTTTCTGTAAGCAAAATCAGGGAAGGATGTAATTAATATAAAAATAGATTTCTCAAACAAAATAGAGTCCAGTAATTAACCTTGCATATAATATAAATAAAAGATTGATAGTCTGTAAGGCAATGCATATGAGAAAGAAAAGTTATTTCAAATCCTGGCCCTGTAATAAGTGAATAAACAATAAAACAATGAAAAAATAAAGAACTCTTGGCCCTTACTACACAACATATACAAATATTAATTTGAAACATCCATATATATAATAGTAAAATAAGATGAGAGTAGTAAGATTTTTTTTTTAAAAGATCAGGAACCAGATTAGAAAGTTTTTGGGAAAAACCGGGATTGTGTACACATCAATGAAATGGGATTAACCCTTTATAGCAAAGTTGTTATCTGCAACTTTACCCTACAGAAGACTTATATTGGTAATTGTACATGGTGTGAATTAGTCCAATTTTGCATGTTTAAAATTATATAAACCTTAGCCTTGATACAAACTTATATTCTAAAAACTAATTTTCAGGCCTCCCTGGTGGCACAAGGGGTTAAGACAACCTCAAACTGCAGCACGAGGCCAGGGAGCTACCCACATGGTGCAGCAGACTTCTCCTGACTCACCCGCTGCTCCCCTCAGCGCTGTATTTCAGTAGATCTGCCTGTTCTGTTCCACACTCTGTTTCTGGTGAATCCTCTCACCCCCCTCACCTCTGGCCTGATTCTTGTATACATAATTTTTTTTTTTTAAGAAATATTCCCTGGAACCACTTTTTTTTTAATATATTTTTTTTTATTTTTAAAGATTTATTTTTATTTATTTATTTATTTATACAAGCACTGGGTACAGTCAGAAGCGCGGGAGGGTGAGCGAATTCACCAGAGCCAGAGCGGGCAGCAGAGCAGGCAGAAGGACCGAAGTACACTGCTGAGGGGAGCAGTGGGCAGCAGGAAAGGTCTGGCGCCATGTGGGACCCTCCTCTGGTGGCCGGGGAGCAGCCGGGGATCAGCCGGGGATTGAACCTGCACTGCAGAGGCTGCGGGCAGCTTCGCAACCCAGCGCTCAACCACTGTGCCACTGGGGAGGCCCTGGAACCACTTTTTTGTGACATTCTGGCAAACCATGAATGGATTAAGTGTGTCCCAAAATCTTGAACCACTCTGGCTCCAGTCAGAAGCAGCCTCCTCCACGACCCTCAAGCACCATCAGGTTCTATTTTGCCACATGAAAAATACTGTAAAGCACTGCTCTACCCCAGGCTTATAAATATTCAAAGGAGATGTCAGCTAAGCCTTCATCTTTTGATCTCCAAAGGGAAGTATCTAAGAGGTACTCATATAAGTGTGGCTGAGAAAGAACCAAGTCCAATTCCTGCTCTGTTTTTTGCCCCTTTAACCGCAGTTTAATTCAACTTCTGGTTACACATATTCCTTTACTCGCTTCTAGTTTTGTATCTAATGCTGGTAAAACACAAACTATACAAACACAAAATACACAAAAGACTCGTATTGATAATAATTGTGCACAGTGTGCGTTATCCCAGTTTTGCATATTCTTCTCTGTACTAAGTGTCCAGCCTTTCTGCATCAGTGACGCAAATGAAAAACCACCAACAGACTACAAAAATTTTAGTAACACATTTTATCAATCATTCTATGCATAAAAAGCACAGTGCAAAGGACATTTTAAGATTAAACAGAGGTTTTGTTTCATCTTTCTCTTTTGTATCTGCTGCATCGGTCAAGTTAAGCATAGGGTACTATTGGTGGGTTGACAACCTCTATCAACAGCTACCTTCTCCACAGTTACCTCCTCATCAGTAATCTAAGGGTGCCCATATAATTCCCCTTCATCCTTTTTTAGGGCTTCCTTCCTTCAGGCACACATTTATATCTGTATAAATGAGACTATAGCTTTTAGTTTATTGAGGGATAACATTATTGGATTGCATAATGTGAACTATTGTTAATGGTACAGCCAGACTTTTAAGTAAACATACCCCTGTGATCCCCACAAACAAATCAAGCGCCCCAAAGATGCCCTAGTACTTTCTCCTTTTCCCAGAAGTAACCAAATTTCTGGTAACTGTTAATGCCGATTAGGATTGCCTGTGCTTGAAATTCATATAAAGAGAATCACACAGAGTATGTTCTCTCGTATCCAACTTATTTCAACCAATATTATATCCATGAGGTTCATTCCCATCTTTATGTGTTCAGGACTTGTCATTCTTTTTTACTGATATTCTAAGTGGAGTCACTCTGCCATTAATGCTATGATCTAAATCATGACAACTTCAGTGAGTAGACCTAGTCACCCTCAAGCTGCATACCTTACAAAACATGGCAGGAACTACAAGAGAATCTTCTTTCTAGGATGATTGACTCAGCTGGCAAAAGTTTTGAATTAATGCACACTTTAACTGCTTTCCAGTTCACCCTACTTAAATATGCTGAAATTAATTTAAATGACTTGGAAATCAACATTTGCACATTCCCTTTCAATGGAAATATAAATTATAAATAAGGACAAATAGATTAATGTGTGTCCAGTAGCAAGGCACAAGAGAAAATTTGTATTGTTTATGCATTTATTTATTCTTTTAAAAATATACATGGAGGGGTCCTCCCTGGTGGCACAAGGGGTTAAGTCTCAGCACTATGAAGCTATCCACAGCCACTGCAGCACAAGTTGGATTCCCCAGCCAGGGAGATGACCCACATGTCACAGCAGATCTCTCTTGTCTTGCCAGATGCTCCCCACAGCATGTATTTCAGTCAGTCTGCCTGTTCTGCTTCCCACTCTGTCTCTGGTAAATCAGCTCACCCTACACACACACCTCTGGCCTGTACCCCAGCTCTTGTATGCATAAATAAATAAATCTTTAAAAAAAAAATACACTGAGAACTAACCAGAAACCATACTCGGTTCAGGTAGTGAAATGACAAAGAAAAATATCAACTATAATAAGAAATCAGTTTTAGGATTATACATTTTTCACTAAGGCCCACAAGTATAAAATCTGACAACACAATGTAGAAAGTGTTAGGAGGGAAGTATACATTTTGAAGGTACTGATGACAAAGGATTAAATGTGCTAAAGCTGAAAAGGAGAGGTAGAAGAAGCATAAAACAAATTTCAATGGAAATGACAAAAGCAAATTTGTGTTACTAGATTAAAATTGCCCTGAGCTTATAGTTTAATAACTGTGTGCTCCTAACAAGAAAATTTAAAAAATAAAAAATACATGCCATACACATCCATTTAAAAGCAGAAAAAACAATTTTAAAATATATATGTATTGAGAATTAGCAGTCCCAAATATTGTGGAGTTCATTCAAACTAGTTCTGGTTATCACAAAATTAGTTCAACCTTTCTTCCCATAACTCTGAAGTATTATTATCAATGATACGATGAAATCATTTTAAATAGCTGGTTTAAATGGTACCACATTAAGGTATTCACAATGAAATATCATTTCCACTATTTTCTCTTTATTGCTATTATTATTTCCTAAGCATGTTTTGTTATTTTAGAATTTAGAGCGGTATTAGTTTAAGAGCAATTAGGTGCTGAGGTTTACTGAAAATATTTGGGTTTAACTTGTGTTTTGTGATATTTTAAGAATGTTATTTCAGTTCATCTCCTCAATCAAAAAGATACATCCTTCAACACAATTTAAAATGTATAATATATTTAGATAGTAATAGAGATAATAACACCCTTATCAGTAATATGTCATATTCTCTTATAAAAAGTCTCATAGGTATCTATTAAAATTTTGAAACATCAAAAACAATCAAGCCCATACTTAATATTGACGATTCCAATAAAATACAACTAAGAACAAACAGCAATAAAACTTTCTGATAATAGGCAGCTTTGTGTGAGATAATTTGGAATTAACATTATTTAACTCTGCATTCTAAACCTCTTTCAGCATAAAAATAGATTTTTGTGGGCTCATTGATTTTGAAATTTAGAAAGTGCTTACATTAGTTTCTTTCTTAAGACAAGGGAAACTTGGTTAAGCCAGAGGGAATGTTAAAAAAAAAAATAGCTGGGGAAGTTTTACTTTTGAAGGCTTTTATAAAATATTTACCCACAAATAAATACAATGAAGGGATCACAGAGTTACAACACTCACATCCTTCAGTTGTCAATCTCTATCTGAGCTGCCCTCAGCCTCTCAAGAGGAAGTTACACATCAAAGAAAGGTGAGGACGTTTTCATCAAACAGTTAAAAACCCCTGCAACTCCCCTTGACTTTCTTTCTCAGGATGGTTTGGAAGTGACTGAAGTAGGTAACATTCTGTCAAAATGGTGTTATGTGAAAGGACTTTCTTAAGAAAATCTAGCTGGTACACATAATTTTCCCACATAGTTCTGAGCAGCCCTGGTACACAGCACTACTTATTTATTCAACAGGAATTTATAGAATTATGAATATGCTTCATCAGCAAGGTCCCCCATAAGTTATAATTAAGAAACTATAATAACTTTCATTAAAAAGAACAAGTCTCTGAAACCAAACCAGGCCCATACTGAATTTCAGATTCTTTAAAATATGTAATTTGCAGTAATTGTTAGGTTATTATTCATTATTTGTTTTCAAGATTTAGTATTAACAAAAGAGACACATGCTATTTCCATAGTGAGCTTATTTTTTTAATATTTCCAAAAGGCAGATTAATAATATATATTAATTATATGGCTATTTAATTCAGACATTGAAGAAAAATACCTTACTCTTGTTTATTACTACACATCTTCTCCATTAGCTTAACTAAGTTTGTATAATTTTCTTCTTCTGTGGAGGCAGGTGCCAGTAGACTTGATTTTGAAAGAAATATGATTATTTGGGAAGTAAGGCATACTTTTCTAATGAAAAATATCATCTTTCTTCTCCCCTAAATGTAGATAATTAGTGGTTTCTAAGATAGTACTTTTGTTGCTCTGGATGGGAATTGAAGCTGTGATATCCAGGATCATTTCTGTATAAGGAGGATACTTAGCCTGTGTATTGATTTACATTAGTTTCGATTTGAAATTCTTTGAACCTAGTAATGGTACACTCTCCACAGGGTAAGGAATAGAAAAAGTGTAACAGGGTGGTCCCCAGGAAAGGGGGAGGTTCCCTGCCCCACCCTCCCACCCTTGGGTGGGGCAGGGAACCTCCCCCTTTATCTTGATGTTGATTTTGCTCTTTTCCTTCCGGGCTTGTCTGATTGTTTCTGGCCCTTTTCTGTGGGTCCCCACTGGAAGATGCTGTAGACTTGTGGCAGGCTTTGGGGCCTTGCTCTGGGCCAATCCCATTTGGATGGACTTTTACCCACCAGGGAACAGGTAACTTTGGGTGCTTCATTTAGAAACTAGACTCTTTGCCTTTCCTGTCTTGTTTCCTAGTTTTATTAAAGTTCCTTCCCATTAAAGTCTCCTATGTTTGTGTTGATGCGGCGGATGGCAGAACCCATTTAGAATAGGCAGGTTTGCGGGGTTTGGGCTGCCCCTCTCCCTGTCCTATAACAAAAGAAGCAAAGCAGTAACATTCCTGCCATGTCTTTTTTCCAAACATATTAATTTTTATTAGTACATTCAGTACCCTAGCATTATTTTGATTAAAAAAAAAAAAAAACCTCTATATGATTCTAGAAGGAAAAACTCCACACACCTACCTGGATTTTATATTACAGTTAAGGATTACATTCAAAATTATCTGGTTTTGAATAAATACACCAATCTCCTTATTGCTGGTCTGCATGTTATCACAGAAACAAATGCCTTTTTGAAGAAGTAGTTTTTTTGTGGCAGCAAACTCACACATTTCTTATATCAGAGCGTTATGAAACTTAAAATTACTGATTTTGTTCATGTCATAGTTCAGGAGCAGATATATGAAGACTCAAAATGCAATTTATGTTATCAAAATGTGCTGAAGAGGTAACAATAATTAGAGAACACATTTACCAGTTTTAATAAGATAATACATCAATTAATAATGGGTCCAATTTTCCCAGGCAGCCTCCAGAGAACTAAAGATTTCTTTTAGGAGAACAAGGTAAGAAAAGTTTACTTCCATCGGATCAAGAGATTTACTTGGCTGCTTTCAAGAATATATTGGAGGCTGTGCTAGTGGCTAATGAAAGCAGTTTTTTCTGTATCTTGAAATTCAATGTGTTGTTACCTTTACCTCGTGTTGCTAGTCAATATTTGCTAGAGGCTTGCAAACATTTGTATACTGGGAGCAAAATAACTTGAAAGCCAAGTACGGACAAAGGTGGTCCTTGAAAAAATTATGAAGATTTTTTTTTTTTTAAAGATTTATTTATTTATTTATTTATTTATTTATTTATACATGCACTGGGTACAGTCAGAAGTGCGTGAGGGTGAGAGAATTCGCCAGAGCAGGGAGCAGAGCAGGCAGAAGGACCGAGGTACACTGCTGAGGGGAGCAGCGGGCAGCAGGAGAGGTCTGCGCGCCATGTGGGACCCTCGCCCAGTGGCCGGGGATCGAACCTACGCTGCAGAGGCTGTGGACAGCTTCGCAACCCAGCTCTCAACTGCTGGCCTCTGAGGAGGCCCGATTTTTTTTTTTTTAAATAACTACTGATGGTATATTGTTTCAGTGCTATTTATGTCCTTGTGGTTCTTGCCTAATTGCTTTCTCTGAGCCTGTGAATCCTGGATTAAATGCAAGATGCCTGAGAGAAAGGGCATTTCTTGTCCCTTTCCATTTCTTTCTCTCTTTTCTGTTCAGTCTTTTATTTTCACAGGTTTTTCCTCTATGCCAGGTCTTCAACAATAATTCAGTTCTTATTCACTGCAAACAATTTCTTCAGAGAGTTTAGAATTTTTATAGTTTTCCCATCATGGTCTTATTTATAAATGATTATAAATGATTAAAAATTATAAATGATTTTTTTTTTGCTTTTTTCTTAAAGTTCAGATTTTTTTCTATGAAGGTAACATTGGTTTGCAATAGTATGTGTGATTCAGGGGCATAGATCACACCTCCTTACATGCATGTCACCACACCACACACCCCCCAGTAAGGACCCCAGAGTCCTCTACACAGTTGGTTGTTAACCCTCCTCTGTGAGGGATATCTGTGATATCCCCCTCTGCTCATCTTGCAGTCTTAATTCCAAAGTCATATTTCTAGGGTTTGCTATTGGCTTAATTTTGTCTGATCTTTTGTTTGGTTTCTCTAAACTCCACATATAAGTGACAGCATCTTGTATTTATCCTTCTCCTTCTGTCATTTTGCTTGCATTACCCCCTCTTGTCCACTAATGCTGTTGCAAATGGCAAGAATTTAAAATATATATATATATATATATATAGCCAAATAATGTTCCATTGTGCATGTAGACCACATTTTCCTAAACCACTCATCCGTCATAGGTAAAAAGTGCTGCAAAGACCATAGGCATGCATATATCCCTTCAAAATATTTATTTTGCATTCTTCAAGTAGATACTTAGGAGAATTGCTGGATCATATGGTAGATCTATTTTTAATATTTTAAGAAACCACATTGCAACTGACCTTTAATTGTACTGAGCACCAATAACATTACCTAAGTTACCCAGAAAACCTCATACTCCGGAATAGCTTTTCTTCAGGATTAGTCAACCATAGTCTAAATAACATTTCTTTAAGGAGAATGGATACCTGAAATAATGCTCCACGAAGTATATTAGATACTAACTACATAGGTGAATAATGCCTCTCTATTATCTTTTTTGGAGACCTCATCAGAGATCAAACATCTCAGGACCATTTATATCAACCCATTGTATAATACTTTGTAAACACACCCAGTCTGAAACAATCGGGTTACCACAAACAATTCCTTTTAGGCTTTATTCAGTTCTCCAAGTGTTCATATACTTGCACTAATTAACTGAGTTTCTTTTGGACATCTACTGTCTGTTGGACATGGGCAGCTCTATCAAATAGATACTCTGTTTTCTCTCCTAGCTTACATAACTCATGTGTTAAGGAGGGGTCCAGGGGTCCCCCTATTCTCCATTACCACTTCCAAATCATTTTTCTATCTTCTTCAAAACTCGTAGGCCATTTGTAATTTATGGCAGATGATTATACCATCCAATATTTCTCTATGCATGTTAGCTACCTCCTGGTGATTCTCCCTCATTTTTTAGACTAGGCCTTCATCTGTCATTAATCTAAGTGATTTTTATCATTATTCACATAAAAGTTCTATCCAAAAGCCTTCCTTCTCATTAGCCTTCTCAGACTCAAGGATGCTTCTCCAAATCACTTCAGCCATTAATGCCAGTCACCCTTTTTTTCACTTAAAATTGCACCAAATCCAATACCCCAAACTTCTGCAAATTCTGACTTTAGTACAACCACCTAGTAACAGCACAACCTCTTCCAAATCATCAAGCCTTTAATCCTATCTCTTTTTAAAAACTTTAAAATTAATCTTCTTATACCCTTAAAAAGCATATTTATAACTTAAAAAGTAAAAATCTTAAAGGTATTTCTAAATCCTCCCTTATAAATGGACAAATTTTGATTTGTTTGTTTACTCCCTTTTCATTATGTTATTATTAATAATGCTAGTTTCTACTTTAGGTATGATAAATAATTATGTTTATTTATTGAAGGTGAGGCTTTAACACTAATGATTTCTCCATACATAATATTATGTCAATCTGCAAGTCAAATATTACATTTTTGTAAATCTTTGTTCATGCTGATATTTTGTGAATATGTAAATACAGGTCAAAAATGAAGTATACATTTATATAACAATGTGTTAGTATATTTCTTTCTTCTACAACATTGTTTTCCTTTACAATTAAGACTTTTCTTCTTAAATGAAAACAGTTATTGTCTCTCTTGCAATTTGATTTGGCAATAGAAGTCCAACTCAGCCAGTTAAAATCAACTGAGGGTGGTAAGCAACTTCAGAGAAATGCAGTTTACTAAGGCGTGAGTACACTACATTCCCACAGCATTACTATACCCTACTGCAGGGAGTAAGAAAATAATGTCAGGAACTGAGCCGCTAATTTTTGTTTTGGGTTTTTGCTTTGTTTGACTTTTGGCACAATTTCATTGTTAGATGCATTCCATTCCTTTAATCTTTTCTTTCTCTTCTTTCAATATGTCTTTGACTACTGGCAGAAAAATTCTAAGAGTTTGTATGCTCTAATTTTAGCTATCTCCCACTCTGATTTTTTTTTATGTTGTTTTATTGTTATAGTTAGCAGGTGACCAACGGTTCCCAGGGATCCCTAAACATGCATACTCTAAAAGGATCCAGCCATCCAAGTACATAATGGCAAAGCAGACTCTTAATGTGACAGAACTTTAATAGAATTAGTGTGTGTAGAGTGAGAAGAAGAAAGGATATTAGAAACAAAAATATCCAAAATCACTCATGGCTACATGACTGGCAAAACAGGGTCAGCCTAAAGTGGGGTAACTGAAAGCTTGCTCCAAGTCTAAGGCACATTCTGGTGGGGAATTTTAGGAAAGGTGTTCAGAAGCAGGTCTCAGCTGGGACAAAAGGAGATAGCACATCAAGATAATAACTGCCATTTTCAGCCTCCCACATGTTTGTCATCCATGTGTCTCTTCTAAGCATCTGCTCCCATGTCTGTTTCCCAGCAGACTTGAGTACAAGTCAGCCCTCAGAAGTAAGAGCTCTCTTCTTTTTCCCCCCAAGCCCACCTGCCTTCCATATAATATAGCTTCACCTGGCTGTTCAGCTCTACTCTTAGTTAAGTGGGATATGAGCTGTCTCTGTAACACAGTAGAGGAGATCTGAGTAAAGTATCTTCACTCCATATCACCACACATGCTGTTTCTACCAAGGTTGCTTAAACTCAAATGTAACTACAAGAGTATGATGCAAGGATAGCCAAAGGGTTCAAATGTACCTATTCTCTGTAACAGGATGAGACTGAATAAGGATTATTCATTTAAAGTTTCATAAGATACCATCTTACACCAGTGAGAATGGCACATATTAAAAAAACTAGCAACAACAAATGTTGGCGAGGTTGTGGAGAAAAAGGAACTCTCCTGCACTGTTGGTGGGAGTGCAAACTGGTCCAACCACTATGGAGAGCTGTGTGGAGATTTCTTGACCTACTAAAGATAGAGCTTCCATATGATGCAGCAATTACACTCCCAGGTATTTACCCAAAGGACACAGAAACATCAACTCCAAAGAGCACCTGCACCCCTATGTTTATAGCAGCACTGTTTACAATAGCTAAGCTTTGGAATCAACCCAAATGCCCAAAAATAGATGACTGGATCAAGAAGATGTGGTACATATACACCATAGAATATTACTCAGCATTCAAAAAAGATAAACACATGCAATTTGCAGCAACATGGATGGCGCTGGAAGGGATCATGCTTAGCGAAATAAGTCAGAAAGAAAAAGAAAAATATCGGATGGTCTCACTCATAGCAGGAATCTAGAAAACTTAAATAAGGGACCAGGAAAATGAATATCTATAAGAAAGTGAAAATCATAATCAACAAACAACTATGAACCAGAGACACTCTATGAGGGGTGGGAGGCAGGGGGGGAGGGATTGGGGTCAAAATAAGGGGGTTGCAATTGTATGGGGAATATAAAAATAAAATTAAAAAAATAAAAATAAATAAAAATAAAAGATTGGGTTAAACAAAGCTCAAAAAAAATAAAGTTTCATAAGGTGGAATATTACAGAAGGCACAAAAGTTGGTCTTCTGCAAGAAAATAACTGAACATTTGTTTTATAGTATTATAAAAGCTTTTGTAGAAGGTAAAATGGGAACTAATGTCTTTCATTACTAAAACTTCAGATTCCTTATAGTAAATGTTTAAGTCTTTAATTGAATCTAGGGTAGGAAAAAAGTATTGACCAAAATATACTGATTCATTATTAACAGAGGTGAATATCTCAACAAAGTTCTAGTCTCCTGGCATAAAATTCCTGCTGAGATAGTAAGGAAGTTCAAAGCAAAGCGGTTAAAGGTCCCTGGTAGAGGGAAGTTTTCACTGAGTGCCTCACATGCCTGACAGGACCAGTACTCTGCTGAATACTTGTAGCTGCCTCTCTGCAGCAAGCTTCTGCAGAGACTCTGTTTCCTCAATTCCAGCCACCCTAGTATACCTGGCAGTCCCAACTGTTCAGATCGATCTTCCACGTTTAACTGTTCTTCCTCCCCAACCCCCCTTCACACTACGGCCTGAAAATTCTCTCAAGGCTATTAAAGTGGGACCATTATAAGAATCAGCTTGTTCATTGCCTGTCTCTAATGACATGACTTTTATTTCATCCTTTGTTGCCTGATGTTCAGTCTTGAAAACTGTTGGTTCATATAGCTGAAGGATAGAGGTCCCCAAGATGCTCAGAACAGGTCTGCCCAAGGTGTTCCACTTTGGCATGTGGAATATTTGAAGCTGAAATCAATTGAGGCCCTGTATGTTCATAAGAATGTTTTACCACTTCCTTAACTACTCTCTTCCCAAATGATCATAATCTTTGTGTTTAAAACTACCTCTTGGATGGAAAGGGGGCATTGAAAATTACAATTAAGGATTTAACTATCAAATATGCAGTTTAGAAAGAAGACCACAGCTGCAGTGTAGAGGGTAGATTAAACAAGTCAAAGATGCTTCAGCAAGAAGTGAATTAGAGGACTAATAAGGTGACCCAGCAAGAGATGCTGAAGGCCTGCACATAAGTAGAGGTAATAAAGGTGGATGAGAAGGTACAGGAAAAAAAAAATAGAAAGAGAAGGTAAACCTTAAAGGATTTGATGAGTTTTGGGATGTGGCATATGAGGGAAAAGAAAGTATCAAGAAAGATTCCATGGTTTCTCTCTCTTTTGATCGTTGTGGAATTGACTAAGATCTAGAAAGATAGAAACTCTAGGGATGAGAGAACATAAATGAAGTGTTTACTAAGCTTCCCACAGAAGAAAGGATTTCCTAATGCAAGTAGGTTTAAACTTAGGAAATATGGTCCTTCAGAAACATGAAAGTGAATACAATTACACAGAGATACAAATCAGAATTTTAATCATGAAAAGACAAGTTGAACTCAAACACAACCAATCAGCTATTCCAACAACAAAGTGGATTTTTTTTTTAAATTTATTCTATTTATACAAGAACCGGGGTACAAGCTATATGTGCGGGAGGGTGAAAGGATTCACCAGAGACAGAGTGGGGAACAGAACAGGCAGACTGAGTGAAATACACTGCTGAGGGGAGCAGCTGGCGAGACAGGAGAGGTCTGCTCACCATGTGGGTTTTTCTGAGGCCAGCAGAGATCAAACTGGCACTGCAGAGGCTGTGGACAGCTTCACAGTGCTGCGCTCAACCACCTGCGCCACCAGGGAGACCCAACAAAGTGGATTTATTAGAAAACAAACAATAGTGGAGAAGGCAGATTGGAGAGTGTGTTCACGACCCATGCACATAAATCTCTGAATCCAAGGCTGATATAACCCCCTCTATAACCTCCATAACCAGTTCCACTGGAGGGGTGATCATAATAATTTCATGCAAGGCATATTTGATAGTGTAACTTACTCATTTATGCATACCTCTAGAACTCATTTTAAAAAGGTTCTAAGCATTAATGTACATAGTATTCAAATATACAATTACATAGGAAGGTTTTTAAAATCACATTCTTCAGTTCCATTTTCTGTGAGTGGTCATAACTACTATAAGCATTATATGAAGGTTTGGTAGGCAAAGCAGGATAGGACAATGAAAAATCTTAGAACAGTATGTAGCACATAAAAAGTGACATAACCCTGATTTTTTTATACAGTTATGAGCTATTTCTGCAGTTAACAGCATTATAAATTTTGGGTATTTCTTTAGGAAACTCACAATGTATAGTATTGATTTGAATAGTTAGTCCCCTCAATGAGGTATGATCAATGTAAATTACAGTAAATTTTGTTTACACATTTCTTCAGATTTGTTAGTTTGAAACAGTTCCTCTGTACTGAATTATCTGTATATACTCTCCTCATTTTGAGTTTTTAGTAATATAAAGTGGAAGTTAAAATGGACTAAGATGATTCCAAGTCACCATCATCTTAAAAGATTTTCTGCAAAACAAACAGTATTTTTTCTAGAAGATATATCTAGTTTATTGCTCCCTAACTGCAGCTATAATCACCTTAGACTCTCCTAGATAACCCTAGAAAATATGAAATCAAGAGTCATTAAATCCACTGAAGAAGTAAAAGAAATTTCTCCTGACAAATTGTTCAATAATGATACATAAAGTTCTGGAAAATGAGTTAGCAGCTCAGTGAACCCACTCCTTCTCTAAAACAATGAAAATAGAGCTTGTTAACAAAGCTACAAATCAAGCAATCCTGGAAAAGCTACTAAATATCAGTGAAAGGGTGGGATCTGTGATGTTTTAATTTTTGGTAATTCCCAGCCTTCCTTTATTTTCCAGTTCACTGGTACAGTAGCTAAAAGTCACTAATACTGAAAATACAGAAAATTGACCTTTTTTGAACTCCCTTAAAAGCACCACCACAAGAACATAGTCAATATTTTTGTCTGAACTTTCAACTTCCAATAAAATCTCTTTTCTCAGAGTATGGTAATGTTTTAATGTTTTACTCAGAGAACTGAGTTAGTTGTAGGCTGGGGATAAAATCAGATCATTAAAGAATAATAGTAGATAATAATATTTGGGGACTTCTATCCCAAACTTTCAATAAAAAGAAATAGGTAGGCAGAAAGTCAACATGGAAATACAAAATAAACACTTATAGAACATGCCACCCTACAACACTAGAACACACACTCTTCTTAAACATGCATAATCATTCAAACATATTGCAACATATTCAAACATAACACAAACTATAATAATAAAAGCCCTAGATCTACTGGTAAAAAAAATAGACCTAGAGATAAATGGAATGGAATGAAGTTTCCAAAAACAAACCTTTCTATTTATGCTCATTTGATAGGCAACAAGAATGCAAAGGCAATGAATGAAGGAAACAACACTCTTCACACATAGTGATGAGACAAGTGAGTATCCACATTCACAAAGATTAATTTGGATCTTTTAATAAGCCACACACAAAATTTAAGAACTGGACCTAAATCTAGAATTTACAAGTTCTTATGGGTTTTATAGAAGAATATATATACATACATATGTATAAACACATCTAGAAATATATATACACACACATATAGAATGACACAGTCACTTTGAAAAATTGTTTGGCCTTACAAACTAAATATGTTAGTATATGACTCAGCAATCCTAGATGCATACCCAAGAGAAATGAGAACCTAAGTCCACATAAAATCTTGTAAATAAATGCTCACAGCAAAAAATGTAGCAATGAAGTATCTGTTAATAGGTAAATATAATGTGGTATATCCTTGCAATGGAATCTAATACAGGCTACAATATGGGTGAATTTTGAAGACATTTTGTTAAGTGAAAGAAGTCACACATATTAAGTGATTATATGTCAGACTAAATAAATCCAAAGACAAAGTGTATTATTGGTTACCTGGGGCTAAAAGCGGAAAGCAGAATGTGTGGAGGGTGGAGGGTGGAAAATTGAAATGCGGTGTGACTAGTAATGTTTGTCATATTGGGGGGAGGGATGAAATTATTCTAAAATTAGATTGTGATGATCACTGCATTCTTTGAAACTAAAAATCATTCAGCTATCTTTTTTATATTCATGAACATTATCTCAATTAATTATAAAATAAAGGTGTTTATTAGCAACCAGCTGGGCATGGCTTTGTATTCATATAACAAATATAAAATTAAGAGGGGTAAGTTCTTCCCTGGAGAAAGCACAATGTTATTAGTGATGTTAAAGACAGCTTGAGAACTGGCCCAGCTTCAAGAAATGTATATATATTTTTTTTTATTTTTTTTTTAAATTTATCTATACAAGCACTGGGTACAGTCAGAAGTGCGGGAGGGTGAGAGAATTCACCAGAGCCAGAGCAGGGAGCAGAGCAGGCACAAGGACCGAAGTACACTGCTGAGGGAAGCAGTGGGCGGCAGGAGAGGTCTGCGTGCCATGTGGGACCCTCCTCTGGTGGCCGGGGAGCAGCTGGGGATCGAACCGGCGCTGAAGAGGCTGCGGGCAGCTTCGCAACCCAGAGCTCAACCGCTGTGCCACAGGGGAGGCCCAATGTATATAATTTTTTAAAAAAACTTCTGATCTCCTTTCCATAAAACTGTCTTTTCACCTATAGCTTGTATTCAGCACTACATCTTATGCATAGTAAGTGTTTCATAAACTACTTTGGTGAATGAGCATACTAAATGTTTGATTAATCATAATTTGTTTTATTTTATAGTATTAACTGTAACATGGAACTCGACCTATCAATTAGAATTCCATGCACTCCTCTATTTTGAAATTTGATAATTTTGTTTCCTGTGACTTTAATTCAAAGCTAAGATTATTTTATCATCAGTAAACCGTACTACTACTGAGCCTTATTTTACTACTATTATGCATAAAAATCATATAGCTAGCTAGCTAGATATAGATATATATAGATAGTTGAAACAACGAAGAAACCAACTGAAAAAAATACACACAACAGTTTTCAAATGTATGTAATTAAGGTCTTTTCCTTCTTAGATGTAAAGTTCTTTTTGTTTTATATCAGAATTTAGATGGTTTGTCTTATCACATACATGACTGTTCCAAGGAAATTCTGTCTATATCTTTACATTCAGCTATCATTTTTCCTGTGTTTAAGATATTTTTTTGCTTTAGCTGAAATATTTCCGATGAAAGTGGTAGAGAAGTCACAGTTTTTAAGAAAGAATAAATGGTTTTGCTTGTTCAATATTTAATAATCTTACTAAAATTTCTATATTCTAAGTTATTGTTTTCTATGTCTAGGAAACTGACTCCATCATGTTTTAGAATGAGGAAGAAAATCATGCAAATATGTTAACTTTGAAAAAGGGGAAACTCCTTGAGCATGGGTTATAATCTTTGCAGGATGTTGGTGTACAGTTTTCATTTATTGACATGTAAAGATCGATGCCAGGATTTGAAACAAATGGAATTGTTTGAAAACAAATGGAATTAACCCCTGAAATTCTTTAATGAATTCAAATGTTGACAGTAAGACAATTCCTTCCTAATAAATGTCATGCAACATGATATATTAATGATATTATTTCACAAACTTGAAATATTCACTCTCTTTTATATATGTGACAAAACTAGATTTCAGACTCTCATTAGATGGGTCTAAGACCATTTTAAAAGATTTGTCTTCTTCCAAAAGGATCTGGCATCACACCATCAAATTAAGCCATTGCTATCACTGATTCTAAGGGTCACTTAAGTTCTTAGCCTTTCTTGATACACTAAACCTTCTTGAAATTTAAATCAATTTTCTTTTTCTTTCTTCCTGTTTTCTTTGTGTCTTTTTATTTTTGCTCTGTTATCAGTGAAGATGAAGAACAGCTGTCACAATCTTTTCTCTGAAAATGTATTTATAGCCTGAGAAGGGCCTTGGGAGATCATCGATCCTGTCCATTTACGGATAAGGTGCTGGGTAGCAGTGAAGGTCACCCAGCAAATCCATCGTGAGGCCAGGACTGAAGGAGCAGACTTTTGACAAGCCTGTGCTCTCTGTAGTTTTCAAAGCTTAAGCACATTATTGGGTCACTCTAGAGTCTTTTTCTCCCCAGTCCAAAGGGGAAAAAAATCATTTCATTATTTCCTTAAAGCTAATTTATAGAACCATCGGTCAGACAAGCAGAAAATAAGTCGATGAGGTCAAACTTCTTAAATTGTGAAGGAAAAAGTCTTAACCCTTTACAAGGTGGTTTCCTTTTCCATTTAATTCTAATAGGCTAATATCATCTCAAGTCCCTAATCCCTTCCAAAGTAGTGTTTTAATTATCATTGTAGTTTATGTATTTAAAGTTTATTGAAATTAATCCATTATAAAGTTTACTGAAATAAATTCATTATAAAATGAATTGTTAGAATTCATTAAATCATTGTCATACTTGGTATAAGTAGCTGTTCGTAATGGAGGAGACACAATAATATTTGCAAACATTTTTTCCTTTTCCACTAAATAAAATGAGGCAGTTCATGCAAGATTTATTAATGGTAAAAGCAGTAACTATTATCATTTAAACAAAATGGGCAGAATTAAACAGAATGAATTATTGTATTCTTAAATGAATGTACAGATTTATCTAAGAATGGATTCTAAGAAATGGGCATATTAGTAACTTCTGTTTATAATAAATGACTAGATAGGGTATGAGTACACTAACAATATAAACCACTAGTTTTATATTTTCCCCTCATGGTAAAATATATGTATTAAATCTGATTACTATGCACATTTTTCTGGTTAGGAATTTTTTTCAATGTTATTCACTATGAAATATATTTAGATAACTTTTCATTTAGAATTTTTCCATTATTTTTTTCATAATTACTGTAATAATCATATGTAAGTCAAGTGAGCTGACTTATCTTCAGGTATTATAACTGCAGCAGTTAGATACCTGAGCTTTCCAGTAGATAGGCATAAACCATAAGGGGAATACATCACAAACTAGATTTCATTAAAACAAAAGAATAAAAATTATGGTAAGGTCCACTGCATTTTTTAATATGAAATTGATTTATTCATTCAACAAGTACTTAGTAAATATCAAAAATAGACTAGTCATAAGTCTAGAGGTTTTAGGAGAAATAAGGATGAATTACTTGTTGTTCCATGGAACAGATACATAACCTATGATTAAAATGCTTTATGAGTATGTGCTAAATAAAAGAGGAACCATTTTTCTGATGAGGCAGTAGAGTTTTTAAAAGTGCAATAACTTGCCTGACTTCACACCTAGGAAGTAGCAGAATTAAATCCATGTAGTTTGGAATTTTAACTACTTCATTCTACTTAAAAATTAACAGGTAACAAAATACTGAAAACTAAGTATCTTAAATGTTGAATATTTTTATATCAAGGTAACACTGGTTTACAACACTGTACATTATTCAGAAATATACTTCTGAACCACTGCATCCTTTAGTTAAAATAATAAATTCTAAAAGTCACTGGTAAGATGAATTTAAAAATGATACTTTGGGGGCCTCCCTGGTGGTGCAAGGGTTAAGTATCAGAGGGTTCAAGCTATTGCCAGTCACTGCAGCACGAGTTAGATCCCTGGCCAGGGAGCTAACCCACATGACACAGTAGACCTCTCCTGTCTCTCCCACTGCTCCCCTCAACAGTGTATTTCAGTAGATCCACCTGTCTGCTCCCCACTGTCTTTTGTGAATCCTCTCACCACCTGTATCTCTGGCTTATACCTAAGTTCTGGTATGCATAAATCAATAAAATAAATCTTTAAAAAAAGTAAAAATAAAAATGACACTTTGCTATAAATGAAGTATAGTTTAATTTTGTTGTTGTTCAGCTGATTTAACTTTTCAGATTCCTATAGCATCTCTCTCACTTTCTTCACACATACCTATACACTGATAAATAGAAAATTAGATATAAATTAAAGACATAGATACATATACATAGGAGTGTATCTATGATTTACAGTGTTCTTAAATGCTTTGTTTGTAAGGTTTTATTCTGTGTCCTAAGACTTATATCCTAGAAGAAACCAGTCTGAACTGTGAAAAATCCTCATTTCCCCTGGGAATTTTATTTTTAGATTTTCACTCTCCATCCATCTGCCTTTGAGCAATTTTCTGTGCTTCAAGCATGAGCAAGCAGTATTAATCCAATTTCTAGTTTCTGTGAAGCACATTATGTTAGATCATTGCACTTCAGTGCTTCTTCTTGGAAACTTTGTGTTTATTAACTGTTTCACTATCAACCTTTATTGATAAGAGCATCAAAGAAATACAATAAACTAGGTAAAAATGTGATTAATAATATTTTCCACCAAAAACTGAGCCTGTTTCTGAACAATGGAATCCTATGATGAAACATACTCTGACACAAAGCAAAATTACATTGATATTTGAGCAAATATTAATAAGCTACAACAAGCAACTTATTGTTCTAATGTTCCATACTTCAATTTTGTTAGCTGGAGCCTGTGAAAATGTCTTCAGTATTTACAAGACAACCCCATTTCACATGAACTCATCATTTATATGGAATTATTACCTCCCTTTCAGATAATTTTGGATTGTTAGAAAAATATGTCCATTCAATCATTCAGTGTGTAAAATTATGCTAGTTATTAGGCAATGTGTATGTAAAAGGTGTATTAAATCTTCAAATTCCAATAGACATTGTACAATTTATACCTTATTGTTTTCCAAATATAGCCTGAGCCTCAAAACAGACTTACTGATTTTTCTCCCATGATGAAAATTTTTGAATAGTAAAAATTTGATTAAGCATTAGATTGCATTGATGATAAATATGAAATTAATGAGCCTTTTAATATTCCCCAAATTTCCCAGGTAATTCTAGAGGCATTAACAAGCCTTATTGTTTATCTAAAGGGAAAAAAATTTGAGAATAAGGTGTCAATCAATAATTTAGCAGTGAGGGGCCTCCCTGGTGGTGCAAGGGTTAAGACACAACCTTTGAGGCTAAACGTAGCCAGGAGTTCAATTCCCGGCCAGCCAGGGAGCAACCCACAAAGCACAGCAGACCTCTCCTGACTTGCCGGCTGCTCCCCTCAGCACTGTACTTTGGTCAGTCGGCCTGTTCTGTTCCCCATTCTTTCTCTGGTGAATCCTCTCATCGCCTCCCCCATGTCCTCAGCGCCTCTGGCCTGTGCCCCAGCTCTTGTATGTATAAATAAAAAAATATTTAATATATATGTGTACATATACATATATATATATTTAGCTATGTGTGTGTGTGTGTGTGTATTTAGCAGTGCTACAGTTGGCCGTAAGAATTTCAGGTTAGGAAGTATTTACAACCTACATTCTTTAACAATACAAGATGTAGAAAATTTATTTCACACACATTTAGGTAATGACTAAGTAATAGGCACTATAGTGTGAGTTGGATTAGTAAACCCTCTCAAAAAACAAAAATCACTGCATGATAATAAAAGGAAATAAAAGAAGTAAAACTAACATATAAGGAAAATAATAAAAAATTCACATGGTCTTTTTTTCAATTTTATTGAGTTACTACTGACAAAAAATATTGTATATATTTGGGTACTTTGATACATGTAGATACATGTATATACTGTGAAATGATCACCACAATTAAGCCAGTTAATATATCTATCACCTCACATAGTTATCATTTTGTGTGTGGTGTAAGCATTTAATATAGATCCTCTTAGCAAGTGTCAAGTACACAAGAGCCTGGTAACTATATTCAGTAGTTCCCATTTTGCATATTAGAACTCCAGAACTTACTCATCTTCACACAATTAAAATTCTGTACTTTTCCACTAATGTTTCTCCATTTCTTCCTCCCTCCCTACCAGGGTAACCACACTTCTGATCTCAATTCTATGAATTTTTACTCAGATTCCACACAACAGTGAGATCATGCAGTGTTTGCTGGTGTTTGGCTTATTTCATTGAACATAATATCCTCCAGGTTCATCCACGTTGACACAAATGGCATCATTTCCTTCTTTCGTTGCGGGGTATGTGTGTGTGTGTATGTGTGTGTATGTTTGTGTATCTCCACTGGGTCTCCTTGAGACAACAGAAAGTTGGTCACTCTGTACTCAAATATTGAAAAGGATGACCCAGTGCCTGAAAAGGGATGACCTTGTCAACTCTGGAAAGATACTTTATATTCTTGGTCATGTAATAGTAGTAAGTGAAGGTGTACATACACACACACATACACACACATACACACACACAGAGGCACATGTATTTCCTCAAGCTCACAAAGACTACTGGCTATAAAATATATAATATCTTTCTTGACAAGTCAAAAATAAAGGAAACCGAGAGCTGGCTCCTTCCCAACTTCTGTTTTACTGTTAATAAATTTAAATTTTCATGGCATATTATTTATTAAGAGGGTTTTAATTGGATCTATTTCCTCAGTCTCCTCTTTCAGTGAGATTTTGCATTAATAATCTATTCATCAAAAACTTTTATTAATGCTTTTTCAAATTTAAATGTATAGTAATGGTTTAGTAGAATTGGTAATTATTTGAGAGTAGGACAGATCAGAACTCATATTCTGATCAGTCCTCCCTTTCAACCATCCCCCCACACCCACAAATAAATATGTCTACATACTCATATTCTTCCTTTCCTACTTTGGGACAGTGCAATGACAGCAATACTTGGCAGAGAACAGCCTCTTTTCCCTTCCAAGATTAAAGCAGATATTTCTGATCCATGAGGATTCTTTCTTATTCAATAAAGATACAGTCAAAGATTTCTTCTCATCATTTCTTTGAAGACAGAATTCCTTGATAGGTAGTTACAAGAAAGTTGAAACTTATTTTTCTTTCCTGAGTTACCTATTCTGCATTTTCATATTTTGAGTTCTTTAGTGTAAATTGAAATTAGGACACCTAGAGCGAAAAGTATTTATTTACATTTCATAAGATGATAAATGAAAAATATCTGACATTTTACAGGAACTTAATAGAAGTCAGCTAATTAGGTTCTAAATTTGTTCTCTAATACAAACACCATTAAAATAGCTACTTATCTTGTGTCATAACCCCCATTCCAGTTAACTACATATTTGCTTGTATGTTTATTATGAACCACATTATCTATTTTAAAATCCATGCTATCTACCTTATATTTTGTTTTACATAAGTATATTTATCCAATATAAAAATTAGTGAATTACTAATTTACTGTTTATATGTTTAGATCAACAATTCAGCTCTGAAGTATGTTTTGAGTATTTACCAAATAAACAATATTAGAGATCCATGAAACAGTGACATTTAAAGAAAACAAGGCAAAATGTGTGTTTTCCAAGTATTCAAAAATTGAAAGAGGAGAAAGACATATACATTCAATGCATTTAATATCTTGTTAAGGTTCCCATTGTTTTTTTAGACTGGTTTAGCAAAGCTTTCTCCCTCCACAGACAACCTACAGAGGTTGACCTCATCTCAGATTAAATGTCAACATCCTAGCAATTTTCAAGTGAGAATAACAAGTGGGTCTTAATGGAATACTGAGTTATTTCCTATTTTTTTCAGAGTTCCCAGGAATGGCATAGCCACTTTAAATTTGTAGCCTTCAGTGTTTTCCCAAATGTCAGATGGCATCAGAAACATATTGTTCCTCCAATTTTCCAACCATTATATATAGAAAAATCAATCTCTCCCCCACACCACCATCATATGCAGCTATACATATATATGGTCTTCTAGAACAGTGCCATCTCTAAATAGGAAAATATAAAAACTTTCCTAAAACTCCTGACAAGTTCAAATAACTATAATGAAGTTAGCAGGTCTCATTATTATGCAGTATCATCGTGCTTCTTTTCCTTCATTTTCCCATCCCCCCCTTTTAAAGTATGATATTCAAGTCTACCTGGAATAATAAATGGACTAATGCTGACCCATATATCTCTTATAGCCTGCTACTTTAGCTACACTAAGACCAGGTAGAGGCTTTGAAATTACTTCTTGTAAGTACTTGATTAAATTTGTAGCCAAGGGCCATTCTTCTCCCCAAACTCTCTATGGGGAAGAGACAGTCATTTTCTTCTTCCAGTTATAAGAGCTTTTCAAGAAGGGACAAGTGGTCTGTGATTCTGATTGCTGTGGAGAGGTCTAGTCAAGTAAGGACTTAGAAGAGACTGTTGAATTTGTTAATTAGTAGGTCGCTGGTGAATTGAGCTCTCAAAGGCTGTAGTTTCAGCAAATTGGTAGGAGGAAAAATAACAAAGAGTAAGTTGAGACTGGAAGAAAAGGCAGCAGTGGCAATAGTTCTATTTTGAGAATTTTTGCAATGAGCAAATTAAAAGAGAAATAATAGAGATTAGAGAAATACTGACTTCAAGAAATTGTATTTTAAGATCATCAAATTTGAAAATGTTTAGTATTTGTGACTAATGAACCATTATAGTTTTAAAAAGGCTCTTTTAGAAAAATGTTATAAATAGAAGCAGTTTGTGTAGAAGCAAACGTGTCTTCAGGGGTGGTTAGATAATTGGTATGTCTCTGTTGCACAGTGTGTACAAAGTATTTTGCATGTAGGTCTCATTTTTTTCTTGAGACTTATTTATACATCAAAAGTATCATCAAACTCATAGCTGGTGGAGATAAATGCCATAGTATTATCCCTTTATTCTCAGAGTGAGTGGAAATACTCCTAAAGTTTCCATGAATGTACTGGGAAAGCCCTGTAGCAGGGATAGAAAAATTAGAGCTGTCATAGTCCTGGTAATGGTCCAATGGCCTAACACTTGAATAGTTAAAAGGCCACCTCCAGTCTCAGAATGAGGATTCCATGTTCATCCCTGTCAACCCTAGCTCTACTCCACACACAACATAGGCAGAGCAATGAAGCAACTGGATTTTCAGAAGAGCTTCTTTTCCTCAGATCAAGGATGGTGGTGAAGAGTAAGGTAGAGATCTTCTCTCTCATGTCCTCTCTGGTTTCTACTAGATTTGCACCTCTGTAAAACCTCACTCATTACTGAGGTAAAAAACCAATCACTCCTGCCACTGAGCATGACATAGTGAGATTGGTGTGAGGCAATAGCCACTGATCATCAGGGAACCTGGACTCCAGGGTCAGTTTGCAACAGTTCCAGACCTACTCTGTTGCTTGCTAGGAAAAGAGTGAAATCACTTTACCTATAGAATTTTAAGTCTGTTTATAACATGAAGGTAATGATGATATTTTCACACTAGGGTTCTTGTGGAAAATAAATGAGGTCAGGTAAATGATGCACTAGCCAATAATACACAATAAATAATATACAATAGCCAATAATACATAATAAATACTCAAAAAATTAACACCTGCTTACTGGGCACCTCCCTGGTGGTTCAGGAGTTAAAGTCTCAGCACTATCAAGCTATCACCAGCCACTGAGGCCTGAGTTCTATTCCCAGCCAGGGAGCTGGCCCACATGGTGCAGCAGACCTCTCCTGACTTGCCTGCTGCTCCCCTCAGCAGTGTATTTCACTCAATCCACCTGTTTTGCTCCCCACTCTGGTTCTGGTGAATCTTCTCACCACCCACACCTCTGGCCTACACCCCAGTTCTTGTACGTATGAATAAATAAAAACAAATCTTTAAAAAAAAACCCATCTGCCCTTTTTTTTCCTCTTCATATTGTCTACTTACACTAAAAATAAATTTATACACATTTTCATAATGTTCAGCAAAGTGTGGTTTATAGTAGTGTCAAATAAGTGTGAAGCCACTATTCACATCACATGAAAAGTATGTCCCAAGACTTTTGGACATAACTACAGAAAAATAAGCCTGGATAAGTTTAATATTAAGCAGATGAACAATGAACAATGAGAAATACTGTGTGTGTAAAGTGTTGCATATCATATGTTACCATTTGAGAATTTCATTTCTAAAAAAATTATAAATGAGACCAGAAATCAACAAAATTATATGTAAAAAGATGAGGTGTTTTCACTTTATGTTTCAAAACAGGAGTATGTGGATAGACTATAATTTCCTGTCATACTCTATAAAATATTTGTCTGGAGTTGTTTCATAAGGAACGGGTTCATCATCAAATATGACTGAAAACAGTTGTTTTCTTTGCTCCTTTGGAGACTTGGAAACCGCATTGTATTAAATAATCTTTAAAAAATGTTTATAAAAGGAACTTGCTTAATTTTATCTGAACCTTCCTCCCCAAAAAGTGAAATCTCACAGTATTGACATTTTGAACAATCCACCCCATAAAATGTTGAGCTAGTCCAGGTAGTATTTCTAATTCTATCTCTCACTAAACATTGATAAATTTCTAAAGGTACAAAATCTATGCTCCTGCTGAAGACTTACAAGGATAGCCTAGGAACTTGATTGTAACAATAAAGATTATGTAGAAAAAGACACAAAGAATATTATCATTCAGACTGTGCTCTGCATAGGTCATTGCTCAGAGCTATGGGGAAAAGCCAACTTGTTAGAAACTCTAGTTTCTTTTTCTTTAAAATACAAATATGCCCTGCCTCAGACCTGGTGCAACAGAAAGTGTTTCATCTTCTGCAAATTCTGTTCATGCTTTGCACTCTTCCCGTGATCTCTAAGAGGAATCGAAGTCCTCTGGTCTCTTACAGCTCTGACTCTATAACCCTTGGTGAAAACTCACCACTGGCGACGTCTCCATGCTGTGCTATTACACTGCAATTTGACACTACTTTGTTGAAAAAGAAAAACAAATTATATGAATGTGCTGTTTAGAAAGCAGCATTTCCAGATAAAATCTACTTTGATGTCTCCTATTCCATAGAGATTGAAACATTTCAATATCCATTTTAAGCAAAAAGCTGTTACTCTGGGTTTGGCACCAATTACAATCCTGAACCCCATATGTGCATTCCTTTTATCATTATGGCTTTTGAGATTGAAAATGCCTTTGAAACCTCAAGAAATTTAGTTGAACTTTTATTTTTCCATGACTATATCACTCTAAAGGAAACTGTTTTATTCTCCAACAAAAGGTGAACCTGGACAGTTCTCATTTAAAAAGTAGAAGGGTTTGGTTTATTTGTGACATTCATTCTTTTATTGATTTATTTAGTGTTAGCAAACTGTGTCAAAGGTAAAAGGTAGTTTTCTAGTTTCTGAAATCTTACATACAGATTACTAAAGAAGAGAGCCTTTTAATCAAAACAATTCCAGCATAGCATGGGGAGTATCACAGAGAGGAATTTACCCAGTATCAGATATTGAGTAGCACAAAGCTTGCAGTTTTCCTTTGTGCAGGAAGGGGCAAGGGTGGAGTAGACCTGGGCTGACCTAAAACTTCACAGAGGAGATTGATTATGGGGTGGGGCTTAGCAGGTCAATAGGATTTCCTAATGTTACAGGATGTGAAAGGCATATAATCACAGGATAACATGTAGCATATAAAAGTTTCAGTGACCACAATATAAATGCTAGATACCATAATATGAAAAATATCAAGTCTAGAAATTGAAAATAGCTTATAAATTAACTAGATCTGTATGAGCTTGAGATGTCAAATAGACTGTTCCAAATAGACTGTTCATACACACATATTTAAATCTTGGTAGTTTAGATTACTGATACATTATTTATCAGGAATACTGAATAGCAGGTTTGATGAAAACATGAGTGAATTTTTCATAATGTTGTGTTCAGATACCTGTGTATATGCAGACAATCTACTCATCTAGGAATTATATACACTGCTTTAATCCTTAAAACAGAGGTATGGGTTATGGTAACACACCCAAAGGGTGTGATTCTATATTTCTAAATAATATACAATGTTGTAAATCAGTGTTACCTGATTTATTTTTCAATTGGGAAAGATCATTACCTTTTTTTTTTAAGATTTATTTATTTCTTTATACAAGAACTGGAGTATAGGCCAGATATGCGGGAGGGTGATAGGATTCACCAGAGACAGAACAGGGAACAGAACAGGCAGACTGATGAAATACACTGCTGAGGGGAGCAGTGGGAGAGACAGGAGAGGTCTGCCATGCCTTGTGGGACCCTTACCGGCTGCAGGGATCGAACCAGCACTGCAGAGGCTGTGGACAGCTTCACAGAGCTGTGCTCAACCACCTGCACCACCAGGGGAGGCCCAAGATCATTACTTTTTAATAAATAATTTTCTAGCTATTATAAGGTATCCATTATACCTATTATTGGCCTCTAAAATGTTTATTGAACAATGCAAAAGGATCTCTATCTCCTTAAAATTAGCAATCTACTTGGTTCAGGGAAAACTTTTTCTCTTGTGTGCACTTGTACAACATACTCTTCAAGATTATTTAATTCCAGATTTTCCTTTCATTAGTGCTATTTTATAACTCAGTAAGTTGTAGGTATTTAAAAGAGCAGAGAAAAAATATTACAGTCTAATTCAGTTTATACAATTAACTTCCAACTAGTACCATGTAAATATACTTCATTGCCATCAATTGAAATTCCAGAACTGTAAGTATGTCTGTTGGTTAGAATCTCCATTAAACTAATTAAAACATCATCTTAATAATGAGCTTAATACTTAATATATCTTTATTTCTGTGTAACACTTACTTTTACAAATTATCTTTCAATATGGAGATTATAAACATTTCCTATTGATTTATGACATGATGTATCCTCTGAAAGTAACTGCAAGCCTCATATGATAGTGTATCATAGGACACCCACTTTGTCTTCCCCATGCAGGACATTGTGTATTAGATGGTATTGGTAGCAATTAAACAGGTGATTATTCAGAGGGCTAACATAGAACAAATACAATGTTTAGGGACCTAAAGAAGAAATGCTGTATTTAAAGAATTATTAAAGTATAGTTAGATAGAAGGGAAGAATTTCAAATATAAAGAAGCAGTCAGAACCAAACACTGAAGGTTTATCAAAAATAACAACTTCCTCTCAGAGCAATAGGTTATTAATAAAATTTAAGTCAGAAGTGTGATGATGAAGTTTATCTTTTTCTTTTTATTCTAGATCCCAACAGAAAAATAAATTTAATGCTGGTAAATTGGATACATGGAGACTGATTAGAAATAAGTAGAAAAGAAACATTAGACTATTATTATAATGATATCTATAAGAATAGCATCTTGAACATATAGCTTAATAAATATTTAAATGAATGATTATGGTATGAAGAATTCAAATTAATTACTACAACTCTAAATTCTTCAATAGGCTGATAGGTAGCTCTATTTACTGAGATGGGGTTGATCCTAGGAGAAAACTTAAATGCTTGAATGATGATAATACACAAAAGAGAATAAAAAATAAGATGAATTAAAAAATAATAATGTTCATCTAGAGAAAACAGAATAATATTCAGATCCCAAATAGATTATATTCACTCCCAAAGAAGTGAAAAAGTGTGAAAGTTTATTTAGGTTGGCATATTTAGATGTGGAGATTTGAAGGAGGTGCTACATTAATTGCCTTTTGAATCTGAGAAACAGAAGGCAAGTCATGTCTTAAGAGAGAGAAAGGTGATAGAAGACTCAGTGTAGTTTAAGAAACGTACAGAAGTTTGAACAGAACTATGAAACTGTGAAGAGAAACTAACAAGGACAAACTGAATAACATCTGCTGAGTTCCAGCAGAAGGTGGTGACAGTTACGGTCCTATGCTGCACGCAAGTTCTATTCCCTGTGAAAGTGCCGGGTGCCATCACTACAGCCCTTGACATCCGTACACCTGATTTGGGAGTTTTCCAATGAGATGTAAGACAAGCCTAATAGGTGAGTGTGGGATATCAGAAAGAAAATAATTGAAATGATTCACCAAGGAGCTAAATTTCACAGAGAAGGAAGTAAAATTAGATGTGTTCAATATGGGGAAAGTAGAAAGATCCATATATGGATGGGGTCGATGTGGTTAAAGAACAAGGGAAATGGAAGAAACTGAGCAGGCAGTCTAGTTTCGTGAACTAAAAACACAGGAGTTTGTGATGAAAAGAGGGACTCTGCTCATTCTAGAACCTACTCCCATTCTGCTACTCACTAGCTGCATGGAATTGAGCTGGATGATTCATATATTTGACAATTTTCCTTATGAAGACAATGGTATAAACTGCGGCCACTCAGATTTTAGTTTTATAGAAATTAGATATGTAGCTTGTTCAGCCATAAATTCCAGAGATTCTGAATTTATTTATTAATCTGGGATGTGGTCTCCGAATATCTATTTTCACAGTTTCCAAATAATACCAGGGCACAATTTGAGTAGCATTGTTAAGGGCATGCCATTTTGCAGAGAGAATGAGAGAATGTATCTAAATTTTAGTTGGTATACAGTAGGCAATATAGTAGGCTAGTATCTCTTTTCTCTCAGTGAGTATTTACTTGTTTCTGTTATCTAAAAAAAAAAAGAGTATAGGGCCTCCCCTGGTGGTGCAGCGGTTGAGCACTGGGCTATGAAGCTGCCCGCAGCCTCGGCAGCACCGGTTCGTTCCCCAGCAGCCGGCGAAGTGTCCCACAAAAATAAATAAATAAATAAATATAAAAGCATAAAGGACTGTAATTACAGAATTAGTAGAAAGAATTCCAATTGTAAATTGCTTGAGTCATTTTCAAGTTCATCCTTTTGTGTTCCTAGTAAAGCAATGAGAAAACCCAGACAAAGACAATAGTGTAAAAGAGATTTCAAATATATTTCTGTGGAGTTTTGATCAAGAAGAGATCTGCATATCACTGAGAAGACATGACTTTTGGAAATTTTATCTTTTACTCCCTAACCCTTTATATTGTGATCCTTTACCAAATACCTGTCCACACTCCTAAGTACTATAGACCCATTTTTATTAACAGCTACATGAATCTTATTCTGCTTCTGTGGTCTCCACAGTCTCTATTTGAAATTCTTTGTAGTTCATAAAGAATTTCAATAACTATGAGCTAGATTTTAAACACCAAAAAGGAACTAATCAGTCTTTCACTGAGCTAAATGTAGTGCTTCTCTGTTGTTCCCTTAAAAAAAAATGGGGGCAATGCTAACAAATACATTCAAACTACAAAACTGGTAATTTAAAATACATATAAATAACACTATGGAAAAATAGGGAACCACAGAAGATCATGTAAATATGGCCTCCGCAACTGAGCATTCACTTAAGTGCTCAGCTTAAGTACAGACAAAACTATAACAACGATTTTATATAATTTTCATTGTGCAATAAAAGAAAAGATCAATTCCTTGTGAAAATTAGTATTATTATTTACAAATAACTTATAAAAGGACCTTATTCCATGCATATTGAACAACACGACAGACAATGCAGTTAAATGTACTTTTGCAGCTGAACAGAGAATCTGTGGTCATATAAAGTGGTGAATGTTGATATTAACGTGAGCACTGTGCTTCCAGAGATGAGTAATGGTTAAGAAAGCCCCCTGTATTTCTGTATTCCAGAGGCAACTTCAAAATAACCACCCTTCTTCAAGTGACTTGTTATCCATTCTGTCTCAAGATTCAAAGATGTCTCCTTTTAACTACCTCTATAAAACCCCAGGCTGCTTTCCTTTTCTTGGAGACCTTATTCATTAATGATCATATGGAACAGGCAGAATAAAACTATCCCCTTAATTATGCAGAGCATTTTATCTTTCACATTATCTTGATGCTGCATAGAAATTGGGGATATAATATTAAAGCATTTTTCTTTTCAGGGTTTCAACCTTGTTCATTTCGCTAACTTGTATTCCCTGTTAAAGGTCAGAAAATAGGTCAAACACTTAATCCCCATTGCTTTTTAAAAAGTTTAATTTTTATACATTTATATTGAGTGTTTCGGGGTTTTAAGGCCTGATGTTTGTAACTGTACGTACATACTGTTCTAAGTTAGAGAGAATAACAAGAAAATTTTATGAAGGTAAAAGGGTAATGAGATAAAGCCAAAGAAAGAGAAAAGAAAAAAAGGATGGCTTCAGATTATACATTTCTCCAGGTCCTCAATCTTGACTTGCCAATTTTTTCAGAATCTTTCACTTAAAGAAGCTCAGTATTTTGTGGTGGCCATTTCTACAGAAACACATTCATCATAACAGTTCTATTTGCATTTTCAGATTTACTTCTTGTACCACCTGTCCTTTTCTGGGAATAATGGATTATGAAACAAGAAGTTCTGTCCTTAACATTTACGGATTTCATGTTAGCATTTTTGTTCTTCGATTTAACTTTCTGTTCCCTTCTTTACTTCATTGTCCAACTTAACATATTTTAAATACATTTCTTCCCTTCAGAAAATATCAAAGATACTCCTCACTCTACTTTCCTTCCAGTCTAAAACTAAAATGAGGTAGTCCACAAAGTAGACGTATTACTCGAACAGCATGAGAAACATAAGAAGGTTTGCAGTCAGCTGGATGTCTTCTATCCAGGTGCCTCAGTTAGGACCACTGCAGATGACTTTTCTCCACACAGTCACCACCCCAAGTTCCAAATGTTCAATAATCATTCACAAAATAGTACATAGCCATCTCTAAGCTAGGATATTGTAACATTATTGTACAATATGGAATATGACACTTGTGTACTAAGAGAGAATTTAATCCATGACCAGATTAGGATTAGAATTTTTCTTGAATCCTATATTAACATTAGCCATTACTATAGATTTTTATTCTCATAACTCGTTGCATCACAGCAGATTTCTTACAAAACAGTATATTCAGCAATATGGATTAATCGCACACAAACACGATATTGCCTGAAAGAAGTCAGAAGTCCACGCCCCGATAAAAAAAAAAGTAATATTGTAAATTTTCGAGTCCATAAACTTCAAAAACAGATAAACTAACCTGTGATATTAAAAACTAGGATGATGGGACTCCCAGCCACTGCAGCATGAGTTACATCCCCTGGCAGGGAGGTGACCTACATGGCACAGCAGACCTCTCCTATCTCTCCTGCTGCTCCCCTCAGCAGTATATTTCAGTCAGTCTGCCTGTTCTGCTCCCCACTCTGTCTCTGGGGAATCCTCTCACACCCCTCACCTCTGGCCTACACCCCAGTTCTTGTATGCATATATAAATCGCTTTAAAACAAACAAACAAACAAACAAACAAAAAAAAAACCTAGGATGATTATTACTTTTGTAAATGAGGGAGATTAGGAATGAGTTAGGCCCTGAGAATGGCCATTGGAAATTTGCGATATTATTTCTTTACCAGTGTTGATTACATGAGCTTGTTTACAAGGAGGGTGGGGGGTAACTTTACACTTAATAATTCTATAGTTTGATAGATTTTATTCTTTGATTAAAATCTTTAAAATGTGGGCTATAGTTAGGTAGACATTATTAGAATGCACCTTTTCTTCCTAAGATAAAAAGTTCAGGCTTGCTATATTAGTGTTGTTCTGCTACCTCAGTTATAAAAAAAAAAATCTCTAGACATCTGGCATTTAACACCTCCCATACTGTATGACGCCCAGTCACACACCATTCCCTGGCTTTTCACATAGGAGAAACAGTATTCCAGCTGTTTCTTTGCCTGTCTGAAATGTATTCCTGAATAAGATCCAGCTGGCTTAAATGCAAATCTATTTTTACTGAGGTGATGTTTAGAAAACATCAAAACCTTAAAATAGTGGCCATAGTGAGACCCAACAAGATAAAATCTAACAAGATAAAATCTAAAAGATAACACTGGAAGTGTTATCCACACTCAAACTGGTGTACAGTCTGGTCACATATGGCAACAAATTGTTTCCAAGAGGTTAAAGACCTATATCACAGATGCTTATAATCAAATCTGCACTGTGATGAAAGTCAAAAGCCCTATATACCTTTATTACATTTTCTTTGACATATTCAAGTAGGACTCTTACTGTAATAAATTTAGAGCAGCCAAAAAAAAAAAAAAAAAGTTCCTCCAATTAGTGGCAACATAAGCTGGAAGAGCGCAGATAACATAACCTCATAGCAATTTCCCAGTCAATGTATTCACAGATTATTACATCTCACCTTACCCCAGGACCCCCCCACACACACATTTATTTGTCCAATATTCTTATCGCCATTGATTTTACTTGTAAATCCCTCTCCTTCAAATAATCAATTATTTCACTGTTTTCAAGTTGCTAGATGTTGTTTTGTGCCTAGAGTCAATTTTATCTGTACATCTGGAAACACTAAATTTGCAGTTAATTGGATTTGGGGACCACATTTGATTCTAAATATACAGATATTATGTTTTTCAATGTTCAACAGAATATATATGATAAAGTAGGCAGCATATTATTATACAGATGATCACAATTAAATAGTTATATTTAATGCACATGCCTTCTTACAGCTTGTATTTACTTTTCCTTCTCAAATGGGTGTAGGACAGCAAGTTCTCTTAATCCAAAATCATCCCTTCATTTTTGGTGACTATGTTATCTTGGTACTGTAACTTCTCCAAATTTATATCCATGGTCTACTATTTTCAACCTAAGAAAAATGATTCATTTCTCTTCCTGTAGGTTTTCCTTTTCCATGTGACTCACCTCTGACTACTCCCTGGTGTCCCGTTCACTATTCTACAAAGCAACTAGGTAGTAAATCAGGAGCCACAAACGGCTTACCTCATTATATATATTTTAACAGGCTTTAAAATTACACATTTTGATATTTTCAAACTTATGTTTCTGAGTCTCTGAAAATGACAGAAAATACAATCAAGAGCAGACTATATGCCACATGGAACTGCTAGCCAAAGACTGAGGAGTAGCTGCCTTTTTGCTGGAGGGCAAACACACCCCAGTTAGCAGCATCAGCATCCATATTTACATAATGACTGATAAGCACTTTGCCTTGCCACACGTCATTGTTTTATGTTACCTTGTAGCTACAAAGAACATTTAAACCAGTGACTCCTATTAACATTCCAATCAGGCTAAGGGAACAGCTTTTAACAATTGTCTTCACTGAGAGAAATTTAGAAATTTCCCTTGCCTCTGAATTTGGCTTCTAGTTTATGCTCCTCCTGGGATTGAGGATGTGTCATCTCTCCCAGGCTTATTTTCCACAACTCCTCTTTTAGGAGCAATTTGGTAGAAACCAAGGTGTTAATTATTTCTTTTAAACTTCTTCTTCATTGAAACGCTTTACTAAGGATATACACTGAATAATATTTTAGAAAGTGATCTATTCATTTTCACTCTGTAGTTTTCTACTGTACCATAACTAATTACTAAAAATTAACAGCTTAAAAGCACACTCATTTCTTATCCTACAATTTCTTCAGGTCTGCTGTCTGGGTTCAGCTTACCCGTGTCTTGTGCAGAAGGCCTCAGCTCTGCTGGAAGAGGAATCCGCTGGCAAACTCACGATGATTATTGGCAAAATGTGTTTCCTTGCAGTTCATGGACTGAATGCCCCAGAGTCTTGCTGGCTATGGCCTAAAGCCACTGGCTTCCTGAGGTCACTACCAACAGATCCTAAAGCTAGTCACTGTCTGCGGCCACATGGCCTTTCTCAGTGTGTCTACTTGCTTCATTAAGCCCACAAAGAGCCTTAGAGCAGCCAGTTAACATGGAGTATTCTATGATACAACAAAGCTGAAGCAGCACCACCTCTCTGCTGCAGACTACCAGAAAGGACACAGTCACTCCGCCATGATTAACTCGTTCAAGCTTCAGCTGGGCCAGCTGCTGCCTGAGAAGTACTTGGTGGAGGAGGGCCCCCACACCCCCCGCAGGCCTCGATTCAGCAGGACACCCAACTCTGCGGACCTGGAACATTCTGCGGGACATAGGCAGCATCAGCTGGTGGGCCTGACCCCGGCTGACCAGCTGCCCTCCTGGCCTAGCAGTTCCTGCTCTTCTCTGGGGTCGCCCTGCTGTGGTTTCCTAACGTCTCCCAGTTCTTCAGCATCTATCGCCACCGCTTCAGCAGCCCCTGCTTGCCCTTGAGATGGTCCTGATTCACTCCAGAGATGGTCAGGTGGGAAGCCCGGGAAGCCACCGAGAAGCCAAGAAGAGATGTGGGGTGTGCTGAGGACAGCCACGCCTCAGCCTCCTCCCACCTGAGCCTCCAATCCTGCGCAGAACCCGCCCTCCAGTCTAGAAACCCTGGTCTTTCAGGGTTTGGCCTTTCTGGCTTGCTTCTGGGGCCTAAGTTTCTCACACCACAATAAAAGTAACAAAGTTTTTTTTAATCTCTCAAAGGATTGAAAATCTGCATTAATTAAAAGGCTGACTAAATTGGCCAGTGTAAATGCAACCCATTTCTCAGCAAAGGGTGTTCTGGCTGGAAGGGATAGATGAGAGAGGACAAAGGGACCTGAGGGTCAGACTTCAGGGCAACTGGGGAAGGAGATTACACAGGGAGTGACACCAGCAAGCTGAGAAGTCACTGAACATCTTACCACACAATAGGGGGGTTCCCTGGCTTTTCTGAGGTAACTACACAAATAAAATATAGATCTATTGAATGTGTACCCTGGGATGTGTTGATATACCCATGCAATGTGAAACTACTACCCAAATCAAGCTAATTAACATACCCATCAGCTCACATGTTTTTTGGTTTGTGTGGTGAAAGCACTAAAGATCAATTTTCTTAGCAAATTTCAAATATACAATGGAGTATTATTAACTACAGTCAATAAGTTCCTTGACCTGTTTCATTTTAGCATTGAAATCATCCAGGGAAGCCACATTATGAACTACTTAATCACATTGTGAACTATTTAATCCACTTTGACTACTAGTTGAGGAATTTTTAATTGTCCATGATGAATTATTGTGAAATGCTTGCTTTACTTTGTGTTGTTTAGACAGTCTACCTTTTCCCTTGTCAACCAAGTTTATGCCTTACTTTAGAGTTTGCTCTTCACTTGTTATTCAATTGTTTTGAAGATGGGATTTTATTATAAATTTTCCAAATAACAGCAATTTTATTCCTTCAAGTAAAATTCTGCAAACTGTGCCTGTATACTGTTAAATATGTTGAAAGTATGTGTGTCAACACATTGCCAGGTGAAGAATAACATGTTTTTATTTAAATAGACTATATTTTATTTGAAAAATTAGGTATTTTAAATTTATCATTTAGATAGATATCTACCCCAATAGTATATTATAAATATACTGTTGATATGTCCCATGTCACCAGGATAAGACTAATTACTTCATGATAAAATGCAATATGTTACCAAATGCTGGCAAGGACAGGGCAAAATGATTTTCCATACATTGTGGTGATAATGTGAAATAGCACAGTCATTCTGGAAAGGACTTTGACAGCTTCTTAAAACAGTAACAAAAATAAAAAATCCTCTTAACGTATGACTCAACAACCTTACTACTAGCAATTTATGATACAAGATATGAAATTTATGTAAACACAAACTAGGCATATGATCCTGTATTTGTAACTGCCCAAAATGAAAACAACTCAAATGTCCTTCAGTGGATTAAGGGTTAAAAGAAATGTTGATGTGTCCATAGCATAGCACACTATTGAACAAATAAGCAGCAACAAGCCATTTCTACTCATAACAATCTCAAAGGAATTATACTGGAAAAAAAAGCCCTAATCAAAAATTACATGTATAGTTACAGTTATCTGAGCATCTTCAAATGATAAAATTATAGTGATAGACTGGGAGGAGAGGTGGAGGAAAATTGAACACTGAAAGGGGTAATAAGAGCTATCTTGTGGTGATAAAACAGTTCTGTATCTAGATTATGGTGGTGGTTACACAGATCTAGAAGTGTGATAAAATCGTATGAAACCACACACACGCGCACACACATTGGTGAAATTTTACAATCATTGCATTATAAAATGTTATTTTCCTGGTTTTGAGATAGACTATGTCAAAGATAAAGTCATACATTAGTTAAGGTATTAAGAGCAGTTATTAATTGGTATATGTCGCAAAAGAAAAAGTTCATTATGAACTGAGTTCAGCTTTTGTTTCTTCGAAGTAACTAGGAATTTTAAAGGGAATGAGTGATTAGGCACAGCAATGAACAAGCGCTCAAGAGAGGGCAGGGATGAAAAATTACAAAATACCTGAAGGTAGAGGATTGGCCTATATGAAGCCATCTGGATTTCCTAACTAGTGCTTTTCTAAGTTGGTCTTCTACCTTCCCACAGAGGTTGGGACTCAGCAGCCTCACCTTCAGGTGCTAGTTGGAACAGTCACTTCTTTTGGCTGACTTGAGTTTTCTCAGCAGGCACTCTCCCTGGTCATTCTAGAGATGCAGCATTGAGTTGTTAAAGTCTATGCAAGTATTTGTTCAAGTCTTTATAGGTCAAGGTTGTGATCTAGATGAGAAGGGAGCTCATGGGAGCCTGGCCAGAGTTTGGTCAATAAAAGACCAAGCAATTATATATCAACACTAGTTACATAAGATATTACCATGGGGAAAATTGGATTAATGGAACACCTGACCTCTTTGCACTCTGCAACTTCAAGTGAGTCTATAATTATTTCTAAAAAGTTATAAACAAGTCATACTGTCACAATTTAAGTTATTAATTTCTAAAGTGTTCAGAATTTGCAATAATCATTAACAATGTGTGGGGGAAAGAATTTGCCCATCACTAATCTTCACCTAAGATCCATAAAATGCCCTTCTCTCACCAATATATTCTTAGCTCAAGGCAGTGTGCCATCCCCATTTTAGGTATTTAATTTGTACAATAAATGAGTATATGCATAGTCACCTTATTGGTATTGATGTGTTATCCAGTTCCCTTCATCTGACTCTTGAATCACCAAAAGTTATATATTCACCTTATTGAAGAAACAGAGCTGTTGTCTTGTACCCTGAGAAGAAAATAATGCTTCTCACCATAGATTTTCTAATATTCAAACCTATGACATTTGATTCATTTATTTTTCACTGTAAATGAATGAATTGCCATTTGGTTTCATTCAGTGGCTACCTTTGGGTTGTAATGTAGCAAGTCTGTTCTCCACATTAGTTTCCTTAGCATTTATGGACACAGCATGCCAGACATAAAAGCTGACACAGGCATATACTAGGTTAATGCTAATGATCTACAATCCTGTGAAGACATGCAGAAAGCACCTTACATTTGCGATACTTTATTTCTTTTTAAATGTATGCAGATTAATTTTTGTTAACAAATTTTAAAACTGAGTAAATTTATTTGAAGAAATAAACAGGAGAACAGAAGCAACATTGGCTAAAAATAAGATTTCTCATTATCAAATCTTGACATCTGAAGATAATAAGTTAAAAAGTGATTTTTTCCAAAGGATACAAACTCTTCATTTACTTCCTTTAAACTCCAAAACCACAATACAATTAATGAACACACATTAGAAATTTGGAAACTTAACAAAAATATTAAATGCTTTTTCTATTTGAATCTTATCATTACTTCTGACAGATGAGCTAAATCCTAGTTTTAATTACATTCTGATGTCACAAGTAGTCTCTTAAAATTAGGAAAATTATTTTGTAGTATCATCAAAGTTATTACAGAATATCCAACAGAAGTATTTAAGCAAAATATTTTGAAAGTGGTAACCAATTTATTAATATTTTGATAGTAATTATTACTTCTAAAATTGAATGATGATTAGTGGAAATAATCTTTCCAAAGTTAACTCATATGGCACTAGCATATCAGGAACTAATAGATTTATTGGGAATAAATCTAAGCTATTTATGTGTAACAACACTGCTCATTCCCTTCTATAGCAGTGGTTCTCAACAAAGGATGAGTTTGCCTCCGGAGAGGATTTGACAATGTGTGGGTACATTTTTGATATACTCTGACTAGCACTACTACTAGCATCGAGTAGAGATATTGCCAACATCCTACAATGCACCAGGTAAAGAAACATTTTACCTAAAAAATGAATAATGCCAAAGTTGAGAACCTTGCTCTACAGACAATTATATGTGTTTAATGCTTTCTAATTGAGACAGTCAGATATATATAGGCAAACTACATAAGAAGATATGAAATAGAAGGTCATGTGTCATAATTTATTTGATCTAAGCTCTTCTAGCTTTAGAGCACGTTTGGTTAAAGTAACTTACCCAGGGTCATTAAATCTATTCTGGTTTTCTGTAGACTAATCACCAGGCAAGAACTCAGATCATATGATTTGAAGGCTACCATACACACGTTTTTCAAATGAGATATTTTCAAATGAGATATTTCAGAAGTCAAGACATGGCACTTAGAGTTGTATTTCCTATGCAAGAAGATAACATGTATTCTTTTTTTTTTATTTTGATGATGGTATCCATTTCAGCAACGTTTTTTTTTTCATACTCTCAAATGAAATTCAGTTTTGAAAAGAGTTGACCATAACACTTTGATAAGATTAAACATTGTCAAAATAAGTTACTTTAAAAGTAGTTTGATGAAATAAGGGCATTTTGCATGATGCTTTAAAAATGATATTTATGATACATATTTTAATGGTACAAATTCTAGCTTACTTTTAAATGATTTTATATAATTAATATCTATGTAGAGTAAGTACAGTTTTTAGTACAATTTCATTTTGTTTTCAAAGCTAATACAGATCTCAATAAACTTATTGCAAGGTGTAGGGTAAAGAAAATGTCAGGCTTTTCTGCCCTCCCACCATCAGGATAGATGATGGATCCTTGCGGTCCTGAATGCATGCCTGATGGCGGGCACCCGGAGTAGGGTGTGGGCATAGGTAGATGGGATTCACCTGGGCTGAGACTGGGCTTTTAAGGGCGGCGTCATGGGTACGCCAGCAGAAGCCGAAGAGAAGCCAAGAGAGAAGCAAAGAAGCAGAAGCAGAAGCAGAAGCAGAAGCAGAGAACGCCAGAGAGCCCAGAGAGAGTGCAGATTTGCTGGGGGCTAGGAGGCCTGCCAGCCTCCAGGCCCCCCAGCACTCCTGCCTGCTGTGTACCTGGTAATCCCAATAAAAGCCTGCAAAACCACTGAGGACTCTGACTCCTCCTTTACCCGGTCTGCTGGATCAGAAAACCTGCTCTGTGTCCATTCCTGCCCTTACACAAGGCTAGCATTTTTGTCCTTTGTTAAAATTTGCATCCTAAAGCTCATTATGTTATAGAGCAACCCCGATATTAAACGGGTTCCTGGCTGTGGGTCCTCACCCGCGCGCTTTAAAGGGACTTATGAATACTCTACTACAGACACACACAAAAGGTTAATAAAAGGTTTATTTACCAGAGAAAAAGAAATAAGGAAAATGTACAACTCAGGGAGAAAATAGGGAAATAAAGTCTTTAATGCGTCCCACCCGATCCGACGACCTGGAAACCCAAAGTCACTCTCAGAGCTGGCCGGAGGCTGCGAGCTGGCCGAGAGCCCAAAAATGGAGAGGCCCAAAGCCCACGTGTCTGCCTTTTGTATCCACCTGGCTGCTTAACCCCACCCTCAGGTCCCAGCCACCTTTCCTTTGGTGGTGATGGGATTTGGAGTTCCCAGTGTCTTTGGCTTTGACCTGGGGTGGGGGTGGAGTCCACAAAGCCTATATGGAATTTGCTTTGGGACATCCTTTTCCCCCTAACAATTACAGTATCGAATGTGTCTCTTATAGACCACACAGCATGAAATACATTACAAATGACATTTTCTGGTTTTGCCTGTTTGTTTTTTGGGTACATGGTGCTCTTTAGTCAGATGATTACCATAATAAGAAATGAAAGGTTTCTCAATCATTTGAAGTCAATCACTCCCTGGCTTAATAATGACCATTTAAGGTGAATTACTTGTGAGAAATAGCTTTCAATCTGCATGTTGCTCAAGCGGTACTGACAGTCAAGTTATACTAACCAAGGGGAGGAAGAGAGTGAGCTAACGGAAAAGTTGTGTTGTTCTAGTCTTAGCTCTCACCAAGCATTGTGCTGGTCAGATTTGACCTCAAGTCATTCAAACAGAAGACTCAAACACAATAGAATCTAGTCTGATCAGAAATTTTCCTGAATAAAGCTTATGACTTATACAATCTTCTCTATTGCATTTCTTTCTTTCTTTTTTTGTGAGGTACAACCTCAAAGGCATAGAGTGTTCAGCACCTATACAGTGGGGCAAAACCACATATACAGTGCAGTGTCTGTAAGTTGGCTCAACCCCATGTCAGCATGCTGTCAAAATAAGGAATGATGTCCTACTCTACACACTGCCAACAAGAGCATATAAACTACCTGGAGTCCACCCAACTCTACATAGAGGGCACCTTTATGTAGAAAGTCCAGAACATTGTTATGATGTCACGAGAGTGAAGGATGCCACCAAGGACAGAGATCTATAGCATTTTTTAATATTTGGCAATTTTCCCCAATTGTTTAGATTCTATGAGTGATACACAAAGAAACATCTGTATATACTCTAAGTAATTGTATATGAACACAATTTAAACTTAGAAGGCATAGAGATATTTGATAGATTGTTAGATATATTAAAATCATTTGATGTAGGGATAAGTCAGGTTTGTATAAGTGGAAGCAGATTATCACTATGAGAATTGTTAGATAACAAAGAATGAATTGAGGGGGAACAAAAAATGACTCAGTCATGTTCAGGTATTTATGGTTTTGTACTATATGGAAGGTGATCACAATCTTGGATTACTAGAAATTGTCATTTGAGAAATTTCTATTCCTAACTTGGAAATATTTAATTAAAAAAGTAAATTGTGGTAACTCTGGGAGGATGAGCATATATCAAGGATTGGATCTGGTAACAACTGAGAAATGAGAGCAGTCTAAATATTGCAGAAAGCCTGAAGGAGAAGCTAATGATAGAGATGTTCAGTATGCTCCTGGTAATCCTGGTCGTGAACTAAGATTTTTCCATGCTGTAATCAAATCTGACCCCATTTCTCTGCACAGCAGATAGCTTCTTCTAGGTAGTGATCTCTGATAAATTGTGGGAGAGGAAGGAGCATGGAAGTGCATGGAATCACACCGAGGAAGGAGAAAAGGCAAATTCAAGGCTTCCAGATGCTCATAAAAATGGAAAAACCTGGGACTCCCTGTGGCACAGAGGTTAAAATCTCAGTGCTATCAAGCTATTACCATCCACTCCAGCATGATTCGATCCCCTGCTGGCCAGGGAGCTACCCACATGGTGCAGCAGACCTCTCCAGTCTCTCCCGCTGCTCCCCTCAGCAGTGTATTTCAGTATATCCACCTGTTCTGCTCCCCACTCTGTCTCTGGTGAATCCTCTCAACCCCCCATATCTCTGGCCTGTACCTCAGCTCTTGTATGCACAAATAAAATAAAAAAAAATCTTTTTTAAAGAAGGGAAAAAAACTTTAATCATGAAACTGCTACTGGTGGTGAGAAAATTAGGAGAAAACTTCCTGTCTCAAATGTCCATTGTGCATTCCTAATAATCACTTTCTATAGAATTGAAACTGAGACAAGTTATAAATCTAGAGCTGCTGATTCTTATGACCAGTTTCAGAAATGAACAGTGATTTGGGGTTGTTTTGACCCATTTCTTACTGTGTAGAAGCATTTCTCTTTGTGCTTTTTTTTTTTCAGAAGGGAACTTAAAAGTAGGCAAATTTTCAAGTGTTTTTGAATATGAAATAATGGGGATGCTATATATCTAAAATGTATGCTCTATAATATACATTAAAATGTTATACTTCAGCTTGTATCTATCTCTATTCAATTTCCAAATAGATGATTACTTATAGTAACAAAGAATGTAAGATTTTTTAGATACATTCCTTGTCTAATATTAAAAGTACTCTGCATTTCAACCCAATTTAAGAAAAGCCCATTCACAGTGTTACTATCTCTACAGACCCACAATGGCATAGTATTCTTTTTGCATTTAACTTGCAAGTTAAATTTGGTTTTATAACACTGTGAGCCATGTATTTCCTATTCCTATTGTTTCACACACAAAAAAGACATTTTCTGTAATAAAATCTGAGGTCATTTATTTACTGGTAGGGCCCTATGATTACAGTATCAACAGTTAAATATGATTTTACAGCCAACAAAATGTGATACTTCATTCCTATTCACTCAACATAGAGATTCATTTCAAATGTCTTCTTATTAAGAAAAATTGGACTTGTTTCTTTGCATCATATTAGCATCTCTATCACTGACAATACTTGTTATCTAATTTATCTTATCATAATAGAGACACAGTTTCTTAGGCTTAGTTTTGCATAGTAAGATGGCCTCTATCTTTAATTTTTGACGTGTGTCTTTACATTTATTTAATCAGTTTTTAAAATACTTTTATTTTTAAACAATCTCAAACTTAAGAGAAATTTGCAAAGACATTCTTTAGAAATTGTTTCCCTTGTCCATGTTTTTAGTCCCCAAAAATTGCTTTGTATTTTCCTGCTATCATGTCATTGTTTGCAATGACCTTGCAATGCAATCACCTAAGCACCTATTTTATCTAAGAGCTGAATCCCCTCTACTTATAACCTGGGTACCATCTCTCTGCACACTCTTCAAATAGCAATTTTTGCACCATGTTTAGAGTTTGTTGCTATTCCAGTAAAAAGCATTCTGTTGTTCTCAAACCCAGATAGAAAAAATGGGGTGGGGGCACAGTGTGGTTACATACATTTGAACTGGTATGTACCTACCCCCTAAAACATATACAGTGTTGTGACCAAATGTTAGCTCAGTACAAATAATTTCATACTAAAAAAAAAACTGCTATAAAAATTTCATTTTAAAGCTAACAATCTTAAAAGCAAAAGAATAATTCTAATGTTTAAAAATAAAGCTCTACACATTTTCAGCACTTTTTAAGAAAGTTGAAATGCATAGCTCAGCTTTTTTTTGTGTGGAAATAACTTAATTCAACCAATGTAATTATGAGAAAATAGGAAAAAGACTATATCTCAAATGCTGGAATTATTTATAGACCCAACAAATGTGATCAGAGAAGGAAAAATGATAGAAGTGGAGAGGGATTGTGTAATTAATATCATTACTGCTTTATTTTTGTTTCATAGAAAAGACATAAATCTCACTGATAACTTACATTTTATTATTTTAAGTAACTACTTAAGACAAAGAAGTTACCTTTAAATAAATTACTAATATTTTACAGTGTTTATAGAAGGAACAATCTGAATTTCATGGAGATAAAGTGATGGATTTGTGGCCCCAAAGTTATCTATTTGAGGAACAAGGATTTGAACCCAGATTTTGATGAGTTCAGCAATCAGAATTTTTTAAGCCATAACTTATTAGTATCTTCTATCTCCCCCATATACAAAATGATAAGTTGCCTTTTATATTCAAACTTGAGCAGGGAAAGGTTTACTAATTTTCAGTGCAAAAATATGCCCCTATGACTTTTAATAGGTATGACATTTCCTTCTTCATAAATTTAATTTTATTCATTTGAAGGACTTCCTTTCTAAAATACTTAGCTGAATACATCCAGCTTTATTGAAACATGAGTTCTGTGGTGTGAAATTAACTAACACTTAGCATGCTCTAAGGGAAAACTGGCAACTTAAAAATAAAAATGCATCAACTTTGCCATAATCATTACAAAAATAATAGAAAACACAAAGACAAAAAAAGAAGAAAAAAGGAAGAAAGCACACATGATCCCACTATCCAAAAATAATAATAATGTTGGTCATCATTTTTCTAGAGCTTTCCCCCAACTTATATCCTTAAATTTTTTCAAAACCTTTCACAAAACAACTCCTGTTATACATACCATGCTTTCAGTTCAACAATAATGAAGGACAAATATATTTTGAAGTTATTTGTGATTGCTTTTCAGTTTTTTATGGTATGTGATTCTAACAAATGTGTCTTTATTAGCAACATGAATAATACATAGTTTGCACCTTTCAGTCAAATATAACATTCATAATTTTATTTTATTTTATTTTCAATGGATATATACTATGAAAATGGAAACAGATGTGTTTTTATTATTGGTGCAGGCAAGTAAATGGTCACAAATATATTTAATCATTTTAATATGTTATAGTATTTAATCATTTTAATATAGTGTTTAGTTTTTGCTCATTTCATTACAGTAACTGGCATTTTTGATAAATTTAAATGAATTACAAAACTAAAATATGTTTCAAAGAATTGGAATGTTTCATATTATGTAGAAAATTTTGATAGAACATCCTCAGAATTAGGAATAATATAACTAAAGTTACTAGAGTAGTATTTCTATGAAAGATTGTAGGTATTATTCTGCAAAGGTTTGCAAAATAACACTAATGATTTTCTATTAAAAAGTTAGTATTGGCTTTGATAGAGAATCAATTTCAAACATTTCTAAAAATTGATTATTATTTAATCATCAAAATTGCTTTTTATACAAAATGCCATATTAATACTACCTTTATCCATATCTATTTATTTTATAGTTATAGAAATATATGTCTCAGTAAAAGGAAGGATCTGATTTGAGACTTGACATCTCAGTTGTCTAATGAATATAATCTAATCTAAACTCTTCAGTTTACAAATGAGAAGAAAAATTTTTTTTATTCAATTAAAAAGCAACTTTCTTACAGAAAAACTTAGTGAGATGAAAATTTGTAGAAAGATAGATAATAAAAACATGTAGGTAGAGGGCTAGCTAGATGGATGGAAGGATAGGTAGGTAGATAGATAGATAGATAGATAGATAGATAGAAAGACAGATAAACAGAAAGACAGTTATAGATCCAAGACAATGATGAGCTGAAAATTTTCAAAGACTGAATATATTTTGGGAGGTAGAATCCATTTTTTATAATTCGTTATAAATAAATGTACCTTGGCAATGTTTGGGGAGACATTTGGACAATCTAGGAAAAAAATCTAAGCATTACAGGAACTTAAAACTTGACAGTAAATTAGTAATAAATAGATTTTAAACACATTTTAATGTATTAAAAGTAAATAAGGGCCTCCCTGGTGGCGCAGTGGGTTGAGAACCACACTGTGAAGCCGTCCGCAGCCTCTGCAGCACAGGATTGATCCCAGCTGACCAGGGAGATACCCACATGGCAAAGCAGACCTCTCCTGTCTCGCCCGCTGCTCCCCTCAGCAGTGTATTTTGTCAGTCTGCCTGTTCTGTTCCCCTCTCTGTCTTTGGTAAATTCTCTTACCCTCCCATGCATCTGGCCTGTACCCTGGTTCTTGTATAAATAAATAAATCTTAAAAAAAATAAAGTAAATAAGAGTAAATACACTCCTTAGGGGGTATATATGTATACAAAATCAAGGATCATAACCAGATTTTGTAAACTCTCTTTTTATTCATTTTATGTGTATTTATTATGTATTATTTATGTGCATTTATTCATTTTATGTATATTTATTCAGCGTATTGAAATACACTGAACACCCACAAACAGTTACATTTCTTCTTTTTGTTCTTATTGAGGTAAGTTTAGTTTATGTCATTGTATATATTTTGTTTATACAGTTTCTCATTTTAGCAATACACCATACTTGCACTAAGTATTGAGTCACCAATATTTATTCTAAATAGCAACAACAGCAACAAAAAAAAAACCCTAAATGAATCCAATTGTATCTTCTGAAAGATATTCTTGCAGCGTAAGGTTTATAGATAGAAATGCAATTTGCTATGGCTTACATTGATTTGTATCTTTAGAAAATGACATAAAGAACAAGTTAGTAACATTATGTGCCTTGTTTATCAATATTTTTCTGTTATTATTCTACTTCCTACAAACATACGCATTACAGAATATTAGAAAAACTAAAAATAAACACTACAAATATTGTAGTATTACTATATGTGAAATTATGGATTTAAAATTTGTTTGATAATAATAGTATTTTTTATACCAGTCTTCTTTAAAACTGTTATATTTTGCTAATTTCAAAGAAAAAGAGCTATCTATAATCTATACTATTTAACAGTCTTATGAAATTATTGAAAACACTTCAGTATACCTATAAATATTTAAATGTTAGATAATTAAACCTTTATTTAAAATTTCTTGATTTAAAATACCCACTTTTATTTCAAAGTAGTCATTTTGTTCTACCTTGTCAGAAATAAAATTGAAAAGAATAATCTGCCCTATAAATTGAATTTTTTTCTTTGAACTCAAATGAGACTTCTTCCTCTATCTGGATTTGAAACATTTAGTTGTGTTACTTGAAAAATATCCTTGATTTAAAAAGAACTACTGAACTGTTGAGTTCATAAACAAGCAATTTGTATATTTGCTTTAAATATTTAAGAACTAACTTATGTATTAATCATAAAATGAGGACAGAGGTGCAGTTTCATTACACGCTTGAAAAAACACTGATCATTTACTTCAAGAAAATTTACGTTTAAATTGTATTTTTTATCCATGCATTCAAATAAATGGTCTTCTTAAATTTCACAAAAGTATTTATATATATATTCATAAAATCTACATTAAGCAAACAAGAAATCCTTCCTATTTTGAATTCACAGCTATCGAACTGTAAAGTACTAATAACAAACTTATTATCACACTTCAGTTTGTTTTAGAGAAGCATTATAATTTAGTGGAGTGAAGAGTATCAGCAGAGGAATTATGTGTAGCTGCAGAAAGTAGCTTAGAATATTTAGGTTGTAAATAGAGAATATAAATGGTAGGTTATCACTTTTCTATTCAATTTACTCTTATCTCAAGAAAATTTTGTGCAATTTTAAATCTATAAATTTCCACAATTTATTACTTAAGGATTCAGCTCAGAAAACTTGTTACATTTGGTTAAAACATGAAGAAATATTAGGTACAAAAAACTAAGTTTTTGTAGTTCGATGAACCAAATAAAGATTTATTATTATGTTTGCTGAGGCTAAACAGTCTGACTGGGGACTTAGTTATTTTCCTACTCTAAAATTTTATTGTTCTGATTAAAATTGTTTCTACTTGTCATTATAGTAGCATATGACAAGGAAATGGGTATTTATTAAACATAAAATTGCTTCCTGATTCTTTGGTAGCCATTTCTGTAGAGGTTTCCATAGTTTTTATTAGCAAATACAGTCATTTATTATAAAAACATTGTATGTTTATTTCTATTTATTTTACTCAAAAAAAAATATAGCTAATAAGGAGCATAATGAACACATTTATTTTAAAACCCAGCTTCTGTTAATATAACTGGGAATGTTTGGGAAGATATTTATAAAATTCAGAAAAATCTAAATATTGCAGGGTGTTCATTTTTACATGTTCATCTTTATAATAAAAAATCACATTTTAGCTATTTTAATCTATTAGAATTAAACAATTTTAAATACAACAGGCAATAAGTATAAAGTCCAAAATCAAGAGTCATGACCGTTATAAATTTTGCCATAAGCTTCAACATCATTTGCACATAAGAAATGATTTTTAGTACCTGGCATTTGGGGGGGGGCAGTTCTTTTGAATAATAGATTCCAGTCTTAGGTACATTGCTACTTTTAAGTAGAAATATAAAACACTGTAGGGAAGTAAAAATCTATCAAGCCAAAATGGGTTTTTTTGAAAATGTGAATTCTTTGTATTATGAAATGCATTCCCTTGAAATGGGGAGGGACACTGCATTTCATTGAATGGGCACTATTTTTCTCAACTCACATACATGCAGTTGCCTTGCGCTACAATCCCAGCATTCCATGAACTAGACTTCCTGAATGGAGTCGGGAGGGGTCCCTAGGAAGGAACAGGTGGATATATAAATGATAGTGAAGTGAAATTGCAAAGGAGAGTTGTAGAACATTTGAAAGTGATATCGTTCGAGAGAGGGATAGTTACAGAGAGTATTTGTCATAAAAAGGGGAGGTTCCAGGTTCCCTCCTCCAGCTGAGCAGTGAGAGGAAGCTGGGAGAGGACTTAGAAGGAAACACAGGAGGAGACACATAGAGGAGACATATGAAGAAGGGTGTGCTTGCTTCTTGGCTTTGGATTTGCACCAGACTAGGGAGACATGAGAAGAGACAAGGTATGTAGAGACACTTGGAAGAGAAATGGGTGAGAGACCCATGGGGACAATAGCAGCCATTACCTTGATTTGTACTCTGATTTTGCTCCTTTCATTCCAAATTTGCCTGTCCCTTCTGCCCATTTTCTATGGTTCCCTGCCAGAAGGTATCAGACTTGTGGCAAGCATTTGGGCCTAATCCGTCCTGCTTCAAGACAAGTCGTATGTCTGGTATCTGGGCATTAGCCCACAAGGGGATGAGTAAATTTTTGAGTTTTATTGTGATATTATTATTTGAAATCTCTCTATCTTCACACCAATTCTATTCTCTACGCACAGCAACTCTATTAAAATATTTTTCACAGAGTCTATTTTCCTTGCCTTTGTGCATGTGGATGACTTTTAGGGCCTGCTACCCTTTGTATTTTAGGGCCCCATATGCTCTGCAGTCTGGGTAGAGATTGTGTTTGCAAAATATATTTATATATGAACTACTATAAGAGCAATTACAGGAAAAACCTAATCTTATTTATTTTTAATGGAGAAGGCAGAGCTGAATCTGCATATCGTTTTTACCATGTCCTCCTTGATAACCTCCCTATCTGACCTTCTTTTCTCTTTTCCTGAAGTCCCCTGTCTCCATTAAGCTATTTTAGAGGGTGTCTGAAACGAAGTGGATGAGTTACTCAGTCATGATGGTTCTTTTCCATGTACACAAGAAGCAAACATGGTATTATTAAGGCTTCTTTTTAGCTTCTTTTCTTATCACTCTATCTGATGCTTGTTTGATTTTTGTCTGTCTGGAAGAACCCAGAGTATATGGGAGGATTTCCTTTGAGCCCTGACAGTATGAAATTGTCCTTTTTAGAAATGCTTTACTAAATGACCTAGTTGTGAGCCTCTCTGGTGGCCTGTGTAGTAAGTCTCAGCACTACCACTGTGAAGGCCTGAGTTCCATACCCAGCCAGGGAGCTGACCCACATGTGGTGCAGCAGACCTCTCCTGTCTCACCTGCTCTTCCCCTTAGCAGTGCATTTCAGCATATCTGCCTGTTCCTGCTTCCTGCTCTGTCTCTGGTGAATCTTCTCGCCCCCCACCCCCTCACATTTCTCCTGCTCCCCAGTTCTTCTATGCAAAATTAAATAAATAAAATCTTTTAAAAAATAATATAAACAACTCAGTTGTATATTATCATTAGAAGGGTGGACTCTGATTGGTTTTATAAGTCTTCATGACAAAAGATCTCTTCTGCAGTTATTCAAATCACCAAAGAATAACCCTCACAACATTTGAAGATATGTACCAGATTTTTATGCAAATAAAAAGACAAATTTTAAAAGGAAATATTTAAAAATAAGAACATAGTGTGCAGTTAATAGATTTAAGTTTTTTCCCCAAAATTATCACTAAGCTATCTGTAGCAACTCAGAGAAAAGTTTTATTTTACAAAACAGATTAGAGAGCTAGAAAAATAATAAATGAACTATTACCAGAATCTTAGAATTTTCTGAGATATAATCAGAAATAACTAGAATTAGTGTCAAAATTCCAAGTTAAAATTCACAAAATTTTAGCATTTGAAGCATTTGTCATTGTCCATCATGACAGGTAGTTGTAAAGAGATTTCAGCACCACTGAGGGTCTGTTTCTACACAGCCAGGAAACCTGACAGACCATTTTCTTCTAAAAAAATACTGTTCAGGTTCCTTGTCCCCTTCTCTGCAATTCTCTCTACACAAACTTTCATAGAAATGAAAACCTTTGTGGGAAAAATTTTGGCCAATGTGAAGGAAACATACAGTTAATCATGTTAAAAAAAAAAGTGATTCTAATTAGTCTTAACTGTTAGACAAATCTCCTTAGAAATAATATGTTTTCATAGTAAGATGGTTTCCTGTCCTCTGCAGGGCCAAGGATATGAATGTTTAGGAGGTTAACATTTGTACCTCCACATTGTAATAGAAAGTGTTTATGACCTTTCATTTTTCAGAATCAATCAAAGACAGAGCATGAAAGAAATATAACTTCGTAATGAAGTGTAAATGTTATAAATACTGACATGAAGGGAATGATGTCATTGATAAGCTGAGAAAAAGAGCAAAGTACAGTGATAAAGCAGTAGGATTTACAGCCTTCTGTGGAAACTCAAAATACACTATCTAAATTTAATGGATCAAATTCAATTTTACCAGTATTTTAATGCAGTATTCGGATTGATAATAGTGATAAAATGGAAAACAAAATCACAGATATTGCAGTGAATGGGAAGATTTTGTTAGTCAGCCATCATTCTATTTATTACAGTAGAGAAGAAAAGATAGTTATTAAATGAAAAATAATGTACAGAATTATTACTTAACATGTAGATGTGAACTATGGAAGAATTACCAGGAGTTTATCAACTCTGCTCCTTTAAAATTTTTTTAAATGCGTATATCAATTTTGAAATTTACAAAAGAGGAAATCTTTTTTATTATTTTATTTATTTTTATATCATTATTCATTTTTAAACAATATTTGCTTCCCCCCACCCCTCAGGTATAGTCCCCATAGAGCGTCCTTCCCCAATGCACCTGTGCACCATCACCTTACTCCTCTGTGCTCCAACCTCCCTCCCTCTGATCCCTCTCCCTCCTCCTCCCCTGCAGGATGTCTCTGGTTTATAATTGTCCGTTTTTGCTTTGTTGTGTTTTGTACTGTTATTATTTTTTTACACTGATGTCTTATTTGGTTCCCCTATATTCCTGCTGTAAGTGAAACCGTCCGATGTTTTTCTTTTTCCTTCTGGCTTATTTCACTGAGCATAATTCCTTCTAGTTCCATCCACATTGCTGTGAATGGCATGAGTTTATCTTTTTTAATTGCTGAATAATATTCCATGGTGTATATGTACCACATCTTCTTGATCCAGTCATCTATTTTTGGGCATTTGGGTTTTTTCCATGTTTTACCTATTGTAAATAGTGCTGCAATAAACATAGGTGTACAGGTGCTCTTTTGAATGAATATTTTTGTGTCCTTTGGGTAGATCCCTAGGAGTGGAATTGCCACGCCATATGGTAGTTCCATTTTTAGTAGACTGAGGAACCTCCAGACAGATTTCCATAGTGGTTGGACCAGTTTGCACTCCCACCAGCAATGCAGGACAGTTCCTTTTTCTCCACATCCTCGCCAACATTTGCTGTTGCTTGTTTTTTGATATGTTTTATTCTTACTGGTGTAAAGGGGTATCTCAGTGTGGTTTTAATTTGCATTTCCCTGATTATAAGGAATGTTGAACATTTTTTCATATGCCTGTAGGCCATTTACATTTCCTCAAAAGAGGAAAAATTTGAGTATTGAGTCATAAGAAACTGAAATGAATAAGTATTAAGTTAATTCTTCAATTAATTGAATTTATGCATCTATCCCTTAGCAATATTAGTATATAGTAAATAATTATTTTAAAAAATAAAAAATATTTTGTTCATGTTGCTTATTTATCCCTGTACTAATTAGTTATTGAAAGCAATTAAATAAGATTAAGTGCAAAATAGCACCCTTCTCTAGGCCAGGATTGTATTTGTAAAAATACAGAACCATGACTTACAGCAAGATACAGAATTTTGCCAGTGCATGGGACATTGAAACACAATACTCCAGGGGCTACAGTCTGGGGTGTTGGATTCTAAAATGAAACAATTATGCAGAGATAGAATAAATGTTTTCTGTAGCTTAGGAAATACTTTCCAGATGTGCTTCAACATAGATATTGTTTTCTTCCCACCAAAAGTAGGTCAGTCTTTGAAACTACCATCCTGGCATTGCAGCGCAAAGATGAAATAGTTCCTTGGAGGTCAAAGGCAGTTGTGACAGATGTAGTTTTATCAGAATTGGAGGAGAGAAATAACTTCTTTAAGTTTCCAGATGGGATAAGGTTGTGCAGAAAGTAATGTACAAAATCAGAGCTCTAGGAAATCATATGATGCAAAACCTATATTTAGCATGTGAATTTCTTATAATTAGAGGCAGATAACTTGAGAAAAGTTGGTAAAACATTAGGTGTAAAAGGAAATGATTCCTGATGAAGAACTTGCTGAGAAGGGAGATTCTCTACCTCCAATACATAAAAAATGAAGTAAACCAATGTTAAATTGAAAAATAAGAAGAGGAAAATATATTAAATTTACAAAAAGTTGAAAAATATTTTGAACTCTTATCGCAAGTCAGATTCTATATGAAAAAGTTATATAATATTCTTGAAGAATGTTTTCTGTGACAGAGAGTATAATGCCCTCATAAAGATGTCCACACTCTAATCCCTAGAACCTGAGGATGTGTTAATAGATGTTATATAAAGGGATCTTGCAAATGCACTGAACGATACAGACCTTAAAGCAAGCAGACTATCATGGATTACTGAGGTGAGCCCAGTGTAATCACAATTTACAAATAGTGAGGAAGGCAGAAGAGTGGGTCAGAGATATGTGTCAGAAGAAGAGGCAGGAGAGGTTCAAAACTTGAGAGACTCAAGCCACAGCTGCTGCCTTTGAAGATGGAAGAAAGGTCCTTGAACCAAATAATGGGAATAGAAGCAGAGAGCAGCCTCTGAGGCTCAGTCCTACAGCTACTAGGAAATGAATTCTCCCAACAATGCAAATAAGCAACAAAACAGATTTGAGGGCCTCCAAAAGGAACTCCACCCTGCCAACATGAATATTTTAGTCCAAAGAAAATTGTGCCAGGCTTCTGATACACTCTTTTTTTTTTTTTCCTGAAATACATGGAAGTTTATTGGGGTGTGATAAACTGTATCTTAAGTACCAATTCCAAATATTTTAAACACTTTTGAAAAGCATCAGAGTCTAGGTCCATACTTAACAATCTTACTCCTTATCACACACGCTAGTTTCTGAGCTGCCCACACTGTCAATATCATTTGAGATTTATAAGACAGAATCAAATTAAAATGTTAACATTTATTCTTACTCTAACATGGATAAATACTAATTTGCAATTTATTAAGTGGTTTCAAATGTCACCATTCCCACAAGAATTCTAATAATATATTTATTAATCTATGTTAGTTCTTATAGGTGGTTTTTTTTTATAAATTTTATTGTTATATTCCCCATACAATTGCAGCCCCCCCATTCTGACCCCAATCCCTCCCCTCCCGCCCCCGCCCCCCTAAAAGTGTCTCTGGTTCATAGTTTTTTGTTGATTTTGATTTTCACTTTCTTATAGTTATTCATTTTCCTGGTCCCTTATTTAAGTTTTCTAGACTCCTGCTATGAGTGAGACCATCCGGTATTTTTCTTTTTCTTTTTGGCTTATTTCGCTGAGCATGATCCCTTCCAGCGCCATCCATGTTGCTGCAAATTGCATGTGTTTATCTTTTTTGAATGCTGAGTAACATTCCATGGTATATATGTACCACATCTTCTTGATCAAGTCATCTTTTTTTGGGCATTTGGGTTGTTTCCAAAACTTAGCTATTGTAAACAGTGCTGCTATAAACATAGGGGTGCAGGTGTTCTTTGGAATTGATGTTTCTGTGTCCTTTGGGTAAATACCTAGGAGTGGAATTGCTGGATCATATGGAAGCTCTATGTTTAGTAGGTCCAGAAATCTCCACACAGCTCTCCACAGTGGTTGGACCAGTTTGCACTCCCACCAACAGTGCAGAAGAGTTCCTTTTTCTCCACACCCTCGCCAGCATTTGTTGTTGCTAGTTTTTTTAATATGTGCCATTCTCACTGGTGTAAGATGGTATCTCATGGTAGTTTTGATTTGCATTTCCCTGATGGCAAGTGATGTTGAACATTTTTTCATATGCCTGTTGGCCATTTGCATTTCCTCTTCAGAGAAGTTTCTTTTTAGCTCTTCTGCCCATTTTTTGACTGGATTATTTTCTTTGTTGTTGTTGAGTCTCATCAGCTCTTTGCAGATTTTTGTGATCAGTCCTTTATCATTAGTGTTGGGTGCAAAAATGTTCTCCCAGTTGGTGGGGTTTCTCTTTGTTTTTGTTATTGTCTCTTTTGCTGTGCAGAAGCTCTTTAATTTGATGTAGTCCCAGCAGTTTATCTTTGCCTTCACTATCACTGCTTTGGGTGATGTGTCTGTAAAGATGTCTTTGATGTGCAGATCATGTAGTGTTTCGCCTATATTTCCTTCTATATATTTTATGGTCTCAGGTCTTATGTCTAGTTCTTTAATCCATTTTGAGTTGATTTTTGTGTATGGTGTGAGGTAGTGGTCAAGCTTCATTCTTTTGCATGTAGCGACCCAGTTTTCCCAGCACTATTTATTGAACAAACTTTCTTTGCTCCAATGCATAGTCTTTGCTCCTTTGTCAAAGATTAGTTGACCATAAATCTGTGGGTTTATTTCTGGATTTTCTATTCGATTCCATTGGTCTGTATGTCTGTTCTTGTTCCAATACCATGCAGTTTTGATGATTATGGCTTTGTAGTATAGTTTGAAGTCTGGAGTGTAATGCCTCCATTCCCTTCTTTTTTTTCAGGAGAGCTTTGGCTATTCGGGGTTTTTGTGATTCCATATGAATTTCATCAATAATTGTTCTATTTCTTTGAAGAATGACATTGAAATTTTGATTGGAATAGCATTGAATCTGTATATTGCTTTTGGAAGGATGGCCATTTTAATAATGTTTATTCTTCCAATCCACGAGCAGGGGATGTCTCTCCATTTCTTTGTGTCTTCTTCTATTTCTTTTAACAGTGTTTTATAGTTTTCTTTGTATAGGTCCTTTACCTCTTTTGTTAGATTTATTCCCAAATATTTGATTTTTTTTGTTTCAATAACAAAAGGGATTTTTTTTTTATTTCTTCTTCTTCAGATTTATTGTTTGTGTATAGGAAGGCTACTGACTTTTGCATGTTGATTTTGTATCCTGCCACTTTACTGAACTGATTGATGAGCTGAATTAGCTTTTCTGTGGAGTTTTTGGGGTTCTCTATGTATAATATCATATCGTCTGCAAATAGTGATAGTTTGACTTCTTCTTTTCCTATTTGGATTCCTTGGATGTCTTTCTCTTATCTTATTGCCCTGGCTAGGACTTCCAGTATTATATTGAAAAGCAATGGTGAGAGTGGACATCCTTGTCTTGTTCCAGATCTTAATGGAATTGCTTTCAGCTTTTCACCATTGAGAATGATACTGGCTGTTGGCTTGTCATAGATGGCCTTTATGATGTTGAGGTATGTTCCTTGTATCCCAAGAATTTCAAGGGCTTTTATCATGAATGGGTGTTGCACTTTGTCGAAAGCTTTCTCAGCATCTATTGATATTATCATATGGTTTTTATATTTCTTTTTGTTGATGTGTTGGATAACGTTGATTGATTTTCGGATGTTAAACCATCCTTGTGCCCCTGGAATGAATCCTACTTGGTCGTGGTGAATTATCTTATGGATACATTGTTGGATTCTGATAGCTAAAATTTTATTGAGGATATTTGCATCAGTGTTCATTAGGGAGATTGGCCTGTAGTTTTCCTTTTTTGTGTTGTCCTTGTTCGGTTTTGGTATTAGTGTAATGTTGGCTTCATAGAACGTGTTTGGTATTGTCCCTTCCTTCTCAATTTTTTGGAAGAGTTTGTGAAGGATAGGCACTAATTCGTCTCTGAATGTTTGGTAGAATTCATTTGTAAATCCATCAGGTCCTGGGCTTTTGTTTTTGGGGAGGTTTTTGATTACCATTTCAATTTCGCTCATTGTAATTGGTCTGTTTAGGTGTTCTATTTCTTCTTTATCTAGCTTTGGGTGATTGTAGAGTTATAGGAATTTGTCCATCTCCTCTAGATTATTAAACTTGTTTCCATATAACTGTTCATAGTAGTTACTGATTATTCTTTTGATTTCTGCTGTGTCCGTTGTGATTTCTCCTCTTTCATTGATGATCCTGTTTATTTGTGCTTTCTCCCTTTTTTCCTTTGTGAGCCTGGCTAGGGGTTTGTCTATTTTATTGATTTTTTCAAAGAACCAGCTCTTGGTTTCATTGATCTTTTGGATTGTTTTTTTAGTTTCAATTTCATTTATTTCTGCTTTGGTTTTTATTATTTCTTTTCTTCTACTGGTTTTGGGGTTTTTTTGTTGTTCTTTTTCTAGATCTTTGAGCTTCGAGATTAGGTTGTTTCTTTGAGTTCTTTCTTGTTTCTTGATGTGAGCTTCTATTGCTATATATTTTCCTCTTATTACTGGTTTTGCTGCATCCCATACATTTAGGATATTGGTGTCCTCCTTGTCGTTCAATTCAAAAAAATTTTTAATTTCTTCTTTGATCTCCTCATTAGTCCAGTGGTCTTCCAGTAGTGTGGTTTTTAATCTCCATGAGGTAGGAAAGTTCCTTGCCTTCTTTTTATGGTTTATTTCTAGTTTGATGCCTTCATGGTCAGAAAAGATGGTTGATATGATTTCAATCTTGGTGTATCTGTTGATGTTTGTCTTGTGCCCCAGTATGTGATCGATCCTGGAGAATGATCCGTGTGCGCTTGAGAAAAATGTGTACTCCGTTTTTTTGGGGTTTAGTGTTCTATAGATGTCTGTTAAGCCCAATTGCTCTAGGTCCTTATTTAGAGCTTTGGTTTCTTTACTTATTTTTTGTCTTGTTGATCTATCCATTGTTGATAGTGGTGTGTTGAAGTCTCCCACTACGTATGTGTTTTCTCTGATGTCTGTTTTCAGAGAGGACAACAGTTGTCTGATATATTTTGATGCTCCTTCGTTTGGTGAGTATATGTTAATGAGTGTTATTTCTTCTTGAAGTATTGTCCCCTTGATCATAATGTAGTGACCATTGGGGTCTCTTTTTATCTTTTTGAGTTTGAAATCTGTTTTATCTGATATAAGTATAGCTGTTCCTGCTTTCTTTTTTGGTCCATTTGCTTGTAGGATTGTTTTCCATCCTTTAACTTTGAGCCTATTTTTATCTTTTGTAGCTAAATGTGTTTCCTGGAGACAGCAAAAGGTTGGGTTTTGTTTCTTAATCCAGGCTGCAACTCTGTGTCTTTTTATTGAAGAGTTTAGTCCATTTACATTTAGAGTTAATATTGATATGTTAACATCTGTATTTGCCATTGTGTTTGTCTTTCCTTTGATTTTATTTATTTATTCTTTTAATAACTTTTTTTTTTTTGGCCTTCTTTCATTGTTATTTGTCCCTCTGAGGTTCTGGCTTTAGGCCTCCTTGTAGTATTTTTTGGAGTGGGGGTTTAGTTGCAATGAAATTCCGGAGTTTCTGTTTGTCTGGGAAGGTCCATATTCTTTCTTCAAAGAGGAAGGAGAGCTTTGCGGGATAGAGTATTCTTGGTTGGCATCTGTTTTCTTGGAGTCTGTTGACTATGTCCCTCCACTCTCTCCTTGCCCGTAGTGTTTCTTCGGAGAAGTCTGATGTCAGCCTGATTGGCTTTCCTTTGAATGTTATCTGTTTCTTCCCTCTTGCCAGCTTCATTATTTTTTCCTTGTCCTGGATTCTTGGGAGCTTTACTATTATGTGTCTTGCTGTATTTTTTCTTTCGTCGTGGAAGTTTGGTGTTCTTCTTGCTTCTTGTATATCAATTTTCAGCTCCTTCTTCACATTTGGGAAGTTCTCTTCAATTATCTCTTTGAATATTTTCTCTGTTCCTACTTCTCTCTCCTCTCCTTCTGGTATTCCTATAACTCTTATATTTCCTTTCCTCATGGAGTCAGATAGTTCCCGAAGTCTTTCTTCATTCTTTTTCCTTCGTACGTCTCTTTCCTTTTCTGTTTTGGTTCTTTTTATTTCTGTGTCTTCAAGAGCGCTTATTCGTTCTTCCATTTCATCAATTCTGCTTTCATTGCTTTTCCCAGAATTCTTTAGTTCTTCCACTAATTCTTTGATCTCCTGCATTTCTTTTACTTCCCTCTTTAGGGACTCAATTTCATTCTTCTGATCGTTGATTATTTTTCCCTTATCATTGTTTTCCTTTATGACTTCTGTCAGTTTTTTAATCACGGCAATTTTAAATTCTCTTTCTGGAAGGCTCAGAAGTTCTTCCAAGTTACTGTCGTTGCAATCTGGGGGCTGGTTTTCTTTTTGTGGTGTGCTTTTTCTCTGGAGAGTTGCTAGGTTGCGTGTGGTTCTTCTCCTCCCTACTGTCTGTTTTCTAATTTCCCGTATGCGTTGGGACACTGTGTTGTTGGGACTGGCCGGCATCTTGGGTGGGCTTCTCTTCTCCCCTCTGGTTCCTCCAGGAGTCATCTGTCAGTTTCAAGCAGTCTTTATTGGAGAAAGGTCCCTGTCCTAAAATGTCGATGTGGGGACACACTCCCCTGTGCGCCTGGTCTGCCCCGGCGGTGGGTTCCTGCTCCCCCTCTGGGCTTGGACTGCAGGCCAGAGGGGGTCTGGCGTGGGCGAACTTCCCCCGCTCACCTCTGGCTCCTGAGGAAGCCTTCTGCAGGTAGTCTTTACTGAAGAAATGTCCCTGTTCTAAAATGGTGATGTGGGACACACTCCCTGCGCGTCCGGTGTCAGGCACACTCTTCTGCGTGCCTGGTCTGCCCTGGCTGTGGGTGCTCGCTCTCCCTGTGGGCTCAGACTACTTGTTCGGAAGGGGCCGGGTGTGGGCTAACTCCCCAGCTGGCCAGTAGCTCCTTCAGGAGCCTGTGCTGGCTACAAGTCGCTAGGTGGCGCCAAAGATCTCTCCTAGAGCCCTTGGGGAGCTGATTTTCCACCCCGTGGGACAGGGAGCAAAGCGGGGATGGTAGGGTACACCTCAACGGCTTTGGGGTGCTGTGTCTGCCTTGTGCCCCACCGTCGTGGGGAACCCACGCCCCTAATTTCGTGCCCCGGGTCTCAGTTCCAAAGCCCTCAGTTCCAGGACGTGGGCTGGTGGGCTGTAGCCCAGTTCAGTGGCGCGGGAATGGCGCCTTTTGCACCGCTCCCGTGCCTGGGCGCCTGGTTCCTGCTTACTCAGGGAGGGACCTTCACCTCAGTGAGGACCTCCGCGCATCTCCCCGCAAGCCTAGGTCGTCTCCCAAGCCTAGGTCGCAGGCGCCGGGACCTGGGCAGCCGCGATCCTGGTCTGCACTTACTTTTCAAGCGCACCGAGCGCGCCGCTATCCGCGCAAGCTTACTGGCAGCCCGGGCTGTGTGCGCGTCTCCCGGGGTCTTTGTTCTTCTCTAATGGCGCCCGGAGCCGTTTGCTCACCACTGCCACTGCCGCGAATCCTGCAGGGTTCACCTCAGCTCCCGTTCACAGGGTGTGGTGGCTGCCATAGTTCCTTTCCACTCACAGTCCCGCTTGCTGCGTCGTTTGTTCTTGAGGCCGTTTTTGGTTTGTTGTTTTCCTCCTCTCTGCTGGTCGGAGAGTGCCGCCTCTGTGGGCGGGGGAGGGGAGCAGGGTTCTGCGCTTCCCTCCCTTCTAGTCCTCTTTTATGGCCACTTTCTTCTTCGGGTAATTTGCTGGAGTCACCCGTTTATCTTCCGTGTCCCAGTTCTCACTGGGACCTGCCGCTTTTCCTCCCTATTAACTTTTTTTAATGGGAGATCTTACTCGCAGCGTCTCCTCGCCGCCATGTTGCTCCACCCCTCCCGGCTTCTGATACACTCTTAATGAATTTTTATTGTTTTAATATGTTAAATGAGTAAATAAAGTCAGAAGGAGAAATATAAACAGCCAATGATTTCACTCATATGTGGAATATAGAGAAACAAATCAAGTGAACAGACAAAACTAAAGTAAACAAACCCTAGCAATCTAACTGTAGAACTGAGGCTACCTGAACAGGGGAGTGGGGTGAGGGGAGAGAGGATTATGAATGTTTTAGTGATGGGTATAGTGTGGTAACATACATCTGAAGAGGTATAAATCTATTTCTGTAGGGCCTCCCTGGTGGCAGTGTTGTGAAGCTGGCTGCAGCCTCTGCAGCACCGGTTCAATTCCTGTCCGGCCAGGGAGATACCCACATGGCACGGCAGACCTCTCCTGTCTCTCCTACTGCTCCCCTCAGCAGTGTTTTCAGTCCATCTGCCTGTTCTTTTCCCCTCTCTGTCTCTGGTGAATTCTATCCCCGACCCTGTGCCTCTGGCCTGTACCACAGTTCTTGCATAAATAAAATAAATCTTTAAAAAAAATCTATTGGGCCTCCCCTGGTGGCACAGGCAGTTGAGCGCCATGCTGTGAAGCTGTCCGCAGCCTCTGCAGCTGGTTCGATCCCAGCCGGCCTGCGAGGGTCACACATGGCATGGCAGACCTCTCCTGCCGCGCCTGCTGCTCCCCTCAGCAGTGTATTTCATCAGTCTTCCTGTTCTGTTCCCCACTCTAACTCTGGTGAATCCTCTCATCCTCCCACAAATCTGTCCTGTACCCCGGTTCTTGTATAAATAAATAAATAAATCTTTAAAAAAAGTTTTTAAAAAATCGATTTTTGTAAATCATAGTGTTTAAACCAATGCTACTTCAATAAAAAGAATACAATAAAATATGTTAACAGATGATACTTTGTTATATCAATAGAAAACTAATAGTTTCCAAATGATTCATCTTCTTTCATTATGTACCTGATAATATGCTTACTATTAATTTATTATGTGCTCAGTGCTGGAAAAAGACTTCTCATATTCTAATTTTCACAAAATTCTATGGTTTAGATACTATTTCCATTTTACAGATGAGAAAATTTCAGTCTACAATGGAAAATTTATTTTCTAAAAACTACACAACTGGGGAACTCTGATTAGTATTTTAAATTCAGGTTTGAAATCAAATTATGCTTTAAATCTCTATGACCTATATTTATCCATGCATATCTACTGCATGTCCATAAATGCATTTAAAAGATATCTAGGCAAGTAACATAATGCTTTATATAATAGGGATCAACTACATTATTAGAGTGTTTCTGCATTTGAGCAAAAATTTATCTTGCAATATATATTTAAATAAATGTAAATTACTTTGCTTAATTCTTTGAATAAATTTGCCTTAAAATGTTAGTAAACATTTTTACTGAATTTAAGACTAAACATTTACTCTATAAAATTTAAAACTGCCTCATATTAAAAGTAATTTTAGCAATGTAAATAAAATACGTGCATTTAAATATATGTAACATGAAATAAGATCCCAAATTAAATAAAGTTTAACAAGCAGTCATAAGCTATAAATAAAAATATTTCTGGGTCACAAAATCATAGATACAGAGATAATTAGATAAATTTCATATCCATATATCAGAGGCTTAGCTGCATCCTAAAATGTTGCATTATTTAGTCTTTCCTGAAGATGATCTTAGTATCATTACAATACCACTTTCATTATTTTCATTATTGCCTCCTTCTCCTCAAAGGAGAGCGGATAGTTCAGCTCACCCCATGCGGGCAGCCTACTTGTACAGTGAGGTCTTGAGAGCTAGTGTGGAACAAATGCAAGTTCCTTGAGACAAGGTGAGACAGGGTACAGGTGTGAAACAAGCCCTTGTACAGGAACAGAAATGACATCCAAATGTGAGCCTAGAAGTAAGTAACACAGAGACAATCACTGTTCTTTTTTTTTTTTTAAAGGTGACAAGATGAACTAAATGCTAGTCAGCTGGATGAGAAAGATTATGAATAGGAAGTTGCAATTTAGGTAGAATGGTCAGGGAATGCACTAGAATGATGAAGAAATAATCTTACCCAAATCAAGGTGGTGAGTCTCACATGCAGAGAAAAAAATAATTTTTATAATCTCAATGTAAAAAATGAAAAAATGGGGCTGCAATAGAGTGAACAAATTGGGTAGGGAAAGGAATAAGAGAAAATGTAGATGATGTAGGCAGGTACTAGGTCAGTGACTTATAGAACATGACGAATAGTTTTAGCTTTTGTTCTGAATAAATATATAGTCGATTGAACAATTTTTTAAGATTTATTTATTTATTTATTTATACAAGCACTGGGTACAGTCAGAAGCGCGGGAGGGTGAGAGAATCCACCAGAGCCAGAGCAGAGAGCAGAACAGGCAGAAGGACCAAAGTACACTGCTGAGGGGAGCAGCGGGCAGCAGGAGAGGTCTGCGCACATTTTGGATCCCTCACTGGTGGCCGGGGATCGAACCAGCACTGCAGAGGCTGCGGGCAGTTTCGCAACCCAGTGCTCAACCCCTGCACCACTGGGGAGGCCCTGAAAAAAAATTTTTGAAGTAATATTATTTTATAACACTGTAAAAGTTTTAGGTGTTCATCCCTGAGAGACAATATGTGTGCTTATGACATTGTTTACTTTCTAATTTTTGATTCTTTTATTTACATACTCTGGTTTTATTTTAAGATATATCTGATGCATTTTCAAAGATATTTCTGACCACAATATGGAGAGTAGATGTGAAAAATCTATAGTAGAAGCTATAGATCTTGCTGCTATTACAGGTGAGATGAGAAATGATGCTGCTTGTATTAGGAGTTGACATAAATTTGTTAACAAATTACATGGTGGATATGAGTTAAAGAGCGATTGGTTTTCTTTGGTGTTGACCTTAAGATTGATGATGTCTTTTGTTTATTAGAAAATGGCTGGGGTAGGGAACATTCAATGAAGATCAATACTGTTGACTACAGCAGAATTCCCACTTAACAAAACAGTAATAACCTTAAATGGAAGGGTGAGAATAACTGCCACTGTGTCCACCTGTGTTGGTAAGAAAAATTCTAACATGTCCCCCAAGATTCCCATTCCAGGCATCCTATATAATTCCCTCCTGTCTAATGTGGGTAAGAGCACTGGGAATGATGGGATATCACTTCCATAGTTAAGTTGCTAAGCAGGGGCCATTCAGGGTGGCTGTGACCTATCCAGGTGATATCTTTAAAAGGATATGTGTCATTGGAAAGTGAAGGCTTAAACTGAAGGCTTAAAAGTGTGTCATTGGAAAGTGAAGGCTTATGTTTTAACATCCCTATGGAGGACATAAAACTGAAACCTGAAGGAAGCCTTCAAAGCCTCTAGGAGTCAATAGCCAGAAAGAAATTAGGTATCCTCGTCTTCCAACCACAAAGAACATAATTCTACCCACCCTTTGGTATCCATATGAGGATACTGAGCTCTAGATAAAAAAACGTGCCCCAGCTAGCACTTTAATTTCTGTTTTATGAGGTCCTAAAAAGAAAACCCAATTATGTCATTCTGGAATATCTGATCTACAGAAACTGTAAGATAACAATTTTGTGTAGCATTAAATTTGGTGTAGCATTAAACAAAAATTAAATACAAATGTGGGTTCTTTGGAGGTGGAGCACTGCTCATGCAAATAATCTAAATTTGAGAGCAGCTCTGAAATCAAAGTGTGGAAGTTGGAATTATCTTGAAGAGCATAAGAGAGAAAGTCTAAATTGCCTTGAGCAGACTGTGGGTAGAAATCAGGACTCTAAGGATACTGAGACCACTCTAACCAAAGTTAAGAACATATTCTTCAAATTTGGAGGAAGGGGAATCCTTATCATGTAGTGGCAAAAAAAAAAAAAAAACACCAAAAAAAAAAAACACCAAAAACATCACAAAACTCTACTTATGTTGAAAGCAGAACGTTAAAGTGATAAACTTTATGTAAGTAGATTTCCAACCAAAGTGTTAAAATTGCCACCTGGTTTCCTCTTTATCCTTACAGTAAAATGCAGGAAGGGAGAGATAAACTGAGAGAAGAACTATTTAAAATAGAGGAATCTGGAATGGATGATTTTGAAAACTTTCAGCCCCTCTGGATGGTAGAAGATTCTAAAATACAGAAATGGCTGCTGTAAACTAGGCATAGGGAAAAAGGTGATGTGTTACTAGCTAACCTTTTGCTAAAATCTCAGAGAAATCAATACTCAAAGTATTCAATAACACAAAGGACATTTCCAAGAGATTAAGGGAGTACTTCCTACATCATTTCAATCAAACCAAAGGGCCTCAAAGAAGCTTAAAGGTGTTGTCCCTTGCCTCTTCTGCTGAAAACTAAAGAAAGAGAAGGAATTACCTCAAAAATCTTGTATGTCTTTGACTAATGTCATGAAATTCACACAAGATCCAGAAAGTTCTTGAAAACATTGTTAAAGTAAGCTGTTGACTGAATAATATTCCATTATACATAATTGAAATAAAGATTACAAATTTATAAATATATATATATGTATTTTATCCATTGATAGATACTTAGGTTGTTTCCATATCTTAACTATTGTGAATAAGGCTGCAATAAACATGAAAGTACTAGTATATTTTCCATTTGCTATTTCCATTTCCTTTGAATTAACACCCAGAAGTGGAAATGTGGGATCACTTGATAGTTTTATTTTTAATTTGTTGAGGCCCTCCATACTGGTTTTTAAGTGGCAGAACCAATTTACATTCCCATCGCCATGAACAAAGATTCTTTTTTTCTACATTTTTGCTAATGTGCTATCTCTTGTCAACTCTATAATAGTCAGTTTAAAAGGTATGAGGCGATATCTCATTGCAGTTTTGATTTTCAAGTCCCTGATGATTAGTGATATTGAACATCTTTCCATGGACCTGTTGGTCATTTGTACGCATTCTTTAGAAACACACCTTTTCAGGTTTTTAATGAGACCTTTTGTAATTGAGTCATACTTTTAAGAGTACAAACTGGTAACAAGTAGATAAATAAGATTGGGAGATCTAATATATAGCATAGTGGTTACAAATATCCCCCACTGTTCAAAAATTCACATTATGCCATGTCACTTTTACAACAGAATTACATTAGTAACAGTTTTCACTACCAAAACATGGCCCATCACTGGACAATCTGACACTAGGTGATTACTGAAAGCCACATACCTCTAACAGGTTACCTGCCCGAGATCTTTTATGAGCATTAAAGCAGATGAACCCAAAGGCCTTGACACTTCCTGTGGCCATGTTTCCTGCAGAACATACACAATTTTGCAGAGAAAAATGGCACCAATATCCAGAGAGAAGCTTGCATAAATGACACAGAGAACATGAAGAATGATGGCATTTGTGTCACTGTTCTAATTCCTGTTAACCTAGGCGTTTCCAATAATCATGCGTCACTGAGACCTGATTATGTTCTCCTTCCCATTAACTTTATAAGCTACTCAAACATGCATTCATTATATTCATTTTAATGTATTTTTAATCAATAAGATCTCTGTTATTAGAAACCAAAAGTGTTCAGGCTCATAAATTAAAACAATTGCAATTTTGCCTAATAATGGCTGTTACTAAAACCTGCACAGCCAGTGGTCCAAATACTTACTTTTTCCAAATCTCCTTCTTTTAGTCATTTTGGCAGATGTTTTCTAACTTTATCTTCAGTGAGATTTCTATTTCTCAGTCTCTGCCTCTACCCCTATGCTTTTCTTGTCTCTATTGAAAACTTCCCTTTGCCATTAAACTGCTTTTTACTTTTTTCTTTGTCCCCCCCCCCCCCCCCCCCGCTTGTAGGGAAGATGTCACTTTCTTTCATTTTCAAACTAATGACATTTTCTTTACCCATTACACTCAGTAACTTTTATTGCTTCTGGGGGCTTTTAGCCTCATTCATTCCCTCCATATCATCAGTTTTCAAGCTTTCTCATTCTACTAGAATTTCCTTTCTGTCCCCAATCTCCCTCAAGTTTTTCCTACTGCTTACATCAATTCTTTTCAAGTCAGAGCTGTCTTTCTTCTCTTTATTGCCAAATCACTTCTATTAACTATATTCAGTTTCCTCAATATATACTTCCCTCTTATTGGTAAGAGTCCAGTCGGTCAGACCATAAAATCCATCTAGTTATTGAAATAGAGAGAATTCAATATTAAAAGTCACCTAGATATAAAGGTATTAGTAAGAAGGTAAATAGAAAATAATGTGGCATGAAAGAAGCAGCTGTGGAAACTATCACTTCTAAGGCTGGACACCATGGGGAAATGTTGCAATTATTAAACATTAATAACTTAGAAAAGGATGTTGCAGAGATCAAAGACACCTGAGGAGGGAGTATTTGTTCTGCTGGTGCCCAAAAACCTGAGCTTGGAGGGGTTTGACTTAGTTACTTGTTAATGAGAGGCAGTTATCATGAAGCTATACATTTGGCAAAAATGTAACTGGATTCAGTTACTGCTACATTTTAGGAGTTCCTGCCTCAAGTTTAGGCAGAGTGCACTGCCTTGATGTTCACCAAAGCTGCAAGATGAGAAGCTCCAATAAGACATGAGAAGCAGGGCCTTTCCGGTGGTGCAAGGGGTTAAGATGCAACCTATAAAGCTATCTGCAGCCACTGCAGCATGAGTTCAATCCCCAGCTATGGAGCTACCCACATGGTGCAGCAGACCTCTCCTGACTTGCCTGCTGCTCCCCTCAGCAGTGCATTTCAGTCAACCTGCCTGCTTTGTTCCCCACTCTGTCTCTGGTGAATCCTCTTATGTCCCACAACTCTGGCCTGTACCCCAATTCTTGTATGCATAAGTAAATAAATCTTGAGAAAAAAAAAAGACAGGAGACACAAATCCCTTTTGCCTCTTCCAGTCATTCAGTGTCAATGCAGTAGTCCTTCCAGAAAAGAATGAGATGATGTTCAGGATCCAGCTCCAGCATCACAAACAAAATAGGAAGCCGAGTTGGTGTTGCAAGAAGATACTTGAAATCTATTGCTTGTTGGCTTTGGTGATTCCACATACACAACAACACCTTTTAAATTACAGTTGCTGCACTTTTAACTCATACCTATAATCAATACCATTTTATGTGATTTTCTCTTGTGTGATTACTGATATTTTGGAAAGAATCCTCAATTGCCTCTCTGATATTTGACTGATAGTTTACTTAATAATATCTAGGTGTTAGCTTTCTATATTCCTAATTGATTTACTATTGCATTTCACCATATAATATTTACATATATATAGTAATGTACTATATAATATGCAATTGTATATATAAGTTATATGTATATATAAATTATATATATATGTAGTCATTCACTAATATTAACCAAAAAAATCTTGGGCACAAAATGAACAAAATTAATATAGTTATGGGGGATTTATATGAAAAATAGTTGCACCAATAATTATTCAAATGTGATTTGCAATAATGATTAAAAAGCTGAAGTACAGGCTAAGCGAGTGGTCACACAAGCACATATATATGTATATGGATGTTATTTTTTTATTTCCGAGACAATGTGCATGTGATTGAAGTACAGGTGTGTATGTTGTAATAAAATTACCTGACATTTGAGGATCAGGTATTTCTTGCCTTAGCAATTATATTTTCAATTTGAGGAAGAGATAACTCTGTAAAATAGTGAATAGAATTGAGAAGACTTTTCAGAAAGTAGGTAAAACAATGAGAAAAACTGAAAGAAGGAAGGACTTTAAAGAATGGAAAAAAATTTAACAAGGTGAAAAATATATATTTGTGATAACTTCCCTCAAGATTTTCTTATCATCTCTCTTCTGTTTCTATTGATTCTTTTAGAATCTAATTAAAGAGATAGCACCCTTGTGTCTTTTTAGAAAAGATTTTTCAATGTACAACATAAAATTTAGCATGAAATAAATATCACTTACACCTTAACATCCATGGGCCACAACACAGAATCTCAGCGCCACATTTCTTTCATAAATGCACCTATAGCCATGAATTTTCCTAGGCAAATAACTTCCCAATCTAAATTCCCAGTCATGACCTACCTTTCAAATCTCAGAGTTATTTTGCCAATGGTGTATTCAAGTTACACAGAATATATATTATTCATTATATATAGTATAACAAATATAAATAATATGCAAATATTATAATGTATACACAAATATTAATAATTTAACAATTGGATTCATTAAGCCAAAACTTATAATTCTACCTTATTATTGGTTTTCCTGTGTTTTCACTATGTGCTCACTCCCAGAATTATTTAGTTGATATTAAATTCATATCATATTAAATATTAAATAATATTAAAGTATTATTAAATAATTTTAATATTAAATAATATTAAATAATGTCATATTATTATATGATATATAATAATTAATATCATATATTATATGATATATAATAATACAATAATCATTATATTATTATATATCATATTAAATAATATCATATCATATTAAATATTAAATTATTTAGTTGATATTAAATAACAATCAATGTTAAAACATTGACGGGATTCAAAATGTCTTGTCCTCTCATGCCTGATTGTTCAAGTCTTAAGTATTTTGTAACTGGAGAGGGCACTGGGTGTAGCGTGAGGACCAAGGGCACATGTGAAGAGACAAGCGAGCTTGGTCAGACATCTACGTGCATAATTTGGGCAAGTTATTGAACCTTTCTGAGTTATTTTTTTATTTGAAAATTGTATGTATCAAGACAAGTGAGTTTCTCTGTTTTCTTCATTCCCTCTGTTCATTCCTTTGTCCTTTCTGTGGAGAGTATGGTTTAATAAAACATCTGCAAAGGTAACCAGAAATCATTAATATTAGGTTAAAAGACTTTCTAGTTTCACTTCTTAGGTTTGTTAATTTTGCCTTAGGGATGCACCTCTTTGAAGAATGGATGCATCTTGGTGAACTGTGATTCCTGTTTCCTGAGAAGTGAATCCGGGGTCAGAAGTGAAATTTGAGTTTGTACAAAAGGGGGCAGAAATGAGCTAGATTCAAGAATCTCTGGGAAAGGATAAAAAAGGGAACAAAAAAGGCTGGAGACAAAAAGAAGGATCTCCAGGGAATCCAAATTTAGTGGACTCAGCAAAGTCTGAACTACCTGAGAAGAATCCCTATGATTAAAAAAAAAAAAAGTAAGATTGTTTCAAATTTTTTGAAACTCATATCTTGAATATCAGCACTATTGATGTTTTTAGCCAGATAATAACCGTCACCATGAGGAAGGGAGCTGTTCTGCATAGAGGGATGCTTCTTAGGATCTTTCACCCACTAGCAGGAATCCCTCCTTGTCCTAAAAATCAAGAATTTCTCCAGATATTACCAAATATTCCCTGAGTTAGCTGTGTAAATTGCATCCACTTGAGGACCATTTCTATGAACTATGGGTATATTAGTAATTAGCTATATATGATTGTGATATTGCAGGGAATAAATTAAATATGCAGATTTTATAGTCTGAGAAACAATGGTAGGTTATACAGGAAAAATTATACTTATCATAAAGAATGAAAAGAGTATACATTGAGTCTATCATCAAAGAAAAAAGGAAGTCATATAGATTTATATTTATATATATTTTCCTTACTTATTTTCTTTAGTAGTATCGGCTGTTTCCCATGTCTCCCTGACAGAGTACAGAGTCCGGACAAAAAGATGGTGGATGTCCATACTGGGTGGTGCTCTGTGTGTTTTGTCATGCATCATTGCTGGGAGTCAATGCTACCTGGAACTCCACAGAGGTCATGCTGGATGTTCTGCATTTGAAATCCTCTCACACTCTGCTTTATTCAGCTCTTCCCTTGAGTGATTTTAGACCAATATATTTCACTGTTCTAAACAGTAACTATGAACATTAACAGCTTTCAGTGAATTCTATAATTCTTCTAGAAAATTATCAAAAGAAACAATATTGGGAACACCCTCCCTGCAAACTTGCTATTAGTGGCAGAAGTGAGAGTGGTCTTAATAACTATTCACTAATTCACACTTGGTTTATAGAAAAATATTTCAAGTACTTTTAAACACAGGAAAATAAACATCTAATTGAATTTGACAATATTTGGGGGTGACAATATTTTAGCATTTATAGTGAAAGAGGAATTAAGAAAGGGGATAAGAATCCATTCTTTATTTCTATTTTGGTTATGATTTCAAATATTACTGTAATTCTAAGATAAACATTAGTACTAATTGTAGAGAATTTTTCCAAACAGCTCAGAATTCTAATTTGCTAATAAAAGTTAGGAATTTAAATATGGAATAAATGAGAATATGAGGCACTGCCCAGAAATAATTCAAGATATATGAATTCCAGATAGTTAGTTTGTGTGTGTGTGTGTTTTTTTTTTTTTTACAAATGGACTCACAATACCTTCACCATATAACTTAAAATTTTCTTTCTTCTGTTATCATATCTTTTGAAGGGTGAGTGGGTGTCCAACAATATAAGACATGAGAAAACTATTTCCTCAGAGACATTTTGTTCTAACAAAATCAAATTATTTCAACCAAATCAAATTATGTAGAAAAACATTAAGTAGAAATGACTGATTATCATAAAAGTCTAGAAAGAAAGGTGGAGTTGCCATTATATATACATGCAATAACTCAAAAGCATTGAAGAATGGTTTATTTGTTGTTCATTCTGAAATATCCATTTTAGGTTAACTGTGTCTTATTCTGAATATAAAAATCATTTAAAGGTAACTTCAAGCACTTCTACAAAGTATCAGTGAGATTATATAGCCTGTATATAACCACAATTGTGCTTTTCCCCTGGTATTTTGACTATTGGGAACTGGAAATATTTTTAATGCATACTCTTGTAATACAACAGATCTCAGTTTTATTCCAACAGATTATATATAGACTGCTCCTCACTGGGGCTTTAGAAGTCACAGAACCTACCTCTATCTCTATTGTTGATATAAGAAATTGGTTATACAAATTATGGTGATGACTGGACTTTACTGCAATGAGCAGGGTTTGCTAAGCAATTCATTGCTCAATCCATTAGTAAAAATACATTCTGAGTCTAATTATAGCTTTCTGTAGCTGGATCCAATTCTAACCACAGATTTCCCTCTTATTTTGTTACATGCATTATAATGACCAAACCCTTTCATTTGAGTTACAATGAATAAATAGCCTCCACATGTCCAGACCAACTGTGATGTCCTGGTTCTGCATTTTGATGGAAGTAAACTTGTCCAGTTCTCCAGCCTTTTCCTAACTGGTTTTCAATCTTGCTTTCTAGTGTGTCTCTAGAAAGTTATGTACATCTGCAAATACTAACTTGTACTTACCAGTAGAAAGACAAATTAAATGACAAAGGTTTTTCTGCATTTATATTCTTTTATGTTGAACATTTTCATTTCAGTTTCTTAGTTGTATTGTCTTCTATTCCTCAAACATAATCTACATTTACCACATAAAATCTGGATAGGTTTCCTAATATTTATTTTCTTCTCTTTTAAGCAGAATTTCATCGCACTGGTGTTAGGATACCATCAATACACTCCACCTCTCTATATAGATTAACTGCCATATATAATTGAAACATTCTGAATTATGACCACACTTCACTAAAGGTGCATATAGGTCTGTAAGTATAATAAGAAAACAAAATTTAATGTAATACTTTTTTGGTACTCAAAAAAGTCAATGACTATATCACAGCAATTCCTTAAGAACTTTCTTTGCTTTGATTTCCTTCTCAGCAGTGCTGATCAGTGTGAAAGCTCAATTCTCCTAGAAGTAACTGAAAATTCAATTTATGATATGGAATTTAGCTAGATCAAACCCAACAGAAGTTATAATACTTTTACTGAATGTGGGGAAAAAATCAATCAGAAAAGATGTAATACTCATCTACAGAGCTACAAATCTCTAGAAACATCAAAGGAGAGTTAGATGATGAATTAGTTTGATTAAAGTAACAGGAAAAGTTTGAGTGGGAAGATACCAATGAAAATGATAGATAAGCAGCTATCATGCTCACTGGAAATGTGCTTCAAGAATATTGATACTGAATAAAGTGAAAACAAATAAAATATTCTCAATCAAATGTAGACGCTCCTTCATTTGCAATGAAAGTGCCCCTGAATAGATGTTTGAAGGCCAAATGTTGAAAGTGTTAAATGTTACATAGCACATGGGGTCTATTTTCAATGAAGCTAGTAATTTTAAAAAGTATTGCAGGGCCTCCCCTGGTGGCACAGCGATTGAGCGCTGGGTTGTGAGGCTGCCTGCAGCCTCTGCAGTGCCAGTTCAACCCCTGGCCACCAGCGAGGGACCCACCAAAAAAAAAAAAAAAAAAATGCATTGCAGTATTTGTTTCTCTTTTCTTAAGCAAATTCAGCAGATGGGGATAAAATTTATGAGGACTCAGATATCTTAGAAGCAGAGGTATTTCTCCAACTTTAAATTTATATCAGCTATAACACTTTAGATATCCGGAGTAAAATGCAGAATGATAAATTTCTTCTCCCACTAGGCAAAATACTTGACTTATTGCCTTCCTGTTCCCATATGATCAAAACCTCAGGCAGAGGCTCCCTGCATTCTTGTTTACCCAAAATTCCTAAGAGAATGAGAAGAGTAGGGATTGAAGTTCTGTAAGAACATTGAAAAAGAAAGGGCAGGTAAGATTTAAGGCCAGTTTAGACTGAAGCTGTTGAGTAGCCTCCATGCCAGGGATCCTCTTTCTTAAGCTGTATTGTATACATATTCCTAACATCTTCATAGAAGCCATTTACTGTACTATAATTCACTGTAACTGTATAAGAAAATGGCCACAACTCTAAATTGTCTTTGAACAACTGTGACATAAAAGACCAAATTGAACATAAAAACAAAAGTTAGGAAGTGTTTATAAAAAGTTGGTCCAGTCATTATGGAAAGCACAATGGAGAGTCCTCAAAAAATTAAATAAAGAAATTCCATATCATTCAACTATCCCAGGTCTGGGTCCTGACCTGAAAAATGCAAAAATATGAAATCAAAGAGCTTTATGTGCCCACATGCTTATTGTCACATCATTTATAATAGCCAAGAACTGGAAACAACCTAAGTGCCCATCAACTGATGAATAAAGAAGATGTATGTATACATACAAATGTACACAATGGAATACTATTCAGCTCTAAAAATGTTGAGGGCCTCCCTGGTCGCACAGGAGGTTGAGCACAGCGCTGTGAAGCTGACCGCAGCCTCTGCAGTGCCTGTTTGATCCCTGAAGGCCACAGAAGTACCCACATGGCACAGCAGACCTCTCCTGTCTTGCCGCTGCTCCCCTCACCAGTGTATTTCATCAGCCTGCCTGTTCTGTTCCCCACTCTATCTCTGGCGAATCTTCTCACTCTCCCGCACATTTGGCCTGTATCCCAGTTCTTGTATAAATAAATAAATCTTGAAAAAAAAGTTGAAATTTTGTCATTTGAAACATGGATGGAACAGAAAAATTAGTATCAGTATTCAAAAACCCTGAGTTATTTCATCTTACTTTATTTCATAAAGTAAACCAAATAGAGAAAGACAAATATCCTATGACATTATTCTTGTGTGGAATATAATGAAAATAAATAAATGAGTTAAATAAAATAAAAATAAATAAACTTTTAGACTACAAGGCCAATTAATGGCTACCTGAGGTAAGGGTAAATCAGGTAAATGAGCTTAATTGTATGGTAGATAATTAAATTTGGACTTTCAGTGGTGAACTTACATGGTATAGACACATGTTGATTCATCAATGGCATGCACCTGTAACTTACATGCACCTGTAACTTACATATACAATAAAATAGTTAATATAAAATATATTGAAGTATCAGGAAATGAGATGCAGAGGATATAAAATATGTATTTGAAATACACTCATGACAGAAACTTTAAAAACTGAAGAAATCTAGAAGTAGGGTTTATTAATATAATAATAGAATCATAGATTTACAAGAAAGTTATTTTGTCAGGAAATAAATCAAAGTTAAGCAGAAAAATAAAACAAAAACAAAGGAAAGGAGTAAGAAAGGCAATAAAGGAAGAACACTTAACAGAGTTAGTAACTACAAAGTGTAGCTTTAATATCATGCACATTTAAGTCTATGAAAGGCTCTTATACACATTTGGGCATGTTTTTTCCAAACACCTTAACTTATTATAGGTTATTTACTGCAAGGAGGGAAATAAAGCTGTTTATTTGAGGTTATTTAGAGAGAAATGCTAAAGCTGTGAGAAAATAATGGGAGAACTAATGGGGAAAACAGAAAATAAAAAAGTGACCAAGAGTTATGATATTGAATAACTGATATTCAAACTTACCTAGCAACAATTACATTCCGTCTCAATAATTCTTTAATTATACATATACATGTATTGAATATGTATCTGTTAATATTTTTAGCAACCTATCTAAAATTACACTTACACTAAATTTTTGATCTTTGCACTCAAAATGATTACACAATATTATCCCAGATCTTGGTTTCTAATGCCATTATCCAATAAAGGGAATCCAGATTCCATGGAAAATATGGCTAATTTTAGGACTAGGACAGGGAACATGCTGGATGCTTCTTGAACCTTTGTCTTTCCAGGTAGTGAGGCACACAAAAACATTGTGCATATGTAAATGTGAGACAGGAGTCAACCTGAAACAGTTTCCAATGACCAAAGTGGAACAATTTAAGAAAGAAGATAAATAACAGCAATTTATAATCCAACACGTCTAATAAAGATTTCATGAGCCCATACTGATAGAAATAACTTTACCCAAGCAAATAGTGCAGAATAGGAAAATTTTCAATGCAGAATTATACTCCTTGGAAGTGGGGCATAATTCTTGAGCCCTTAGGTATGAATTGTCCCTAGGGATGTCCTTCCAAAGAAAACAGTATATAAAGCAGGGCGAGTAACTTTACAGTGGAGAATCCTAAAAAAATTACAAGCTCATCGAGGTGGTCCAGATTAACACTAGCAGGTATAAACATATCTATGTCACGCACCCTTGAAGTGATGTCGGGAGAATGACAATCTCTATGGTCTACCCCCCACCAAAAACAGAAATGAAAACAAACAAAAAACATAACCATAGTTTTACTGTAAGAATAGACCATTCCCAATTGAAGGCATTCTACAAAATCCTTAACAAGTATTCCTGAAAACTGTCAAGGTCATTAAGGAAAAAAAAGGCAATTTTGAGAAACTGTTACAACAGAGGAACCAAACAAAGCAGATGGAATACTAAAGATTATTGAATAACCTGTATGAGTTTCAGGATCACAGAAAGATATCAAGGGAAAAAGGTAGCAACCAGATATATGAATAAAGTGTTGACTTTAACAAATAATAACGTATTAATAATAGCCCATTAATTGTGATGAATATACCTCAGTATGGCATATACAAGAATCACAGTAAAATTCCTGCAACAGTTTTGCAATTCTAAAAATGTTGTGAAAAGATCTTATCCAATGCTTAAATAATATATGATATAAAATATAAGATGAAGTGGTTCAATTCAATGAAATAAATTCATTTCTATGTCCCAATAGATACAGTGTAAGATCCATATTCTGTTAAGTGTCTGCAGTGCTTATTATGACATAATGCAGACAATGAGTTGGAGCGACTGTAGGAAGAAAGTAATATCAAAGAATCAGAATGCCAACTACATGAGGTAAGGCTTTTGGTTTACAAGCGGGAGTTTTGACTCAGGATGCCCTAAGCAAAATGTTGAATTAATTAGATAGCATAGATGGAGCTAGCCTAGGGAATTACTATAATCATGGATTCTAGTACCATCTGCACTCAATCTCTCACCTCTCATTTTCAAGATATCGATCTGATTATTTTAACTAATCATTCTCTCTGTCCCTTGGCATTTTTACACACAACTACAGAGCTCTAGGAAATGAAAATAAGAACTCTTTCCTGCCAGATTTCATCAAAAGATCTTAGCAAGATTATTGGTTGGCAAGTGTTGGGTCATTGGTCTGTGGAAGCACCCACTGTGTCTAGAGTGGTGGCACATGTCTACACATCAACCCGTCACTGTAGCCTGGGAAATGGAATCATTAAAGGGGGCAGCAGCTATTCAGACAGCATGGCTGCAGTGGAGAGGGCATACCAAGGAGAGTTTCTCAAAGTAAGACAGGAGTTCAGGCAAGTGTCCAATCTTTCGAACCAGATTGTTAATACAAGCAACATTTATCTTATGAAACCTGTATAATTTATTATATTTATCATTTTCTCCAAATACCAGGAAGTTTAGAGTGAAAAGAGAAAATTTACTGGGCATGTTTATCTTTATATGAAATGTTTTCCATTGAAAATATTTTATTTGGTTTATAATTGCTTATTCATCAGAGTCCTCTTGGTTGATTGATATAGTTTTAGATCTATCTCTCATGATTCTTGAGCCTGGTTTTGTATGTATTTATGTATTATTTGTCTTTTTATAATAAACCATATATCAACTGCTTTTTAGGATTAGGAAATCCATCAGTTAGGGTTTTTCAAGAAGCAGAGCCCAAGATAGATTTAGATGTGCAAGGACTTATTGGGAGAAGAGGCTTATGAGGAAACAAATGGGAGAAGCAGGCATTGGCTGGAAGAGGATTCAGAAGGCAATAACTTTAGAATGTCTGGCCTGTAATTGAACAGGGCAAGAGATGAGAATCATGCAGCTAGAGAGTCTCAGTTTGATCCTAAGTCAGTTTCTGCCAGGACAGTGGGGAGTCTACAGCAAACATTGCCTGTTAGAGCAGTTCAGTAAACTACAGGAATGAGCCAGAAGAACATGGCGAGCACATGTACTCACTGGCTGGGAGTAATCTCAGTACATGGGGCTTCAGTAGAAGTGGGGTGCTGGGTCTCAAATTGTCAGTCAACCACATACCAACGTTTATGGAATCTGGTGGCACATTTTTATAATGATCCACAAAAGGGAAAAACTATAAACAAACTATACACTGCCATTTTCTACAATATAATTAAAAGTCATCAACAAAAAGCAAAGATAAATACCAATGAATTGGTTCCAGGGACAGGTTGAAAATCTTGCAGGGGAATAAACTCAGACAGGTGCAAATCTATTCACAGGGGCAAAGCAGGGATCTCAGAGGTACTGGACTTGAGACTCGCCAACAGGTCGCAAATGATCCAGTTTGTATACCAGCTGCTTAATGGCACCTAGAATACTCACAGGAAGCAGAGGTCAATTGTCCCTTCTGCTCTTGTGGGAAGATGATCCTCTTTTGCCTCTAGACAGACAATTAGAAAGATATACCAGATTGCTCCCAGTCCTTTCCCAGGGGTGATTTCTCTAAATACTTAACACATGTGATTAAGAGAAAAGGAAGTAGTAACTTATATGATAGAAAATATCAATCCAGAGTTTGATTGCAAAAGCCTCAAAGAGTTTCTGAGTGAATTCTCAGAACAACATGGATGCTTTAATATAAGTACAACAATGCTCAGATTTATAGCTGATGGTGCCCCGTGCCCTCCCGTGAGCACACCATCCATTTCCACAACCCATTATCAAGCAGCTGGTGTGTGATTTTTAAATATGAGCTAGTTAATAAGCTGAGTGCACTAGTTGGGGTTCTCCAGAGAAACAGAACACATAAGAGACATATTATAGATACAGGTGTAGGTGTGCATATAGATACAGGTGTAGGTGTGGATATAAATGTAGGTATAGGTACAAAAGGAGATTTTTTATAGGAATTGGCTGCATGGTCACGAATCCCAAGAAGTCCCATAATCTGCAAGCTAAGAACTCCGAAATATGTATTATAAATCAGTCCAGTTCAAAGGTCTGAAAAGATGCAAAGGTGAGTGTCCCTGGTTTAAGTTCCGGAGCTGGAGGTCTGGTGAACCAGGAGCTCTGATATTTAAGAGCAGAAGATAAACATTTCAGTCGTGAAGGAAGAAATGTTGCCCTTCCTCTGTCTTTTTGTTCTATTTGGTCCCTGACAGATGATGCCACCCCTGTTGGTGGGGGAGGTTCTCTTTATTCAGTCTACTGATTCAAATAATGATCTTTTCCAGAAACACCCTCACAGGCATACTTAGAAATAACGTTTTTCCAGCTACCTGGGCATTGCTTAGCCCACTCAAGATGATGACACATAAAATTAATCATCACGCTGATTATGATATGCTTGTTGGTTTCAGGACTGGAAGAGGCAGTAATGAATGAATCGTCTCAGTAAGGTCCAAGGGCTGATTGTTAAGCCCTGGGATCTATACAACAAAGAGTGAGAGCAACAGACATTGTGTACCTGGCAGGCCTGTTAACATCATAATAAAAAATAACATTTTGATCTTTCATTCCAGTTCAACAAATCATCTTTTTATGACCCCATGTTTGTCAAAGAGGAGGGCAAATGCAAGAGAGTTGTGAGGAGAGTAGTTTATTTCCATCCATACCTAAAGACACGATGATAACAGCAGAGCCATTTCAGAACCAGCAAACAAATATGCAGTGGGGACAGTAGGTGGTATCATATGTTGAATTAACTTTGGCCAAATAAATCTTTTCTCTATAATCCCCAGCTGTGTAGAAGAGTAGAAACCTATGAGAATCTCTCCAGGATAACATTTAAAAGGAAGATGCTATTGGTGGTACCTTGAGATAGAGCAGTAAGTTTCTGGTTAGGAAAGTTTTCCATTTTTTTCTCCTAAATTTCTGTCATGGCATCTGCTGTGATTTCTTTACTCCTTACTATTAAAATCCAAGACCAATTGTTATAGCATAATCTCTGCCTCTCTTCCTATTATTTCTTAGAAGGAAAAGGAGCAGAGATGTTTTTAGAAAAAGAAATGTTAAGAAGAATTAATAAATTGGGAGAGGCATTAAAGTCTATATTCACAAATATGCTGTGTAATATATTCAGGTGCATTGTGGCTTGCCCAGAGTAATAGCTTTTGGGAGCCATGGTTGGATTTAAAATCTCTGTATTTTCTGCCCAGTGGTTCCTTTGCTCTACCAAATGCAGCTGTCTTCATATTTCCTGTTATGGCCTAATTAACCTTCCTTTTTCTCCTTCTTTCACTGAATTCTCAGATCTCTTACAGAGACATGACCAACTTCCCTAGCTGGGCTACAAAGATAGTTATTAGGGGAAACCTTCAAAAGAGCTTCTGACACTTTTGCTCTCAGTTTGCATGTGAATGGAATTATCTCAATGATTTGGCAATCGTAGTTTGCATGGAAATAGTTGTTTTCAGGAACTAAATCCAAGGAAAATATGAAATTAAGAAAAACATTTGTGCCTGAGGGAGAAATATTTTTAAATGTGTGTATGGGGTGGGTGTAAAATGGATAATGTTGATGAGATCTTTTTCAAGATCTTTCCAATCAGATAAAATAGTTGGTTGCCCATTTAACCTAAGTCTGAAGTCATCCATGATTAGAAAACAAAAATCATCTGAAATAGTATGAGGTTCCCTAAAGTTGCAAAAATCAACATAGTCAATCATTAATTTGTATTTTTTTCTTGGTAAACATAATTGAAATGTGACAAGTGAAGCAATTTAATATATTGAGTACTGGAAAAAATGAACATTAATTCTAAAAACATAGACTTGTAATCCAGTCTTAAATATATTTTTTTAAAACTGCCAAATCCATTACATTATAAACACATGTAATATTAAGATGACAACTAAACACTTTTAGAGGTCATTAATTATGTGGGAGAATATCAAACTATGATCAAGACGTCTTTTGGAACACAAGAGGCAATCTGTAGATTTGTTAAGCGGAATTACATTGAACCAATAGATACTGTGAGTATAAGGAAGAATAACTTGTCAGTAAATAAGTAAAACATTCTAAAGGTAGTTTCATGAACTGACATTATTTGGTGCTATATTAATTACTACTTTCCCACCTTTTCCCCTTAAAATATGAAAAACAAGGCAGCTATCAATGAAAATAAAAATTTCTGATCAACAAAATATTATTACTATAGTAACATTGCAATAATATGAATTTATGCCTCATTTGGAACGAAAAAAGAATATAGGTCAGGAAAGCTGCTATGTCTTCAGCAGGTAAACACACAAACACACACCTATGCATGCACAGGTGCAGTTATGTTAGGGGGAAAAGGATGTCCCAAAGCTAATTCCATATAGGCTTTGTGGACTCCACCCCCACCCTAGGTCAAAGTCAAAGACACTGGGAACTCCAAATCCCATCACCACCAAAGGGAAGGTGGCTGGGACCTGAGGGTGGGGTTAAGCAGCCAGGTGGATATAAAAGGCAGACAAGTGGGCTTTGGAAAATCCCCCATTTTTGGCTCTCCGCCAGCTCGCAGGGTCCGGCCAGCTCGGAGAGTGACTTTGGGTTTTCAGGTCGTCGGATCGGGTAGGACGCATTAAAGACTTTATTTTCCTATTTTTTCCCTGAGTTGTACATTTTTCTTATTTCCTTTTTTTTTGTAAATAAACCTTTTATTAACCTTTTGTGTGTGTCTGTAGTAGAGTATTCATAAGTCCCTTTAAAGCGCGCGGGTGAGGACCCACAGCCAGGAACCCGTTTAATATCCGGGCTGTAATATCGGGGCTGCTCTATAACAGTTAGAATTGGTGATATTTGACTTATGATCCAAGTTATCTACCTTTGCTCCTAAAATTTCTACAGGGACTTGATGAGGTTGCTGAGGGTCATGAACTTGTAGTGGTTTAAAAGTTTTTTTCTTCTATCACAAAGAGTGCTATTGAAATAATCATCTTTTAAGTGAATACAATTTTAATTTGGTTCTGTGAGAAAAAATTCTCAACCTAATTCTAGCAGCAAGTTCAATGGAAATTCAGTGGAGATAGAGTTGCTCCTTTTACAGTTCATTTCCTACTACCCAAACTCTGTACCTTTCTTTTATTTCACTCACATAGATATAACAAAAGATTATTTATGTGCTTATCTAAATTATGCAAGTTGAGAGAGGTATGGCAGGATTTTGAAATTTTAATTGAGAATAGTATAATTGAAATTACGTGAGAGAGAAATGTGGATTTATGATATTTTCTGTTATGCTCTCATAAGCAGAAATGTCAGTATAGGTCAATATGTTTGCTTTTTTGAATTAAATGACAGAGATAAGTCATCCAAGCAAACAGTAGAAAGAGCAGAATTTTTCACTTTTTGCAACCTCAAATGGCATTTGCAAGTGTGACTGATCATAACATGATAAAATGGCTTCCTTCTGTCAGTCTCGAAGTGAGAAGTACCATTGAAAATAGTGTGAAAATTTTCTCCCATGTTATTATGTTCCAATTCAAAATCAGAGAACAATCAAACATTTTCTATGCATGAAAATGTGTTGAAGGCAAAAAGGAAATCCAGTCTCTGAGAATGAGTATTACTAGCTGGCTGATATTGTAAGTCATGGTTAGGGCCCTTAGGTGTGTAGTGAGATGACTTGAGTTCCAATTACAGCCTCGCCACTTTCTAATGCCATCTCAAGCAAATTAACTTTTTAAAGTTTCGTAATGTATATGATTGAGCTAATAATTATTCCTCAGAAATTTGTTAGACATAAATGATATAATAAGCTTAGTGTAAGTCTTGGCATATCATAATGAATTCATGTTAGTTTTAACAGACTATTGAGAAATTAGAGGTGAGAACATTTATGTGTTTTTATCTAGCAATGAGCTTGCTCACGAAGGCTCTGGTTATATGAGCTTTTCTTTAATGCTTATGTGGATAATGTTTGAGAAAATCTATATTTTATATCCTATAAAAGATAATTCTTAATTGTTAATCCACATATTCCTTTTTTTCCCCTCAAGAAAGATTCAGATATCTTTGGAAAATCTAGCACAATTTTTACATAGAGCATTGCAAAATGTTGAAGTGGGAGGAGTAAAATCATTTCTCCTCGTTAACAATGTTATTTCTTGGTAAAAATATTTCTATTTTCTAACTTTAAGGCCCAGTATTATGTCTGTTTATTATAATATCTAACTATTTAGTATCCAAGAAATCCTGAAAAAAAGTAAGTCAAAAAGGAAGGGGAGGCATAAAGTTCTTTACATACTGGTGTTTATGAATTTTATGAATATGTTACCTGGTTCAAATATGCAGTTTATAAGGAACAGGAAAAAATAGCTAATGTATATTCTGAAATTACACATATGTAAGATTCTTCAGTATGAGTTACACTAACATGAACTTAAACATTGTTGTAAACAAATTTTCATAAGGATATCTTAACAAGTCAAAATTTTCTATTCTGACACAATGCTTTCATACACAGATCAGGAGTTTGTATATCGGTTAGGATTCCTATTATATTAGGAGAATCTCCTAGGAATAGGACAAACATGTTTCACAAAACCATTCTAGTTTGGTCTTGCTAGGTGCTTACTGCAGGAAGTCAGATTTCATATGGATTTAGCATTCATAGCACAGATGTTCTGTGGCTTATACCTCACAATCTTGAAATACTCCATCCTGTTTGTTTTGTCTAGCTGTTCAGACATTTATAATCATTTTTATAATTTTCACAAAGGTCATAAGGAACTTCCAGCATCTGCAAATATACAGTTGTGGGAGCTCAGCAATATTAAAATGCCTTTGACTACATATTTAACAGAATGTGCAGTTGACTGGGTAGGTTATATGAAGATCTTGGAAAGTATAGAAAAATGATTGAAAGTTTGTATATACTGGCATTTAGTCAATTAGAAAACACCAAGTAAAAATAAGTAAATGATGTTTTCTTAAAGTCAAAGATAAAAATGCATTATGTCATATACAAAAGTATTTACTAATTAAATTGACTTTAGACTACCCCAAATATTAAAATCATACTAAGCCTGTTAAAATGAATCAATTTGTTCAAGTGGCAAAATTTTAAAAGCTAATTTTTTAAATAAATTTATGGATCAGCAAAGTAAATAGAGGGAAATGAATAGTTATATAATGTAAATAGTCAGCAATTAAAAATCCATCCTGTGTTTTCTTTAGTATCTGGAATAATAGTTTCCAAAAATATCATGTCTCCTTGATATTACTTTTCTTCCACAAATTCCTAATGCTAGTGATATAATTTAATCTTTTAGAAAATCCAAAAGCTCCAAATGTAGTTATCAAGATATAGAGAGTAGACAACAGTTCACTTTACCTACTATATAGACACAGAAGGGGAAAAAAAATGGAGTCTATACACTCTGAAGAGAGCTGTTGGTTTGTTTAATCCTGGGTGATATGCCACTGAAAATAACCTTTTGAATAGAATACATCATTCTATAAAACTAAATAAAATTTGATAAATTCTAACACAGAGGTACCTAATCTATTTGAGGTCTACCCTGGAAAGTACAGGAAAGATTTTTTAGGGGGTGGGAGTTGGGAGGTTTAGACATTCTCAATTAGGGCCCTGGAGCTGGGTAGAGACACCCCAAATAACTCTGAACCAGCAAGAATAGAGGGGGTCTCTTGACTATGTGCAAGAGACCTTTAAGACATGCAAAGTGGTGGTAAAATAGTCTGGAGACATAAGCTAAACCTGTTAAGAGAACTTATGTCTGGGAGGTTGCATTATGGATACTGGAAATCTTATAAAAGTTCAGCTAGGGGATAGAGTATCTTGTTCATTTTCACACATATGTCAAACATTCTTAGACTTTGTGTTAAGCATTTTTAATACGTCATGAAAATGAAGATAAAATTTCAAAATCAGACTCTTAGACACTGCAACATTGGATTTTGCTAGAAATGTCAGAAAATTGTCACTTCTATTCTTATACTACAATAAAATTTAAGACTATAATCCAAAGGTGTAGGTGCCATAGACACAAAGGTTATTACTGCTTTTGATCTAGAGCAGAGAATGAACTCAAATGACCCTAGAGAGTTCTACTTGGACAAAAGGGGAAAACCCACAGTGATCTCCGACGGCTGTATGAAAGCACTGTCAATCTTGGGATGAAGAAAGAGACAGACACTGTGAGACATATGAGTTTATGATAGGAAACATTTCCACCATAAAGCAAGACTTTCCCAACTCCCCATTTTGTTTACTCATAAATACCAGAAAAAAAAGAAAAACTAATAAAGCAAGCTATTAAAGTGATATCCTACATGTGATTCTATTTCCAGAGTCACAATATAGAAACAAACAAGCTTCATTGTTTACACCAGTTGCTCTAGATATTATTAAAAGCTTTCTTTATAGAACACCATACAGTTTCTTTAATGCTGTTATTTTTCATAGTTGAATCCGTAGTTGATTAGCTTAAATCCAAAAATTTCCTAATAATTTTAGACATGCCTAAATTCAAATTTGCTCTCCTTTTATCAAAGAGAAATAAGCCTTTAAAAACTGATGTAAGCATTTTGTATTTGTTTTCATTTGAGACTAGTTTGATAGTGATAAGAGAAGAATGAAATAAAGCATTCAAAAATACACAAATACTGATGTACAAAATTGATGACATTGACAAAATGAAAGTGTTAGAACCAGCAGGCAGGGGCATCATGTAACAGCTCAAAATGTTCATTTACTAGCTTAGGAATGAAAATGCTTCATTTCTGTTCTTGAAATATCCACACTTACCTTCCAGACCAATGCCAGAAGATTCCTACACTGTTCGAGCCAGTGAGGATGGGGTCCCTATAACAGAAAGTAATACCTTTGCAGGTGACTTTAGCAGTCAGGCATGCAGCTTCAAAACATGTGGCATCTCCTCTTTAACTTACTGTTTTGCAACTATGCAGGGCCGGGTGGGTTCCCTATCAGTTCAGGCAGCTTAATAGAGAAATTTGGAGCCCTTGGCATCATCCCCACGGGTTTTTTAATAGTACACAGGGAAACAAGCCAGCAGGGAGACAGCAACTTGGGCCCCCTGAGAATCTTTTTAAGTTCTTTTTTTAGGGCTTCCTCTTTTCCTCTCATCCTCTTGTAGCCCACTCTGTCTGAGAGATGCCGCCTTATAGCCCTACTCCTCCAGGCTCACGCGTGCCCACGCCACACTCCAGGTGTCCACCATCAGGCACACGTGCCCCGCGCCCACGCTCCCAAGCGCCTTCTGCATTCAAGGCCGCCGCAGGTGAGAGCCACAGAGGCCTGCGGCATAGAAGCCTGACCAATCCACTCACCCTACACTTACTTAAATTGATTTTACACTTTCTTTTGTAGAATTGGGTGTTTATTTCCATATGTAAAAATAGGTTAGCATGACATTAAGGGCTATTTCACCCATCATTTATCTCCTATAGTAATGAAATCTCTATTAGTCCTTTCCCCTTTAAATGTAAATTTAATTCCTTTCATTAACGTTAAATTCACATGTCTATATTATTTCCTTGTTCACCCTACTTTTTTTCTTTCTCTGTATCTGTTCTTGGTTTGATTCTTCCTTTTCCTCTTTCCATCAGCCTGACCTTCTTTGTAAATTGAAACAACTTTTTCCCTTTCTTTATAAATTTCTGATGTAGAAAGATGAAATGTGACTGCGTGTAGCAAAGGAGCTTTTCAAAATGTAGTAACTTAACTGTAGGTAAACAATATATTTTCTTCTAGTCCCATCCCATATATATATATATATATATATAAAATTATGTTTTAACCCTTCAGTTGCTAAGTGTACATGCTCTAATGTATGATGAAATGTAGAGGACAGCAGTCATCAAACAGCTCTGTCCTCAAGAAGCTGTGATGACTCTCAAATATATTGCCAAATATGATCACCAAATACCTGACATCTTTCTCCCCTGCTAAGTGTGATCCATGATTTGTTGCCTAGTATTTAACACCTAAAGGACCCCAAAGGATCAAAATTCAGTATATCTCAAGCTTGTCTTCTTATATTTCTCAATAACCCTTCTTGTCTCATATTAGGAATGTTTTATCATCTTTGGTTTCACCTTTGTCTTCATCTTCAACTCAATAGCTATCCAAAACACAAACCGCAGTAATCCTACCCTCTAAATTAGTTCTTAAATTCTCCTGTTCCCTATCGTTTTTCCTGCCATGGACATTGTTTTGATCAAGGTCTTGTCTTTTCATAAATATGTCACTATCACCTCCTATAACTCTCTTTTCTGATAAATTCACCTCAATGTTTTCAAGAACAAGAATTCTTTCTGTTCTCTCCACATCCCATTTGGTATTATAATTATTAAACATTATACAGGCATGTTTCTAAAAAAATTATCATTAATTGATTACTAAAGAACACTTAGTGAACTCTTTCCAAGTTTTGCTTCTATTGTTAAAATATGTTTTGGTAATCTGTTTTCCTTGACTGGTAATTTTATTTTACCAAAGAATGGGAAAGTTATGAATTGTTTCCAGTTATGAATTGTTGCTTCAGGGCTACCATAAAGGAAGGCAGTGAGACTCAGTTCTGTATTGATCCTAGACTAGCCCATGATTATATATTAACTGAAGAACAGGCACTCACAATATAATTTTCTGTGGCATATATTATTACATATATTATTATTATAACACATATATTGTGTGTTTCAGCTCTCAGAACAGGCAAACCAGACAGTACAATGTGATGTACTTCTCTAAGGACAGCGGTAATGACTAAAATTAATTCAATGGAAAATGCATTTCAAGCTTTAAGTAAATATTTACTACAAAAATGTTGATTTATCTATTAATCATAAATATATCCTGGTATAAAATTTTAGATTAACAAGATTTCTCTTACTATTTGGGACATATTTGAACTTCATTCTGTAATCTGTTGTTGATTGTGAGAAACCATTACGGAAAGGAAACATACTCGTTAATATTAAAAGTTTGACATATTAATTCAGTTCCAAGAGAAAACTAGCAAGATTGTTTAACATCTAACACATAAAACACATTTTAAATTGCACATTTTGGAGGTTTGCTATAATACCATCCTACCCTAATATGTAAGAATATAAATATTAGGATATTTATTTCAGCATTGTTTTGGGGTTTTTAAAAAGATGTAAATCCTAGTGTCCATCAGTTGCAAAATAGAGAAGTTAATTGTCATTCATTAATAACACAGACACCTATATGCCCTCTTTAAAAACAGAGTGTGCTTTATATCAGTTAATGTGAAAGAAGGCTCATGATACTTTATCAAATGAGAAAAAGTTTCTATTAAATTTGAGCTCTGGAAAATTTATTCACTATAAGCCTACTCCTTTACCTCCAATGAACTGACATCCTATTAGACACATAATCAGATTTCTCCACTCTTCTCGATATTAAAATCCAAAACTTGAGAACTAGATTATCTACTTCTATTCATATTGCAGAAATCTACTACAATAGATATTGCTGTGCAGAATTAACTAAACCATTTTTTCCTAACACTTAAGAAAAAGAGGAACATGACAGATATTAAAAGGCAAGTCAACGAGGCGGGTATTAGTTTTCAGTCTGATCAGTGATTATATGAAATAGAAGTTTTACAAAATCCAGTCATTGATTATTGCATTGTTTATTTGTTATGAGGACAGTATCCCCATAGAGATAATAAATTACTTTCACATAAGCATAAAAGATACATCCGACAAAAACCTGTTATTAAAACGTTCCTCACAGAAAATGACTAGACTATATTTAAGAACACATGTTCTTTCCCAGTGGACTTTTCTCCCTGAAATTGCTATATTTTCACTTCTCCCTAATAAAACACCAACTATCCTTCCTTGCTTATCTTCCCAATCTGCAACTCTTAGACTTTGCTGCCAAGACACCTGGTTTCCTCTGCACTCCTCTGAAGGGGGCTTTTCTCTTGCTTCTTTCTTTCATTATGTTCTAAATCTCTTTGTTCTTGTCTTAGGTTTTTACCTGCTATATATATGGATCTTTCCTTTGTGGCTGGCCATGCAATGTGCTACAAGAAGATAGGTTTTAAAGTTTGACAGACATGATTTATAGATTTACAGATTTATAATTCAGTTTCTAAATTTTCACTGCAAGTGGAATTTTTCTTAATTGATGTAACATTGCATTATAACATTATATAAATTTCAGTGTGCATCATTTAAAGTCAACCTGGGTATATACTACATTAAGTTCAAGTTAATTTTTCACAGCTATGATTATTAGAATGAATGATAAATATCTTTTATGTTTACCATTAAATGATGACATGGAATTGCATATCTGTATTGTCCTAGACATGGAATTGCTTATCTGTACTGTCCTACTAGATTTAGTTCTTTGAATTTTGTGACATATTTTGTTCACATTCATATCTAGCATATGTATATAGTACAACTATTTATAAATACCTTTCGCAGATATTTCTATAAAAATATATTTAGTAGTTTATTTCACCTAAAAACAAAGTATTAATTCGTTGAATTACAAAATGAGGCTGTGCAAGGTAACTAGTGATTATACCCAAAGCAAATGAATTGAATATAATATAAAAGCATTTTAAAAGCATTCTTTAATATTGTAATAGCGCCTTGTAATTTACATGACATGATGAACTTTGATATTAATTTTCTCAGTCTTAGCTATTTTCTGTTCAATGATTCTATTCAGCTTGATTCTTAATTGGCATCTTAAAAATGAAATGACATAAGAACTACAATCAAAGGTTTACAAAGGCTGATGTATATAACCTCTACAACAGTGTGAGATCTAATGTACAATTTAAATTAATTGATAGCCATGACACATATCATATATTTAGAGATGATTATTGGCCTGGGTATCTAAAATGACTAAATGCTCTTCCATGGCTCATTTTAGATGTTTATACTTGATATAGAATGAAAATCACTTAACTTGTCATTTTGACATGCCATTTTTCCTAGTAAAGTTTTATCTACTTTTTCAAAAATTCATAACATATGATACAGAGAGTTATTTGGTGAACTCCTCTTTTATGGTCAAAAAAAATTACCAATAATTTCAGTTACTAATTGGTATGGAAGCTTTTCTGGGTACAAAGAGAATAATCAACACTGGAACAAAAATGTTCTAAAGTTACTTTACTGTTTAAAATGAAATGGATTTTCAAAGAAATGTTATGCCTGATTATTAGTCTTATTTTTTTAATAATAAAAGAACCACCAATGCTAATGTTTATTTTCATCAGTGGAGTTGTTCAGTTGAAAGTAACTTGGTATATCTGGGTCACTAAATTCATTACTCTGATGTGACATCCTTGCCACCAAACAGCTTGGTGGCCTGCAGTTTGAAGGCACACCCCTCAATCTCCTCCCTCATCTCTTTATTTTGTAACTTTCCACAGTGCAACTAAGGGCTTTTCAGTGTTTCCTAAGGCTTAGCTATCTTTAACTGTTCTCTACTTTTATAGGAGTAATCTGAGATAAGGACACAGTTCATTCTCACATGGGTATGTGAAAGAATATATTTCCGAGAGGGTAAGCTGTAATAAGTGGGGGAGCATCACTTTTCTAAATTAGATAATACTTCAGGATGACTTTAAATGATTTAAGAAGGTGTAGGGTAAATAAATGATATCAGGCTTTTCTGTCCACCCGCCATTAGGATAGATGATGGATCCTTGTGGTGCTGAATGCATGCCTGATGGCGGACACCTGGAGTAGGGTGTGGGCATGTGTAAGTGGGTACACCTGGGCTAAGACTGGGTGTAGAGTAAGGAAAAATGTCAGACTTTTCTGCCCTCCCACCATCAGGATAGATGATGGATCCTTGCAGTCCTGAATGCATGCCTGAGGGCGGCCACCTGGAGTAGGGTGTGGGCAGATGTAAATAGGATTCACCAGGGCTAAGACTGTGCTTTTAAGGGCGGTGTCACGGGGATGCCAGCAGAAGCTGAGAAGAAGAAGCCGAAGCTGAAGCCGAGAGAGAAGCAAGAGGAGCAGAAGCTGAGAGAACATTGGAGAGCCCAGATAGAATGAAGACTTGCTGGGGGCTGGGAGGCCTGCCAGCCTTCCGGCCCCCCAGCGCCCCTGCCTGCTGTGTACCGGGTAAATCCCAATAAAAGCCTGCAAAAACCACTGAGGACTCTGACTCCTCCTTTACCCGGTCTGCTGGATCAGAAAACCTGCTCTGTGTCCTGTCCTGCCCCTTACACTGGGCTTATAAGGGTGGCGTCATGAGGACACCAGCAGAAGCAGAGAAGCAGAAGCAGAACTATGAGAGCAGCAGAGAGCAGAGGCCACCAGAGAACTCCGGAGAACCTAGAAAGAGTGAAGACTTGCTGGGGGCTTGGTGGCCTGCCAGCCTCCCGGCCCCCCAGCAGCCCTGCCTGCTGTGTACCTGGTAAATCCCCATAAAAGTCTGAAAAGCCATTGAGGGCTCCAGGACTCTCTCTTCCTTTACCCCGTCTGCTTGGGTCATAGAAAACCTGCACTGTGCCCACTCCTGCCTTTACGGAAGGGAAGCTTTAATTCCCCCTCTTCACAAATTCCATATCATCATGTTTCATTCCCTTAAAAGACCAAGATGGGTGTGCACACACCTAGCAATTACCTAGTTTCCACACTAGAAGAGAGGTGAAATCTGATAACTCAAGGGATATTTTACCAGCGGTTGGGGTTAAGATGGCAAACGTCCCTAATTCACTAATTTTAATTGTGTTTTACCTGGTTGAGCCTAGGGAGCTGGAACTCCTTTTCCTGACTCTCTGTGTTGAGCAGCATCACTGGGAGCTATTCTCAGGGCAGTGATTCATTTTATAGAATCTTCTGGTTCCATCTTTCTGCCTGAAAGTAGAGTGTTTGACACTACACTGAACTCATATAGCATCAATTCAAGGTGGGACAATGAGGCCTTCCACACCAATACTATCCATTTATACACTCTATCCACACCAATACTATCCACACCAATACACTCACATTTGGACAACTAACAGGTTATTTCCTGTCTACCTGTTGAACTGATGCTTTCATACCCACTAGGCAATCCGTGTACTATACGAAGAGCAAGGAGAGATATCAATATTGTATTCTCAATACAATTACTAGGGTAATAGTAACTTCACTGTCATGAGGTAATCTTCAGAAAAACTTCCATTAAGGAAGGCACCAACCTCAAATCCAAAAATTGGCTGTACCTGCGCGGAAAGATAGAGGTTTTGATTTAGGATAAACTATTCATGAGCTATTTGAGCACTCAAAAAGTGTCATCTTAAGCATTTTCCAACTATAAAAATGAGTCAAAAGCATAACCAATTTTAGTCTTTCACTTATGCTTGTGTTGAGATCAAAGTATTTTGTGGTACATCTTATATAAGAGGCATAGGAAACTAGATATGAACAAGAGAGACACAAGCAATTAACAAGAAAATAGATAAACATTCCAATAGTGATTAAGATACAATCAATTAAAATAAAATTATAGGGTCAGATGGGGAAACCGAGAGGCTTGAAGAGGATTTACAAATGAGAGTGACAATGAGCCAACCAAGGATGAAAATAAATCAGCATTGGAAAAAAACAGGAAAAGCATTTTAAGCTCCTGGAAGACTGGAGTAGTTGTAGAGAAAGCAGGCACAAATCTAGAATACAGCGAATGATCAGGAGAATAAGAGACAAAAAGTAAAGTCTAAATCATGCTGTGCCCTTTTGTTTCTGGCAAGAATAAAATGGAGTATTTAGTGAGCAATTACTTTGTGCCAGGTGCTATTCTAAGCACTGCATGTAAATTGGCTCATTTATTCTTCACAACAATTAACCACTTGAGAAAAGTACTATTCCTATCTATATTTGACAGTGATAAATTAAAACAGAGTTTGAGTAAATTGTTCAAAACCACATCATCAGTAAGTCTCCGAGTCAGTATTCTATGCATTAAGCAGGTTTATGTAGAATCTTCCTGCTTAATCAAAATCGTTTCTACAACTGGTTGATTGCATAGATTTTATTGGAAGAGAAATGTTTTATGCTTCAAGGGTTATAAATAGTGGATTAAATAGGAAACAATGATTACCACGGCATCTCAGTGTGAGGAAATGGACTATTCTGCAGGACTATGGGTGCCTGGGAGTGGGTGTGGTATGTTGGGTTGATTAGAGCAATAGCATCAATGATGCTTCCATTGATTGAGATGAGAAAAACTAGAAGCATTCCAGGTGTATAGAACATTCAGAGTATTCATTTGAGCTGCTGATGGAAAATTCAAGTTGCTAGTGGTTTATGAGAATTATATGCATGAATGAGTGGTTGATAGTTGAGGAGAAAAGGAATAGCTGAAAATATTCAGGATGCTTAAGCTGGGAATGGAAAGTGAAACGGGAACTATAATAACAGTATGAAAGCCCATATGGAAAGGAATTTTTTCTCCATGAGGCTCTCGCTTTATGTGGCTATTTTAGATTTGAAAGTGGCTTTATATTAAAAATGAACCTAATTTTTAATTTTATTTAATTTTGATTCCTTTAAATAATTGAAAGAAACAATCAATCTGAATCTTCACTTTAAAACAAATGAAAGGCAAGATGTTAATTCTTTAAACATGAAGTTTAATTATGTGGGGCAGACATGATTTTTTTCTAATAAACATTTGAACAGGGGAAAAAAATAAATAATTGAAAGAGACACATGGTTATTATATTAACATCAAACACACTGTAGGGTAAGGAAAAATGTCAGGCTTTTCTGCCCTCCCCCCATCAGGATAGATGATGGGTCCTTGCGGTCCTGAATGCATGCCTGATGGCGGGCATCTGGAGTAGGGTGTGGGCATAGGTAGATGGGATTCACCTGGGCTAAGACTGCTTTTAAGGGCGGTGTCACCAGGATACCAGGAGAAGCCGAGAAGAGCAGAAGCCGAAAGAGAAGCCCGGAGAGCCCAGAGTGAAGACCTGCTGGGGGCTGGGAGGCCTGCCAGCCTCCCGGCCCCCCAGGGCCCAGGCCTGCCGTGTACCTGGTAATCCCAGTAAAAACCTGCAAAACCACTGAGGACTCTGACTCCTCCTTTACCCGGTCTGCATGGGAACCTAGAAAACCTGCTCCGTGTCCATTCCTGACCCTACACACACATAAATCAAAACAACGAATAAATTTAGGTATTGACTTAAGCTAAAGTAGACATTGCTAGGAAATAGGGCAAAATGCCAGAAAAGGTAACATATAATCTTCCCAGGTAAAAGTTTAATTTCTTTACATGCACTTCAGAATATTTGAGAGTGTAAGTCTCAGCACCATAATGAATGTGTGGTACAGAAACATATAACCCACATAAAAGAAGACAATTTTTATTCTAGGCTCATTTTCTTAGATGTGATCAGGTGAATTGATAAATAGTCCAAAGACAACACAGATAGAAACAAAGACATATTGATTTGTTATCATCAATTTTTGTGTGGACTACAGCTAAAATATATTTATCTCATAAAAATCCCTGTACTAAGGTCATTTCTAATCATATATACACTGAATAACATTATCAATCTGCCCCCAAAATCTGCTACTTTTCTTCACTCATCCCTCTGGTGTTGATAGCATCTTTCATTAACCTGAATATATTGAGGCCATAAAAATATCTGTCCATAGTTCATAACCTCTTAGGCTACCTTGTCATGATATATCCAAGCTCCTTAGATCGTCAAGCACCTGCATGAATTTTATTCATGACAACATCTATCCCATGCAATGTATTCAAGTAGGGCTCTCAGAGATCAATTTATATAATTCACTGACTAAGTGAAAATAGAGTAATGAGTCTATATGATTCTGACACCAAAGAAATATTTTCCATTCTAGAAATACAACCAAATGTTTTGGCTCAAATGTTGAAATGTGAACAAAAATTCTTAGCAAAAATTCTCTGCATTTATAGGATAAACAAGAATATATATGAAATTATTAACAGTTGTTAATGAGTAATAATTTATTATCCCCAGACTTGCCAGAAATTTACATTCTAATACTACAATTTGATTAAACAAAAAGTAGTAGCATGAATGCTCTTCCTTATCAGAGTACAAGCTGGCATTATGTTTTGTGAAAAGGTTGCAATTATTCATTAATATTTAATATGTTCATAATCTAGGACATAGAATTTCCACATCCAGTAATGTATGCATGAAGAAAACTCAAATATCTAAACTCTCTTTTACTTGGAAATGCTATTCTTGATGTTCACAGCAATGGAATCCTACATGTGGACTGCAGCAAACACATATGAAGATGCTCATAGCAGCAGTGGTCTAAAGAATAAAAATTTGCAAATTGTTCTATTTTGTCATTCACTAAGATAATGGATGAATATGTAGGGTTCTGGCACTGGAGAGCTGGTGGAGGGGGGTGATTGAGACACATACATGTATGAAAGTGTGAAATTATAATCTCGAACTTATATACGCATGTAGACTAATGGCAAATAAAACTTGAGAAAAAAAGAAAAAAGAAAAAAATGGATGAATTTAGAAAAAAGAATATGAAATAAAAATATATATGCTATCACAGATGAACAAAATGTGTTATCACTCTAGTTATACCAATATCAACATAAAAGAAAATTAATCAGTATGCTTTTCAAAGCTATAAATATGTGAGAAAATTGTAAGGAAGAAAGGATAACTTTCTCACAAATGTGACAATGATAATTTATAGGGGGGAGAGAAAGGAAAACAGCCAGGAATTGAACACAGGGGTTTTTAAATGGCAAAGTTGGGGGGGTGCAATTGTATGGGGAATATAACCAAAATGAAAATGCATACATTGTGCAAAAAATGAAAAATGATGTAAGAATTATATAAAATAAAATAAAATATAATGGCAAAGCTCGACCTAAATTTGTCTTTGGTGCATATAAGTTCTCTTATTTATTATTATTTTACTTATTTGTGATTTATTATTATTTTAAACTCTGAGTCCAATCAAATTCAAAGTTTTTTTCTAGTTTCTTGGAAGAAAACTTTACTTTAAAATCCTTACCAAAACTAAATAGAGTGAATTTCCACAATGAATGACTTTGGAAATTTGAATTTGGACTCAAATTCCAACTAATAAACTTATTAGTTAGAATATTTCAAATAACAAATCTAAATGATTGCCAATTTACTAGTGTCTACTCAGACTGATATTTACTAGTATAGCTTCATGACTAATTGCTTTGTCACAAAAGAAAACATTGATCCCATTACTTGATTTCCCCCCAAAGCAAAGAAAAACAATTTAGGGAAAAGTTTTCAATTTCAAAATGAAAATTGAATTACTCAAAAGATCAATAGCTAAAAAAAAAATGAGCATTCTCCTCAATGTTTATGTAGTTAATTTTATAATTTTGTGCTATTTTTGGATTTTTATTATTTTTTAAATTACCATAAATGATGGATTTCAATGTTGAAAAACATATTTATAACATTAATATATAAAATTAAGCAAATATAAGTTTATAAGCATTAGTTATTCACTTTGGAAACTGCATATATTTAGTTTTGATAGGGATTTTAAAGTTAATGTTTTCTTCCAAAGAAATACAAAAATAAATAAATTATTTGTTCCTAAATTACAATGCAAGGGAGAGCCCTGCTGGCAGACTTTTATAGATGCAGCAAGTGGATTCATAATTGAAGTAAACTATTTCAGGAAAAACAAGAGAAATGTATAACATTTTTAAATTTTTTTGGCTCTATATATTCTATCTTCCAGAATTGAAACTTGCGACTTTTTAATTCAACGTGCACCTTACTTTAGAAGCTGTATAGCACATTTCCTGCATTTTTCCTTATGGAAATATTTCAGGAAACTTTTTAGGAAATTCCAGTCTAATTTCAAGTACAGCAAAGCTATTCTACTGAAATATAGAATTTGTTAATAGGTATATTACTTATTAAATGCAGTTATAGCATTTTGGCATCTTGATTTGCTCTGTATATTTCCTGTATAACCACCTCTAGAAAATATTTTTAAAAGACAAAACTTTGTACAGATTGAAAGAAAACATTCATTTCCTAGGTAACATTGCATTCCTCTAGCAGTAGAATTAAGGAGAGCAGTAGGAAACTGGAGGATAGAGTCAATTTTCTATTAGCTCTCCTTTGCAAGTTACTTGTGTAATTTATTTGTTTATTTGATGTGAATGTGCAGAAACAGAATATATACATATTTAAATACAAATGGAAAAGTTTTCAGAGTTAGGCTTTTAATAGTATTTACAACATTGCTTTGCTTGCGTCACTGCTCCTTATATTTGAGTGAATATTTGAGAGCTACTACTAGATAGGAAAATGGTGGCAGCAACATTTCATATTTGGAGAAGTAAAGCTGAATAATGTATTTAAGCTTGAGGCATTGTCTTGAGAAATGGAAAATTGAAAGCTAGCAAATATATTAATACAAAGTCAAAAAGGGAATATGATTTTTTTATCATTAATCAAGATTTTAGAGTTGCTGGTCTGGCAACACAATAAGAAGTATTTCACCATAATGGAATTGGTGAGTTACAGTATTAATTTTTTCTACTGTTATGTAATGTTGGCCTATAGAACTTTTGAAACAATTTGTTTAGTCAAAATTGTTTCTTCCAAAATGGATTAGATAATCACAACTTGAGAAAGATGTTTACTTATATTCAATAATTATTAAAATAAGTTATATATTATAAAACATCATTTTTAAAGATTTATTTATTTATGCATACAAGAGCTGGAGTACATGCCAGAGAAGTGGGGGGTTAGAGGATTCACCAGAGATAGAGTGGGGAACAGAACAGGCAGACTGACTGAAATACACTGCTGAGGGGAGCAGCGGGTGAGAGAGGAGAGGTTTGCCTCGCCATGTGGGTAGCTCCCTGGCCACCAGGAATCAAACTCATGCTGCAGAGGCTGCAGATTGCTTCATAGTGCGGTGCTTAACCCCTTGCACCACCAGGGAGGCCCTATATATTATAAAACATTATTATATAATAAAATAAATAAAATAATAGGTATGCTTGGTTCAATCTTAGAACATACTGTAAAATACCTACTTCTCAAGGATCAATGTTCCTAAGTACCATACAACAATTTCACCTATGAAATCCCCACCCATATAATGGCCATAGTAAAGTTAAATGCCACAAAATTGTAATCTTGTGTAACTTGTCACAATGCATTCACAAATGAGATTCTATAAATATGATTAAAGCACTTAAATATCTTAATAAACTTAAATGATATTTTGGCTATTACAAAAAGATTGAGATATTAACAATGTTAGAATTAAGAGGTTATTAAGTACTTGTCATTAGGTTTTAATCACTGAGAAATCAAAGCCATTGCCCTTCAAGTAGGATAATATCCTTTTGAAGAATTGTGATCATAATTATTTTTCTTAGTCTGGAGATCAAATTTGACCAAGACAAGCAAAAACAAATGAACAATAGAAACAAAAATTGGAGGTTTTTATCATATTTTCATAGTTATGAATAATTCAAAGTAAAATGATGTTTCTTGTTTCTTCAAGGTCCATGATGCTCTGTGTGAAATATCAGGATTTATAGTCTACACAAAGATGGTTTATTTCAATGGATGTGCCCTCTGGCTCCAGAAGTTTCTTAGGTTTTGTATTAAGCACAAAGACACGATCTGAACTCGGGCACTAAGAATGACAGAGACTGTAAGGTCAGACGCGAAGTCAGTTGGAGGGAATTTAGTAATTAAAAAACATAATGGAATTTCTGAGTACTCTAGAGAACACTGAATTCCTCCATAAACAGTCTCTATCATTTGCAATTTGTACTTTTTACTTAACTAGCAAAGCTTTGGCATGGATATTTACTTAGATTTCAGTCCAAATGTCTCCTTCAATGATAAAGGAGAGAGGACAAAAATGAAGGAGGGTAGAGTAGAAGGAGAGAGAAGTAGGAACAAGAAAAGGAGAACAAGAGTGAAGAAGAGGGCCTCCCTGGTGGTGCAAGGGGTTAAGCACAGCACTTTGAAGCAATCCACAGCCTCTGCAGCATGAGTTCAATTCCAGGCTAGCCAGGGAGCTACTCACATGGCGAGGCAGACCTCTCCTCTCTCTCCCGCTGCTCCCCTCAGCAGTGTATTTCAGTAGATCTGCCTGTTCTGTTTCCCACTCTGTCTCTGGTGAATCCTCTCTCCCCCCACATCTCTCCCCCACTGGGGGGAACCCCAGTTCTAATATGCATAAATAAATAAATCTTTTTTAAAAAGAGTGAAGGAGAAAGGAAAGGGAAAGGAGAAAGAAAATAGAAATCAATTAAAGGAAGCCATAAAGTCACCTTATTACATCATTTGTCTCATTGCTGTAGCTGCTGCTGGTGTGTGTGTGTATGTTTAATAAGCATTGTCTTAAAAGTATTATGTTTACGTTATGAATCAGATTATCCCTCCACATCATGGTAGCAGCACCTGGGTATGAACCGTGTGACAAAGGACACACACCTCTGAGGAATGACGTAAATAATAATGCTTTTGCAATATAATGCCAGTTCAATGTTGAGTTTACCCTTGTAAAATTCTGAAACAATTTTCAAATCCCTTCAACAATATGCTTCATATATATTTATATATGTAACTATATATATATATATCAATTTTCAAAGCTCTCTAGAAATATGTACATTCATGTATACATTTATGTATATTCATATGTACAGATATACATGTATACACAAACATAACTTTTATTTAAGTATGAATTTTAGTTCTATTTAACACACAGCAACTATATTACCAAATATGTGCATGAAAGTTCACAATACAGGAAAAATTTCAAACTTGGAGTATCTGTTTTAATAATTATAATCATACTAAGTTATTGTAAATCAGAAAAATATATATAATATCAATTTTCCAAAACCTAAAGTTCTTTTGTTCAATGATGGCTAAAATTCTTTCCTTTGTCCTTCAAAATGGAAATAAATTTGGAACATACACATCTATTAGTGAAATAAAAATGAAACATATTTGCTCTTTTCTTGAAAGTATGTCATCTGCTCTGTGTGTACCTGAGGATACTTGAAACAATATCAAATATTCTGAAAGTATGTGTGTGTGTGTGTATATATATGTGTGTGTGTATATATATATGTATATATATATGTGTGTGTGTATATATATATATGCATAAAGCAAATAGCTTAACATAATAAGGTAAGTCTGGTTGATATTTATATTTTATGTTTCATATTGAATTGTTGATTTTGAATTTTGATTGGAATGAGTATGGAAAAGCTATCTTTATAATATTTTTGATTATTGCCTTACATGTTGCCTACAGCTTTAGATAAAAGAAACTTTAGATCAAATTTTTATCAGGGAAACAAAAAATGTAGTTGACTTGGGATTTCTTAGTTGGAGTTAGTTTTGAGAGCTTAACCCATATATTGTCTCTAATCTACTTACAATTTATTAGACTTCACCTCTGTTTCACAATTGCATACTCTCTTGGTAATTCATCTGCTTGCAAATGCAGATTCATCATTTTATTAATCTGCAAAATCCAAGGTAACAAAGGGCATAAAAAATATCTACTGTGTAAATTTAGTAAAGGGAATAAGTAACTGAATGTATGAGTTACTGTGAATTTGGGAAGTTCATTAGAATTATAAACTATTAAAAAGGCAAAAAAAAAAAAAAAAGATGAGCAAAAACACAGAAGTAAATCGAATGGCATTAGATGCTAGAGAACTTTTCACTTATTTTTTTCCAGATCTGATAGCTAAGGACTCCAACTAAAAACAAAAGGCATATAGGCCACAATCCAAGTTCAGAGATTCACCACATGCTGAGGACAACCAACTTCCTATGCTTGCTGAGAAATACTGTTTTACAGAGCCTGAATCACTGCGTGTCTCCACCTCACATCTGTCATGGAGCTATGCCTTTTTTTTTTGAAGGGAGGGTATGCTTTTGAATAAAAGGCAGCCCTTACCCTTATCTTTCCTAGTAATGGAGGGAATATGTAGCCAACTTCCTTTCTTCATCCAAGGAAGAAGCCCAAGAGAGTTACACAAAACTGTTGGGGAGCTCTAAAGGGAGAGGCTTGTTAACTTGGCCAAGAATATAGAAAACACCAGGGAGAGAAACATAGGGGATTGGGCAGGCAGAGGCAGATAAAAGCCATTCTTTTGTTAACTAGCATCAGTGTTGTATGGAAAATAGAACTTGTTAATACCTCCAGAACACTGGAAACTCTGGGCTTCCTTGGGATGCAGAGTGATGCGAAGAAGTTCATCCCACCAGAGGTATATGAGCATGAAGCAAGCAGTGAGGGATCCTTCAGAAGGTATCGAATTTTCCAAAGGCCACCGATACATAGAGGAAGTGTTTGGGACTAAAATTTCATCAGCAAGATGTGTGGTGGCAACCAGTTATTCACATTAAGCGCATAGACATTGAGATAAAGGCCCATTAAGTGAAATTCTGTACCACAGCACTTTTCAGAAATAATAATATGGTAATACAGTCTATGAGCAGAAAGGAGAGAAGTGACTGCAACAGTCCCTGAACTTGCTACATAATCCGGGTTTTATTGATTCTGATATGATTGCATGTCCAAGTGTCAAGTGAATAAAATGAAGTGACCCAACCCGTCCCCCCCAAAAAAAGATGATGCAACATAGGGAAATTAAATTGAAAATTAGAAACCATTCCTTTCATGGTGAGGGAGAGAAATTGACCATAGCAGGGTCAGAAAGATGGACGTGCACAGGGTTTGACTAGAGAAAGGGGGTGCTAACACCTAAGAAATCATAGTGGCCTCCGAAGTTAAGGAAGCGGGTTCTCCAGAAGAAATGAAGGCCTGTCAACATTTTCATTTCAGTCCCAACAGACCTTTGACTTTTGGACTTTTCACACCCAGTACTATGAGATAATAAATTTGCCCTGTCTTAAGTCACTAAGATTATGGTTCCAGCAGCAGCAGAAAATAATACACAATGTAAGAAATAATATTAAGAAATAACATGAGGAATCTCTCTTTTTAAAATGTTTGGTTACTATATTATGATATAGTTTCTCGCCGAAAAGGCAACTCATTCATGAAGTATTAAACTCATCATTGAATCATATAATCTTTTCTCTAGTTTTTAAAATTTTTTTCACTTAAGGAAAATACAGTGAATGTGTTTTACTCTACTTAACATTTTAACAGCTTACATTCAATTACCAAATACAATTACTAAATAATTTAGTGCACTCTCCTTAGAGGGCCTTTTTCAAAAATTGAGTGAAATATGTCTGCATTCGATGGCCACAAAACCCCAAATATATTCTACACATTATTTTACCAAGTTATAGGACTGTTGAAGTTGCTACGGTAATCCACAATTTTCGAAGCAGTTTATATTGATATCCCACAACTTCATTTAATGGGTGTTCATTATAATTTGAAAGAAACTTTAAAAAAATTATTTTGTATACAAAGTTAACACAACTGCTTTTACTGTTGTTTTAATTTTAGGAACATTTTGAAAGTAGAAGAAATTTAACTAATTGTTTAATGCCACTGATAATATGCTCCCTGCATTAATCTTTTAGGGATGCCATCATCACATACAGCAGTTTAGGTCACTTAAATGATAGCAACTTATTTTCTCACAACTCTGGAGGCTGGAATTTCAAAGATCACGGTGCTGGCAGGGCTGTCTTCCTGTTTGTAGCTGGCCACCTCCTTGCTGGAGGACTGTTCCTTCGTCCTCCTTACTCCTGCTGTCTCTTCCTCTTATAATGACACCAAGTCTATTGGCTTAGGGCCCCATGCTTATAACCTCATTGAACATTTATTGCCTGCTCAAGGACCCTATCTCCAAATTCAGACATATTTGGGATTACGCTTCAACATATGAATTTGGGGAAGGGCCACAATTCCCTAACACTCTAGCTTATCTAGTTTGGTGGAAATAAGAGATGTTTTAATAGTGTCCTCTAGAGCACATGTGAAGTGGCCATTTACTGCTATACAGTGATCCCAAATAATAGTTCACTGAATAAATTGGTAGCTGATTAGGGAAGGAATAGCAAAGTATGTGTGAATAAATTGTTCTCATGGACTCTCGGGATAATTATATCTTTAATAATCTAAACAAATTTATACAGATAATATTTAAAAATCAAAGAAATGGGAAGAGAGAGGAGGATAAGAGGAGAAAGTAGAGGAGAAAGAATAGGAGAGGGAGGAAGTGGAGGAGGGAAGGAAAAAGGATGAAGACTAGGAGGGAAACTAAAAACTCCCTCGAATTAAGGATCATAGTATTTGAAAAATATAAATGATCATGGTAGAAAAATATTCAAAGACATCAGATCATGTAAGGCAATACATTTATGTCTTTTTATTTTTTATTTTATTTTTTAATTTTATTTATTTTTTACATCATTTCTCATTTTTGCACAATGTATGCATTTCCATCTTGGTTATAGTCTCCATACAATTCCCAAACCCCTTATTTTGACCCTACTCCTTCCCCCTCCCCCCAAGTGTGTCTCTGGTTTATAGTTGCTTGTTGATTTTGATTTTTACTTTATTATAACTAGTCTTTTACCTGGTCCCTTATTTAGGTTTTCTAAATTCCTGCTATGAGTGTGACCATCCAGTATTTTTCTTTTTCTTTCTGGCTTATTTTACTGAGCATGATCCCTTCCAGTTCCATCCATGTTGCTGCAAATTGCATGAGTTTATCTTTTTGACTGCTATGTAATATTCCATTGTGTATATGTACCACATCTTCTTGATATAGTCTTCTATTTTGGGGCATTTGGGTTGTTTCCAAAGCTTAGCTATTGTAAACAGTGCTTCTATAAACATAGGGGTGCAGGTGTTCTTTGGGATTGATGTTTCTGTGTCCTTTGGGTAAATACCTAGGAGTGGAATTGCTGGATCTTATGGAAGCTCCATCTTTAGAAGGTTGAGGAATCTCCACACAGCTCTCCATAGTGGTTGAACCAGTTTGCACTCCCACCAGCAGTGTAGGAGAGTTCCTTTTACTCCACATCCTTGCCAACATTTGTTGTTGCTAGTTTTTTTAATATGTGCCATTCTCACTGGTGTAAGATGGTATCTCATTGTAGTTTTGATTTGCATTTCCCTGATGCAAGTAATGCTGAACATTTTTTCATCTGCCTGTTGGCTATTTGCATTTCCTCTCCGGAGAAATTCAGTAGAGTTCATTTCTGGTATCAACAGGATATATTTTCTCATGAACTAGGTCACCGATTTATTCAGTGGACCATTATCTTTCTTTTTAGCTCTTCTGTCCATTTTTTGACTGGATTATTAACTAGACTTAAGACCTGAAACCACAAAATATATAAAAGGAAATATAGGCGAAACACTACTTGACATACACCTCAGTAACATCTTTAAAGGCAAAGATAAACAGCTGGGGGGCCTCCCCTGGTGGCAGAGCGGTTGAGTGCTGGGCTGCGAAGCTGCCCGCAAGCCTCTGCAGCGCCAGTTCGATCCCTGGCCACCGGCAAGGGCCCCACATGGCATGCAGACATCTCCTGCCACGCCCGCTGCCCCCCTCAGCAGTGTATTTCTCAGTCTGCCTGTTCTGTTCCCCGCTCTGGCTCTGGTGAATTATCTCACCCTCCCGCGCTTCTGTCTGTACCCAGTCCTTGCATAAATAAATAAAATAAATCTTTAAAAAAAAAGATAAACAGCTGAGACTACATAAAATTAAAGAGCTTCTGCACAGAAAAAGAGATAGTAACCAAAACAAAGAGACACCCCACCGATTGGGAGAAAATTTTTGCTCACAACACTAATGACTGATCACTAAAGGACTGATCACAAAAATCTACAAAGAGCTGATGAGACTCAATAAGGCAGTAATTTTAGAAAAACACTTTGGTGTGGATTATGTGACATTTTAAGGAGTAGATTAAAATACAAGCTTGCAATGTCACAGATAATGGTCCACTGAATAAATTGGTGACCTAGTTCATGAGAAAATATATCCTGTTGATACCAGAAATGAACTCTACTGAATTTTAAAGGACAATGCAACAAATCATGGTCAAGATTGTGGAGGATAATCATACCATCGATTATGAAGGCAAGTTTAGAGCAAGCAATAAAGTAAATAACCTTTTTCTGAATGTAAGTAGAAAATGAATAATGCTTACCCAACAACAACCACACAGCAATTTCTGGAATTGTAAATATGTTTTTCACATGGACTATAAAGAAAGGGAGATTATTTTAGATTTTCCAGATGGGACAAATGTAATGAGCTTTGAAAAACGCAAGGGGAAGCCCGAAGAATCAAAGATGTATGGCAGAGGAGGCAGAGTCATGCTGGTGAACACAAGAAGATGAGACATACTTCAGATAAAACCCAGCAAGGAAACTGGGGCCTCAGTTGTGAAACCACGTTAAGCTGAAGTCTACCAACAATTTACATGTGGATTCTCCAGAAAGCCTCCAGCAAGGATTGTGGAGTTGCTGACATCTTGATTTAGGAGGCTTAAGATCTCTGTCTTACTTCTGATATATAGAGAATTATGAGATAATAGATGTGGATTATTTCAAGTCACTTTCAGTAACTTCTTATAGTAGTAATAGAAAACTAATACACTTACTACCCACTTTTCTCAAATGCACAATCAAATAAAGCACTGCATTCAAAGTGTTATGGGAAAAAAAGAGTAACTTCTTACTTGAAATAAAATCTGTTTTTTTTTTTTTTTTCTGTCTTGGGGGTTTAAGTGAATTAACATCTACAATTTTAAAAAAACAACAAAAAATAAATCTATAAATGATAGATTTAGTGGATCCATTTTTAAAAAGGGACAATTAGGTGCTACGGTGAGATGTATTAATTAAAGTAACAGAAGATATGAATCATCCAGATAACCACTAAGTATGAAAACTTTATTTTTCTGTGGTTAAATCACATAATTTAACATTTCAATAATTAATGCAATGATAGTCCCTTTCATCTTATAAGATTAATTTAATAAAATATACTTTTATCTTGATGATATTGGAAATAATGTGTTAAATCAACTGATTACAAATTTATATATTTTGAGTTCAATGTATAGGTCAGTGCTTTATGTCTAATTTATTTTTTAGGGAAATGTTATTTCTTGATATATCCAGATGGCTTATTTGGAAGAAATTAACATATGACATTAAGTGAGTGACATATTAAAAGCAATATTTTGAAAAATATATTTTACATGAGTTATTTGAAAATGATTTCAGTGTAGTTTAGCATGATCGCATTTAAGTTATCATTTTAAAACATGCAAATATGTCTGGACAAGTGTCTTTGTTGACAAACATAATTAGAAAATGTAGGTAAACCAAATGATTACCATTCCACCAAAATAGCAGTTTTGTTTTTTTTTTTTAGATTTGTTTATTTTTATACAAGAGCTGGGGTACAGGCCAGAGGTGCAGGAGGGTGAGAGATTCACCAGAGACAGAACGGGGAGCAGAACAGGCAGAAGGATTGAAAGCACTGCTGAGGAGAGCAGCGGGCGAGACAGGAGAGGTCTGCCTCGCCATGTGGGAATTTCCCTGGCTGGCCGGCAATAGAATCCGCCCTGCAGAGACTGTGGACAGCTTCACAGCAGGGCGCTCAACCTGCTCTGCCACCAGGGGGGCTCCAAAATAGCAGATTTTAATAGGACAGTATTAGATTTTTATTTCTAATAATATATTCTCCAGTGAAATGTCATTTATGATTATAAATATAATAAACAGACTGCCAATCTCTATTTCTATCTGCCCATCCATCCATCCATCTACCCTCACCTGTCTCTATTTCTATCTTCATGTGATATTAAGGAGAAAAAAATATATCTGAAAATATAACCAAATGTCATATTTCATTGCCAAATTAAGTAAAATATGTACTGGAAAATGTACTTTCATTTTTCTCTATAGACATCTATTTTGAAGGTTTGTCTTAAGAAATATTAACACAAAATTATGATTTTAGCATTTGAAAGCTTAATTTGAAATAGAGACAATAGTTTGTTTGACTTTCACTTAATTCAGTATGATATTTCAAAAATAATAACAGATGTCCAAACATATGAATTCAAAAACATTTAAAAGTGTTATTTGGTTTTTGTTTATTTATAAATTTATGCATTTAAATTAAGCTATTTGATGAATTTAAATGAAACATGAAAGTCCTTAGAGGTTATTTCCTGCAACCCAAAAAGAAACTCACAGGAATAAAACCGTTACTTCTATATTTTAGTTTTGAATGTGTATACTCAATTTTATTTGATTTTTTTGAAAGTTGCAATTTGATTTTCTTGAAAAGTTAAAATAAGTGAAAATAAGGGATGGAAATTTTTTTTCAAAATAAGTAAACCTTTGAAAATTATTTATAGATTATTGGGTTTTTCAATAGTGGCTATTTAGTAGTATTAATTTTTAAATTTCACATGAGTCATTACTTTAAAATTTCTTCTTTGACATAATATTGGTTTAATAAGCCTCATGCATATAGCATTATATTTTGACTACTGTATATGTTACATTATGAGTCCCACTAAAAGTCTAGTATACATCTACCACCATACAATTGACCCAATTTACCCAATTTACCTAATCCCTGATCCCCTTCTCCTTTGGTGACTACCATTTTGTTCTCATAATATAATGGTTTGTTTTGGTTTTTTTTTCCTCTTTTGTTTATCTTCCATATAAGAGTGAAATTATATGGTATTTGTGTTGCATTGACTGGTTTATTTAACTTAGCATAATCCTCTCAAAGTTATTCCATGTTGTCAATAATAGAAAGATTTCATCTGTTGTATAGTTGAGTTGTATTCCATTATCTACACATACCACATTTTCTTTAGCCACTCATATATTTATGGACAATTAGGTGATGTTTCATACCTTGATAGTGTGAAGAGTTTTACAATGAACATAGGGGTGATTATATATATTTTAAATTAGTGTTTTCATATTCTTTGGATAAATATCCAAAAGTAGAATAGCTGGATCATACACTATTTCTATTCTTAATTTTTAAAAAAATCTCTACACTGTTCTTCACGTTTACATTTCCACCAACAATGTACCAGGACTTCCTTACCCCATATTTTCCCCAGCACTTGTTGCTTCTTATCTTTTTGCTAATAGCCATTCTCACTAGTATGAGGTGGTATCTCATTGTCGATTTTATTTGCATTTTCCTGGTGATAATGATATTTTCCATTATCTTACACCATACACAAAAATTAATTCAAAATGTCTTAAATACATGAATGGGCACCTGAAATCATAAAATACATGCAAGAAACCATGTGCAGTACACTTTTTAACATCAGCCCTAGAGCTGTCTTCCTGAATTCATTCCCAATAGCAAGGGAAACAAGAGAAAAAATAAACAAATGGGACTATATTAAATTTAAAAGCTTCTGCAGAACAAAAGAAACCATTGACAAAATGAAAAATCATTATGATATTTGCAAATCATATATTTGACAAGGATTTAATATTCAAAATATATAAATACTTTGATATTTATAATATAAATATTGATATACTAAATAAATACAAATATATGGAATGTATTTTACATAAGCATAAAATATGTAAAATAAATATTTTATATAATAAATAGAAATATTTTATAGTTGAGTTGTATTCCATTATCTATCGATCTATCGATCTATCTACATACTACATCTTCCTTAGCATTCATTTGTTTGTGGACAATTAGGTGATTGCCATTCAGCTCTTACAACTCAAGGATATAAAACAACCGACTAATTTAAAAAATGGACAGAGAACCTAAACAGATATTTCATTTTTTAGGCAATTCTTCTCTGAACTTGCCTACATTTACTCCTGACTATGTACTTTCACCTACAATAAAGCTTCATTTCTAACTAAAAATAAATAAATAAATAAAATCATTTTATTATTTTAATAATCAAATTATATGACATTAAATTAGTACTTCTATTTACATGTTTTCAGCCTCATTATGTGCAAATTAGGTTTCAACTAATCAAGTGAAATATTTACTGTTTCAAATAACACCAGCATCTTCAGTGCCATGTAAGATGTATCCAAATCTTCTGGGATATGAGTTAAGAGAAAGTTTACACTTTCACTGAAAAATTGTAATGTGCCTTTCGATATTTTTGTGAAGTTATAAATATTACCAATTTTGTTTATGCTTAAAAATACATTCATATTACAAGTATTCTAATCCTTATTCAAAATACTGGGGTTTATCAAGGTCTCGCCGCCTTCTGTGGACTGTTTTGACCAAAATATAATGGAAGCTTAAAAAAAACAACCCATTTCTAATTCTGAAGTCCCATAACATAAATTACTTAATTTTCTTTTAGCTGTTTGGCATCACTAATCTTTTTTGTAAATTTTGCACTTACAGCAATTATTCCAACAAGGTATCTGCATGAAGGCATTTAAAATTCATTTCACAATTAGAACTACCCTGACTGGCAGAAGAACAAGAGAAATGGCTGATTGGAGTTTTAACATGATTTCATATTCATCTTGCCTGCCAAGGCTAAACTTGTAATTAAGGGATAATCCCACAGCAAGACCAAATACATAAGCAAGTAAACACAATACATGTCTCTGTTTATGGGGCACCTTTATTTAGTTCTTGATTCAGAGAAATTTGTTATAAAAATAATGGAAATAACTACCATAATAATACACTGCACTAAGTAGCCCCTTTATGCTGAATCTGAACATATTACCTCATTCATTCTAAGCGGATTTTTTAAAATGAGAAACAGTTCCCAAATCATAACTGTAGTTAAGAAATAATAAAATAATACGATCAGAATTTTGGAATCAGACTTACCCTCTCACACAATTTTCTTCTTCACCTTTCTAAGGCTGCTATAAAAAGGAAGATATAGTATAAAGATGAAATAAAAGATACCGTATTGAGTTTTGATCATGACATATGTATCTAAGACTCCAAACACAAATAATTACAGAACAATGAAAGATATGTGAATTAGTGTTTTAAAGCACTGAACACTTCAGAGATGCAATATTTTATGTAAGAAAAACTTTATATTCATTCCAGTATTTTAACTGGGGAAGGAGGGGTTGGTGCTTTCAAAAATGCAGCATAAGGAAATGGAGCTCAAACAAACAAACAAACAAAACAGTATTCTCACTGAATGGAGAAAATGGAGGTCAGGAGAGATCTGCTGATGAGATGGGAATTTAGGCTAGTTTCTGAATAGGAACAGTTGTATAGATAAGCAGTTCCAGAAAGCTGGAGAGGGGTTGTCTTCAGATTGTGATCAAATTATAAGCCCTACATGCATGTGATAATATTCTGTGAACTGGAGTCAAAGAATAATTTGTCTAATGATCTCATTAGAAATGATTAATAACATTAAGTGCTAGAGAGTCTTTTTTTTTAAAAAAATTATTTATTTATGCATAAAAGAACCGGGGTACAGGCCAGATGTGCAGGAGGGTGAGAGGATTCACCAGAGACAGAGCAGAGAACAGAAGAGGCAGACTGACTGAAATTCACTGCTGAGGGGAGCAGCGGGCGAGGCAGGAGAGGTCTGCCTCACCATGTGGGAATCTCCCTGGCTGGCTGGGAATCGAATCCATGATGCAGAGGCTGCGGACAGCTTCACAGTGCTGCTCTTGACTGCCTGCGCCACCAGGGAGGCCCCAGTGCTAGAGAGTCTTATAGTTCAAGCCAGCCTCTCTCAAGAGAACTTACTATTGTGGGTACTGAGAAAAGGTTCCTGAGAAGTCAAGTTTCAATCAATCCAGACAGGTTCACAGAGATGAGCTAACAGAGCCAAAGACAAACCTCAACAAGATCAAGCTCGTAAGCTTATAGTTTCACTGCATGACACAACAAAGTTCAATAATCTTTGAAGAAAGACAACAGAAAACAGATTCAACAAAATTGTATGCACAATATTCATCATGCAGATTATTTTGAGCTGAAAACAATGATGGTCATGGAGGCTAAAGAGAAACTCTGGTATTTCCATTATTCCCCTTTCTCTATTCCTAACTAAAGAAGTAATGATTTCTCTCTCTAATGACCCCAAAGAATGTATTTGGGGAGTATCATGTAAGTATAGATTGATCAGTGAACATGAACTCTCTATCCGAGAAAAATAGCTTACCTTTCAGAGTAAAGGTGAAATTATCCCTTTCTTATTTTCCTTGGTGCCATAGGCCCATTACCTTGGCTTATGATTTAAAACACTTTAAATCATGAAATAAGTTTATCTGGACAGTAAATAAACATATTCCTGTGATAACAAGCAGAAAGGGTATCTGTGAAAGAAATTTCTTCACATTAAATGAAATAATACTACAAGGAAACAAAAACATACATGAAGAAATGAAGACTAACAAAAATGCTAAATGTAATGCAAAATCAATTTGAAATGCAAAAATATATCACTGAAATTCAAACATGGAAATAAAAAGAATAAATGATGAAAACAATTGCTTTTACTATTAAGGCAAGAAATTAGTAAAAACAAACAAAATAGCGGTCATATGACTACGACTGGTCAGCAAATATTAAAAACACTGAATTAATGGAAATGGACTAACGCCCACAGTTGAAAATCGGAAATTACCAGATTAGAAGAGAAAGCAACTCATAAATATTTGGTATCAAGTAGACATACTCTTTAAAGAAGAAAACACTTTATATGTAATCATGAGGCACAGAAATCAAAATTAGGGCCTCCCTGGTGGCACAAGGGGTTAAGCACAGCACTATGAAGCAATACGCAGCCTCTGCAGCAGAAGCTCGATCCCTGGGCAGCCAGGGAGCAACCCACGTGGCACAGCAGACCTCTCCTGACTCGCCCGCTGCTCCCCTCAGCAGTGTATTTTGTCAGTCTGCCTGTTCTGTTCCCCACTCTGTCTCTGGTGAATCCTCTCCCCCCCATACCGCATCTTTGGCTTGTACCCCAGCTCTTATATGCATAAATAAATAAATCTTTAGGAAAAAAATCACAATTAGTAAAAACATCAAAGTTGGAAAAGCTATTCTGGTATTAAATATCTATATATACAGAACATGGAGAAGAAAGGAAGGGAGGGAGCGAGGGCAGGAGGGAAATTAGGAGTTACAATATTGATATAAAGTTAATTCATAGGGGAAACAGGCCCAGTGAGAGATGGTTGGGGATTGTGGGTGCTCAGGTGGTAGGTGTGGTGTGGTATCATAATCTGAAGAGGTGTGACCATGTACCCCTAAACCTTATACAGTTTTGAAAACCAATGTTATGTCAACAAAATGATACAATTTAAAAAAGAACAATGCTAAATTAAAAAAATTTACAAAGCCTGAACGTTAGGTCCACTCCAAACTGCTGATCAAGAAATAGAGAGAGCAAAAATCACAAAATTTTTGAGAAAAAAAACACGGACATCATTTTGAAACTTAGTTTTTAAAAGAATAATAAAGTGATGTTACTAACAACTTTAGAAGAAAAGCTTTTATAATTCAATAATAAGATAAACAGCTAAATAATATTTGGTAAAATAAATATTTGTTTTAAGATTTATTTATTTATACAAGAACTGGGGTACAGGCCAGAGGTGCAGGAGGGTGAGAGGATTCACCAGAGACAGAGTGGAGAACAGAACAGGCAGACTGAGGAAATACACTGCTTAGGGGAGCAGCAGGCGAGACAGGAGAGGTCTGCTTCGCCATGTGGGATTCTCCCAGCCAGCAGGGATCGAAATTGCGCTGCACAGGCTGCGGACATCTTCACAGTGCAGCACTCAATCGCCTAAGCCACCAGGGAGGCCCTGGTAAAATATTTTCACAGTCACCAAAGATGGGAAGCAGAATAAAATAAGCACATGAAATTAACTAGGAATTGTTACTGGCACTTTCTTAGGTTCTGTTTAAACTCTTTCTTCTATTGCAATAGTCTTGAACAGTCTTCCTCACATAAACAGAACACTGTCCAGTGCAGTTTTTTACTTTGAGAAAGTAAAAACTTAAATTCCTTGCATTCTCTGGAGAGTTGAAGTTAAGGTAACTTGTCTTTATGACCATGGAGGCCGATTGCTTTCATGAAGGAAACTCCCTATGAACCAGGCACTGATGTTCTTATAGGGAAGGCGGATAATTTGGTTTGGGATAATCAACTACAGAAGAGGCACATTATCCTTTGGGAATTAAAATCTGTCCTAGAAAAAAAGAAATCCTTATGTAGCAGTTTCTGTTTCAAGAATACTGTACAACATCTTCTTTCCCCAACTGCTGACATTTGAGGAATTGTGTAAATAGCTGTGATTGGCATTTAATGAGACTGTTTCTACATATGAATGTGTGTTTGTGTGTGTGTGTGTGTGTGTGTGTATTCAGTGTTCCTTTCTTTGTAAGCAAGGCTTCATAGTCCCAGGAATCCAAGGGACCCATGTTGCAAAATGCTTCAGAACTCCTTCCTTCTAAAATAATACTGCATTATCTGTCTTGGCAGTAGGAGATTGACTGCTTCATTAGCAAGTCAATGGACTTCCAAGCTTCCCACTGATGCTATGATGTTTCTATCAATGCACATTGTTCTCTAATTGGAGCTGAAGTATGCTGTTTAAATGTTCTAAAGTGGAATATTACCAGTTAAGTCAATAGATAACCCTAGAAAGTGTGCAAATTTGCAAATGTATGCATCTTCTTCCATCTTTTCATTTCTCAAGAATTCCAAATTTGCAAAATTGGCATATTAGACAGCAAAAGTTTGAAATGATTTAATTATTCGATCTGCTTTGAAGAAATAGAAAGAGACAATGCCTTAGACATTCAACATTCAAGTTATTCATCAACATTCAAATTATTTGGAGATATACAGAATGGATTCATCACTTTGAATTGCTCCTGACATCTAATAATTTTTAGTATAAAATAATTTTATTTTCTTTGATTTTCATGCTTTTAGGCTTTTTCAAATGTATAACTTATTTAGTTACACAAGATAGCCTCAATTGTTAAGATGGTTTATAATTTTCAGATACTTTTAAAACTTTCAGGTTTTCCTTACTATTATTTTTCTAATTAATGTAAGCTTACTATACAACCTGCTGAGTAGCCACTAGATAAATAAATTCACACATAAAATAGTTAGATACAATTAAAATAGTAACTTAAAATTAATATATTGGTCTAATTGTTTTCCAACTTTTACTTATTTATAGTATGCTTTGTTATAATTTTGGTTAGCTGAATAAATTGAAAACATACTTTAAAAACATATATATGTCAAAAACTTATGTACCCTCAATCAAAAGAGAACATACTTATCAAAATCTTATCTAGCCATTTACAAGGTCTAAAATAACAAGTCTCAATACTGGAAACTGAAAAAAAAAAAAGCAAAAGAAAAAAGGGTAATTAAATATTAATGCAGGGCCTCCCCTGGTGGCACAGCTGTTGAGCACTGGGCTGCAAAGCTGCCCGCTGCCTCTGCAGCACCAGTTTGATCCCCTGCGAGGGCCCCACATAGCGCAGCAGACCTCTCCTGCCACTCCCGCTGCTCCCCTCAGCAGTGTATTTCATCAGTTTGCCTGTTCTGTTCCCAGCTCTGGCTCTGGTGAATTCTCTCACCCTCCTGTGCTTCTGATTGTACCCAGTGCTTGTATAAACAAACAAACAAACAAACAAACAAACAAATAAATAAATATATCTTAAAAATAAATTAATATTAATGCATTGTAAACCAAACCAACGGCCTGATTTAATGAGGAACAAAACTATTAATCCTCAATCTGTTACAGGGCAGGGAGAGGGGTACTTAGAACCCCCAAACCTACTTGCTCTAAATAGGTTCTGCCATCCACTGCAGCAACACAAAACATATAAGACTTTAACGGAAAGGTACTGTACTACAATTAGTAAACAATACAGAAAAGACAAAGAATATATTTTCTAAATCAAGCACTGAAAGTTACCCATTACTTCGTGGGTAAAAGTCCACCCAAGCAGGATTGGCCCAGAGGAAGGCCCCAAAGTCTGCCACAAGTCTAAAGCACCTTCCAGTGGGGACCCACAGAAAAGGATCAGAAACAACCAGAGGAAGGAAAAGAGCAAAATCAAAATCAAGATAAAAGCTGCCAATGTCACCTCCCCACGCGTCTCACCCACATCTGTGTCACCCAGTCCATGACAGAAAGGCAAGCACAGTTTCTTCATGTGTCTCTGTTCCACGTGCCTCCTCCAGGTCTCCTCTTGGCTCTCCATCCTGCTTCCTTCCTTCCTCAGTCTCTTCTCCAGCTTCTTCTCTTCCCTGCTCAACTCCACCCTCCTTTGGGTGGGTCAGGGAACCTGGGCATCACTCTGTTACATATCTATACATCCCTAATCCAAAAGTACAAAATAATATGGAGATATTAGGTTTTTCTTATTTAATATGATATAAGCAATTAATGTATTAATGGCCCTTTTAGGAAGTGAACCGACTCTTCTGGGTGTCATATGAATGTATTAAGAGGTAGGTTGAGCTATACACTGTTCTTCCAGAAGTTTGTGACTTGCTGAGCTATTTCAGAGCATCATCTAAAAAAACAGAAGAATTTTTCTGACTGGCACTTAATCCTGTATTACTATATTGAAGAAGTTTGTTATATCAAAATTGGGAATATGTCTTTTATTCATTTCAAACGAAACAAAAAAAATCAAATACTTGGGAATAAATCTAACAAAAGAGGTAAAGGACCTTTACAAAGAAAACTATAAAACACTGTTAAAAGAAATAGAAGAAGATACAAAGAATTGGAAAGACATCCCCTGCTCATGGATTAGAAGAATAAACATTATTAAAATGGCCATCCTACCAAAAGCAATATACCGATTCAATGCTATTCCAATAAAAATTTCAATGTTATTCTTCAAAGAAATAGAACAATTATTGATGAAATTCATACGAAATCACCAAAAACCCCTAATAGCCAAAGCTCTCCTGAACAAAAAAGAAGGGAATGGAGGCATCACACTCCCAGATTTCAAACTATACTACAAAGCCATAATCATCAAAACTGCATGGTATTGGAACAAGAACAGACACACAGACCAATGGAATCGAATAGAAAATCCAGAAATAAACCCACAGATTTATGGTCAACTAATCTTTGACAAAGGAGCAAAGATTATGCATTGGAGCAAAGAAAGTTTGTTCAATAAATGGTGCTGGGAAAACTGGGTCGCTACATGCAAAAGAATGAAGCTTGACCACTACTTCACACCATACACAAAAATCAACTCAAAATGGATTAAAGAACTAGACATAAGACCTGAAACCATAAAATACATAGAAGGAAATATAGGCGAAACACTACGTGATTTGCACATCAAAGACATCTTTACAGACACATCAGCCAAAGCAGTGATAGTGAAGGCAAAGATAAACAGCTGGGACTACATCAAATTAAAGAGCTTCTGCACAGCAAAAGAGACAATAACAAAAACAAAGAGAAACCCCACCAACTGGGAGAACATTTTTGCACCCAACACTAATGATAAAGGACTGATCACAAAAATCTGCAAAGAGCTGATGAGACTCAACAACAACAAAGAAAATAATCCAGTCAAAAAATGGGCAGAAGAGCTAAAAAGAAACTTCTCTGAAGAGGAAATGCAAATGGCCAACAGGCATATGAAAAAATGTTCAACATCACTTGTCATCAGGGAAATGCAAATCAAAACTACCATGAGATACCATCTTACACCAGTGAGAATGGCACATATTAAAAAAACTAGCAACAACAAATGCTGGCAAGGTTGTGGAGAAAAAGGAACTCTTCTGCACTGTTGGTGGGAGTGCAGACTGGTCCAACCACTGTGGAGAGCTGTGTGGAGATTTCTGGACCTACTAAACATAGAGCTTCCATATGATCCAGCAATTCCACTCCTAGGTATTTACCAAAAGGACACAGAAACATCAATTCCAAAGAGCACCTGCACCCCTATGTTTATAGCAGCACTATTTACAATAGCTAAGCTTTGGAAACAGCCCAAATGCCCAAAAATAGATGACTGGATCAAGAAGATGTGGTACATTATACCATGGAATATTATTCAGCATTCAAAAAAGATAAACACATGCAATTTGCAGCAACATGGATGGCGCTGGAAGGGATCATGCTCAGTGAAATAAGCCAAAAAGAAAAAGAAAAATACCAGATGGTCTCACTCATAGCAGGAATCTAGAAAACTTAAGTCAGAGACCAGGAAAATGAATAACTATAAGAAAGTGAAAATCAAAATCAACAAAAAACTATGAACCAGAGACACTTTTTGGGGGGTGGGGGGCGGGAGTAGAGGGATTGGATTCAGAATGGGGGGGTTGCAATTGTATGGGGAATATAAAAATAAAATTTATTATTTAAAAAAAAAAAAAAGGGCCTCCCTGGTGGCACAGCGGTTGAGCGCTGGGTTGCGAAGCTGCCCGCGGTCTCTGCGGCGCCGGTTCGCTCCCCGGCTGCTCCCCAGCCACCAGAGGAGGGTCCCACATGGCGCGCAGACATCTCCTGCCGCCCGCTGCTCCCCTCAGCAGTGTACTTTGGTCCTTCTGCCTGCTCTGCTCCCCGCTCTGGCTCTGGTGAATTCTCTCACCATCCTGCGCTTCTGACTGTACCCAGTGCATGTACAAACAAGCAAACAAACAAATAAATAAATAAAAATACATGCCTCTTTAAAAAAAAAAAAAAGAGTTGATTGTGGGAATGGGGGCAGTCATCTTGTTATATGGCACAAAGGAAATGCGGACACCAGGGCTAACAAGAAGCAGGTTAACTGCACCAGTGGTGATGCAACGGAATCATATCCCAAGGTTGAGCCCCCTTTGTAGGTGTATATAAGTCATAAGTGTATATAAGTGTATATAAGTCAGGGGCTTATATACACTTTAGTTTCTACAGGTTTCCAGGTGGGTTTGCATTGGCAGCTATACATGGTCAGATATGATGTGGCTACATAACAAGAGGTGAGTCAAATAGTTTCAGACCAAGGGTGAGTAAAGGGTCAGTAGTCACGGGACTACCCAGTTCCATCCTGCCTCATGAAGGTACATGATCTAAAGGGAAGCAAGATTCATATCAGAGACCAAGTTGCATACCAGGAACTGAGCAGAGGTTTGTTACCAAGGTCCCCAGGCTGTGTATCTCAGGTCATCATGCTTCATTGTCATTGTTGGCCCCACTATTATGAAGACAAGTTTAGTATATTGTCATTTAGGCATTGCCCAGGACAATAGGTCTAAGATTCTTATGCATCTTATCACAATAGAAAGAGGGTTCATTCACAAGGAACAATTATAAGAAAAGGAAGATGCCCATAGGGATCTACATAGGCAAGCAATTAAGGGAGTCATCCAGGTGTCTTACGATTGTCATGCAGAAGGATGCAAGTGGATGTTGACTCATAAAATGCAGGGAGTGGCAGGAGCCATGAGATCTTTTGTGCCTAGGCTCTTTCAGGGCGAATTCCTGACAACCTCATTTTTCCAGGACCTAAAATCAGATAAAGTTCAACATCATTGAGCACTGGATTGCGAAGCTGCTCGCAGCCTCTGCAGCGCCAGTTCCATCCCCAGCCACCAGTGAGGGTCCCACGTGGCGCGCAGACCTTTCCTGCCACGCCCGCTGCTCCCCTCAGCAGTGTGTTTCGTCAGTCTGCCTGTTCTGCAACCCGCTCTTGCTCTGGTGAATTTTCTCACCTTCCCACACTTCTGACTGTACCCAATGCTTGTATAAATAAATAAATAAATCTTAAAGAAAAAAAAATCATCACTTTCAAAACCATTATCTGCAGGATGATGCTGAAGAGTGCAAATTTATCTCCTACCCATAATGTGTGTGAGACCTAAAATCATCTACTATTTGAAATGTTCACATAAGGTGACTCTCCCTCCTCATTTAAAGTTATGATGTTCTACTTTCTAATAGAAATATTAAGAAACAACAACAAATATCACAATCTATAGAATATTTCTCTTTTTTTATCAATTTCCATCTTACAAGCAGAAATTAAGCTGTTTAGGGAAATATAATGCTTAAGATTCTGCAGTAACATATTTTGGGACAACTAATGCTGGGTTTATAGACGACATTTTCCAGCTAACAAAAAGATGTTTATGGAAAAAAGCCAACAACTTTTCACAAGCTGCAGGTTTCTCAAAGGGTCTGTGGGTATGGTAGTCTCCTCTACTCATATACAGTTCTCTTTTTTCCTCCTATTTAAACAAACAACTTATTTATTCTTAATGATTAATTTTTATTGAGTCTTTCTGAAGCTGGTATTTACGCCTCCATTGGTAGGCATAAAAATAAATGCTTTTTAAGTTGTTTTTCTCTTTTCTTCCATTAGTGACATGTTTCTGAAATTTCCTCTTTTCTTTCAGTCATTATAAATGTACATTTAAGGTTTGTTTTCTTTGCTTGCTTGTTTTTGATATTGTTCTTTGCCTATTTATTTGACCGTCCCAGCATGGCTATTCATTTTTAGTAACAAAGAATTTATTCAGTTACATTGCTGGAATGGCTTCCTGTTACTATTATTTTTTCCCAGGAATGAATGAACTGGCATTTATTGGGATACACTTCCTTTTAGAATATGAGTAAGAAACTGGTCAACAGCCTGTCACTCACCTTATATTGAAAAAGAGGGCTGTATCAGTGACAACTGAACACTGGATGCCTGGATTCTCTTTGACAAACCACTAAGGTTAAGAACCCTTCCTCCCATTTTATGAAAAAAAAATTCCACTGCCACTTCTTATGTGGAAGGAGAAGTAAATGGTGAAGGTTTTAAAAACTTAGTTATTCACATTCTCTCTTTCCAGATGGCGGTTTCAGTAAATATGAGAGTGAGATAGTCGACCTTTGTCAGGGTGTCTTTCTTTAGAAATGGAAAAAGTAGGGTATGGAGTGATGGAATCAACTCCACTGAATGTTTGGTTTAAATATTGAGACCAATGATGCCAAACATGCACCATGAAGGTATGAAAGTTTTATTACTCCATTAATAAGGTCTTCTGGAGAGGGCAAGATGGTTGTTCAAGTGGGTCTGAAATGTTCTTGAGAGATTTTAAGTGGTTGGGCCTCCCCTGGTGGCACAGGCGGTTGAGCGCCGCACTGTGAAGTTGTCTGCAGCCTCTGCAGCACCTGTTCGATCTCAGCCAACCAGCAAGGGTCCCACATGGTGTGGCAGACCTCTCCTGTCTTGCCCACTGCTCCCCTCAGCAGTGTATTTCATCAGTCTGCCTTTTCTGTTCCCCACTCTGTCTCTGGTGAATCCTCTCACCCTCCCACACATCTGGCCAGTACCCCAGTTCTTGTATAAATAAATAAATAAATAAATCTTTTAAAAAATGAGAGAATTTAAGTGGCCTGTGGATTTTGGGAGGGAAGAGGTTATGGGGAGTGTTTCTTTGCATGGGGCCCAGGCTTGCATTAGCACTTTTTGCTTACACCCCAAAGTTCTTGCTAGGAGCTAGGCACTTGAAAACTGTTGCAAGCAACTTAAAAAAATGAATTCAACTCTTTTTGTAGAAAGCAATCTTTCTTATGCTCTTATGCTCTGTGATGAAATACTCTTTCTGGTTTCATCACAGTGTAGGATACTAAAATAAATGTTAATATAACAGAAATTTTAGCCTCAAGTTCTTCAACCACTTTCTGGGTGAGGGAGGGAGGTCTTTTAAGGGAACCACATTTCAAGTAATCACTCCCATCTAAATACATACAATATTAGCTTTTCAAACAGATTGATTTTAGTTTGTCTGAGAGATTAGCAGTCTGAGCACTTCCCAGGATATAACTTTTGCAAAAAGTAGTTTGAAGCTGATGAGATAGACGGTTCATTACAAATTACTAGCCTTCAATCATAGATTTCTGATTTTCAGGACTAAGTCAACAATAGGAACATAACTAGAAAGGTAACACCACAAACACAAGCTGCCTGAGAGTGGAAATTCACAAGGAATGAAGCTATGTGGGGCCACAGTATAGAAGTGAGCGGGAAATTGAATTGAACCTGCTATGGACAACAAGCAAGCTTTGTTTAAATCATTTCAAAGGCACAAGTGAAAGTCTTCTGGAGAAAGCATCCCAATGGGTTTTATTATGACCCAAGATCTGGAATTTAATAAGGTTTTATCTTCCAGACACTCTCTCCTAAGCAAAAATTAAACCCTTGACACCACTCCTTACTGAAATGGACAAAGTTCTCCAGGAAAACCAAAACAAATGTTCCCATATGATCACCAGACCATTTATTCAGGGAAACACAGGTTCTAAATCCACAAAGGGAAGGGACACCCTCATTTTGCTAGTTTTCAACATGGGAGGTTGTTTTGAATGTATTGAATTGCTTCCTTTTGCAGATTTTAAGAAGTCAACAGAGGCAAAATTGATACCATTTTGGGAAATATTACTGGTTTCAGACATTTGTCTCCCAGTTGATTCTTTAAAATATACTTCTTGCTTTTAGAATCTGCAAGAACTCCTTTGTAGAACAAATTTATATATTATTTCTCCTTCATGATTTAAATTTTCTTATAAACCCGGAGGTTGAAGCCTACTGTATTTATAATATTCTTTTATATCACCTTATAAATTTTCATACTGAAATTTGTTTTATAATTAAACTGAACCATGTGTGCACAGCATTCTTCATTAGTCAACGTGCTTTTAGCACAAACTCACCAAGTGTATACTCTAGCACATGAAAAATAACTAGGTCACATTGAATATGGAGTTGTTGGATGAAAACTTTTATTCCTTGAAATTCTCTATTGCTAGCACTGCTATCTTTTGACATTTATTGATGCAAATATAACTTGAAAGGGAACTTTATTTTTGTCCAGTTATAGATTTTTTTGTTATGTTTCTGACTTTGGTGAAATGTTGTGCTCCAAAGGGACATTCTGATTCTTGTTTTAGGTTTGACCTCAATTCCCTTCAGGGAAGAAAGAGTAGCTGTGTCTGGTCTCCAGATGCTCCGACTTTCCCTGTCACTGAAGAGCATCTAGTGAAGGTCCCGTGAACTGTTTCTCTGTTTGTTTGCTCACATTTGCCCTTCGAGCTTCTGGCTCGATGTCCAGTGATTGTAATTAATCTGCAGTCAGAAGCATCTTAACTGGCCTATTTCCTGTTCGACCTTTTGTCTACCCTGAATTTTGTGCAACTGTGGATGATATTTAGATTTGTAGCAGCACCTTTTATGTCCTGTGTCACAAACCCTCAAATGTCTAAAATTTCAACATGTCTGTGGTGAAGAATTTTGAAGGCTCTGTCTCACATCCCCGCTCAAGTGCCCTCCACAGTGTCTCTCCTAATTTCCTGCCTCAGATTTTCTCTACAGTTTAAGGAAAAACACTGTGCCCTTCAAAACTCAAAGCTGACACTTCTGGGGCAGTTATCAACAATTTCTTGTAGGGTGCTTTTGATAGTTGTTGGGCTTTCTTCTTTCTCACTTATACTACTTTTTCTCTCCACCCTATGGGATTTACTCTCAAATAAATTACTATCTTTCAGGTTTACATGCCAGTCATACTTTTAAGAGAACCCAAATTAAAACCAGGGTTGTCCAATTTTATCTTTTAATTTCTGCAACACCATGTTTCTTGCTCATAGAAAAAGTTTTGAGTTAAGCTTTATCATTTTCCTTCAATATAGCCCTGGATGCAACCTACCTAGCTGAAATTTGCTGATGTTTCTGGAAGGTAGCAAATATGAAGGTGCAGTACTTTGCCTAGTCTCACTTTTCAATACATTTGGTCACTATTAATAATGTAGAAGTGAGATGCTGCTTCTATCCAAGATGGAACAAGTACCACATTTACCATCCATCCTTAATAATGAAAAAAGTGGAAAAACCTAAAACAACAGTTTTTAGACAGTTGATAACAGACAGTCCAGAGCAGTGGTCTCTGAGGGATAAGCACCTTGACAACTTGTGACTGAGTTCAGTTGGAGAGAAGGGTAGCAGTAGGCAGAGTCAGTGGTGTACCTGAGGTGAGAAGGTGGAGCTGAGAACTTACAGAAGCCAACATCTCTGCACTTCATCGGGAAGAATACCGGAGAGGGGAAGCTTACATGGAGAGAAGTCCCGAGGGTCCTATTCTGCAGAGTGTTCATCAGCACATTTTGTGAAGAAACTACGTGAACTGGGACAATAATGCAATAAAGAGAAATCATCAATATAAGATTGCAAAGATAAATAAAATTAACCTTTATAGATGGCATGATTGTCGACATACAGAATTTTTAAAGACTTACCAAAAAAGCTAATAAAACTAATAAATAAACTTCGTAAATTTTGGGGATAAAAGGCCAATAAATTTGAGATGAATCAAATTAGGATTCTTTTTTTTTTAAAGATTTAAAGATTTATTTATTTGTTTGTTTGTTTGTTGGTTTATTTATTTATTTATTTATTTATTTATTTATTTATTTATTTATTTATACAAGCACAGTCAGAAGTGCGGGAGGGTGAGAGGATTCACCAGAGCCAGAGAGGAGAGCAGAGCAGGAAGACTGATGAAATACACTGTTGAGGAGAGCACAGAGCATGGCAGGAGAGGTCTGTCGCGCCATGTGGGACCCTCACCGGTGGCCAGGGATCGAACCGACGCTGCAGAGGCTGCGGGCAGCTTCACAGCCCAGTGCTCAACCGCTGCACCACCAGGGAGGCCCTCAAATTAGGATTCTTTCAATAAAAAATGGAGAATGATTTATGAGTATCACTGTGACTATGAAAGTTTCATGGACTGCAGCTTTCAGGACCTCCACTAAACCTAAAGCATATAGTAGCCCATGTATTAGGAAGTTTTGATACAGAAACAAGGACTCAAAAATCAAGAGAATTTTCCCTATGTTCAAGACCACAGGAAACAAAATCCCAAAATGTCACATTATAGTACATGGAGATAGAATTTGCAATTTTATTTCTTTCATCAAGCTAAAAAATTGTTTTGTTCTTTTATCATGCTCTGTCCCACTAATACTAGGAAAAATGTATTTTGGAGAAAGAACAAAATTATGTTTATTGTAAAAAATGTGTTCCAGTACGACTCTCACAAGCACATGAAATTACTAATAAGGAGCTTGTTTTAGTTGAGTAATTGGAAACACAGATAATACATCTCCAACCCACAATGCCGCTGAGCTCCCCACACATTTGAATTCAATCTCTACATCTCCAATGAATCCTGGATCTCTCAAAGGGATGCTCACTGTTCTGCCAAGCAAGTCTTTCTCTCTCCTGCACATTTGTAGGAAACAAAGCCTCTCAGAGCAGCTTTACTTCTACCACAATCTCTTGCAAGAATGTCCTGGCCAACTGTGCTGTATCTGGTGATTCACATGCTTAGGTGTTTGTTGCAGATCAAGGTTTTGTGGAGATGCCAAGAGATTTCTTCCCCCCAACCATGGCTAGTGCTATCACCACATCCTCCTAAGGAGAAACATATTAGTCCAGAGATGCTGGAAGAGCTTTAAAAGCATCTTCAACACACACACATACACACACACACACTTTTGTTAAGAAATTTGCTCTTTCTCATTTGTAATCCTATTCTGTGGCTTATCAATTGTTTTTCTCTGCACAATCTTCTGCTCCCCCGACATTTTTGGCATTTCTGATTTTGAGAGTGGAACAGTTTTTCAACTGGTTCATGTGATAACTGAAAAGTACAAGATGTGTTTCAAACACTTAGGCTAAATGCCCCTGTACACACACACCTAAACCACAAAAGCTTGACTTTAGCCAATTGAATGCTTTCTATGCCATATATACACAGCTCTGCTTAAATGACTGTTGGATAGGAATTCATTTTTGTTTTCTATAAATTTAGACAGAAAAAAAAATTAGAGAGACTGTATGGAAATAAAATAGTGGCAACTGCAAAAGGGGGGAGAAAGCTTTTTTTCCATTAGAGAACTAGTCAATGAAAGCCTGTTTTTAATCCAGGAAAATTACACTGACAAAATGACCTGCTTAAATGTCATTTACATTCTATAGGACAATTCAATGATGGTGCACCCCTTTTCAAAAACAGTGTTGATAATTTGTGCTGAAAGGAGCCATGTCACTTTATCTTTGAAATATTATATAAATATATTAAAATTCAAGAGACTTACTGAAAATTTGATACAATAGAAAATCAATGTTTGCCTGTTTGCCCATACATATTTTCTCTGTGTTGAGGGAGAATATTGCTTGTCCAGCGTTTTACATATTGTTCTTATTTAACCTAAATCAGAATTTGGATTCTATAAAGTATGTCATTGTCTCTCAAAATGCTTATCTTTATTCACAGTTAAACTACGCACACACACAAACACACACACACAATAGGTATATTTATGTATGCTGTATACAAATATGTAGTCTGTAAAAATTCTTTCAATTTTCAAAAAAGAAATCTTCAATGTGTACTTTCTCATGTGTGGTTCAGAGCAGTGTTTTGATTTGTGTTATCATCCATCTCTCAAAGTTGAGGACACTTACATTCTGAGAGGTTAAATCTCCTTCCTCAGATTGAAACCAAACCAAATAACTTGCAAATGCCAGTCTCAACACTTAAACCTAGTCTCTTAAAAGCAAATCTTTCATCTCTTGTGCTAAAACACAGCACTTCTAATATTTAACTTGCTTAAAGTAGTTTTTAGGTCATTCTTTCCCTTGATGAATAAATTAAATCTTGTTTGTTCCTTAAATATGTAGCTGGTTATGCTACCTGTGGGTTCTGCTTACATGGATTAAATTTGTGTGTTTTTTTTTTTTAAATCTTCTTTAGCTGTGTAGTGTCAACTGCCATATAGCATAGACCAAGACAGAAATTCAGCCAGAGTTTAACCAAGGATAACTTTCTTCAGAAGTTAATCATGTTAGAATTCCTCCATGTAGGTTTTATTATAAGACTTTTAGGTAAATAAATAACCTGGTGATAGAGGGAGCTGGTAATAACATATGTATTGTATTTCAAGGTTTTTAAAAAAGAAGACTTCTTCCCTCCAAAGAATAATTAACCACCAGAGACCTTACTAGTCAAACCAGCTGTCTAATAACCTAGAGGGTAACTGGATCTGTAAAGTAAAATATCTATTTTCTAAGAACATGAATACTTTCAGCTGTTGATAAATGAGTAATAAGGCCTGGCTATTGAATATAACACTGCACTAGAGATTGATTTTATTTTCCAAAAAGCGAGCATTATAAAATATTTTCTGTTTAGAAAAATTATTTATTTCTAAGCCTTGAACTTAGCAATTTTAAATTGATGTTACTGTCAGTGTTTGTACTTTGTTTTGGTTTAATACATCTCAGATGGAGAGATAGATTAATTAAATCCTCAAGCTGTGCATATTAGCATCAGAATCCATGTTCCATTCTTCTCTTATTTCATTTAATTACTATTGTACTTATTATTATTTTTATTCTCATTTATGTGTATAATTATTAATTCAAGAAAATTTTATTTTGCTTTAATTTCACTGTTTATTTTCTTGCTTATCACCACGCTTGCATTTAAGATTTGTCCATGTCATTCTGTGTATATCCAACATGTTGCTTGTAATGGTTGTATATTGCATTTTTATGTACATCCAGCATTTTTGCACTATGTGCCACCTGTCAAGGACCCAAACATTCCATAAGCAGCAGCAACCACTGCAGGGCTATTTTAGGGTTCCAGCCAGTCTGTCATGGATTTGTTCAAGGAGAGAGGACACAGATACATGACACAGCATAAGCAAAATATTTAGGGTATCTGAGGTTTGTAAAAGTCACTGAAATGGAGGAGCAAGAGGACAGATAACACAAGCAGTGAGTATCTTGGTTATGGAGGATATAATTCCAAAATACAGTTAGATGTTTTATAACCCGGAAATACACTTAAGGGGCTGTGGCAAGGTGGCATATCCCGTGCTCCCCTAGAACAGGAAGCTGCATAAGAAAATGAGCCACCTGCAAAAGAGAGGTAGAGGAGAAAGGGCTTTATGGTATCTGCTAAGAGCACTGCTTATCTTGCTGCATGATGGAAAAGACCAAATGACACACTGCTAAGGTTTGGTCAGACTACACTTGAGCTCATCAGCACCACTAATGTGGAGACATGAAAGTTCCAGAGGATTACATGACAGCATTCCTACCCTACAATACCTAGAACACCCCTCAGCAGATCCCCAGCTTGCCTACAACTCCCCATATCCTACATGCTTATGTGTCTCCTCTGTAACCGTCCCTGGAAAAAGTGAAGATATGTTTAGGCTAATTTGACTGAGTTGCATAACATATCTTTCTGCAGAATGACTAGCAGGTTGCATGCTCAGCATCCATCTACAAAGTTTCATATTTCTATACATATTTGCCAACACCTCACATTGTCTATATTTCTAATTACTGCCAGTTAACAGGTGCAAAGTGATACTCTGGATGTCATTAATTACTAAAGAGTTTGCATGTCTTTTGATATGCTTATTACCCTGGCTGTCTCTAAACTCCTCATTTTGTTCCATTCAGTTATTTATCATTTCTTGTGCTAATATCATGCATTCTTTCCTTTGGTTTTGTTTTGTCTTCCAATAGAATTAGTTTTCCTTCTAATATGTTTCACTCAAAAAGATTGAATGTGGTTCTGGAGATAAGAAAAAATAAGACCTATCAAGCAGAAAAAGTGATCAAGAATATCATATGTTACTGTTAAATCAAAGAAAATGGAGACCGAGGATTGACATTGGATTAATACTACAATATCATTGGTGACCTGAGGAAGGGACATTTTGATTAATGTTGGAAGAAACAAAATCTAATTAAACTAATTATGAGGGATATGAAAATTGTAGACATAAGTCTAAAAATAAATTATTTGATGTGTTGTTTTTTAAGATGAGACAAAGAACAGCTAATTTATTTGCTCATGAGTTAAATGTTGTAAAAAAGAACAATCAATATGCAGGAGATGGTAAAGAAAATACTGATGATATGTGCTTATTGTTGAATTTCTCTGAGGAACAGCAACTAAAATATGGATTGTTTTTTTTACCCTGGTGTTTATTGGATCTCAGGATTAAGATCTGTGGACAGGTCAGGCTTCATAGGTGCGTAACTATGTGTTTTTATACAAAGCCCCATACTTAGAGGCCCCATTCTTAGTCTTATGCTTTGCTGCCACCATTTTGAAATTGATGATAATCTTTGAACAAAAGGCATCATTGCTTCAGTTTGCCCTGGGCCCTGCAAATCACAGAACCAGTACTATCAATAAGGAAGCCAAGATGCAGGCTTGGACATGGTTACCTAGCAAGAACTCTGAATTGTGGTGAACTGAAGTGAAGGAGTCAGATATTTATACCTTCTGTTGACCAGTCATTGAAAGCTGACTGCATTGGAAAGGAGTACGACCTTGGGCCAGGCAGTGCTACTCAGCTGAGGGAAAACTCTGGACAGATGCACAAAGAAGAATGTTAGCCATTAAGATGACCAGAAAGTGAGAAGAAAGTGCTTGTACTTTGGTGGGGGGAATCATAACAGGAATCAATGAAATCCAGTACAATGCTTGAACAGGAATTGGTAGGGGGTATCATACACAAGTTCATAGCCTTGAATAGAAGTACAGAAAATTAATTATTGCAATAGGAGAGAAGTCTATGATACCTGCCAGGAGAAGAGAAACTGGAGGTGGTGGATTGTGGAAGAAAATTTTTTCTTACTGCTTAAAGGTTTCCAATGATAGAGCCAAGTGATGATAATAAAATGATGTAACTTGAATTACCATTGAGATTACTGTCATGTTGCATCTTGATAATGTAAAAGTAGTGGTACAACAAAGTTGGGAGGCACATAATAGCAGGAGAGGTTAAAGAAGGGAATGGAATATTAATACCTACATAGTGGTGAATCAGAAGATAGAGAAAGAAATGAAAAATTTAAAACAATGTAACAATAACTGCATGAATAGAAAATTGAATGTGGAGACATAAAGCCAGAAATAAGGAATGGAACTCTTATCTATTATTGGAAAAAACTCAATGAACAAAGGTATTGATGGATTATTTAATATTATCTCAGTGATGGGAAGTAAAATACATTTTGAATAATTGTGGGAAAAACAGTAAGAAAGGCAACACTTTTGTATTAGAAATATTTATAAAATTTGATTATATTATTTTGATAATTATTTTTAATTAATTAAAACCAGCAAAATAAGCAATACATCATAGAAAAGATCAGGTAATGATACATTCTGATGTTGATGGTTATTTTTGATGTGTCATTGAGCAAGAGGTTAAAGAAAATTGTTTATAACTCATTTTCTAAAATTTCCAGCTCATATGGTGACCTGTACACAAATAAAATTTGAACAAAACATTTAATAAAATGAATGATGATTAATAATAGAAATATAAAATAGGTAAATATTGAAAACCCTAAGAAATGACTAACTACATCCTTAAGAACCTTAAAGAAAAGTTTTGCAACTCATGTATACACATATTTTCATTTCATTATCTTAAGATTTTTACTTTTATCAGTTTTTTTAATTGAAGTAGAACTGGTTTACAATACTATATATGATTTAGGGGAAAAAGTTCACACCTCTTCAGACGTATGTTACCATAGTACACCCACCACCAAAACTTCCACAGTCCTTCACTATAGATCCCTCCCCCCACTACCCAACTCCCTCCACTAGTAGTCCAATTGGCTGTCCTATTTCTAGGGTCTGTTTTGGTTTAGCTGTGTCTGTTCCTTTCTTTGATTATCTATATTTCACATAGAAGTGAAATAACCTGGTATTTGTCTTTCTCTTTATGACTTATTTCAGTTAACATATTCCCTTCTACTTCCATTCATATTGAAATGAAAATTTCATCTATTTTCATAGCTGAGGACTATTCCATTGTGTATGTTTATAAGTCTCTCTGTGTGTGTATTCATACATAAATATACATCACATCTTTATCCAACATTTGTCTATTTGTCTTTGGGCACTTAAGTTGTATTCATAATTTAGCTATTATTGTAAATACTGCTACAGTAATCAGAGATCATATATCTTCAAAATAGCTTTTTTTGCATTATTTGGATAAATACCAAGGAATGGTTTCTGGACCATATGGTATATCTAATCTTAATCTTTTGAGAAACTTCCATATTGTTTTCCATAGGGACTGGACCAGTCCACATTCCCTCCAACAGTGAAGGAGTATTCCTTTTCCTCCACAGTCTTGTGAACTTTATTTTCTGCTTTTTTGATATGAGCCATTTTTATTTATTTATTTTTCTTTAAAGATTTATTTATGCATATAAGAACTGGGATACAGGCCAGAGGTGTGGGGGGGTGAGATGATTCACCAGAGACAGAGTGGGGAGCAGAACAGGCAGATCTACTAAAATACACTGCTGAGGGGAGCAGCGGGTGAGACAGGAGAGGTCTGCTGTGCCATGTGGGTCAGCTCCCTGGCCAAGGATCGAACTCGTGCTGCAGAGGCTGCGGACAGTTTCATAGGCTGCGTCTTATCCCCTTGCGCTACCAGGGAAGACCAATATGAGCCATTTTTATGGGAATGAGGTGGTATCTCTAGTAAATTATTTTTGCCAACTTTACAAGAAAATGAACTGACTAATCATGACTACTACAAGTCATGGCCACCATAAATATTTACTACTGACTTCCCTGTTCTTGAGAATCTTTCTCTTCATTGTAGCAATTTTCTTAAATGGTTATGGAGTTGGTGAACTAACTTGTTACATTTGTATGTTACTAGACCATTTTTTGATGGGGAATAACTTTAATATTCACGAAGCCTACATTATATTGCACTGATTTAAGGTACAACGTTACCAATAAAAGATGGTTTGAACTAAACTCAGTGCATATCCTTAACCACAATATAAATGACAAAATTTAATTAACTGCACAATCTTTTCAGATAGTTGAATACAAATGTGAATCCTGTAAAGAAATACATATTAATATTGTTATGAAATAATGTATGATACAATAACTAGAGTTATTAGGCAATTTATTTCAAGGAACGCTGTACATTTTGGAAATGAGAATTTTGCCCTCAACTGTTGTCTTTCTGGATCAGTGTTTGGATACAGATTACTGCCAATTACACGTGTAATGGAGTACATTTGCAGTTATTACTGGATTAAGATTTGTCATTGCAGTTTGCAAATGACCAATTTCCCTTCACAACTGTGTAGTAATTATTGTCAAAATGGAACATCAGCACAACCACTTAAACACATTGTATATATTTTTCCTTTTCACGGAAAACAAACGATCGCTAAAATCACGCTATTACCATGGTTAATGAACACTTTGTCACAGCATAAAGATCCCCTGAATTTCCCTCTGGACTAATCTCATTAAGTCCATAGCATTACATAATTTAAATATGTGAGTTATGACCCACCAGCATTACTTTGTATATAGGGAGCCTGTCAGGAAACTGTTAGGACAGGAAGTCAATTCCTTCATTACACCATTCTATTCCTCTCCACGCTCTACATTTAGCAAGTCATCAAAGGCTGCCCATTATATTTCCCATTTTCATGTTTCCCATTCCTGCTTTTAACATCTTCCCTTATGCCATAATTCTCTGGAGCACAAAATGACTTCTAGGTTTTTCTCAAGCTGAGAATTCCCTTATACAGGTACAAAGGCTAATTTGGAGAAAATAATCTGAAACACACATTTCTAATTTAGTTATCTTTGTATTACCGTTTTCCCATTAATGTGTGGAGAATGTTGTCAAACCGGATTGAAAAGAGCATAATTTCCTTAATAAATATAGTCGATTGTTTATTTGTTGTACTGATATATATGGTTGATAAGTGGCCTTTTAAAATCAGACGCGCTTTATCCAGAGGTAAGATTTGACTAAGCTCTTATCTTGATTACTCCATTCTTAGCTTTAGAATCTTCATTTAAAATGTGGGATGCAGAATCTTCACCCATCTGTGTATCTGTAGCCATGGATATTGTTACGGTGACACAAAAACGTTTTATCATGAAACAGATCCTTTAAGTGTTTGTTTGCTCCATCTATGCTATGCAGGTCCCAATTCTGCCATAGTAATGAGGGAGAAGTTAAGACAAGTGCAGGATTGTGCTTAATTTGGCCTTCTTAAGAAGCTTCTCATATTTTTCTTTTTTTTTTTTAAAGAGGCATGCATTTTTATTTATTTATTTGCTTATTTATTTGTTTGTTTGTTTATACATGCATTGGGTACAGTCAGAAGCGTGGGAGGGTGAGAGAATTCACCAGAGCCAGAGCAGGGAGCAGAGCAGGCAGAAGGACCGAAGTACACTGCTGAGGGGAGCAGCGGGTGAAGCAGGAGAGGTCTGCGCGCCATGCGGGACCCTCCTCCAGTGGCCGGGGAGCAGCCAGGGATCGAACTGGCGCCGCAGAGGCCGCGGGCAGCTTCGCAACCCAGCGTTCAACCGCTGCGCCACCGGGGAGGCCCCTATATGTTTTAAGGGTTAATTTACAAATGAAATTATGTGTATTTTGGGTAGAACCTACTGCTTATTTTTGTTTTCTTTTTTTCTTTTTTTCATCCTAGCAAGAAAAACAGTATCATTGATATATTTTGTAGAATTGAGAACAGTTTTACACATTACCACCGCATGGTGAAATTCCTAAATTTTTAGTAAATTATATATTAAATTAGTGCACTGTAGTGTTTACAGACCATGGAGAAAGCCTGTGTAGTCTACATTGTAGTACTTAGTTCTAACAAAATATTTTTAATATAACATGAAGAATAAAGGAAGCTACTTTCACATGAAACTAATTGTATACTTTGGCTAACATTCAATGGAAAATTCAACTATAGAGACAATGCAATTTAGTGACTATAAAATCAATATTAAGCAAATTAATTCAAAACCACTTTTAAAAACTACATTGTATAATAGTGATATCATTTAAACAGCTTAACTAATCTGCTCTTCATATGGAAACCAAAGTTTTAGACCTGGAATGTAATGCAGCTTGTTAACAATTAGGAAAAAAAAATGTCTTGTGTTTCTAATTGGAAAGGAAAGGAAGATGTGCATTCTTACCTAGGGGTATTTGGCAGAAAGAAATCTCCGTATGATTGACATTAATGTGAGTTTCACATATGTATTTCGGAAGAAAGATCTCCCTCATTAGTGTTTTCTTCCCATACATTTCATTTCTCATAAGATTTAGCTGATGAGCTGTATCAGCAATACAGTTTTAGAAATGTTTACCAAAGAAAGAATGAATCATGAAAATATTTCTTCCTTTGCATTTAGCAAGAAATCCAATATAATTTCATGCATAATTAGAGTTTAAATGATGCCATAAAACACATGGTACGAAAAAGCAAACATATACATTTCCCACTCCAGAGTTCTAAGTCTTGGTTTTGAAATTATGTTCTCTGCATAGCTAGAAATTAGAATAGGTGAATAATGACTAATGAATATAAACAGAGACCTTTAAAACTTTTTAACATTAATGGTTCCAGAAAACATCCCAAAATTCAGTACCTGTCATTAAAATGCATGAAATTATTTGAATATATTCTATGGAATCCCTGTGCAAAATCTTTTCAAAATTTTACAAAGCAGATCAATTTGAAATGCCTCACTTTTTATTACTGGTTATCTTATTTACTGGTGTAAATGACATGTCTTAGCTACATTTTTAGAAATGGAACTCTAGTGTTCTCATGTTTAACTGCTTTTTAAGTTTTTGCAAAATCTTCTCATTCTACTTATGTGGACATTATTGAATATATCTGTTCCTGAGATAGTCAACTGAAGATGCAGGGGTATTTTTATATGTGATTAGTTTTTGAATTAACAGATTTTGAGTAAAGCAGATTATCTTTCATAATGGATGTGTGAACCTAAACCAATTAGTTAAAGGTCCCAAAGAGAAAAATACAAGTTACCTTGAAGGAATTTTCCTCCAGATAACTTTCAGACTTAGAACTGAAAGTAACTCTTGTAGGAATTTCCAGCCTACAATCCTGTCTTGTTGATTTTATACTCATCAGATTCCCCAGTAATGTGAGTCAGTTTCTTAAATCTATCTATCTACCTTCCTCTCTATCTGAATTATACACAGAAGCTGAAATAATTACATGCACACACATCTGTTTACATGTAGATGTATATATGTACATGTATATAACATATGTATATACATTCATATGCATATACATCAATATATAGCCACACGTATGCATGTGTGTGTGTATCCAGAATAACAGTGAACTTCTGACTGCAACACTAAAACAGGCGTTCAGGACGTACAGGTAGTAGAATGGACTCAGAGAAAAGAGAAACATTATCAATGAATATGAAACAATTATCATTAAATTGTGTTTATCAACATATCATGCTATCTAATCATCTGAGTGTCTGCTTTCTTTGATATTCTTTAAGAGACTATTTAGATCTGTTGGAAATAGTTTGGCTGCAAGTGACACAAAGCAAAAACTTGTGTCTAGAAACATATCAGCACATTATTGTCATCCAACAAGAAGTTGGCATTAAGACTTAAGGGCTAATTCAGTGTTGGAAAAACTCTTAAAAACATAAGTTATATTTGTCATTCTTTCTAGCCATCCTTACTGTGCAGGCTTTTTGGTTTTTGTTTTTAATCATGCTTATTTATCTTCAGTTTAAAAATGACAAACCCAGTACCAAAAACATAGTCTAGAAGTTAAGCATAAAGAAAAATAGACAGCTCAGCATCACATGTTCTTTTGTATAAAAAGATAAAACAACATAGACATTCAGGAAACCCCCCAGAAGATATCATCTTGAGTTTCATTGATCAAAGCATCAAATGAGCTTTTAGTTTTGGTAATGATGGAGCAATTTTTATTGGAGTACCCTTCCTACAGACTCAAAATATTATAAATCAAATGAAGCAGTAAAAACAGCTCAACTCTTTGAATACTAGGTTTTGACACAATATTTCTTTCTGCAAATGGATTTAACCCTTGAAAAAAGGTAATGCACTTGAGTGTTCAAATCATGGGTCAGCTCAAGGGGAAGAATAAAGAAAGAATAATTTGTTGGTTCAAAGAGGCAAGATTCAGGGCCTCCCTGGTGGTGCAAGCAATTGAGCGCCACACTGTGAAGATGTCCGCAGCCTCTGCAGCGCGGGTTTGATCCAGGCTGGCCGGTGAGAATCCCACATGGCGCGACAGACCTCTCCTGTCTCGCCCGCTGCTCCCCTCAGCAGTGTATTTCATCAGTCTCCCTGTTCTGTTCTCCACTCTGTCTCCTCTCACCCTCCTGCGCCTCTCGCCTGTACCCCGGTTCTTGTATAAAAACAAATAAATCTTTAAAAAAAACCCAAAAATACAAAGGGGCAAGATTCAGAATCCAAGCTCATCAACACCCCCGGGGAAAATGAAAATGAACATGTTACATGGAGAGAACTTGCAAATTCTTCTACAAATACTCCTCAAATTCCCATACAACCATTAAATTATACAAGTTCAGGTGTCTGCAAAGAACCCACTGGAAAGTGACAACTGGAAGGTTCAAATTGCTGAGCATCTATCTCAACTGCTCTAGCAGGGAGGATACAGAGTTTCACATTTGATTTAGAGGGAACAAATTAAAGAAACTAAACTTAAATATCCACTGAAAAAACAGAATGATCACAACACAGGATTACAAGGGTGTCCCAGTTTAGTTATTAGTTTCTAATTTTCCACAGAAAAAAAGCCAGCTTCAGGAGCAAAGGTCAATGCAACCATGTAAGATCATGTGCTCACAGGGAATGTGCGCTTGGAGATGCAGGGTGCAGGGACACAGACTTGATATTCTTCGTAAGTTTATCTTAGAACCTGGTCTCCATTCTATTGCCACCCTGCCTCCCTCAGATCTATTATGGAAAGTGTGTTGCCCCTAATGCTGGCACCCTGACCTCCCCCACCCCACTTCTACCCCATTACCACTACCCACTGCCCTCCTCAGGAGAGGCCTCCGTGTGCCCAGGTGGTCAGGCAAGTTTGCCTCGGGTTGTCTAAGGACAGGGCATGGCAGCAACTCTCTGACTTCACTACATATTCAGGGATTGATTTGACAGGATCAAACCCTTCTCCCATCTCTAATTCAGGTATCAAACATGCCATAGTACAGAGGCTATGATCTTTTAAGGGATCACTGATTCACCACCCACATAAAGCTCATAGAAAACATTCCTGGCTTTTCTCATCCCTGCTGGGTCATGACATGTCAGTCTGGTTCAGTAACTGTACACACAGATATACACATGGTGACCCACAGAATGGACCCCTAGATGCCTGTAAGGGTCTGTATTCTCCTAGAACATCTCCATACCACATTATCCAACAATAAATTAAAAAAAATATATATATCACCGTGACGGGTTAAGAGAGACTATAGGAGAAAAATGTGCTTTATATTTTAGCACTCCCTACAGCTACTTCTTCCTGCTATTTGAACAAGGGTCATCACCTTTTCATTTTGTACTGAGTCCTTCAAACTATTTCTCTGGCCTTGAATGAAAAGAATCCTTTAAAAATCAACAGTGCCTCACACTTTGTCACACCCAATGGTAAATCATCTGTCCTCTTTTAACACAAGCTGACAGCAAGATTTGACATGGTTGACCACTCCCTCATTCTTGAAAATCTTTTCTCTTTTAATTTGTTTCCTACATGACTGGCTTGCTGTGTGCAGTCAGCTCTGATGGTTCCTCCTCCTCTGTATAACTGCTTAATGTGGCATTAATCTAGGCTGTAGTTTTAAGTTCTCTTTTTTTTTCCTAAAGACACCAATTTTCTAGGTTGATCTCATCAACTCTCATACTATCAAATACTATCTGTATGCTGATTGATTCTCCAATTTATATATTCAGTTTTGATCACTCCACTGAACTGTTGACTTGACCTTTCTGCATAAATGTCTAATAAGCATCTTAAACCTCCTATATTCATGAAAGGTCCCTGCCCTCCAACTTTCCCCACTGCCTATAATGACATCATTATTGCACAGTTGCACAGGACTAAAGCTTGGAAATCACACTTAATACTTCTCTTTCCTTTTACCCTTTATCAAATTAATCAGAAAGCCCTATGAATTCTCCTTGCAATTTGTACTAAATATGATCACTTGTCCACTTTTCTAGTTATCAACTCCATTGTAGGTGCAATCAACACTAAACACCAATTTAATGTTACTTGATTTTTTAGTTTCATACCAACATCTTCTAAATGCAATTTTCAAGTGAGATTCATTTAAACATGTAAATGTCAATAGTTTTAAACCTCACAACTACGTCCATGTAAAATTTGAATAAAATACAAACCCCTTACCACATTCTACATGAATCCTTATCATCTTCCCTGCTTATGTCTTGGGTCACTAACATCTTGCCAATGAAAGACATACAAGAATTTTCTGTTTTCTTTAACAATGTCAAACATTTTCCCAACGGAGGATATTTGCAATTATTTTTCTTTACTCAGATTGTTGGATTTCTGGTTGATTCTCACCATTTAGATCTCAACCTAAGTATTATCTCCTCCAAAAATGCAAATCTACATTGAGGAATTTTCTCCACTATTACCCTTATCATCACTGTATGACATTCTTTTTTTTCTGTCTATAACATCAGATTAACAATGAAAGTAAATGTGTTTTCCTTGTTTATCTCTCTGTCAACAAGTATAACACTCTCCAACACAGTACAAAGATTTCTTTATTTTTATTTTCCCAGCTTTATTGAGGTATAACTGACAGGTAAAAATTGTTTATGTTTAAAGTACATAGTATGATGATTATATATAAATATATATATTGTGAAATGATTATATATCCAACAAATACATGCATCACTCTGCAAAGTTACTTATTTTGTTGTGGTTAGATTTACTCTTTTAGCAAATTTCAACTATGCAGTACAGTATGATTATCTCCAGTCATCAATTGTAATTATATATCCAGACCTTACAAGATGAGATCTTGTAAATGAAGGTGGGGCCTTTGAACAGTTCTCCCCATTTCCCTGTCCCTCACCCCTGGTGACCATCACTCTACTTTCTGGATCTTTGAGTTCAGTTTTCTTAGATTATGCATGCAAATAAAATCATACAGTATTTGTATTTCCTGTCTGACTTATTGCTCTTAATATAATGTTCTCCAGTTTATCCATTTGTTGTGAAGGGCAAGATTACCTTCTTTTTAAGCCTGAATAATATTCCATTTATATACACATGTGTACATGTATTACATTTTCATTTTCAATTCAATGATCAATGGACCTTTACCATGTTTCCATATCTTAGAATAAAGATGCAGTAAGTATGAAAGTGCAGCTATCTCTTCAAAATGCTAATTCCAGTTATTTACATATATATACCATAATGGGATTGCTGATTACAAAAATACATAAATTGCAGATGAAAGAATTAATAAATAGTTAATTCTATATTATAATGCAGTGTTTGATCTGCATTATAGTAATACATACCAAAATGTAAACAAGACATTATTTCTAGATGTTTGGATTGTTCATGCTAAAATAATAACAAAGAAAAAATAATGCCTAGAATTCAGTATAATTTAGTAAATTTACTTCTAAATAATAAAAATTATATCAATAAAAATTATATCAATAGAAGTCAAGTTCAAATCATGAACTTGGTTCTTGGTGACTTGACAAGATTTTATGCTTTTTCACCAAATTTAGTGTCCTCTGAGGGCTATCTCAAACATATATGTTTTTCTATCCCCAAATACAGTGACAAATGAATATACTATAAACATGAAAGACAAAGACAAAGTTTTAGAAATTTCATCAATATTGCTGAACATTATATAAAAGTAACAACTTATTTCAAATTGATATATTTTTTCCTTGTTATAGAAAAGATGAATCAGAATCCTGTGTTGGTTAAAATAACAAATCAGGAAAGTCCACCACAAACAGATTTTATGCATATTATGTAAGTTAATTGAGCACGAAATTATGTCAGCAATAACTTTTTGATTAAATTAGTGCACATGAATTTGCCAAATCATTATGAATCATTAAATTTTCAATCATTTGTGCAAATCTGTAGTTACTTGCATATTTTCTATTAAGTTTTTGCATCAGTTGTAATTGTAGAGATGTGTATATAAATTTACTAGTCATAGCAACACAAGAAATGAGGCAATATATATGACAGCAATACATAATTAAATCCGAGTTAGATCATTTATTTATTTTACAAATAACACAAAGACCTAATAATTTTAAGCAGTAAAACATTTTGATCTACAATGAATAAAACATACTTTATTATGTTGATAGACTTTAGCTATGAATTTGCAATGATTAAAATGACAATCACTTTGCTTAGTGCCTTATAAACTCACTGACCATGAGTTAAATTTAAAATTGTCTAAGGTCATCAAGTACAAATTATTCCACCAATCATTTCAGAGGATAACTTAAATATTTGGGAAAAAAGAAGAGTCTACTATAGCAAAATCAATGCCAGCTTTCAAATCAATATTACCTTGAATTTCAAATTAATTAATCCTTTATAGGATTCAAAACCTATCCAGAGACTCAATTTTATGCACCATCATCTACAAAAATATTTTTGTGTCTCCCAACTATTGAGTGAATAATATCTCCTGAAATGATAAATTACATTGACAATTTTAGAATAAGATGAGGGTGATACAATAAAATTCATCAAAATTTTCAATTGTCACCATAATTTTAATTCTATAGTAACCAGAGTTTGCACTGAATATCCTACGTAGATAGTTGTTACTGATACTTACTTCATCCACATTTGAGCTCATAAGTGACCCTAGCAATCAGTGTATTAATTTCTGAAACTCAAAACCTAAATTCAGGGAAGTATCATGTAAATGAAAATCAAAAGTGACTAGTAATGAGCTCATAAAAATGATATTTTAGAGTCGTTGTATATGATTTCTCATACAAAAAAAAACAAGGTCATAAATATCCATAGTAAATATTTTGACAGGGTGTCTCAAATGTGATTAAACCACCCTACAATTTGGAATAATTATTGAACACTATATTTCCCTCTGCAAACAAAGTTCCAGATGTGAATTAAGGCCTGCCAAGTTGATGCAGTCTTGAGATATTTGGAAGGCAGAAGTAGGATATAATCATCTTTCTCTATAGCTGGTATTCATTCTCAGAGCAAGGACTGTTTCCTGCAGCACTGTTCTGATATCAAGTCAATTTTCCAGTCTTTGTATCAAGAGATAGTCACAACAGTTCCAGCATTTTAATATGATTAGTATTCTCTGGGCAGTGGTTTTGAATGTCCATTCCTTGGCCTTATGAGTATGAGAGGTCACTGCACTGTGGCTTCTGGATGTTGACTACACTCCTAGAAACAGATTATTTCCCTAGAGAATTAGTTACAATCACTCAAAAAGACCCAGTAACCTGGGTAAAGGCTGACTTTGCAGTCCTTCCAACAATTAGTACCTAAGTTCCTTTATTAAAATAACTAAGGTGATTTTTATTCCTCTTACTGAAATCTACTCATCAAATAATGAAAATATGAGGATTAGCAAAATATGAGTAACTGAAAAGATTGTATTAAATCTCATTGAGTGGTAAAGGCAATTAGCTCAATTCAGGGAGAGAGAGACAGAGAGACAGAAAGAAACTCCTCAGAGATGAAAGATTATCTTAAAAATGTATTAGTATTAGTGGATAAGCCATGACATTTATGTGTAACTGTATATGTGCATATATGGAAGTATGCCTGTAAGTTTATTTAGGCTTCCTTTGCAAGTCTGAGCCACTTTTCCAATAAGCATCATCATGTGTGATGTTGTTTCTGATATCGGTGATATGAATTCCCTGCAGCAAAAGGAATTGATGAGAGAAGAGGATTTGGGAGGAAGGTCAGAGCAAATGACATAAGCCTAAGAGGAATGACCTAAACTGGCTTATAAAAGTAGGTAGGTGTAAGACTGCATTTAATATTTACTTTCATTCTAATATTCTGACTACTCCAAAATTAAAAAGTGGTCATAAATCAACAACATTCAACTGCAAGAACAGGAATGTAAAATCACTGTAACTTTAATCAATAAGCAATGTGTAATATATAAAATAAAAAATCAGGAATCTAGGGTTTGTTCAGTCATTTAAAATATTACCACAATCTTTTTCATTGCTACAACTCTTGCAATTTGACTTTTTGTCCTCTGATAGAAGGAGACTGTTATATCGTTAAATATCACAATTATATTCACGGTCTCAAAGAAAGCCAGCCAGGATGACAAAACACCTTCCATGACTTATTCCCTTCATTAGCAAAGAAACTCTCCAAAAATACTCTTGGTAGAGTTCTTATCCCTGTGCTGTCAAATATGGCTATGTCACCCTCAGAAGTAGCAAGAGAGGCTGGGAAGGAAGGGATCTGACCTTGATAACTTCTGCAGTGAAAGTTAGGAGAGGGTAGTAAAGTATGTCTGTCACAGCAACCATGCATACATTGCTTTTATAAAATGCAAAATACTTCAGACTATTAAAAAGTATAAAATCAATGTAACACCATTCACTTAATAATGTAAAATTAATGTTCACTCTTATATACTTGAAAAAAAATTACCCTCAAATAAATCCTCCAAGCACCCTATCACCAGAGTCATGCTTCTACGTATCCATCACAAGTAAACACTCTTGAATTTGAGGTATATTAGCTTTTCTGTATTGCTGTCTATGCTGCTTATACAAGCAGACATATACCTGCACATGCATATATATTGATAGTATATGCATCAAAATACACCAAAAAGCAAATATATGATCATATATTATGATATATAAAAAAACAATAAGATGGAGAAAAATGAAATAACCTAACAATAACAAGAGTTGATGAAGATACGCAAAAACAGGAACATACATATGATTCTGTTGCAGGTATAAGTGGCTACAAATACATTGGAGAATAATTGGGCATTATCAACTAATAACAGAAGTGCATAAACCAAATTCTGTGATTCTAGTTCTATGTTTAGACAGTGGGGATAATTTCCCACATGAGCACTACGAGGAATAAACAGTAAGAACTTCCAGAGCCTTATATGTAATGGAATAATTTGGAAAGAATCTTCATTCTTTCAAACAGAGAATTGATAAATAATGCATACTATTTTCACTGCTTTGAAAGTGAACAAAAAAGAGCTACCTATATTTATAGATGAATCTATAAATATAGTATTGAACACAAAAAAGCAATTGCCAAAGAATTCCCTTAATACTATATGCTTATAAAGTTTAAATGCATGGGAGTAACATCTTATATTACTTTCATAAAGAAGAAGGATGGAAGTAGAAAACTAAAGTGTTTTGGACAAATTAAGAGAGTGGTGATCAGGAAGAAGGGACAGAAGAGAATATTTCTTAGAAGAGATAGTTAAGTAAAGGATAGGAGAGATTGGGGAAGAATATTGTCCCTGGGGAATCACTTGTAGCTTATTCTATTAATATACAACACTCACATACAGACATTTATAAGAACACTAAATCCCTAAAGAAGCCTATAAATCAGTAAGGTGAGAAGACATACACACCTGTGTATACAAACACACACACACACACACACACACACAGAATTTATATGAATTTGCTGACTTCATTTAGTCAGAAATAATCATGGTCCCTTTGAGTAAGAAAAGATAAAGCATATTTGGAGTGAATTATTTAATTGTAAATTATTTTAAAGAAAACTATTTTAGATTTTATTCTATCAAATTATCTTGGCCCTTATTTCAGTTATTAATTATTTTGTAACAACCCACTCCAAAGTGTATTTTTTTAGTAGTTTTTTTTTTCTTTTTTCCTTTTTTGTTTTTGCAGAGAAGAACTAAGGTGTAGGCCAAAGGTGTGGGGGTGAGAGGATTCACCAGAGACAGAGTGGGGAGCAGAACAGACAGATTGATGGAAATACACTGCTGAGGGGAGCAGAGGGTTAGACAGGAGCGGTCTGCTGTTCCCTGTGGGTCAGCAACCTGGCAGGGGATGGAACTCAGGAGAAAGTGGTGATAACACTGAGATTTAACCCTTAGGCCACCAGAGAGGCCCCACTCCAAAATTTAGAGGTTCCAAATAATGGTTAATATCTCTTTGTGATTAGTTGCTCTTTTGCTTCACTTGGTTTTGAGTTAGGCACAAGGTTGGCTGCCATGGTCAGGTAGGTGCCTGGCAGTGGGTGTGGTCTGGAGCTCAGCTGGGGCTCTCCTCCAGTTTCTCCAGGGCTTCTTCATGAGGGAGTCTCCAGAAGGCTGCTTCCACTTCCCCAGTGCATCATGACTGCTTCCAAAGCATTCTGAGTGCTGATTATACACTCTGGGTTCTTAATATCGATGTTGGGAGGCAAATAGCATAATTTATGCAACTCCATTAGTGAAAACAAATCACAGGAGCAGCCCAGATTCAAGAGGAGGAAAAATAGACACCAAAACTCTGCAGGAAGACTGGCAAAGAATTTGTGGTCATTTTTATTTTAACAGAGTCCACCCTCAGTGGTTAATTATATGCATATTATTCACATGCAAAATATATTCTTTTTGTTTCAAGTTTCTTTAAAATATCAATCTATTATGCTACCAGGATGAGACTTGAGCTCAGTCAGAAGCAGGTACAAATGAGTCAGTTTGGGTGTGTTTTCATATTTCTAGCAACCTGTGGACTTATAAGGTCATTTATCATTTCCTCATACACAAAATACACAATAATGAAAGAGGCATAGGATAATCACAACATATGCTCCTATTCAAAAATGATCAGGAACAGGAGTTACAAAGATGCCACACAGTTAGGTACACAGTGTTGTTGTTTTTTTTCCTAGCCAATCATATGATGCCAATTAAACAGCCAGGGAATGCTTCTTGATTAGGTATTAATTCATCTCCCCAATGATTATCCATGATTCTTGGCTCCCACCTTTGGGACTTGTTTCTATCTCTGACTCACTCTTCTTTTCCATAGGCAATGTCCTATATTTATCAATTTGTTTCTTCTGTATTAAAATTGAAACTGAGGCATGCTTTCACTTTGATTTTCTGCCTTTAACTGAAGTTCTTACAGCTCTGCTGAATTTCTATGTGTCAAATTTTAAATCCACTCAGAGAAATGTCACATCTACAAAGCTCTGTGTTGCAAACGTTTCTTTACTTTAGCTTGGGAGTTAGAGCTGTGAGACAATGCTATGGAAAACAGTGTGAGGTTTCTCAACATAGTAAAAATAGATCTGCCACACAAAGCAGAAATTCCAGTCCTAGAACAACCCAAAGAATGCAAAAATACTAATTTGAGGGGATTTTTGAACTACTACATTCATTACAACATTATTAATAATAGCCAAGTTATGGAAACAACCTAAGTGTCCAAAGACAGATGAGTAGATTAGGAAGATGTTTACACACACGCGCGCGTGCGCGCGCGCACACACATACACACATAAACACCACTCAACTGTAAACAAAGATGAACTCTTGTCATTTGTGACAACATAGAACTGGAGGGGATTATGTTAAATGACATAAATCAGAAGGAGACAAACACTGGATGGTTTCACTCACATGTGGAATATAGAGAAACAGGGTCAGACAGCACTAAATCAAGGCTGGGACACAATGGGTTATGGTGAGGGCTGACAGTGCCTGAGTGGTGGGTGTGGTGTAGCAATATACATCTAAAGAGTGTTAGCCTTTACCTCTGAATCATATATAGTGCTGTAAACCAATGTTACCCTAATAAAAATAAATAATAAAAAGATTCATAACAGTTTTTTGTCTATCTGAAGGAGTATGAAATATACATGTCTTTAAGAAACTTAGAGATTAGCAGTATACCATAACATTCTAAGATGCACCACCACAAATATTTGTGAGTCTGTCATGAAGGATCATACACTTGACTCCATCTTGAATTTGAGTATTTCTTTACCTGGCAACACTCTGTGTCTTACATGTTTTCTTTGATTCAATATATTATTGTGAGTGTCTTTTGTCAGAGAGCTTAAGAGTAAGAAAGACTTTTATTTTTCCAACCATGAAGTATGAAGATGGAAAATTTTCCCATAGGTTCTATCTGAAATGTACCTATTCTTTCTTTAGGTGATTTGCCTTTACACATACTATGCTATAGAAATTAACAGAACCCAGATGACAGTTTTCAACTTCCCTAATGGATATCAGTTGGATTCAAAGTTTACTAGGGACCTTGGAGATTTTTTTTTTCTTTCCTATTTTATCAAATCTCTAACAGCAATTGTCTCACTTTCTTTCCAGTCTTCTCCCAGGCTTTCAGGCTTCTGTCTGTGACTCTCACACAAAGTGACTGTGACTGTTGTATGCATGTTTGTTTTTCATTATGGAATCATCTTATACCCAGGTGACAATCTGGCCCAGTTATTAATTATGTGACAGCAACTCCTTCTCCCTAGTTTATTTCCTAAAAGCCACAACAATTTATTATTTTCTTGTAAGTTTGTGGCAAGAATATGTATTTTTCTATTCACTTAGTACTGACATTTGTATTTTTCCCACTTTACAGTACTGAGATTCCAGCATGGATAGAAGGCCCATCACTGCCTTCCATGAGAAGGCTGGAGGTTTGGTGCTCAACTGGGACTGTTGAGAGGGTGTAGTAATTCTTCCTGCTGTGGCTTTTGCCATTTGGTTGCTTGAGTTTCATCACCATGGCTAAGGTTAGATATCAAGTCACTCAAACTGTAAAAACAGAAACTGTACGTCTTTTAAGACCCAGTATATTTAGTAAGGAGTATAAATTCTGCCACATCACCTTTTAAACAGAGGAGTGGCAAAGTATTTGCATGAATTTTAATTCACCAAAGGTAAATTTTTCTGCAAAGTTGGGGACTTCTCAGATATGAACAAATTCAAGAAAAAAAAAGACCAAAAAAAAAAAAAAAAAACATTTCCCAAAACCTTAATGACTATTGTGCTGTAATCCACTTATAAAACTATGGCTTTCAAGTTAGTGTTACATTAATTTACACTAAAAAATCTGAACTTCCTATATAAGGCATTTCTACTAACATGACATATTTACTTTTAAGCTAATTCAATTTTCTTATTTTCACATAATAGAAAAAGGCAGCATCAATGCCCATATTTCTCTGAGTGGTATATTCTTACCTTTGTAAGATCTCATTTTTGTAAAGTTTGTAGATCCATCTTTATAGATCTCATCCATCCATCTTTGTAGATCTCATTTTCCTTAAACTGCAAAGAAAAATAAAGGTGTTCTTTTTTATTTTTTGCTATTACCCTTGTTTTATGTCTGATCCCATATGAGAAAACATAACTTTTACCCATTGGTATATTTGTTTTTAGCAAAAGTATGAAAGGATGAACTTCTTGGACCATAATATAAATGCTTCTGATTCCAAAAATTAAATTTTTCATGGAGAAAATCACACTTTATCAAAATAAGTCAGGTGCCCAACAATAGTCTCATCATGTAAATGGGAATTAGAGATGTCTCCTCATTGCTTCATCATCATCAGTGTTATTATAGAGGGGATAATCCCTCTGACTTATTTTTTCCAAAATTCAATTTATGGTAATAGGGAAACTAATTATTTTTTCTTAATTTCTTTTCCTTTATTGGGGTGATGCATTTTAGTAATAAAAATATAAATATTCTGTATGTTCATATCTCATCAATCAATTATCCTGATTTCTCAATCCTAAAAGTTAGATGATAACAACACCACCATTTACTTAATTCCATTTATGCCATAGGCTTAAGATCTCTAGGGTGGAAGAAGCAGCTGTGTCTTTATATAGCAGGGGACATTAGCCAAGGAAGGACTAAAGACAGGAAGAGAATTATAGCTACAAGTCAAGCAGAAAACAGATTGGAATAGTGAAAGCCAAGGAAAAGCATGCCCACATCTCTCAATATCTAAGGTTTCTTATAACAAGACTGGGGGGACACAGGGTTAGACTAAATATTTGAAACATTGTAAGGATGTCAGCTACTCCTTGGGGTCATATGTCTATTTGATTCACAGAAACACCCTACAAATCCAGCTGAGGGTCTGAAACATGGTGGACACTTGATAATCATTTTTAAAATTAGTTGTATAGGGTTTACCTTCTAACTTTTAGTGTTTACTCATATCATACTTAGAGCACAGATCAATATCTTCAAACTTCATAGACTAAATGACTTAAAAACAGGTTACACTGATTTGGATAGTTATTATTGTTCTAATGATTCAAAGGGTTCCAATTCAGTATACATCACTGTCCAACCAATAGGGGTAACTTTTCATATTAAGCTTCCTAGCTCGAGGAGTCACCCACGTAACATTGATTGGTCCCATATTATTTTCTTTTGCCTGGTCCTCTGAATTAGGAGTTTTATGTTAAAAAAGAAAGCCGAACAGGACAGGTATCACTAGTAATATAACCCACATAGAGGTAACAGTACAAGAAATATTTAAGCCCCAATGTGTTTGCATGAGGGATATTTTCATACCAAGTAAGTTTATTTGGGTTGATCCTAAAAGTATGTCAAGATAAAAATCAAACTTTAAGACAAGTAGCTCCAAATCTTTCTTTAAAATCTTCTATTTAACATTTAGTTCATCAGAGAACTACTTTGTAAGTTTCCAATTGAGAATGTCAGCAGTGGTTATTGCATCTGATGGCTTTAATTACTCTAGCTGCATAGGTCAAAACTCACTGAATATAAGGGTGACACAAATGCTTAGCTATTAAAAGTATGGCTGAAACTTTGATTTTCACACTGAGGAAGATAAAATATTACATTTATAAGCAAATATCTTCTTATCCGATGGAGATTTATTTTCCAGTTGAATGACACACTCATTACTTCTTTTATATAATAACTTTCAGAAGGTGTTCTAGAGGTGAAAGCCTCTCTCATACACAGCTATTCAATTAGAATCTTCTAAATTGCAATGTCTCCAATATGAAAAATTCAGGGTCTATGATAGTTTCTTTTATTTATTAAAATTTTGGATTGCAAAGTGAGCAAAAATTAGACTCTCCCTTTATTTCCATCTGCATTCATTATGCAAAACTACTAATATTTTTCCACATGCCAATCAAGTAACTGCAGAAGAATAATTTCTAAGGAAATAGAAGATTCAACTCAATTCAATTCAAATACAAGATTTTCAAAAGGAAGTTTGGAGGACTAACTTTTAAACATGTAGAAAATTTGCTTTATGCTTGGATTTGGGCAGAAAAATATACCATGGACCAAATTTCCTTTCCCCTCACATCTGCTCCCAACTGGTTTGGATAGTCTACTAGCAAAACTGTACTTTAAAGACATTTAAAATAGTTTTTAAGCACCTTCGTAATATCTATGTTTTCCTCTTGGTATAGGATATCTTTAATTTTGCTTACCTTTCTTTATAGATGAATTCTGCCCTTCTTTAATCTTTATATAGCCTATACATTAGTAACCTAATCACTAAGGATATCAACATATCTAAACTCACTCATTTCTCAAGTGATAATAGGAGTGTATTGCCATCTAATATGCAGTCGTCACAGAACTAGCCTTTTATATTCATTCCATTTTGAAATTTACAAGAACAAAAAGAAAGTTAAATATCAATACAATAATGATGAAAACTGTATTAAGCTCATAACAGAATTTAATGCATATTTTAATATATAATTATGACAAAACTATGGATTAGAGGGATATCTTCATAAACTTATTGTATAGATACAAAGATTGCAAGTTTTATAATTATAAGGGCTTTTTCTCCAATACTCCTTTTACATGGACTCATGATGCCTCTTCAAATCAATCTGAACTCTTAGTTTATATAGTTAATTGTGCAAAAAAAATCATAAACTTGTTACACACATAATATTGCAATCCAAAGATAATGACTATATTGCAACATGCAGTATTTTGTTGCAGTTAATGAATAAATCATAGCAATCATGTCACCTGGTAGACACCCTAGTAAAACTGAACAAAGAGTTAACTATGTAACATGCACTATAGAAGATAAACTAAATTAATGGATTAATTAAGTAATCCGAAAGGACTGATCTCAACTCTACCAGTGATAACAAAACCCTTAAATCAGCTACTTATTTTCATGGAATCTTTGACAAATTTTAACAATGCAAATTTGCAAACATCTCTCCAGTCACTAATGACTTCTTTGTTAAATTTCAATTTCATTAAGCAATTCTAAGCCAAATTAGCAATTGATTTGTATTTCAGTAATAAGTATTTGTCTTACATGATTCCAATGTTGTTATTGCAATTACATATCCATAAGTTTAGAAAATTTACTTTTAATTTCTTAGGAAAATCAAGAGGTACATCACAAATCATAAGAAAGATATCATACGGGTGTGAAAATGGGATATTGAAGCTTCATTTTGTAAAAGGCCAGGGAATAATTAAAATATGAATTGTACATATATCTTTGGCATGATTTTTTCCAATTTTATTGAGATATAATTGACATACAACCCTAAAAATTGAAAGTGTACAGCATAATGACTTGACTGTCTTATACTGTGAAATGACTGAAATAAGTATTGTCCGTCATCTCATGTAGATACAGAAAATAGAGATATATACATTTTTTCCTTGTGATGAATACTTAAGATTTACTTTTAGATATATCATAAAGCAGTGTTAACTATAGTCATCATGGTCTATCCCTGGTTCTTATTTATCTTTTAGCTAGAAACTTGTACCTTTGACCACTTCTATCCAATTCCCTCACTCCCCACTTCCTGTCTGAAATTTCAAATATGATCTCTTTTTCCAAGAGTTTGGTATTTATTCTTTTTATTTTGTGCTAAGATTCCACACATAAGTGGGCCTCCCTGGTGGCACAAGGGGTTAAGCACTACTATGAAGCAATCTGCAGCCTCTGCAGCACGAGTTTGATCCCTGGCCAGCCAGAGAGCAACCCACATGGTGCAGCAGACCTCTCCTGACTCACCCACTGCTCTCCTCAGCAGTACACTTTGGTCAATCTGCCTGTTCTGTTTCCCACTCTGTCTCTGGTGAATCCTCTCACCACCCACATCTCTGACCTGTACCCCAGCTCTTGTATGCATAAATAAATAAATCTTTAAAAAAATTCCACACATAATTAAGAATACACAGTGTTTGTCTTTGCCTGACTTATTTCACTTATCATAATGTCTTTAACGTCCTTCCATATTGTTGCAAATGGCAGGATTGCCTTCTTTTACGGCTAAATAATATTCTAGTGCTTATATATGTATACATAAATATATGCATACATAACATATATCCCTTATGTAATATATAAAGAAGATGCAATATCTATTTTTTTAATCCATTCATCCCTTGACTAGCACTTGTTTCCATACTCTAGATAGTGTGAATAATGCTTTAATAAATATGGGAGTGCATATCTAGCTTTGGCATTTTGCTTTTATTTCCTTTATGAATATATTTAGAAGTGGACTTGCTAGATATTATGGTATTACTATTCTCAAATTTTGAGGATACTCTGAATCATTTACCATGGTGGCAGAAGAAATTTACACACACACCCCAACAGTGCACAATTCCCTGTTTCTCTGCATCTTTGCCAATATTTGTTAATTCTTGTCTTCTTATTGATAATCTGAGATGCCTTGAAATCAGGCTTCTATATCCATTCTTCCAAAGTATTGATGTCTTTTAAATTTGGAATGAACTGGTGAGCAATTTTGCTGTAAGATATGTAATAATTTGTTTTTCTTTTTAATTATTTTGAGCAGGGAACACCAAATCCTGATCTAGTTTGGGCCTGAAATTCTCCTTGTCCTTTTTCTCTGATGAATCAGTCTCTCCCTGAATCTTTCTTTTGGGATTTATGATGGAAAGCAAATTAATATAGGTAACTCTGAGTTAGATTTCTGTGGTGTCCAGCAGTAGCTACATTATATAATTCAGCATGAATTAAAAAAAATAGTGTTCTGATTTTGTTTCTTGACATAAAGAGCAATTGAGGGCTTCTAATTTAAAGGAGTATATAGTTTACCTCTTGCCCAAAGCACTATATTAAAATTTGCAACTTCCAGATTATAAAAGATCCAATATGTTACTTTCTATCTCTGGTCTTTGTTATCACTGAGTTGACATTCCTTCTTTTCAGTGTGCCCCCATAGCTGACTGGTAATCTTTTCAATCATATGCAGTTGGGCTACTTACATCAGTATTTGATGAGGGTAGAGTTAAAAACTTAAAGAGTTATACAGTTCTGGCCTTCTGAGGTTATGTCAAATGCTGCATGATCAACTAACACTTTAAAGTGAAATCTAAGCACTCAATCTCACACACAGTTCAATCACCCATTCCAGGATCAAGTGTATATTCTAACATTTCATCCACAAAGGATGAGGAACCATATTTCAGCTCTACAACAATCTCAAAACCTTTGTTTGAGAGGCTTAGGGTCACTGAACATGATCTCTCTTTTCCCAGATTAGAATCATTTAAATGTCAGTGTACCTTGAGTATAACAAGACAAAGAAGATCAACAATGATTATGTTAGCACAGCCTTAAGGAGTTTAGAGACCCTGTGTATTGGCTACAATGTTTGCTGATTTTAAAAACTCGATTAAAATGAGTTTCAGATAGAAAAAAATTATATTAACTCACAATCCAAAAGTCTAAGAATAAAGAAAGGATTAGGTCTAGCTTTATTCAGAGACCCAGATATTTAACCCAAAGGAGAAGTCATTTTATGCTGACATTTGCTTCATTTTATAACACAAGTGCCTGACATTACAACAGCTCTGACTCTACACCCTCCTAAGTTCAAATATTATAAAGGATGTTTCTTCTTTTTTTTCCTTGGCAATAAAGGGATTCATTCTTATTAGACAAATTTGAGTCATGTGCCAAATGTGTAACAATTGTTGTGGCTGAGATTTGACATGCTGTTTGGGGGACTCAAGCAAGACTTGAGTCTTGCTCACAGAGTTGTCTGCATTCATCATGTCATCAAATGTGTGGAGTAGAAATCAGTACAGAGCTTTCATTCTTTTTAGTGTGTTGAGTGGAGAGAATAGCATCTTCTATAAAATTCATTGAAAGATCTCAAGATTCTTGATTTCTTTCAAAAATTCTTTAGTTGAAGTAACATGGATTTCCAATTATATATGCTTTCAGGCATACACAGCACTATAGTTCAACATTTACATATGTTATGGTATAATCAACAAAGATCTAGTTTCCAGCCACCACCATGGATGTAATCCTCCCTTACCTGATTTGCTCATTTCCCACCTCCTTTCCTTTATGATTTCACTGAAAATCTAGTTTCCATCCACCAAAAGAATGATATTAAATTGTTGATTTCTTTTTTTTTAAGATTTATTTATGTATTTATGCAAGCACTGTGTACAGTCAGAAGCGCAGGTGGGTGAGAGAATTCACCAGAGCCAGAGCGGGGAGCAGAGCAGGCAGAAGGACCGAAGCACACTGCTGAGGGGAGCAGCGGGCGGCAGGAGGGGTCTGTGCGCCAGACCTCCTCCTCCCGTGGCCGGGGAGCAGCTGGGGATAAAACCGGCTCTGCAGAGGCTGCGGACAGCTTCGCTACCCAGTGCTCAACCGCTGCGCCACCGGGGAGGCCCAATATGTCTCCATTTTTAAAAGATTATTTAGAGTATCAACATTTTAACTCAAAGAAATATATCATAGTGGAGAAATGGCAAGAAATAAAGGAAACATTTAGGAACCAATGTGAGTTAAACACACACAGAAAATATATTTTAACTCTAAGAAGATAATTCAAAATTAGAGTCCCTTGAAGAAGGAAGAGAGCATGCCAGCTATGGAAAAAAAATGTCTAATTACACAAAATACACTCTCTATTTTTATATATTGAAGTCAAAAGATTATAATTATTAAACATCACAATTCATTCTTAGAAATATCACAAGAAAAGTATTTTATGTAATATTTCTAATTTTTACCATGCTCAGACTAATATCAATGTACTTAAGACAAATATAAGAAGACTGCAGGGATGCAAGTGAACTTTCTGTAAGATTAGCTCTCTGAATTCTATTCATATCATCCATGACTATGTCAGGTAACCAGCTCTGGGAAGCCAACGCCAACCAGAATCTCTAAGCAACTCCAGGGGACAGAAAATGGAGAAAAACTTCATTAGGAGAGATTAGGCTAAGAAAGAAATGTAAACAAATGTTATTAATTCAAAAGTAGTAGGTACTTTGGAGTAGATGTTGAGAGCTCATAAGAATATGACCACATTAGCATCTTGGACAAATCTTTGGAAATATTTGGAAGCATACAAGAGCCATAAAGATGTTCAATGTGTACATTTAGTCAAGTAATTTTGCCTCTTTGTAATAATCTCATATGTGAAAACAGTTTCGGTAAACTCTGATGTAGAGGAAAATGTGTGCTTTTTTAGTCATACATAGTAGGAAAATAATAACACCCATTTTCTAACATAAAACAGTAATAATTAATTGATGATAAATGTCCTATATTTTTATAAGCATAATTTATCCTTCCACAAATCTTATTTCTGATGACTATTTAGTTTTCCTCTAACAGTAATATGTCTTTAGTTTAACAGAGACTTAACAATATCATAAAAATTTCAATTGATCAAAGTAAACAAAATGCCTTTGCACAACTTAATCATATCTTTAATAGAGTCACACATATGCAAAACAGGTATAAAATAACTTAAAATAAATATAACAAACATAGTTTTTGTCACTGAGTGATTGTAATGTATTTGGAATTTAATTGGTATACTTTATTATTTCCAAAATGTTTTATAATGAACAGAGGTTAATTTTTCATAAAAGTAAAAAGTACAATCAAATTGTTATTATCTACTAGGAGAAACCTCACCAGTGCCACAATTTTGCTATGATCTTGTCTTTAAAAGAATTTGTCCAAGACTTAGATTTTTATCAAGTACAAAGTGATGAAGATAAATCATTTAGAGACCCTCAAATTTTGTTTGAGTTCAGATATAAATTTCTTGGATTTTTTTTTTTCAAGCATTTGACTCAGGATACTGTATATAGTATACGACTCCAAAATGATTTAAAATCACTTGCCCAGAAACAGCACAGGACCTTCCCTAAATCTCTTGGAGCCTATATATCAAAAAAGTATTTGAGAGAACATTTTAAGCTTTTATCACACTGCCTATGCATTTCATAGTATAAGCCTGAGTATTCTCCCACCTTCAAAGATAAGCAAAAGGTAAGGAAATTATTAAATCTATGGGGAGGGAAAGGGATTCAAACATTCCTATTTATTCCTCTCCTTCCCTCCTCCAATCATACTTCTCCTGATCTAGTCTTTCCTTCTTTTACTTAATAGACACATATTTTACAAAAAGGGATTGTGGTGGACAAATCTTAAGGGGATCCCTAACTACTTACATATTTGTAGAGATCCCTGTCCTTGAGTATGAGCAGAAACTACAAATTCTTCCAACTAATGTCATATGGCAATGATAAAAGTATTTGCACATGTAGTTAAAGTCTCTCATCAGCTAGTTTGACTTATCAAAACAGAAATAATCCTGGGCAATCTGAGCCAATCAGCCTTTTAAAAGGCTGACTCTTTGCCTCTAGAGAGGGAATCAAAGTAACAGAAGCTCTCTTTCCCTTATCGTCTTTAAAGAAGCCAGTTTTCATTTTCTACAGCCATGGAAATCAATTTTTCCAAATACTTCAGGGGGTTAGAAACAAGTCCTCCATATACAAGCCTCCAGATGAGGCTGCAACCCAGCCAAAGCCATAATTTCAGCTTTTGAAACCTTGAACAGAAACCTCAGCTTAGCAGCCCAGACTTCTTGCCTATAGAAAGTATAAGATAATAAGCAAGCATTGTTTCAAGTCACTGCTTTGGTGATTTGTTGCACTGAAAATGACTACAAGAATGAATTAGTTATATACATATCATTGAAGTAACATTTGAAAACCTGGCTAATATTCTCATTCCAAAAATATTATAAAGGTACTCTAAACATATTTAATTCTTACAATAGAACTATAGGTGTATTAGTTCATTTTATTTGGGTTTTTTTTTATTTTGTTTATTTTTTCTGCTGTTTGCTTTCTTACTTGAGAACACTGATAGAGTTCAGACACATCTCTCTAGAGATAGCGGATGATACATGATTAGAAACCAGGTCTGTCTTATTTCCAAGCCACACTCTTATTTATTGCTCTTTTCTGTTGTTCATTCAAAGATTGGTATAATTGACAGAATGCTAGTGTATCTGCAGGTAGAATTAATTTCACAGTAAGAAAAGTCTGGCATAAAGGTGTTTGGTTTGCTTTTCTATTTTGCATTTTAATATCACTGCATTTGGAAGGAAAGTTCTAGCCATATTTATATCTGAAAGGAAATAAACTCATAATGGTGAAATGATATTGATCTAAAAACATTTTGGGTACAGAATAAGATAAATAATGCTGCAGGTATAGATCATCAGGCAAGGATGTTTACGTTCAAGCTGGCGATGTGCTTCTCAGAAAAACTGAATTGCTAAGAATAGTGCAGAACTGGGACACTGCTTAGAATACAGTACAGGAGAAATATTCCATTAGTTATCACAAGTGGAATCACTATTTCTAATGATAAGAAGAGATCAGTTGGGATGACCCAAATAAGTTCTCTGAGAAAAGGTCTGTGCTTTAACTGTGCTACTATGATTAATGATTCTGCTTTATTCCAGCATAGCTCCCTTCTTAAAAAGATGAAAAAAGGAAGTATGTTAGAATTATGTAAGGTAAAAAATTGAATGCAGTTTGTTTTTCATCAGTTTCCAGAGCTGGCAAATCAATATTCAAGCCGTGTAACTCTTAAAAAAAAATAAAACAAGAATATTGGGTAAGTTGTGACAGAGTAATATATCCTGAGTACATTGTGATTCATGCTGTGGAAATCATCACAGAAGAAAAAGAACTGAATTCAGGTATAGGCATCATTACTAAATAGATGTTAGGCAATGCATAGATTTAGTCTTGGTTTGCTTTAGTAAAATGTGCCAGGATAAAATAATGAGCACGTTACATTTATATTAGCTGTTTTCCTACCTTTTAAGAATTTAATGAGGTTTAAATAACATTGCACAATTAAAACAATTTATGTAGTATAAATCACTATACAATTGCAAGAAATTATTGTTACCAAAGTAGGCATTCAGGATGCTGTTTCCTCCTCCCCAAGAGATTCAAACTTCTAAATATCATTTAATTTCTTTAATAGGAATTGTAACTAGGTTTTTGCTTTTACTGGATCTCTAGACTGTTTTGTGGATAAAGTACCCTCCAGAAACTCTAGGTTTTAAAGAATCTTTAAATTCATAAAAGTACCATTTGCTTTATCACATTAAGTATCATAATTTTGAGATATGTCATTGCTATTTTCAGTTAAGAATCACAGAAAATTAAGGTACTAGAAATTATATATTCTAAAGATGTAATGAAAAATGACCAATACTGTTAAAGGCTGTGATTCATGAGGAACTAAACAAATGATACTAATAATACCCTGAAAATGGGTATCATAATCATTAGATGAAAGAGCATTAGCAGGAGTAGGTGATAGAAAGTTTTAAGGATAAAAACCTATTTGCTTTTGATATCATTCTCTTAATTGGGAAACCTACACAAATTTGCCATTATATGTGTGCACATTACACTCTCAAAAAGTAAAGTAGGAAACTTACTCTTCCCCCATTATTAAAATAAACAGGCATGAAAATAAATCAATGCTGTATCCAGGTAATATCTGAAACTTTTTGACAAACAGAAATCATCATTCCTATTCTTTCTGTTTTGTTGATACACAACACCAGTCCAGCCCATATACCCATACTATATTTTAATTTACTGGAGAAGATAAATGAACTTTTTTTTTCAACCTGACCCAAGACAGCTTGCTGCTGACCAACTTCATCTGTGTCTCCATTCATCTCTTATAACCTTCGTGTTTGTCCTGTTGATTTCATAGTTTACTTCTCACAGAACAAATTTCAGCGTTTTTTCCAAGCTCAAAATTCCACCTTGCTTTTGATCAAGACAGAGTACTTTGATTTCCACTTCACTGACAGTGAAAGCATCAAGCAGGAACTATCCAGTTTGCTATCTTTTCTACTTTTAACTGTACCCCTCATCACGTTCCATGTGATCTGAGTCTCACATAGAGTGTCCTTGCTTCTTTTCAAGTTTAATCTTTCCTATTCTGACCTCACTCCTGCAACTATGCTTTTTCCAACACCCTCTGCTTCTCCTACTCCTTCACCTCTCTCACTGCTAAATTAAAGTTACATTGCCTCAACTCTATTTAAGGAAAAATGTCCTAGAGTTTGTAGTTTGAAATGACATCTGAACAGGTTTTAGATCCATCTTGTTTTACAGAAAACAGAAATAGAAAATACATATTATCTATGAAAACTGAGTCTAATAGTCAGCCATAGTTTCTCAAATATGGAAGTATTTCTACTGATAATGTGACATATCAATCAACTTTGATGACTGACATATACTTCACCCCCAGAAACAGAAAAAATCTGCTGATTTGCAAGAAGATGGAGAGATGCTATAAGCCCCATCCATAATCTGCTGCTACTTAGGAGACCAAGAGAATATAGCTAAAGGAGGAGACATTGTCACAGTATAATCAGGGAGTTTTATTATGTGTGACGATGTGTATATTTATATTTTCTAGAAATTTGTTTAGAATGACAGAAATTGAGCAGAAATTTGAGAAAGCAAGTTCCATCCCTATATATAGTGATGGTGCATAGATAGACAATGGGAGCAGTTCACAAACCTTTCTGACAGTGAGCAATCTGATTTTGTACCAACATTTAAGGACTCATCAAAAAGCATTGAGAAGTAAGCACAAGGCAGAATTAAATTTGAAACCTATCCCATTTATCAGGTCATTTCTCCATGTTCAATTCTTGCATATCCTACTTCATATGCATTGGCCATGAAGCTCTTTGGGAAGTACCCAGAAGGTCCTGGTCCTGTCTCTTTAAAATCTTAGGCCTCCTTTTCCCCTTCCTTCCTTCCTCTATTTTCTTCTCTCACGATGTGTTATGTTTACAAAATATCAAGTATCTCCAGTATAAGACCCTTCACAAAGGAAAATTACATAATGAATACACTAATTGACAGAATTTTAGGAATAATACATTTATTTATTTTATGCTTTTGAAAATGCTATTACTTTTCCCATATTTCATTTTTAATTTCAGAAAGTGCTAAAAGCAGAGAAAAATGCATTGCTAGAAGAATCTATCTAAAATTCACACATCCTCTTAGGAAGTTTATTTTCTGGGAAATGTAAAAGGTGGAAATGTCTAAGAAGTGTACAACAGGAACTATTTATTCACATAATAGATGATTATGTTCATAACCTATGTGCACAATTTGTCATATAATATTATTTAATAATTATAGAGACAATTAATGCAATAAATTGTAGAACATAAGTAATAGCAACAATATTCTGTGAAGTTTTCAGAAAAACTGGCAGTCTTTTAGCATAAATCATCCATTTAGGTGAAAATCCAGGACCAGATCTTGCACTGATACATAGAAATGTTTTCCTTTCTATCACAATTTAGCAACAAGCAAGACTATTTTCACTTGCTTTTAGCCAAAAATATATCTAACAAGGTAAATAGGGATAAATTAACCAACTAACTCAAAAGTATGTCTTAAATGATAAATGATAAAAACAGTCTTAGCTAATATATATGAACAAGCTTGAGTTGTGAGACAAAATTGCCAGCCTGTTTGACACAATTCTGTCCAAAATAGAAAGAGATAGATGATAGTTATCTAGATGCACGTTTTTAAAATTGCAAGATTAGAATTTTTTCTGAATTTTGCGGTGATGGAGGGCTAAAATAAACAATTTTATAGAACATCTGTACTTAACAGTGGGAAGGAGAAAAAACCAAATAATCACAAGGGGAGCCTTAGATGAAAGAAAAATAATATTCAAAACTAAATGACGCCATAACGTAATAGTGACAAAATATATTTAGTCATTATCCCTTAGAGCAAACGAAATCCTACACTGATACCCTGTACATGAATTAGATCAAGGGAGAAATACAATTGAACTTAGGATATGAGCCTGTTCCAAGGCAACCCTGACTGTGGGTCCTCACCCACGGCTTAAAAAGAACGTCTAATGAGACCAAACTACAGATACACATAAAAAGGTCAATAAAGGGCTTATTTACAAAAAGGGGAAATGAAGAGAGGAATAACCCTGGGAGAAAGAGAGAGAGAGATAAATTGGTGGATGTGTCCTACCAGTTCCGCTGAGCTGGGACCCCAACAGCATGCTGAAGGTTGGCGAAAAACCAAACATCCCCCAGACCCACGTGTCTCTGGTTATATCCCAAGCCTGGCTGCTCAACTCCACCCTCCATTCCCAGCCAACCTCTCATAGGTTGTGATGGCATTAAGGGATTTGCAGTTCTTGGAGCCTTGGTTCACTTTGGCCTGGGGCGCAGGTGGAGTTCATAAAACCTGAGTTTGTGGAGCTCCTCGGGACATCATCTCCCCCCAACAATCCCAGAATTCATGTATTAATCTGACCATTTCTTTCTCTCATTCATGGAACACTTCTTTTTTTTTTTTAAGATTTATTTATTTATGCATATAAGAACTGGGGTACAGGCCAGAGGTGTGGGGGTGAGAGGATTCACCAGAGACAGAGTGGGGAGCAGAATAGGCAGATCTACTGAAATACACTGCTGAAGGGAACAGCAGGAGAGTCAGGAGAGGTTTTCTGCACCATGTGGGTAGCTCCCTGGCTGGCCGGGAATTGAACTCGTGCAGCAGAGGCTGTGGATCTCTACATAGTGCCATGTTTAACCTCTTGGCCACCAGGGAGGCCCCATGAGCACTCTTAAAGAAGTTCCAAGGATCTTCTGATATATCTAACAGTAGAGTTTGAAAACTTTGCTAAGTTCAATGAAGCAGGAAGACCCTGAGATAAAATGAACTTAGTTATAAAAAGTAATACACTAAGTTTGACAGAAGTTTAAATCACAGATTACTAGAATTTGAAAGAAAGCAAAAATATAAGTAGTAAAAAATGAAATGAAAATCTAATAAATATTTCCTAGTGTTTAATATATTAATAAAATTGTCTTGTATTGACACATTTTTATATAAATATATTTAGGCAAATACAATTTTACATAATAACCAAACTCCCTGAGTTGTTTTTTTTTTTCATTAACTCTGAAGAACAAGTCTGAAAACAAGCTATAAGACTAGTTCCCAAGTTAAGGACAGCAAATAAATTTATTCATGCTTTGATATTTTGTGGAAATCAAAATAATAAAAGGCTATCTGTTGTCTGTACTTTCTAGTTCTCTAATATACTTCCCAAGACAGGAAACATAAAAATGTGAAAAAAAAATTTAAGTGTATGAACAATAGATCTGCTCTTTGCAATGTATGATTAAGATTCATGTTAAAGGCAACATTGTAGAAAATTTAGACAAAAAAAGAAATTTTATATATAGAGAGTTATATAAATTATATATATGAATGGGCTATATTATAAATAAATAATGTCTATTTATAATAATAAATATTGGGAAAAGCTGCCTGAAAAATTTAGAATTTTCAAAGGCTAGCTTATTATTCTGTAGAAGTGATTTAGGAATTAAGAATGGAAAAAAAAAATTTTTGAAAAGGCAAAAGGAATCTTCAAGGGAAAAAAATCAGAAAAATAATCAAAAGTGGCCAGGAATTACCTATAAACTTAGGTTGCAAGGACAACTTAGAGTATTTATCCTTAAAAACCTAATTTTCACAGAAAGAATAAAGCTTTCGCTTGCTTGGATTAAACTGGTCTCCTGATTATGAGCCCTCACCTTGGAAACGAATACAACTGCCTTCAAAATAAAGCAAAGCACAGAATGGTAATTCTATAGAGCAAGGGAATTTAAAACTGTGTGTGAGCTGAAAAGCTTATGAGAAAAGGTACATTTATCTGCCGAGATCTCAGTGTTGTGTTAAATCCCTAACATTCAGCAGTGAGACTCTCAAGGGGCTGTTGTAGACTTTAATCAAAAGAACATTTTGCAGTTTGGTTTAAAAGGTCAAACTTGCTAACTTATCCTTATGCAATGGTAGTTTAGTAATGGTCTAGTAACTTGGCTCGTAGATTGTCATGACCCGGATCATTTTGTGGCAATAGGAAATTGATGGGAATACTTTCAGCCTTACTCAACCATTAAAAGGAGCATTAGCCAAGCTTTTTGTGTCAAACAGCACAGCGACCCACAAAAAGGAAGTCTAAGAAGTTGCAAATAGAACAAATCCAATAATATTAAAGCTTTTTCTTTTCCATAGACATCTGAATGTAACTCAAAATTATAAACATCATGCAGCTTCAAGAAGAATGAAAAAAAAATTCATAAACAAAAGGCAGGAGATCCTCAGAGTGAATTTGTATCTGTTTTCCTGTTAGTCTTGATTTTTTTTTTCTCCCCAGGACAGAAAGAAAAGAAATGGTCTCTCACACTACCACTATTTGCATTTCAAAAATGAGAGTAGCATAAGTACTTAAGGCAGAAACATATGCTAAATGAGTGAGTCTTCCAATTATGCCAATGATTAATGGAAATTTTGGTACCACAAAACCAGGCAGAATAACCTAATGATATGAAAAATGATGTTTTGGGAAATTAATGTGAGAAGGAAGAAATTGTAGGTCTGACACTTATGGGTACACTGCATATGTGAGAATAGCAAACATAACGTGAATTAGCTAAATAACTCAGATTTCCTAATCTTAGTTATCTAAATGGAAAGTACAAACAAATGAATTAACACCAAGACCAAATCTGATCAGGACGTTTGTTGAATTCAGGTGAATTTAATTCCTTGAAATACTAAATGTGAAAGCAATGTACTTCTAAATTTGTATAGGTTTTGGTAACAGTGGATATGTAATTTTTAGTTGCTTTCCATAAATACCTAAAATAGAAAGATGGATATCTTTTTTTTAGATAAATGCACTGTGGTAGTTTTAAAGATAGATCCATAAAGTCTTAGATATTCTTTCCCTCCACTAGAATGTGAGCTGGTTTTATTGACTCATTTCTGGAGAATAAAATGTGACAGAAGTGATAAGATGTCACTTGTGAATTAAATTCTGAAAAAACTGCAGACCTCCACTTTGAATCTCTCTCTCTTTCTCTCTCTTTCACACACACACACTCACGCACACACACACAAACTCTCTCTGCTTTTCCCTTCCCTCCCTCACTTTCCTTCCCTCTCTTAAATGACTTGCTTTGGGGGGGGGGGTGCTTACTGACATATTATGTGATACTCCAGGAGATCTTGGAGGGACATTTACAAAAAGAAACTGAGGCTTGTAAGAATTCTCATGACAATGGAAATAGACTCTTCTTCAATGAAACCAAGTAATCACTAGAGCGCTGGTGAATTTTTTTTTTTTAAAGATTTATTTATTTATTTATACAAGCACTGGGTACAGTCAGAAGTGCAGGAGGGTGAGAGAATTCACCAGAGCCAGGGAACAGAACAGGCAGGGAACAGAACAGGCAGACTGATTAGGCACGCTGCTGAGGGGAGCAGCAGGCGCGTCAGGAGAGGCCATGTGGGACCCTCGCTGGTGGCCGGGGACTGAACCAGTGCTGCAGAGGCTGTGGGCAGCTTCGCAGCCCAGCACTCAACCACTGCACCACCAGGGGAGGCCCTCTAGTGAATGTTTTGAAGGCAAGTCTAAGAGATTATGAACAAGAATGTCTGGACTGAGCTGCTATTGGATTCCTGATACTTGGAGACCATAAGATCATAAGCATTTGCTAATTGAAGGCACTCATTTTCAGGAAACATACAGAAAATGTAACTTGTCCTGAGTGCAATTAGATTAAAACTTCCACCAAATATATGTGCTTATTTATATAATTTCCACAGATCATACCTATGTCAATGAAGAGGAAATACACTCAAAGATAATGATCAACTGCTCTTCATTTTCACATTAAGCCAGGAAAGTATATACTTGATTTTATTCTAGGCAATTTAGAGAGGCACTTGCAATTTAAAGGGCTGCTTGAATTTGTTGGGCATTGATGGCTAATAAATGTCAACCAGTAGAGAAATTATGAGGATGATGTCAGGTAAGGTGAATTGTTTACTTTAGTTGTTTTTTTTTTATATTTATATTTTCCTATATTTAATTAGATAACCAGCTGAAAAAGAAATAATTAGATACTAAAAGTAAAATAAAAGGAAAATGTAACTCTTTTCAAACATTTTTGAAGGCATGAAGAAGCAATAACTCCCAGTGAAAGAAATATGCTGACAGAAGAAAACCAACTTCAGCATCCATATATAACTCTGAGTTTCAAACATTTAGATAATCCTTACTTAGTCAATCTAACCTTATCCATATCTCTCAATCTATTAAATGTTTGCATTATTTGATTTCCTATACCAGCTCCTTTTCTCAGGTACATACTAGGCCTTAAGTACAATCTCATTTAATCATTACCAAAAAAATACCATGATGGGAAGTAGAAGCTCCTAAATCTTAGAAGGAAACAACTCAAAAACAAGCTAAGGGCCTCCCCTGGTGGCGCAGGCGGTTGAGTGCCACGCTATGAAGCTGTCCACAGCCTCTGCAATGTCGGTTCGATCCCAGCCTGTCTGCGAGGATCCCACATGGCGCGGAAGACCTCTCCTGTCTCGCCTGCTGCTCCCCTCAGCAGTACATTTCGTCAGTCTGCCTGTTTTGCTCCCTGCTCTGTCTTTGGTGAATCCTCTCACCCTCCCGCAATCTGGCCTGTACCCTGGTTCTTGTGTAAAATGAATAAATAAATCTTAAAAAAAAAATACAAGTTAATAGTCACACAATTAAGTGGTCAGACAGTGCCTATCTGTTCAGAGCCTGTAATTGTTCTGAGATTCTAAACTTTCTTACACAGTTTACAACATAATTTAAGTTTTATGTGTGTGGATATATACACATATATACATAATATATATGATATACATGTAACTCATACTTGTATAAGTATATATATCATCATATGTCATATGTGTATATATATCAACAGATGTTTGTGCATGTGTGTGTGTGTATGGACAGAGATCTCAACATCTATATATACTATATTATACTCATCACCATGGTCTAGTTTCCTCCAACTATCACAATATTATTGACTTCCTTTGTTTTATCTTCAAGAATATCAGCAAAATTAGACTCATCAATTCCAACATTCTCTAGTCGGGTTTTGTCTGCTAACACACCTAGAAAGAATTTCATGAAAACAATTATTCACACCTCCTTGTATAAAGTGTTATGAAAAATATTCCTTTAGAATTCAGAGCCAAATCTGTTCCTCTCTTGTATTACGCACATCAAAACAACCATTCTTTTTTTTTTTATTAATATAGGCATGTTTTATTTATTATTTATTTGTTTGTTTGTTTGTTTTGTTTACACATGCACTGGGTGCAGTCAGAAGCATGGGAGGGTGAGAGAATTCACCAGAGCCAGAGTGGGGAGCAGAGCAGGCAGGAGCGAAGTACACTGCTGAGGGGAGCAGTGGGCGGCAGGAGAGGTCTGCGCGCCATGTGGGACCCTCCTCTGGTGGCCGGGGAGCAGCCGGGATCGAACCAGCGCCACAGAAACCGCAGGCAGCTTTGCAACCCAGTGCTCAACCGCTGCGCCACCTGGGAGGCCCCAAAACAACCATTCTTTTAAATAAAACCAAAGAATGATGAAAAGCTTTCATTGCAATAATATTTAGAAGTCAATGTGATATGATCATATATTCACCGTTTACAAATCTATAATTGCCTTTATCTCCTTTACCTCGATCCATTATTTTAATATATTTTATACAGTTTTCTTTATTTAGTACTTACATATAAATAAATAGAGAATTATGATTTTTTCTGCCTTACTTAATGTATGGTATACAAAAATACCTTTCGAAATGAAGTGGAAATATTAACTCTCCCCTCTATTTTCTTAGATTATAAAACCAGCACAATTCCAAATTCAGACACCTTATGTGTGTTTAACAATATTATCAAACAATAGTTAAATCAATTAATTACTAATAATAGAAGACATATGGGAAGGCAATCACACTGTTTATTTTTAAATATAGAACTTAAGACACATATGTGAATTTTTTCTTTTTGAATTAAGTTGTTTAGTCCCAGGTCATGATAACACCCTTAGTAATTTGTCAGGTTAACACACACACACACACACACACACACATACACACACACGCATATACACACACATTAGCACTCACAAAAATAATTTATATGTTGACATAAGTCTTTTAAATGAAGTGAGGTACAAGTCACAAGTCAGTGGAAGCAGCTAGTTGGCAGAGCAGAATCAAAACAGCTGACTGAGTGATAGTTTTTTTTTTTTCATTTTTAATTAGCTATTGTATATGTATAGCTTCAAAATTGAAATGCTAAAAGAATCTGAAATAGATGCAAACTCTGTGCTCTTTTTGGGAGAAAAACTTAATTTCATGCCTTTTTGCTACATTGTTTTGGAGGTTCTTTGAAGAAAGCACACATTATAAAAATTGTACATTTTAGTCTCTATCTTCAGCTATATTGGGATTTCATGTAACAAAATTTACACAACCACATGCAAGTCATCATGATGTTCTAACTTATTTGAAAATTGCTTCCTAGCAAAATTTCCCTGCAACTCTATGTTCCTGAATGTATAATATTAAATAACCAACAAATCCAATCTGATTTAAAATCCCACCTTCTGATCAACAAAGGGTTTAGCCTTTTGAACTAAGTGCTTATTTTCTAAATTGTCCAAAATTAAACCATTTTATGGATGTTAATCTAAGAAACAATATAGCATTATCATGCATGGTCATGCTCTTCAAAATATAACATGGTTTTATTAGTTTTTCTTACAATCTTTGAAGTGATAGATACAGGCTTTATTTATCCTGAAGGATGCATCTGTCTGTGGATAAGTATTTTCACAAGAAGTTCTATAGAATCCAAAGTAAAATCTCAAGTAGACACAGCACCAAAAGTACCAGCCTAAGGGTGCTTTCTCCTTAAAGTCCCCCTGCAGGGGAGAGGAGCTGACTGTGACCTCCTAGGGGCAGATATTGTTGTGGCCTGAGGCACTTCTTTGATTTGAACAGCACTGTACTAAAGGTAAGTTCTTGTGCCTCTTGGGAAGTAATTGACATTTACTCCATGAGTGTTTGTTGTTGATGCAAAGGACCAAGGAACTCTTCTAAACTAAAATCTATTTTCTTAAAAAGAAAAGAAAAGTAACTCTTCATGGTGATGCAAAGCTTCTTTCCTGGAATAGATTCTAGGAAACATAACATAACATCTTATGTTTGATGTCAGAAATGCCCGAACCAAAGCCCAGCCAGAGCGCTTTGTTGGCTACTTACTTCCGGTTCCTCTTCTATGACATCCCACCCCCATGAAATTTAGGTAAATGTGTGGGATACATAGTTCAATGAATTATTACACAAGAATTTTAATGTTCTGTGTAGTTCACTTTTATAAACAAAATTCTATCATTTTTCATTTGTAAGCAAGCAAATTCCTTCACATACCTGGTTTCTTGTATTTCCTCATTCTTTATCCACATGAATGTAGTAATTATATTACTTACTGGAGTACTTATAATGTTATATGAGTATTTTACTATTTTTATTTGTCACCTTTTGCCTTTCCTGTTTTTACTATATAATATAATATGTAATAAAAAGAAATTTGATATTGTAGAACATAGACAATAGTTATTGAAAGAACAAATTCTGTAATCTAGCCCCAAATGAAGCATAACCATCCTGGGATTCATACATTATAAAACTGTGGACCCAGTTTGGATAGATTCCTAAGGAACTAAAGGTGTTTTGTTTATCTTGATCAAGGAGAAAGATTTTTCCTACTCAACTCATATTGGGTGATTTGCTTAAATATGTATTGACATAAATCAGTTTGTTGCCTGACACCAAACATAAATTTACCTGAATTTAGATTAAACAAAGTATTTCAGAGTCACAACATGTAAATTTTCATACATAAACATAGATCCTTTCTGAGGGAAAATGTATTTCATGCCTATTGCTTTCAGAGATGATTAAAATATAATTAAGAGTGCAGCAATAGTCATAATACTATACTATGCATCAAGAGATCGGAAAAGTATCTCTGGAAAACTTCAAAAGTTTATATTTCATTTCCACATTCCTCAAATAGAAATATTGATATTTTCTTCACTGCATTGAAATATTATCAGCAAATAGTTGCAATATTCTTTATTGAGAAAATATTAGCTCCATGTTTTAGTATTACCAAAGTTGAATTCAAGAACTTACAGAGAAAAATGTATTGAGAGCCAAAATCATGGGAGAGAACTGCCATTATTGCTTTAATTCAAAGCAGGAATTCTCTCTAAATGTTTATGACACTCCTATTTCTGATCAACGAGTCAGATAATTGAACCAAACTGTCTCTCTTCTCAATTTCTCTTTTCTTAATCTGGTGCTCTCTATCTTGCAAATGGGAAACTCCATAATATATACATAAAATGTAATTGAAATTTTTTTTATGTGATCAAAAAATCATATATATTTCCAGTCATAGTTGTGTGTAATTAATGTTTGTAATAATGTCAAAAAATCTTGTGTCCTAATTCTTTTAGACTAAAGTCAGGCTTACTCTAGTCATACATTACGGAGTACATTGTGTTTTATTTTGTCATAATTAATAAGTTAAATGCTGATGATTGGCGAAAGGAAATGGACCGCATGGGAAGTGTAGAAGACTCATCCATGCCTCCTATTTTTGCCAATGTAATGTTATTCTGATCATGTGGTGGAAAAGAATATGTTACTGAAATCTGAACAACATACAAAATGAAATTTATGGAATGATTATACAACTTCTAATATGACTTGATCATGACATGAAATTCTGCCCCAGCTATCAAGTGTAATAGGGGTAGGAGACGTCACCCAGTGCAGCAGCAGCTGCTATTAGTTAAGTTTACAGGAATAGCAAACTTTGTGCAGGTTATATTACATAGACACACAGAGATATAAGTAGCCTAAGGCATTGTCTCCGTTTGTTTTTTCAAGTTGATATGCTTACTTGTTTCAGCAGAGACAACTGTCTTCATCATTTCTTGGATAATTTCCCACTTAGCAATGTTAATCATAAAAAATCAAAGTGATTTTCAGAAATCCTCAGAAGAACATAGACTGTACTCTCTGGCTACACACACACACACACACACACACACACACACACACACACAAACCAACACATGCATACACATGAACCAGCATTGTAATCTTCATATAGCTAAACAGCTTTTATTGTTGAAAACTGATTAATAGACAATAAATCTTGGTCACATGATAAATAATTTCTTGGTTTGTGCATGCAAAATACGGCTTGGAAAATTACCATGTTTATAGTCATACTTTTATTTAAAGGATAAGGGCTAACACACATATAGTAGCTAATGTACAATAGAGATAAAGAGACATAGTAATCTTGTAAGTGGTAAGTAAATGGAACTTAGGGTAAAGATAATGCATTTTTCTTATTGTTATTCAAGTTATTTTAAATTTTATTTCATCTAAAATCTGCATTCTCTGATTAGCCTATTTATTTCCAGATGGCATAATTAAGTTTCCAAATTTCTAAGATTCTGCTGTTATGGTTCAACTTGTTTTATTTATATCAGAACAGCTGACTTCAACAGCTGTTTTTTCCTGAAATAGTTTTCAGTCAATAATTTTCCATTTCAATCAATTCAGTCATCTGATTTACTATAGTAGAATAATTCTATGGTACATTTTAGGAGCTCCCCTTGCAGTTGAAATAAAAATTTCAAATTATTTTTGCAAATTGATTTCCCCAATATCTCTCTTAAACCATTGACTGAACACAAAGTAATATACACATTGGGTCACTGTTATTATCTACTGGATAATACGACCTTACTAGCTGCTCTTATGTGACAACGTGAAACTTGAATTGAGATTCTTTCTTCAGTTGACTCCCCAGAAGAGAATTTGCCCAGCCCAAATCTTGGTTGTCATTGAGATGGAAAAATCTCTAGTTTTCTAGTGGCTTGTCCCTTCCCTTTTGCTACAAATACAAGATACTGCATTTGTGATACTTCTAATCACCAAATTTCTCCAATACCAGCAAATTTCTACAATACCAGTCAGAGGCCCTGCAATGTAACTCAATTCTGATGCCTTTTATCTGGAGAGAACATCAGCCTGCAGATTGAAGATTCAGTCGCACAAGACTGCACCCCACTTCAGAGGTGCCAATCACAGGTCCAACTTCTTGTGCATCTTCCCCATGCTTGTTCTGACTAACTCTTATTCAGGAGCCTACCCAGAGTCACCTCATTGGAACAAAAAGACATTTCTATCAGCCAGGAAGTTTTAAGGGTTTCAGGAGCTCTGTGCCAGAAATTGGGGACAGAGCCCAATCTATATTTTCCTGTTATTTCCCAATAGCCAATCAGAAGATCTAGTTAACCAAGACCAAATTTCTGGCACGGAGAAACTGCAAGATAGTAAATGTATTGTTTTAAGTCACTAAGTTTGTAGTTAAAACTGTAACTAATGCAACCACTTAAATAAAAATTTGATAATGTCAAGTCAAATTGGATACTCTATACCCTACTGTATATTTCTCCTTTATCTTCTTTCTTTCCACTCGCTCAAGGACAAGAATTGTGTGTCCTGAGCATTTTTACTTCTTGCTCATTCTCCGTAGCTATCGTAAATGCAGGTCAGAGGATTCTGCCATTAGCCCTGCATTTTAGGGCCTGCATGGGGATTCTCCTTACATTGCTAGAGAAGCCCAGAACCACAAAGAGCTTGAGGATAATAAATTCAATTCTCGTCTATTGGACTTCATGAAGATATATGTGACAAGTCAGAAGATAAAGCATCGTTGGCATTTGTCACACTGATTTATAACAGTTAGATATGCAGACATATGGTCCATGGGCCTCTATTTGTACCTGTGCTCTGGCTGAACATCTCTCAGCTGTGGGCTTACTCATGTAGTCTGTCTGTGGGAAACTCTGCTAGTGATCTTCCCAATACCTACTTCCCCTAATATTTCTTTTTTAAAATTGTATTATTTTTATTGAGGTAACAATGGTTTACAACATTGTGTATGAATTGGGGGTATAGTTTCATACCTCTCAGATGTGTAATACCTCACCCACCACCAAAGTCCAGTGGGCCCCTTCTTCCTGTGATCCCCTGTTTTCTACCCTCCCCTTCTGGTAGCTTCAGTTCTACAATCAGATTTCTAGGGTTTATTTTGGTTTGATTGTCCAGTCCTTTGTTTAGTTTTGCTATAGTCCACATGTGAGTAAAATCATCCAATATATTCTTTCTTCTTCTAACTTATTTCAATTATCATACCCCCTCCAGTTCCATCCATGTTGTCCCAAATGACAAGATTTAATCCTTTTATAGCTGCATAGTATTCCCTTTTGTGTAGCTGTGTGTGTGTGTGCCTATGCACATTACCATATATTCTTAGTCTATTCATCTGTCATTGGGCACTTAGGTTGTTCCCTAGTCATTGTTACAAAACAAAATCCCACTAAGTTATTTGTCCTCTTAATGGCTATTCCTATAAGAGATGGAAGGACATGCACGTGATGAAAGATTATTCCACTTAGAGGTTGGAAATCTTGAAAGAGGATCTTGTTGTGTGGGTGTTAGAGATAAATTTTTAGGGTATTCTATGCAAAGTTTATGAGTTCTGTATTGCTGCCATGATAAATTTCAACAAATTTGACTTAAACTAACCCAACTTTACTTTCTAGCAGCTCTTTTTTGGTATGAAGTGTTTTATGAATCACAATGAACTAAAATAAAAATGTCAGCAGGGCTGTGTCCTTTTCTGCAAGATCTACAAAGACTCCGTTTCTGTGATCATCCATCTGTTGGCAGAATTCAGTTTACCACTGTTGAAGAACTAAAATCTCCATTTCCTCACTAGGTATCAACTAGATTCTACCATTAGCAACCAGAACACTCTCCCAATTCCTTTGACATAGCCTCTTATCTCAAAACCAAACTCATGGAAGCATGTGATTCTTGTGTCACATCTCTCTGATCTTCCATGGTCACATCTTTATCTGGCCACAGCCTACTTTTAAGGACGCACATGATGAAATCAGGCTCCCACCAATCATTGAAAATAATCTCTGCACCTCAAGATCTATATCTATCATAATTTTTGCAATGTCACCTTCTGCACATAAAGTAACATATTGACAGGTTCCAAGGATTAAAACCTGGTAGCTTTAGGAGATAGTTTTTCTGATGACCCAAAAAGTGGTAATGCAATCACTAAATCGATGGTCTTGACTTGTGGAGATCTTGTATAATATGTCTAATAGCAACTTTAGCTTGCTATCTCTTACTTTTTAAAACTAGGAACATACTTATATTAACAAAAGACTATCCTTTCTCACTTGCTGTTGCCCTCAGCAGTGTACTTTGGTCAATCTGTCTGTTCTGTTCCCCAGTGTCTCTGGTTAATCCTCTTATCCCCCACATCTCTGGCCTGTACCCCAGCTCTTGTATGCATAAATAAATATTTTAAAAAAATAAAGAGAAACTGGACCTGCAGGTGAGGTGGCGAAAAAAATAAAAATAAATAAAAGACTAAGACAGAGGTGAATAATTTCTAGTTTGTTGAATTTTTTTAGCATATTTGAAAGTTTCCAGTGGATAAATGTCTCAGACTCAAGAATTAAACAAGAAAGTAGTAGCTATACCATTCTCTATCTGCATGCTTGTCATCTCCTGGACTTAGATTAAGCAATCTGATATGTGTATCTGTCCTCTAGATTGGTAAACCTGCAAAGAGTAGGTAGATACTGAGCATCCTACAGGAAGAACTGAGAACTTCTTGGTCCATACCACCATATGCTTAGTTTCTTTTCATGTGATGCAGAAGCATCCAGATGGTCCTCGAAGAAAAACTTGAATGATATATGTAACTTATCTTCCCTCTGCTTTTCTGTATAACTTCTCTACGTTAAAATCAAGTTTGACCTTACTTGCTCCCAGTTTTCTAGTCAGTCCAATCTGTCACATTGGAAACAGAGACATATTTCCATTATCAGATGACACATAGTTTGTATTCAGAAAAATTGGGGGTGGAGGAAGAGTTGTTCAATTTTCAAATCCACTGAAAGCAAATGTAACCTTCCCAAATCAAAAATTACTCTTCATGGATCACCTGCTTTATTTGACACAAGAAAGAAATTTGGTAAAACAGCAAACATTTCTCTGTTTAGATGGAGTGTCTAGCATGCTAATTATTGGCATCTATCATCCATTTTCTTCTAGACATGTTCACTATCCTAACATAAATTATCTCTATGACTTGTGTTTTTTTAAGCACAAAATATTATAATAACATTAATCTGCAATTCCCAATTATTAAGCTAATACTTGCTTTCAGTTTTCTTGAAGGAAGTGCTTCTCACACTTGAAGGTGCTTCAGAAGCACCTCAAAGATTGTTAAAACCCAAATTACTAGGAACCTCCTCTAGAGTTCCTGATACAGTAGGTCTGCATGCAAGCATTTGCATTTCTAATAAGCTTTCAGTTAATGCTAATGGCCCTTTAGATCAAAAACTCAGATGTTGAGAAATCCTACCCATATACCAATTATAGTTTACAAAGATGGCTACATCTTCCAATTTCAGAAAAAGCACTGTTTATACCTGTACATTGTGATTCATAAAGAAGATTCTGAATGGTGAAGAAAAAGGAAATAAAATGAGTAAGATATACTATCTATCCTCTCTTTTCACACCAATATATCTGTGGGTACAACATATGCATATACAAGGGATCATTTAAAACAAGCATCATGCATGCTTATAAATAAGAGAGCAGAAATATAACAGAAAAAAATAAATAGAACACTCTTCGCTACTATTCTTTCCTCTTATCATCTTTGGAATTTTTTTCAGACTTAAAATACATCAAAAGTATACCATGAGACTGAATTGGTATTTAGTGATAACTGAAGAGAAGTTCCCTTCCTTGTAATTTCTTGAGTATCAAGCTCCTGTATAAGTCTCAGAGGAAAAAAAAAAAAATCAAACATCTTTCTCTAATCTAGAAAGGGAGGATATTCATCTAATCTAGTGAAGGATCACCTGCTATCCCCAGTTTTGTATATAAGAGGCAAATCTAACTCAATGACATCAGCTCAAGAAGCCATACTTCAAAATAGTACTGCGTTCTAGACAGAATCCACAAAGATCAGAAAAGGGGGGTACTCTCAGAACAAGGTGTTTCCAGGAGCCCACTTAAAGGAAGTTGTGTGTAGACTGAAAGGAGGCAGGAACAATGCTGGAAGCACTGTTTTGCACCACATTCTGGGTGCTGAGTGTCAGGATCAACTATGAGTAATAATGGGTGCTTTCTGCTAATGGCCTCTCTGCATCTGTGTGCCCTGCCAAATGCCATGGGCATAATGGAAAGGTTATGTTTCTGTGCACTCTCACCCAGAGCTGTTGAACTGTGGTGCAATAATCATCAGACTCACTTGAAAGCTCGCCATTAAATTGAGCCAAGCACACTACACCATTTCACCCGAATTACTAATGGAGGAGTGCCAAGGAATGAGAGTAGGTCCAGAAAACACAGTCTTGGTTAACAGAGTATGTGCTCAGTGAAAAAGGGATGCCATGTATATCCCTGGGTAGGTAAGATTGAAGACTAGCTGTGTCAGTGAGAAAATAAAAGTCATACTTTAAGTGTCCATTCTTCAGGAAGTTTCTTATTAGAAATATTCTTCAGAAGTTACTAGGGCAATAGAAGTATCTAGAGTTTGGGACGAGATTAATTGTAACACTTCTAATCCTCATAGCAAATGAGCAATTTAAGTAAAAATAGCAGTTCTTAGGAAATATGCTCGTTCAGACCATTTTGTCAATTGCCTCCATTTCAACCTTTCATAGATAAACCATTGAGCAGAAAGGAGAAAGATTACTTATTCCATGTTAACGTATTTTCCAATATGACTGTGTAAGGCTTAAGTCAAGCAGGCCTAGTTTGCGGTACACTATCTTGCAAAGGTCTTCAGGATTGGTCCTTGAACAGCTTCCTGGAAATAACCTCTGAATCCTTTGGATACCCTGCTTGATAAACGTATCCTTATATTTTTGAGATTATGGACTACGCCAGAGAGCTCGTGCTAAAAACGTAATTTAGGGGGGCCTCCCCTGGTGGCGCAGCGGTTGAGCACTGGGCTGCGAAGCTGCCCACAGCCTCTGCAGCCCAGTTCGATCCCTGGCCACCAGCAAGGGTCCCACATGATGCGACAGATCTCTCCTGCCGCGCTCGCTGCTCCCCTCAGCAGTGTACTTCGTTGGTCTGCCTGTTCTGTTCCCCGCTCTGGTTCTGGTGAATTCTCTCACCTCCCACGCTTCTGACTGTACCCAGTGCTTGTATAAATAAAAATAAGCAAATCTTAAAAAAATAAAATAAAATAAATGTAATTTATGGTGGATGCTTTTCTTATTTATACTTCTGAGATTTTTGGACGATGCTATACCAATTTGACCTTGGAGTTGGGGGAGGTGGCTCCCTCAAGCTAATTAGTTGAGGTCAGTCACATGGGAGCCATATGCCTAAGTGACTGATCGCCCTAAAAAAAACCTTGAAAACCCAGACATAGACAAGTTTCCTTTGTTGGCAACACTTCACACGGTTGTCACACATGGTTGAAGGAATAATCAAGTGCTATCGCTGTAACTTCTCTAAGAAAGGACAACTGCAAACTTGGCCTCCTCTCTACCAAGTGCATCACTTTCCTCTCTTGATTGTCACCACTGTCCCTTGACTGCAATACAATATAACCAGGAGAGTAACACACTTTATCTTAGTTCTGTGAGTCTGGTTAGCAGATCTATCTACTTGACAATGGTCTTCAGGTCTCCTGACACACAATTACTTTCAAGATAAAGCTTAAGTTAAGTCTAGAATGAAAGAAAGATGGATAAAAATGTTTATGGCAGAACCAGTATAAAACTCAGTTTATTCTGGCTATGACAAAAGCACTACACAGACACACACACACACTCACACACATACAGTGTTGTGTTGGAGGACATGGAACAAACATGTATAAACTCAGAAAAATCCAATGCAAACAGTATGTTCAATGTGCTAAAGTTAAGGTCATTTGCTTGTTTATTTATCTTCCCATGTGTTTACTTTTAGCTATGGATGAAATTTATGGACTTACTTATATTTGTTTATATTCTGTTCCATGAAGTAAAGACCTTGATATTCTGTTCCATGAAGTAAAGACCCAGCATGAATAGGTAAATCTTGCTTATGGAGAGTAGCAACAGATCCACCTGCTGACCCAAATACTAGATGAGCATGGGGAGAGATGGGAAAGGTCTTTTTCCTTTTTAAAACTATAGCAAAAGAGGAAGATGAGTAAACTGAAGGAAATGGTAGGTGTGTGGAAAACCACCTCAGTTCCTAGCATAAAGTGGTGATGCAGATCTCCAGATCTCAAGATCTGAGCTGGACTGAATGCCACCTGTGGGGTCACTAGAATAAAGCACTTCATTCTATAGATATTTTACGACCATTTGCCAAAAATTGTGACACAATAGACACCTGTGTGACACTATGTGGTGAATGGCACCCCCTAGAGTGAGCAGCGTGCAAGCTGCACAACTGCAGTCAGTAACCCCAGGTTCCTCAGACAGGTCTGGCTTGTTTGCTTTATTTAAGTTTAGGTCCATCAAACACATGTTAGAAATTTGATTCAAATTCAGAGAACATGTTGTGTTTGAGTCTTAATTTTACTATCATCCTTTTATTTCTTTTCAGAGTTATTGGCTATGGATAATTAAGAAAGGTCGTTTAAAAAACTGTCTAGACATGACTAAAATCCAAACTCATACTCTAACTCCACTTAATTGTAAAGTCTGACTTTGTAATAATGATTAGGGTCAGTAATTTTCTGATCTCTGCTTAGCATTTACTGAAAATTGCAATGGCATGCATGGATTAACAGAAACATATGGCACTTAAATATATTTCCTTATTAATTGTTACTAAGCTGATTTCCATGCTAATTAATATGAGCATACTCTAGAGGGCAATAAACAATCAATAACCTCAAAAGAATGCTTCTTGTCTAACAAATACCTGTCTCAAAGGTTTAGTTTTTTATAGAATGCAGAAGATTGTGTTAAAATATTACATACACTTAGATCCAAGTAATTTTAGCTTTCATTTAATATTTTAAATTCATTTTAAATTTAAATTAAATTAAAGTTGACTCCTAAAAGTAAATGATCATTTAATTTAAATTTAAGTAGCACATTATTTATGCAGCTATTCATTTTCTTTTATGCATATTCTCCACTTACATTTCTTTATATCATAAATAACTATGTATATCCTTGAGTTTTTATAAATTATTTTAAAATGGCTTAGAGCATATTTTGGTATGCACATTTATATAAATATTTTTTATTTATATGTATATATATTTTTTTTTCTATGTCGTACTTTTTACTCAACATTGTTTAAAGATCTAGTCACACTATCACATACATAGCTTTCTTGACTTTTAAACAATTCAGAGTATTTCCTAGTTTATATCCTTCTCGGTTCATTTATACCTCAATAATGTAAATTAGCTTGTCCCCTACTCCTTACCATCAGGTAATTTTGCAGAAGAGATCGTACTTCTGACTTGTCTGGGAAATTCATGGAAATTCAATTGAGTTTATTAAAAGGCATATTATCACAGTAAATTAAAAACAAAACAAAATTGTATTCTTTGGCAGAAGCAATGTCTTTTGTATTAAGACACAAATTAGTTAAAATAAATTAATTAGAAAATACCATTTTAGCCCATTTTAGCTCTAACCACAAAAAGCCAACTTGACTGTATGATTGTAGTATTGAAGTATAGTCCAGAGGAAAAAAGTATATCATGATAAAAGAGTTAAATTTAAATGTTTACACATCAGTCAACCAAATTCTAAATAGATTAAATTGTGACTAGTAGAACTGCAATGAGAAATAGCGAATATCATAATTACAATATGAGAGTTCAATACAACTCTAATAATGATTGATGGAAAAATACACATAAAGTTAGTAAAGTTATGCTGGCTACAATACTAAAGAAATCATACTTGATAGAAACAAAATTCATGTACTTTTCAGGTGAACAGGGTTATTTATTGAGATTGATCATAATCTGGGCCTTAAAATAAACATCAATTAATAGTATATTTTTTATTATAATTATATTGAGTTAGAAATCAATATCAGAGCTCTATAAAATCACAAAATATTTGGCAAATAAATAGCACATTTATAAATAAACCATGTTTATTTTAACTGAATTATAATATGAAATATGTCACATTTACTGACATGTTTGGTGAAAGGTGAGAAAAGTACTAAATATTAGTGAGAAAAATTCAAGGAACTCTCAATAAATGGATATATTCAATATCTCTGGCTTAGAAGAATTAATATTATTAAAATACCAGTATTCTCCAAATTTATTTATAACTAGAACATATCTTTATCAATATCTGAGCTATTACTTTTCAGAAAATGATAAACCGAATTTGAAATTCATATGATGATGCAGAGAACATAGAAATTTCAAAAAAGATTGAAAAACAGCAATCACTACCTGATTTCAAGTTTCAGCTTAAATATGCACAGATAGATGGAACTTCATTCGTTACAACCAAAGCTAGAAACAACTCAAGTAACCATACAATTTGTAGATAAACAAACTGTGGTATAACCAATTAAATGGAAAGTCCTCTTCACAAGCTTACCAGGGAGGAACTCTAGAACTCCCATTTATACCTCAGCTTGTTCACTTGCTCTGAGAGTTATCTATTCTTGTGAATAACCCTGACTTCCCTCTTACCTGCTGCATAGCTACAATGATGGTATCTCAACTATAACACTTATATTGAATATGAACACAAGTGTAGCCTAGTAACCCTGTAAACAGAAACAGGAAACATATATTTTTACCTTTGTATTTGTAGTCTATATAGGGCTGTGAAGGTAGTAGGTGTATGTATTAGTTATGAATAAATTAAAAATGTCATTGTTCCATTCTAAAAAGGAATAGAACTGGAGAAGTGGCAAGATTATCATTTGTCATAGAGCAGAGGACACAAAGAGATCTAAATGCTTTCAATTCAATGAAGAAAATAGCAAGCTCACCCTAAGAAGAAAATGGATTCTTTATATGCTTACCCAAATGGCCTAGTTTTGCATTTACCCAAGTATCTAGATGGTAAGTGATTTTCCATTATCCCTATTTCCAAAAAATTTACTGAATACTCTTTATGTAACCACTCCCATTACTTCTGCATTATCAGATATATAAGATGGAAGGAAATAAGCATAAAATCAATAACTAAATAAAAGCCTCCAAATACAAAGACTCTCAATCTTAAATTTGTGTAGTAATAGTGATGGGTCTAGATTTGACCTTGCAGAGTAAATAAAATTCAAGCATTATTTTCAATTAAAGCACCAAATAGTAACATTGCTGTTACAGAAAGCTTATAATTCTCTTTTTGAAATGCAAATCTAACACTTAGGTATTTCACAGAAGGTATGGCTTGGAATGTACATAAGGAGATTCATGTTTCATAAGTCCTGCAGTTAAATGGTGATCAGTGATTCAGCAACTTTAATCTCTACATATTTCAAAAGCTGAGCAAACACTTTCTGGAAAAGGAAATCAATGTAAGAAAGAAAAACCAAAGTATGACTGAGGAACATATGTTAGTCACAGTTCAACCGTACAGTTAGCAGCTTTAGGAACCTAAAAGTTAAACAGTAAATTGCAGGAAAGGATTATAATATATTTACAAGTACTATAATAAATGCTATCAAGTCAAAATCAGAGTATTAATTATTACATTGTAATGCAAGAAGCCCATTAATTCTTGAATTTATTTGTGCAACTGTTAATTGTACATGTGGTTACTTTTAATATGTCAGCTCATAATAAAAGATATGTGAAGCTTGGTAAAGAATCATTTAACAAGCAAGTTACATATATAGATATATGTGGATATATGGATACATGGCTAGACACATGGACGTATGGATAGCTATGAATGCAGAGTAAGCGATAGGAAATGGTTATAATTTCATCTAATTTCAGCAGCTTTCTCTTGAGCATGAAGGACTTGATCAAATAAACAGAATTTGATTGGGAAACAGGAACAGATGAGCAAATTCATCAAACATAAAGATGAGAAAAATATTTGAAAGAAACCAATTTATCTTGTAAATTCTCTATCTTTAGAACCCTATTTGATAAAGTTATGAGACTAGTTAAATTACTTATAATGACGGTACTTATTAGGTTTCTGTTTTTTAATAGAAACAAAATAAATAAACCAAGAATATTGAATCCCAAGTTGAAATCACAGTTTAAGAAATGTACACTGAACAAGTACTAGAAAGGAAATTAATTTTTTTTAGATTTTATTTATTTTTGCCTAGAAAAACTGGGGTGTATTCCAGAGGAGTGGTGGGGATGAGAGGATTAGCTAGAGACAGAGTGGGGAGCAGAACAGGCAGATCCACTGAAATACACTGCTGAGGGGAGCAGTGGGTGAGCTAGGAGGGGTCTGCTGTGCCATGTGGGTTAGTTCCCTGGCTGGGAATCAAACTCAGGCTGTAGCAAAGAGAGCACTGAGACTTAACTCCTAGGCCACAAGGGAGGCTCCAGAAAATTAATTTTAATGTGTCCCGAATGTAAATGACTCAAACATTCATCGTTTTAATAATGCTCTGATGGAGCATTTTCTTCTATAAATCACACTCTTCCTGGTTTCACCACTAAGTAGAGATCTTTTTTTTTTTTTTTTGTTTATACATGCACTGGGTACAGTCAGAAGTGCGGGAGGGTGAGAGAGTTCACCAGAGCCAGAGCGGGGAGCAGAGCAGGCAGAAGGACCGAAGTACACTGCTGAGGGGAGCAGCGGGCGGCAGGAGAGGTCTGCGCGCCATGTGGGACCCTCCTCCGGTGGCCGGGGAGCAGCCGGGAATCGAACCGGCGCCGCAGAGGCCGCGCGCAGTTTCGCAACCCAGCGCTCAACCGCTGCGCCACCGGGGAGGCCCTAAGTAGAGATCTTGAAATGAAGAATATATGAAGTTTTTTCTGTCTCTTAACTTTCATGATTCTGATTTTTAGTTTCTCATAAATAGAATATTTCACCTAATATTTTAATATCAGTTGACTAGAATGAGGGTCATTCCTTATAATTTCTAATATTACTGTTTTAGTAATATTTTGAAAATGAATGATTTTCTAAGACCACTAGCAGTTATTGATATTAGAATATAATCATTTCAGGAAGATTTAGTGATTATGATAATTAACAGTAATTGCTAACATTTACTGAGCACTCTTGATTTCCCAGGCAGTGCTAAGAACTTTATTTAATTACTTTATTTAATATTCCCCCAATCATATCAGTAAGCATCTGTAGTTTTTTTTTTTTTTTTCCTCATCTGGCAGGAGGTTTAGACAGGTTAGATAATTTGGCTCCAACAAATGGAAGCAGACCCTTCAAGTTTAAACAACAGTGATAAAAATAAGGGTGAAGAAAAGAGCTTTATGGGGAAAGATCATTATCTTGAAGTTGAAAACTAATTCTAGACCAGTGGAAGAAAGCACTTCTAGAGTATTGAATGGTAGCTCACGTCAGAGGTTAGGGTTCCCTAGCAGGAATACTTATCTTCCTTCAGTTGTATTAAAACGGAGCTGTGAGAAGATCAAGCAGATGCTAAAAGGTCAACTTGATTAAAAGGATCAAGTGGAACTGGATGACAATCTTGAAATCATTTTGAGGAAGAAGGCAACAAGGATTTGAGCACACATTTACCATCAAATCACCAGAGAACTTAAAAGCAGCTGTAACAAAATAACAGTGGGGAAAGATCTGTGAGGAATAGCATGATTCTCTACCTAGCAGACTGATTAGACTAAAGGATCAGCAGTAAAAATTGATGAAAAATTTGACAATGATAAAAGAATATAGAACAGTAATCTATATCATGACAACTGGTCATAATTTGAAAAAAATAGCTTATATCTTAAAATCTTAAGATGTTTTATTCCTTTTTAAGGCATCTATTCCTAGGTGTAGTAGTGAAATACTTCTTTTAATTAATTATTATCAGTCTCTAACAAAAATTTATAAATTAATGACACTGAAATGTCTCCACAATAAAGTACTTTAGAAAAGTGGCATGTAATGTCCATGCAATGTACAAATTAAGCAAACCTCAGCAAGAAAATATATAATTTAAATCTAGTAAATTGTGTGTTCTTTTGATTGAATACATGAAGGGTTAAGGAAATGCTTATTAAGAAAATCCTTGGCATATGCTATTCACAGAAATATAACAGAAGATACAGTAAGAGATGAAACGGAGTGTGAGTTTTCATTGATGTTCTGTCAGAGAAAGTTTAGACCACTAGTCACAGAGTATATAATAAAAGATTAAAGTGATGCTGAGTTTTCACTGATGTATTTTCTGTCATAGGAAGTTTAGACCATTGTTTTTCCAACACCTCAAGTGGGAAAATAAATACCTCCTAGGCAAATAAAAAGTTTCTGTAGGCCAAGGTAATTTAGTATCTGTTCTGGCAGATGACATATGCAATTTTTCATCCTCTCTGAGACCACCTGAACAGCTGTCCTTGTGTGCTTAAATGGTTATTAAAATACCTCTTTGGAAGTGTTTACCTGAAGGCTATAGGAAAAGTGAGATGTCTTCTCAATTCCTGTGAAATTCAATTTAATAAAGTTGATTTTAAGCTCTATTACACCTCAACTCTATTTTCTCCATGGTTGTTTCAGATGGAAGGAATAAATGTCTCTGTTGGAAAACTGATCTGTGGTGTCAAAAGACAGCATTTGGATTCCCATCCTCATAACTAAAAGAATTCAAAGGATCTGTAAAGCCATCCTCAAAAAATAAAAAGAAAGACCCTTTAGGACGGGGAAATAAAGTGACAGTCCATCTGGATTCGTGATAATATTTCGACAAAGGCAATTTCTGGCCCTTGAACATCGTATGCTTTCCTGCTTTCTCTGCCTAGAACAGTTTTCATTAGAAATTTTGAGTAGAAATCTAGCTCACCTTTTTTCAATTTGTCTCAATCACACTCCCTTCATGAGACCTACTTTGCCCTATCTCTGCTGCCAGTACCCTAAATCCTTCTTACCTGGTTCTGTATTTCCTTTTTCCTGTTATGTTCCCCTCCTTCTAACCAAATGGATGATTTACTGACATGTTTTAATTATCTGATCTCCTCTGATAGAATGTAAGTTCCACAATGGAAGATGTTCCATGCAATTCTGTGGAATTAATGCTTTTGCTCTGCCTTCGTGCAGCCGTCTTTCTGATGGGAAAGAGAGAGAGGCTAGACAGATTATTATCATGAATTATTATGAATGTGATCAATAATTTTAAAGCATTTGGGAGATTTATGAGACACTAAAATATCACAATATTTGTTGTTTCAGATAAATTCAACTAAAGAATCAAGTTAAAATTCTATTCTGACACATCAGTAAAAGTTGCTAAAAGTTTACATAACACATTTTGTTTTCAAACATTGTTCAAGTCACTTTCTTTTTTGCTCTCATATAGTTTTCACACTTTAGCCCACATTTTTTTTTATCAGAAACTTATTCTTTCTTTTGTGACCTATAATCTTCCAATAAAAATAAAATCATTTTATTATCTGGCAGACGGAGTCAGAGACACAAATGTGTGATGACTAAAACGTGAAATGTTCACACAGGAATCTGAAATTTTGAAAATACCTTTTATAGGCAATTGAAGGGGAGGTGATTAAGACACCTCTGAATTTATCAACAACTTCTGATTAAGCCAACCTGAGTAAAAAAATAAAAAAAAAAACCACATTACATGTGACTAAAAATTTCCCCAGCTTACAAGAAAATATTTTACTCCTTGCCTCAATGGCCTTGGGACAGCAATCAGAGAAGAGGGACAGGCAACAACAAAATGCAACAAAACACCTGTTGAGTAGAGGAACCTGCTCCTCCCAGACAAAATAAAGCAAAGGCTAGGAAAGCGGAAATTGTCTGTGCTTACAGACAAGCTCCATCAGGCTCCTTGGATTGTATTTAAATATGATCAGGAGAAGGTTGAACTCAGACAATGAGTTCTCATAGGCTAATTTGCAGAGAACTCCTCTTTCCTCTGATAATCCTCTCACTCACCGGATAATTTGTTTTTGACAAATAACAAAGAGGTATATCTCTATTCTAAGAGAGTCCTGAGGCTAGGTTTGCTTGTGTAAGTGTATAGCTAATGCACTGCTAGCAACTGTTCTGCATGCAGTTGGTGTGGGGGAGGTTGGGGGGGATGGGGGGGGGAATGGCTGATGCTTATGTCAACATTTGATAGAATCAAAACATGAGATAACAAAATATTTAATCTTGCTATTTTTGATATTTGGGTCCGCTGTAAGCCAAAGGCATTAATTCCACAGAATTGTATGGAACATCTTCCATTGTGGAACTTACATTCTACCAGAGGAGATCAGATGATTAAAACATGTCAGTAAATCATCCATTTGGTTAGAAGGTGGGGAATGTAACAGGAAAAGGGAAATATAGAACCAGGTAAGAAGGATTTAGGGTACTGGCAGCAGAGATAGGGCAAAGTAGGTCTCTCTCAGCTGTAAGCCAAAAGCTTGTATTTTTAATTTTTTTTATGTTTAACATTTTTAACATGACAAAGTGAAAGAGGGGGTCAGGTCTAAAGCTTTTCCAAAGAACAAGCAGAGGCCTGGTGAGTTCAGTAACTGGGTCTATAAAGTGTCCTTCATACACTGGCAATTTTTTTTGACTATACTGGGAAGAGAATCTCAATTCATCACAAAGCATTTGATTACTTCTCTTCAATATTTACATCAAACAAAGGTAATAATTTGGGTCTCCCTGGTGGCGCAAGGGGTTGGGACACAACTATGAAGCTATGTGCAGCCACTGCAGCACAAGTTTGATCCCTGGCCAGGAGCTACCCACATGGCACAGCAGACCTCTCCTGTCTCGCCTGCTGCTTCCCTCAGCAGTGCATTTCAGTTAATCTGCCTGTTCTGTTTCCCACTCTGTCTCTGCTGAATCCTCTTAACCCCCAGGCCTCTGGCCTGTACCCCGTGCTTGTATGCATAAATAAATAAATCTTAAAAAAAAAACCCAAAGGTAATAATTCAATGTAAAAACCATAATTGATTCTATTAATCTTATACTCTTCTAATATCTTGCTCCTTCTAATTTAGACATTTAATTATTTATATAATGAAGATTTCGATAAATTATATGTATGCAAACCATTTATACCAGGTAGGCATTTTCATATTCTTCAGTAAAACTCCTTGGTGAACTTACTATATTTTATTTTCTTAGGAGCGATATCTATTTGTACCTAAAGTTCAAACCAGGTGTTACTGTGACTTAGTTAACTAGTTTATTTTTTAACTGGTTTATATCTGACCACGGTCTTTGCGATTCCCACCAGCTGTGCACTGAATCAGCTGTGCCTTCCCCTTTAACACTGAACAATTTTCCAGGGACTTGTATTTAAAGGAGAGTGAAATGTTGTCTCTAATTATAACAGCAATCTGTTCCGCAGCAGTTTTCACACTCTACTTACATGCCCTACTGTGTTTTTCCAATAATTTCACCCTTTCTTCTATTTCTTTAATTTTGGTTTTAAACCCATCAATCTGCTGGTTAACTGAATTAATTTTCATGTGCATTACTTCTAGCACACACTGAAGTGCATGGGCTTGTTTGCGCTGATATTTAAGATCAAGTGTGATTTCTTTCTGCAAATATCAAAGACAAGGTGAACTGTTAGAGGTACTACTGAGCATGGTTAGATCCCAATATTTATTGATCTTCTGTCACTGGTGCCATCTGCCTTACAATGTCTACGGAGGCAAGAGTGCAAGAAGAGGAGTGATTTGGGTCTGCATAGAGGCTCTTATAAAGTATTATCTCCATTCAGCCACACAGTTACTATTTCACAGATGAAAACAATATAAAACACTTAGCAAGCATCTGCTTTACTTAAGAATTGTGGCAAATAAGTGGAATCTCCATCAACTTTGCAATAACATGTGCTCAAATCTAGAAATAAAGCATATTGATATAAGGCAACTTTATGCCTCTTAAGATGCTATGTTTTTGATACACTGGTAACATAAATATTTTAAATTTAACAATTTTTGTTTAACATTCAGATGCTTAATACCCAAAACATAAAACCTTCATAATCTAAATGTTTTAGTGTCAACCAGATTATATAATGTTGCTCCAAAATATATTTTGGTTTCCAAGAATCTGGTGTCTTATCACTCTTATTTTTCAGGTATTCATGGCAAACCTTCATTTATTATATTTTTACCAATCTGAAAAAATCATACCTTCAGTAATTTATTATTGTTTTGAACAGACAGATCACAGAAGAGCTGCTACCTTTATAGTATTTTTTTTTGCTATTGAGATAGGAAATTTTCTTCCAAACTTTTATTTTTCTTGTGATATTTGCATAGTAAAACTCTTGATTCTTGATTATTAATTTATAAACTGCTATCTTACTTAATTTGATTATTGATTTGAAAAGTTTTATTTGACACTTTCAGATTTGCTATGTATATAATCGTGTCAACTGAGAATAATGAATTCAGCTCTGCCTTTTTTTCACATTTTTATCTCTTACTTTTTTCATTTTACATTAGTTTCAGAACAGGGATAATAATAAGGTGGATTCAAGCATTTTTGTCAGTTTTCTACCTCAAATAGTATTTTCAGTGTTTAAGTATTAAAATCTTGATTTTCATTTGAGATATTTCTCATAAATATTCTTTTTTTCAATATGAGACACCAGGAAGAAGTTACTGGGAGGAGTTGTATGTTTAGGAAAAATCTTAACATTTCTTATAATCCATTGCCTGTCAACTTAGAATTTATACTTTCTCCAAACCTATTTGCTTCCAAAATCTTAGTGTAGTAATATTTCTAATTAACTATTACTATATGTTCTACAAAAATAGTATTACTCTCCTCCTATACAGTTAAACACCATGGATATAAACAGACACTTAATGACTTCTAGTCTCTATATCAACATTAAAATGTAAAAATAAAAATCTTAATTCAAAATTAATTCAGTTATCTGTTTCTTATAAATACAAAATAATTTCCCTATTTCAACAACATATGTAGTGAATTTCCATGGCAGGTAATATACTACAGTGGCCTGATGTATATGTCTCCCCTATTGAATGTAAATACTCTTCCTCATCATAGACAACAAATATTTCCCCTTTAATTATTTTAACACAGTATCTAAATGTTCATATGAATTTTATATGCTGTATCCATATAAAATTTCCAGCAACAAACAATAATGCTAGTCATTTTCCTTCTACATACAAAATCAGCTTGAATTATAGAGAAGTTTCAGAATCAGAAGGGTGAAGCTACTTGTTATTCCCCCTTTATTGTATAACCAGGAGCCTATAAATAGAATGAAATGAAAGGATGAAATAAGTGACCACTACATCATCTATGTGTGTGTCTGTATGAAAGTAAATGAAGTATTTGTATTCTGTAGATACATTATTGAGTATCTCTGGAACTATAGTCAAATGCATGTTCCACAGACATCAAGCCATGGAAATTCATTTTCTCATAAATAAAAAATTCCTAATTTATCTCCCCTCGCCAATGAATATGAATAGACTAAAAATGGGTATTGTTTCTTATTAGGTACAATAATTTCATTGTTCAACAGGAGTTACTTTAGTTGTAATTCTTATTCACCCTATATTTATTAAAGCAAACACAAAAGCCTTATAATAGACCCTTGTGTTAAATATAGTTTCATTCTTCTTTAGATTAGTAAACAAGAACATTTCTTGTTAGGTTTTTTTATATGAAACAGAAAGACTTCACATCAACCTCTCCCTTCAACAAGATGTCTTTGGGTAGAAATAAATAAATCACTTTAAGGAGGGACATTTCTTGTCACGGCTCTTGTCTTCTGACAGCTATTCGGTGATGCATAGCTGAAAAGGGCTCTGTGCTTATGGTGAAAAATAATTTCCAGGACTTGACAGGAAGAATGTATTCATCCCAAGCCTAGGGCAGAAGTGTGCTGAGATAAACAGAAGAAAGATAGTTAGTGAGCAAATTCATCAAGGCCAATATCATCTCTCCCCCTGGCCTGTTGGCTGATGTCATACTCTTCCTGCAAGCAACAAAACAGTAAAACTAGTGCTACAAAACACAAGCACCTGTAAGTCAATGGGAGAGCATTTTTGCTCGACAAGAAATTATGACAACAAGTAACAACCATCTGCTTAAGACATAGTTCGAGTTTTTAAGATGCATCCATCAGGTCCCCTCCCCAGCCTCCAACCTCATGCCCTATATGCCTCCAATGCCTGACATCTGAAATCACAGAAATATAAACCCTTAGAGCTGGGCTGTTGGGTATATATTTGAGACAACACTCAGACTTTCCAAATAAGGATGAGTAGTTACTATCAGTTCAAGGTCATACAGCTAATTTAGCAACCCGTCTAGGTTTAGTGATCAAAATATGGTCTAGGTTTCAAAATCTTAGTGTTCTTTACCCTACGGTGTCTCCCTTAGGTGATTATTTTTTTATGGTAAAACTGAAGTAATCAAGGAAGAGGAAGCCTCTGAATTAATGTGTCATTTTGAAGAATAGGATGACGCTAATTTTTCTAAGAAAAACTCTCACCCCTATCCCTAAGCAATCAGCAGTCATTTTAATCTTATGATGAATCTTCCATGCTTTTTTGCCAGATCTCCCTGGTGAATGAGTGGGGAAATCTTTGAGTTGGCAGCTCAAGTTTAGGAAAACAATCTGTAGCACTGGAACAGAGTGAAGCTAAGTGGCACATATGGAGAGTGAAAACATGACTGTGGCCTCATTAGTACCCTGTGCTAAAAATGCCACTAAACAGCCAAGTGTGAAGGTGAACCAGGCATGGAGAAGGTCTGGGCACCCTAAAATGGACATGTTTTGCTTCACTGTGGTCTTTTTTCCTGGATATAATTAAAGGCTGATCCTTTCCAGCTGTAGTGGCACAGATTGTTTTAAAATAAACTCAATCTATAATTAAAAATCTCATTAATCATTCCTCAAATTATTTGTTGTAATATAAAATGGAGGCTGAAACCATTCCTGCTGTGAAAAATGGTTATATTATTAATAACCATGGATGTAACAGATGTTAATGGCAAAGGGACCTGTGTGTTACTGTTTTTAGTTCTCCATTTTCACACCTCCCTCCCTGAGCAGCCAACTGAATATACAAGTATTCTTTAATATATTTTCTTTTTTCCAATACATTTGGAATTTTTTTCAAAGATTTTCTTTTTATGTAGAGGAACTGGGGTACAGGACAGAGGTGCAGGGGTGAGAGGATTCACCAGAGACAGAGCAGGGAGCAGAACAGGCAGATCTACAGAAATATACTGCTGAGGGGAGTAGCGGGCGAGACAGGAGAGGTCTGCTGTGCCATATTTGGAATTTTTAACCCCTTCATTTTTGTCTGATAGGAATAGTAGATTGTAATTCAAGGTTAAATTTATTAAGAAGACTCAACATGAATAAATACAACTGGATTAATAATTGTAGTTATCTGACTCTGAGTTTTACTCCTTCCTAGAATGTCAATCTTCATATCAGCTTTAAGTTTATAAAGCTAATGATGGAATTTGTTCAAAATAATAGGACTAAACAACAGAACTCTATCCGGGTGACAACTTAAATGCAGTTCTACATTAAAGAAATTTCAATAATACCACTGATAATCAAATGTCAATTTCCCTAAAAGATACCCTTTTTCTATTTGTTGTCTCAGAGATGCATCTGATTAAAGTTCTATTTGTCCCTTACTTGTTGTTGTTGTTAGAAATTACTATTAATAGTTATATTAACCAAGCACGAATTTGGAGTTTCTCTTCTTTATACTTTCTTCTGCCATTTTCCCTAGAGTAGTATATAAGAGACAGATTGAGTGAAATTAAATTCTAACTTACATTAAAATATCAAAGGCACATAAAAACCCACTTCTTGTTTCATGACATTTCCCAGAAACTCAGGAGGTGACATCATTAGATAGCATTCCTTCTAGTAAAATGAAACATTCCTTTCTAAATGGCTGTCCTTGCTGACCAATTGATAAACAACTAGTCATGGTATAGTCCTTCCTATACCTGTGAAAGGGATAACATTGAATATCACTCTGAATACAATTGTAGAGTCATTATTGAAAATAAATTTTGGTGGCATACAGTTTCATGACTTTTTAAAAGTCTCTAATAAATTTTAAAATATATACAAATATTTATAGAAAACACCAAAAGTCACTGTGGGTAATAGGAAATACTAGATATCATAAGTTACTTACATTGAAATATATGTACTATAGGAGACTGAGTAGTCCTGCAGAAGACATAACAAAACTGCTGATTTTTGTTATAGTGGCTATTTTTGTCACTTAAAGTTCAAAATTACAATTCTATCTTCATTGTCTGGCTATGCTTCTATTATTGGTTGTTTTGCATTGTAAAGACCATTCTGAAACAAACTCAAAAAATAGTATATTTATTGGAAAATTAAGTTCTGAATTTTTATTATTTAAGAAAGTTGATGCTGGTAATATAATTGCCCAGGATGATGGTTTATGTTTACTGTTCACCATGGAAACATGATTGAGTACCAGAAGTCTAAAAGCTTCTCTTGGAAAATATTAGAATTGGGAAATATTAGAATAAAGTTAGTTGATATACAAAGACGTAGGTGACAAAATATAAGAATTTAGCAAGTTCAACTGCAGAAAGTATCACATCAGTCTATGAAAAACAAATTCACTCAATCAAAGGAAGTTTGTATATTTTGTTTCATTTTTATCTCCAATTTTTCTGATGCATTATGAAAAATGAATAGTCAATGTGCTAGCTTTGTTATCAGAAGACCTGCTTAGATAATAAAATTATTCCTGCTCTATATCAATATTATTACATACTTCAAATAAAAAATTAATGCCTGATATAGGTTGCATTTATTTTTCATGCAATTTATAAAATCAGAGTGAAACCATTAGAAGTTAATCCTGTGAAAGGGATAACATTGAATATCACTCTGAATACAATTGTAGAGTCATTATTGAAAATAAATTTTGGTGGCATACAGTTTCATGACTTTTTAAAAGTCTCTAATAAATTTTAAAATATATACAAATATTTATAAAAATCTAAAACATAAAAATGTTTAACATTAGTTTCAAGCATCATCATAATTTAAAATTACATTAGAATAAGCACAAGCTTGCAATTGAAATAGAAGCTGTAATTATCAAATATTACATATACATACATACATACACACAAACCCATACATACATATTCATAGGACAAATGTCATTAAACTTTAAAATGTCAGTTAGCTTTTGTAGCCAACTAACATTTTTAACTAACTAGAATGTAGCTTTTGAGCAAAACAAAACAAAATAATTTCAGCATGATAGTATGTCTTTTTCTTTTAATAGCCATTATCAGTTATATTTTAGAAATGTCTGACCTTTGGAAAAACCATTAAATCTTCCTAAAAACCAGTATGTATTAGATATTTTGTAAAACTGATTAAAATTTATAAATATGTAACGGAATAACTATCCCGATTTGCTTCTTTTTTACCTTGACAACCAATATGCAGCTGTTATTTTTAAAACTCTGCCATAGCATATATACATGTGTCTACTTTTGTAGACAATTTTTCTTCGAAAATTAAAAAAATGAGTTTTTTAAAAGTATATGCATAATAAACCCATTTGTTAGTCAAATATATCTAGTCAAAATATATCTAGTCAAATATATGTCAGTCAAATATATCAACACAAGAAAATCCCATTCCTCAATTTGAAGATTCAGAACAAGAGGAATCAGGGAAAATAAGGTTTCCAAGAGCTCTCTAAAAATCTAAAAATCTCTTGAAAATACTCATGCCATTAATCTATGATAAAACCAAAGCAGTAACTATAAGACAAAAATCAGCTACATGACACTACAATAATTGTTGCACATCTGAATTTCCATTAGTTGTGCTAATTTCCATTAGTTGTACTAATCAGGATAATCTAACTCCTCTTACAAATATTTTACAAATCTCCATGGTCTAACATAACAAAAGTTTTGCTTTCTCAGTCTTATCACAATACATGAAAGCAGTAGCTGCTGTTTGATGGTGTCAGTCAAGGACCCAGGTCCCTTCCACCTCATAGCTCATGTTTAGGGGTCCAGAATCTGCCACTTAATTATTTGATTTCATATTAAAAAAGAGAAAGAATTTGAAAGAGCTCAGGCATTGGAGGCCTAGCCCAGGAAGAGTGCCATCATTTCCTTTAGCAAACCACTGATGAGGATTCATCATATAGCCCCACCGTAAGCCAAAGGGGCTTGAAAATGTGGACTAGAAAAGTGTAAGAAGAAAACACAGACATTGCCAAAACAAGTATAGAGGAGGTACTTGCATTCACTAATATTAATGCTCTAGCCCATTGACAGCTTTGAGAAATTAATATGTTTTTGTTGGTTTCAGGATACTAAAGATCTCAGCAACAGACAACTATAAACCAGAGACATTTTGTGGGGAAGGGGGAAAACAGTAGGATCAAAACAAGGGTGGGAAGAGCACCAGGGGCCATGGTGATAGTTCACAGGTGAATGGGTGGTGGAAATTTCACAGGGACTATAACCAAGATGAAAATGCATACATCGTACAAAAATGAAACATGATGTAAAATATATAAAATAAAATAAATAATAATAAAAAAACAGTAAAAGAAAAACAATAAAGATCTCAGCATTAGTACTGCTGATCAGGGGAAAGGAATTCCTAGTAAATAGTGGGTGATATAAGTCATTATAAAGTATAAGCCAAATGGAAAGGAAGGAAGGGCATTGCTTCAAATCACTCATGTTTGGCTATCAGTGACAGAAGATATTGGTGTTCTCACCAGCAACAGACCTGTGTGTCTTTCTGTTTCCATTCATCTAACATCACAGAAAGTTATCAGTAGAAATGCAAAGCTGTCAAAGTCAATCTTTCTTAATTTCATCATTTTGTCTAGGAATGGCATCTTAAAAAATCCATTTAATAGCACAATGATGGCAGTTTAAACGATTTCTGATAGAGTGGCTCATGTGTTTCATAAATAAATGGAATATAGAAGAATATATATGAATTTGTCTCTACATTGCCTGAATACGATTATAGTAATATCTTTGAGTTCATCTGATATTGTTAACTATCAGTAGTCTCTAAACCTTCAAAGTTCCTAATAGACAAAGTTAACCAGTATGTCTCTTTGGGCAACAAAACCTTTTGGTCATAAATTCATTCATTTCCTTTTTTTTCACCCCTGAATCTTGTTTATGCTAAAAATAGGTCTGTCCTTTCTGAATTGGAGCTTTTTATAGCAGATATATAAGAAATATGCCAGCATTTCAGTGGGCCCCTCCCTCTACTGCTGATTTCTGTGTTAGTTTTGCCTGAGTCATTTAGCAACTCTGAACAGTTGTGGTGTGCTTTGTATTTAGATAATGTTTTAGTAGCAATTTTAGGCTGAAGATTTCATTCAATTGACCCTTTTGAAGAGTATCAATCTTGTAGTGATGGTAGTGAATAAAGGGTAAATTAGGATGCCTTTATCATTGATCTGTCCAAAGCTTTCAAGTGACTTGATCATGCTCTATTGTTAATACAGCTGAAAGCAATTAATTTTAGAAACAAGACAAGTTGTTAATGTAGAACAGTTTGCAAGTCTTCACATGGAAGACATTGAACTTGATTGTAAAGAGTTAGATCACTTCAATTAATTTTCTTTCAATTCTAAATTAGCACAGTATTTAAATGTGTACTTATTCTGTTTCATGCACTTAGATATTCTCTAAATTTTCAAAATCCAGTGTGATTCTGGAGTTTAAATTTGAGGATCAAGTATTAAAGTACAAGGATCTTAAAATCTTTGGAATATTTGGTATTATTGCACTGCTCATATTCTTTTAATGCTTGATCCCTGGATTCTTGAATAAGCTAAGAATGGCAGCAAAAACATATTGATTTCTCTTAACACATCTATGTATTTCCCTCACTTACATATTAGTAACATCTAAGATAACTGAATTTGGATTTTTGGTGATATATTAGAACTGCTGTTAACATTAAAGCAAAGAATCTATTAAATTGACAAATTAACTTGATAATAATAATTGTACAATTCTATTGTATTCAACTTAGTTACAGAAAATGTATTTTACTTGAATAAGGTAATGTTTAACATTCTTTACCATTCTATTTACATTTCCCTTCTACAAGAAATGTGATATAAAACATATTATCCAACCTTTTGTGACTTCAAGTAAATCCCTTCTATTTTCTTTTAGTTTTGATCTACAAGCTTGATTTTTTTTAAGAACAAAAATTTGATTAGGTGAAATCTGTGATAAATTCCTATTTTTTGTGGTTGCTATTCCAAAGAATTTCATGACAAAGGATAAACACAAGATGTGCAACGTATCTATCACAACCGAAACTACAGCGAAGTTTTAGGGAGATTGGGATTATATAGATTTTCATTACATGCCTGAAACTTCTCTAATCTATGAAAGCATAAATATCAGCATCAAATTATTAATTTTAATTGGGAATGATTTTGAATATAAACCCTGGGATTTACAGTTGAGTTTCAGTATATCAAGTTAAGTAGCAACACAAATAATGAGTTAAAATGGCAATTGGATATCGTACTATATATTCAAAATATAAAGATTATTATACTTTTATGAAATTGACCAATTCATCATATAAATTCAATAGAGCGGACTATATGGTCTTAATTGAATTTTCCTTGCTTGTAATCTACCTAAAACATATCTTCCCAATTCTACATTAGACAGGTATTTATATTGTAACAGTAAGGCAGTAGTAGCTTTATTGCATTAACTTAAGAGATGCACTGGAGATAAATATGGAAGAAATTTTCAAGTACTAGTGCATCTTAAGGGACTCTGGTGATTTTCATTGAATTACACACTTAAAAGTACATTTTTTTTTTCATGATGACAAAATTAAAGCCATAAATATTACAGGTACTGTGCAAAAGGAATTAATTTCTGTAGGTATAACAAAGACAAAAATAGGTAGAAATTTCCTTAGAAAGCTAAAAATAAATTATAGTTGAAGAATTACAATAAATTTTTTTTTGATCATCTTTCCTGTTTAAAATGGTCTTCTGGCTATCAGGTAAAAGGGAAAATTTTATGTGAATGTGTAAAACTATCTACAGATAAACAAAATGTAATACATTCCTGCCACAATTTTTAAAAATAAGCCATGTATAATTTGTACAGTACATCAAGGTTTTGAGTAATGAATCCTGAATATGATAATGTTCTTTTACTTTTCTTAAAGCAACATCTTCAGGAAGTTTCATTTAATTCTGCTATAGTGGAATTTGATGGTGTTTATGATAATATTTAATATGAGAATTTATTTTGCTTAAATTATGTCTTGATGATAAAACTATGAACATTTATAAAATGTGTCAACAGTAGTAAATGGATGCAGCAAATCTCTACTAGCCCAAATTATGCCCAAATTACGAAAATATGCCCAAATATGCCCAGAAATTATGCCCAAATTATGAAAATAAACAGTTCTAAAGTATGAATTACTTTATTTTTTTTTTAATAGAGGCATGCTTTATTTATTTGTTTGCTGGTTTGTTTGTTTGTTTTGTTTATACATGCACTGGGTACAGTCAGAAGTGCGGGAGGGAGGGTGAGAGAATTCACCAGAGCCAGAGCGGGGAGCAGAGCAGGCAGAAGGACCGAAGTACACTGCTGAGGGGAGCAGCGGGCGGCAGGAGAGGTCTGCGCGCCATGTGGGACCCTCCTCTGGTGGCCAGGGAGCAGCCGGGGATCAAACCGGCGGCGCAGAGGCCACGCGCAGTTTCGCAACCCAGCGCTCAACTGCTGCGCCACCGGGGAGGCCCAAGTATGAATTACTTTAAAGGGGCCATGGAAATGTAATTAACTATGAATATAGGTTGAGAAGAAATTGGATAAAAAATTTGTAAATATTGCTCTAATAAAAGATTTTTTATCACATTAATTATTCAAGTAAAAACCAAAAATATTGACCTTCATTATGATCCAAATGCAGTGAGACCTTTATTAACTATATAAATGCAATCTTTTGTACATTCTGTGGTATAAACTTAACTACCAGAAATGAAGTATAAAACAGTAATTCCTTATGAATTTGACCAAAGTGTGAGTGGGTAAAATCGTGAGTGGGTAAATATCTATTATATAGATATAATAATGTTTTATTTGTTTGTTTGATTAAATTAATGGTAAATGTTGACTATACTGGGATATATATGTTATATACATACACATAAATATATATTTTACCACCTCTGAAATATAATAAATAATTTGATAGATTTCCTCTAAAACATGGTGATGTATAGAATCCACCCCAATTTACTTCTTATTTATTTGCTTAGGTATGTGCAGGAGATTAAGTAGAAGTATCATTTCTAGTATCTCCTTTTTAAATGAACATATTATATTTATTTTTAGAATTATAATACAAAGCCAAAAAAAAAGAGAACCATTACTTATAATCTCACCTGCAAAAATTAAGCAAGATCAATAATTTCACCTTAATAAGACACCTTGATAAGAATATACAGATTATGATACTGAATTTGCTTTATAACATTGTAATCATATAATACATACTCTTCGTAGCATGTCATTTAAAATCTCTTATAGATGGCATAGTTTCTAGGTAGGAAACACTTGGGTAACATAGAATCTTTATTGACCTTAAATTTTGCTCTCATATGTATGATGTACATTTACTGAGCTCAAGACCTATTGTTAGATTGTAGTTGCTATCAATTTCCATTATAAACAATTGAATGCATTTCAAAAATAGCATTTTTTCATTAAAAGTATAACTCAGTAAGAAGATTCTTGATATGTATTGACAAATTTACTTCAAAAAATACAATACCAAATTATTCTGTCTTTAGAAATGTATGAATGTCCTATTTCCATATATTCATAATTAGCCTTAAGAATATATTCCAAACTTACATGTAACAAAAGTTATATACTAACACATTGCTATATCCCATCACCAAAATCCTTTATTAGTTAAGCGCTCTTTGAAATGATACCAGCTTGGCCTTTGGCCACAACCAAGTTACTTTTTGTGTTATAAGATCATTTTATGATTTAAAATTCTTAGAACTTATATCAGAGAGTTATGGCTATCCTATAGCTTCAATAATTATTTTAACCAATGCCAAATTTTAGTTCTTTCTCTACCTGCGATATACTGAATTACAGTATGAAAATTATCAATCAGATAAACAAAAAAAAAGGTTAAGATCATCAATGATTTGTTATGGTCATTGGTTATATGAGAATGACACAAATGAAGACTGGGTTCTGCAAGTCATATCTGTGAAATAGAAAGCTACATTTTACAGTGTTTCTGACTCTGATCCTCTTCACACCTCTCTTAAAATGTAAAAAAAAAATTATCAGATTTTTCTCAACATTACGAGCTCATAGTATATGTTTTCAGGACCATCTGGCCTGCTGGCCTATATAAGAGCAGTTTCACAGTGAAATAAATGCTGAAACCAGATGGATGAATATACAGTGAGAAGTAAAGATGGTGAGCAGAAAGCATTATTTCTAGAAACTACTTTCAAAGTTAGCAGAAAGCTACATCATTACATACAATTTAACTCTCAATGGGGAGTTTGGTGGTTTCATTGGTCTATTTAGTTTTTACAATAGAAGTGGAAAAAAATGCTATATATTTATGACAGAAATTCAAGAAAAATATGTTTTTCCACAAAAGAGACAGAGCTGATATAGCCAGGCATTCTCAGAAATCATCAGAGAGGATGGAAAAAATGATCAGACAAAACAAAGGAGCACGGATTAGAAGAGATGTATTAATTCCACTTGAACTAAAGGGAATGAAAAAAAGGTTGGAGTGAGTATATCAACATATTTATAGGTGAGAACATTAAGGGAATTAATGACCAGTATCTGTGATTATTCCTCCATTGTAGGAGGCAAGGTTCTATGGTCAAAGAATGTTTGAAAATGGGAAAAGTGTGCAAAGTTTGATTGACTTCAATACTGAATAAAAAGTAATGGTGTCTGGGGTACGTTTTTAAAATGTGTTCAAAACTCAAACTAAAAACATTAGAAGTGTTTTTATTTTTTAAGGATTTATTTATTTATTTATACAAGCACTGGGTACAGTCAGAAGCGTGGAAGGGTGAGAGAATTCACCAGAGCCAGAGCGGGAACAGAACAGGCGCTGCTGAGGGGAGCAGCGGGCGGCAGGAGAGGTCTGTCGCACCATGTGGGGGCCTCACCTGGTGGCTGCGGATTGAACTGGCGCTGCAGAGGCTGTGGTCAGCTTCGCAAGCCAGTGCTCAACCACTGGGCCACTGGGGAGGCCCTAGAAGTGTTTTTTGAAAGCAAACAAACAAGACAAGCAATACCAAAAATCCATTGTAAAGATGATTGAGAAATAGTTGAGAAACATTGGAGAATTATTAAAATGTTTGAGAAATATTTCAGAAATGCTGTTTTAAAGAAGTTCACACAAAATGATATTTTTCAGTCTGGAAAAGTCTCAATATAATAAGATCATGGGCTGTGAAAAAGATTTATGGAGAGGATATAAATGAGGAAAAGATGAGTAAATTGAATTTTGCTAAAAAATATGGTTTGCATCATGAGGCAAGATTATCCCAGGCATGGAGGAAAGTGAGTAACAGGGAGAAACAGGAATCATCAAGACATGGCTGGAGGGCCTCCCTGGTGGCGCAGCGGTTGAGTGCTGGGTTGTAAAGCTGCCCGCAGCCTCTGCAGCGCCGGTTGGATCCCCCGCTGCTCCCTGGCCACTGGCCACTGGCCACCGGAGGAGGGTCCCACATGGCGTGCAGACCTCTCCTGCCGCCCGCTGCTCCCCTCAGCAGTGTACTAAGTCCGTCTGCCTGTTCTGCTCCCCGCTCTGGCTCTGGTGAATCCTCTCACCCTCCCACGCCTCTGGCTGTATCCAGTGCTTGTATAAATAAATAAATAAATATTAAAAAAAAAAGAAAGTATTAAAACAAGAAGTGACTTTAAAAAAAAAGACATGGTTGGAATTTCTGGAGAAAAGAATAAAAAATTTGATGAGAGACTTGCTATTAGATAATAGGAAATGGCTTTATAATACCTTTATAATGTGGGAGAATCTAATTGGATACTGATATATAATGTAAGGCCTGTACATGCTTTGCTGAGATTGGCTGGGGTTGACCATTGCCACCCTGTTTTACAGAAGACTCTACAGTTGAGGATGGGTTAACCTGTACATTCTGTAGCCCTTAGGGATGCTGGAAAGAGTTTATAGAGAAAAGTAAGAATGTCTTATAACAAAGGCCTTGATAAACCAAGAGAAGTGATCTAAATGTTAATGGACTATGTTAAAAAATAAAATAGGAGATACAACCAAAAGACATTTGCTTTGAAGCAAAAGATATTTGTGACTGGGACATCGAAAATTATGAGCAGATAGGCATAATTTCATGGGACACATACCAACAAACATTCCTTTCTGCCTGAATAGTAATTCTTGAAGATGTTGGTTCACATTACATTTAAAGACAGTGCATACCTGGATTGTTCCTAATTATTTTCTCTGCCTCTTCCTTTATTTTGAAATGTAATTATTAGCAATATAGCTCTGAGACTGAGATTTGTCAGATTTTACTTGCTTTGCTATGCCCATTATTCAAAGAATAACATGAAATAGGATAATTTTGCAGGAGGAGATTTGAAACGATAGTCTGCCACAATCACATAAATATAAAATACTGAGACTTCTAACTTCAAACTGTTATTTTATCAATACAAAAGTAGCATTTCCTCAGCACTTTGAAATATTGTTCTGTGGTGTCACTGTGTAAAGAAACTGCATTGCTCTCTTGTATCTTTTAAATCATAACATTGAATAAAACATGCATAAAATAACATGCCCTTGAAATGAAATTTATGTTAAAGAATGTATAGAAATACCCTTTTCACAATAGTCAGACTACTGTGTTTTTAGTGCTAGATAGGTAAATTTAATATATGTGTATATTTATATTACTAGTTCTATAGAGTCACACATATAGCTCAATTTCTCTGGAATCCCTTTTACATAGAAAAGTTAAATATTGAACAAATGTCTAATCAGAATTCTTGATAAATCTCTGAATAAAGACAACGAAAATACCAAGTACAAAAATCCCAGCATACATATGAATAGCTGTTCTATTGCATTATCTCTTCTCTAAATTTACTTCAAAATATTTAGCAAAATTATTATGTTCTAAACAATTAATTTGTTACTAAGAATTTTATAGCAAAGGACTTGAACTTAATCAGTTTAGCAATTCCACTAGTTGAATTCCCAGAATTTTCTCTATAGTTCCCTCCTTACTTCATCTCACTTCCTGTAAAGTCTCAAGGAGCAATCAATGGGCAGATAAGATTAAGTTTCTTTTCATTTTTTTCCTTTTCAAATTCCAAGGAATAAGTTGAAATGTTAGTGACGTTATTTTTGGTTGTATTAGATGGGTGTAAAAATGTGAAATGCATACTTTATTTCCCCAAGCAAATGAGTCTTGTGCTGACCTTTTGTTCTTGATTAGTTAAATCTGAGTATAAGGGGAAACATCTTAATAACACCACATTATTTCCTATGTATCTGTATCCTGACTATAGGATGCTAAGGACAAGTTGTCCATATTGTCTAATTCCAGAAACTTCTAAACTGCATCTAGGTAAGATGAAGCTATAGAAAAGAGTGTCAAATTTAGATCTGAGTTCCTATGCCTTCTGGGACCAGATAAATTAGATCCAGATCAGTTTTTGAACTGTTTCCTTTTTAACAAGATTAAATTGATCATGTATGCTCTCAAAACCAGTCATTGCTATTCACTGGGAAACATCAATTATTCCTTGTTTCGCAGTTACAGTATAATATAGCACTCCATTAGTGAGATGAACTGCAGGTTACTAATTAGTATAGCACCCCATTAGTGAGTTCTATTTGCCTTGTAATTTGGCAAAATTTAATTGTTTTCTGGAGGATGTCCCTAAATCTTTGACCCAGAATATTCTATTGTTCCATTTTTTCTTTAATCATTCCTCAACCTCAAGATTTTTTTTCCCATTATACCTGTAGTACATCCATTAGAGAAAAATTCTTTATAAATATTCTATGGAAACTACTAACTACAAGAAGATCCGTAATTCTCTGTAGCTGCCATAGAAAGATCAATTATTTAAGGTGATTTCTTTTTCCGTTCTAGATCTTACATTCTCTAGACCTTACATTGTGAAGATGTTATGTTCCCAGTGTACTTTTAATAGTCCTGACATCAAATAGTAATGTCAGTTCTGCCTGACACGGTATCATTTTACTATGTTCATTGTGCACATTCTTCCAGAGTCCTTCCTCGCATAGTATGTATCTTAACTAAACAAATAGATCTTGATCAGTCATATCTAAAGTATATTTTAGGGGCCGCCCTTGTGGTGCAAGCGGTTAAGGCTCAGCCCTATGAAGCTATCAGCAGCCACTGAAGCTCCTGAAGCACAAGTTCAATCCCTGGTCAGGGAGCTGACCCATATGGCACAGCAGACTTCTCCTGTCTCACCTGCTGCTCCCCTCAGCAATGTATTTCAGTTGATGCCCACTCTGTCTCTGATGAATCCTCTCACCCCCTGCCACACACACCCCTAGCCTACACTCCAGCTCTTGTTTGCTAAAATAATCTTAAAATATAAAGTATATTTTAATCAAAAACTATTTTTCTAATAAATGCTAAATTATGGCTAGTTTCTAGAAATAGCTTGGAGATACTTTCCTAAAGAAAACATTGTTAAGAATAAGCTAGTGGTAAACAGTCTTTTCAAAACATCTCTTTCACAGAGAAGTACTAAACATCACTGTTACACAATACAACCTAAAATCCATGTAATTATCCAAATCTATTTTCATATTCCCACTGAATTACCTACATTCACTTCATCTGATTTTTAACAATGACTCCGTGGGTAGGATTGAGAAACAATGATTCTTCTCAATTTCTCTTTACATGCAAAAATGAAAGCTCTTAAATTTTCATTTGGGAAGAGTTGAAGGCGGGAGCCAGTATCCCCCAAAACAGAGCAGACCTAGAGGATGAATGTCTGAAGGTTCTCCTCAGTCTTTACCTTAATCTAAGGATTGCATATATGATATGAGTGAGAACCTGATGCCCGTACCTGGTGTAGGCAAGCTGTCTGCATTAGTTAGAATCTATTCAATTCTGTGCTTCCCTTATGGTCTCTTGGATATACTTAAAATACAGACGTGTTTACTCTCAAGTGAACACAACTCCTGTTTCTTCCCCCTTCAGAGAATACTTGTCTAGAGACCTCATAAACCATTGATGAATAGGTTTAGGCAAACAAGCCCTGAGGGGACAGCCATTTTACAATATGACATAGTCTATGTTTTTGTCTAGAATTATCTGAATATGATGATAATATATAATGTACCATCTGGGATGACTGTTCTTCAAAATATATCTTTGCCTCTGTTGCCAATTCCACACAGACACTGCCTGTTTTGAGGAGACTGGAAATTGTTGAAGTGACTGAAATGAAATTATTCCAGGAAGACAGAGGAAAAACTCCCATGCCATTTGCATTTTGTGGCATATTTTTACTGCCTTCAGCCCTCTAAGGTAACAGTAGTGATGTCTTATCAATTTCTCTATCTTTACTTTGGTAAAGTCACAATGGTAAGTTGAAGTTTTTCTTGCTTTTGGTTTACTCAGTTTCTCTTCAGTCAGCATTGAAAAGCTGGAATAAGAATATCCATAATCCAAGTTCGCAAAATCCTACTAGCATGTCTTTAAGTCATTTACCTGCTATATTTTCTTCTAATCCTTCACCACCTATAGGGTCTGTGCTAGAAATACCAGCAGACATATTTCCAAGTTCTGTGTTACCTCCTCTACAGAGTGAGAGCTAGTCTTTCCCTTTGACATACTTCGCTAAGTGTCACCTCATGGCAAGTTAAGATTAGAATGGAGGTTCAAGCTGGCTATTTGTGAGTCCAAACACATTTGGTGAAAGGCCTCTGTACCGAAATATATAGGCAAATAATACTTGTAGACATCTGTTTTCTAAGCTTTCTAATAGATATATTTATGTTTTACTGCCTTATTCCTATTTCTTGACTATTTGGCCTCCTGATTCAGTCATTACAGGACTATTTCCTTTCAGATCTCAGATGATCTCACAGGCTGGATTTTTAACAAAACACCAGCCTCTCATCTATGTGACTCTGACACTTGCCATTTTGGCAGTAGCTCTGCTGCCACTCCATGAGTAACTATTGAATAGTACTGCCTGGAAATAATCCCAGCATGCATAGCACTGTTTCTCAGATATAAAATGATAATTTTTCCTACTATATGCTTAATCTTTGATCATTCAGAAGATGTTTTGTACTCAGAAAGGGACTTTATAAATAAAATATAAAATGAAAGCCTCTAGGAGATAAGCCAAGATTTGTTTTTTTAAGATTTATTTATTTGTTTGTTTGTTTGTTTGTTTATTTATTTATTTATTTATACAAGCACTGGGTACAGTCAGAAGTGCAGGAGGGTGAGAGAATTCACTAGAGCGGGGAACAGAACAGGCAGACTAACGAAATACACTGCTGAGGGGAGCAGTGGGTGGCAGGAGAGGTCTGTCGTGCCATCTGGTACCCTCTCCGGTGGTCAGGGATCGAACAGGCACTGCAGAGGCTGCGGGCAGCTTCGCAGCCCAGCGCTCAACTGTTGTGCCACCAGGGAGGCCCAATAAGCCAAGATTTTTTTTTTTTTAATTCATTGAGCTGCATGATTTCTATGTCATTTTCTCATTCCTTTTACATTTTCTCTCCAAGTGACACTTGGGGAGTGCTGTAGGACACAACTACTGGTTTTCTATACTAACATTCTTTCTTTTCTACTTTATAAGGAGGATATGCGTATAACCCAGTTTGCCTAAGCAGAGTTGAGTTAAATCTTTTGCTGCAGGATCATGCTATCACCCAATTTCACTAGCAATAAATGTAAAGTCCACGATTACCTTATTTATAACAAAAACCATAGTGACCAAAATCAAAACTAAATTTCTGTCTGATTAGGTGCATGTGACTAGGCTGTGAACAACAGGATGCAAATACAAGAGCACTTTGTGGGAAATTTAAGAAGTCTCCTTGGAAACAAAAATGCACACCCTTTGCTTTCTTTGTCCCCTGCTACTGATATAGAATATAGGCATGCTGAATAGCATTTCAGCTGCCATCTTCAATAATGAGATCCAAGAAAGTGAGGATTGAAGCCGTCTGTATTATTTAAAGTGAACTCTAGTAGTTATAACAATGAAAACAAATAAATGAAAAGCACTGGTTTAAAAATACATAAATTAATTTCTTTCTTACAAGTCTCAGGTTAGTGGGTAAGAATAGTGAGGTAATTTTACTCGATGTGGGCATTATTGGTAACCAGTTTTCTTCTATCATTTTCCCATTATGTTTTAGTTTATTGCTACTCAAAATATGATCTGCAGGCTAGCCCCATTGAGCTCCCGAGTCTGTGTAGAAATGTAGACTGTTAGACCCATAGAATCAAACTATGTAGTCTATCAAGATGTCCAAGTGATTTGTGTGTCCATTAAGTATGAAAATCACTGTTTGGTGGCATTGTTATTATCTGATCTAAACTAAAGGGAAAGTTTTAAAAGTTGATTAATTTAAAAAATGATGCTCTAATAACTTGTTAATCTGATATGAATTCTATCTTGGAGAAAAATAGGAAATTTGGCTATGAAAGAACAGGTCTAACTGTGTATGTTACTCTGTAAATAGATGCAATAGTATGGTATGGTAACTTAGCTATAAAATTGCCACTAGAAATAGATTCATTTTATCTTGGGATTATCATGAGGTGGGGTGTGTGCATGAAGAGATTTTTTAAAGATGTCTTGAAGGATTCTCTTCCGGAAAAAAAATGTTAAAATAAATTTGTGGAAAATTTTACACCATTTTACAACAAGGTCCACTCAGTGTGACAAATAGAATGTTCACCTGATAACACAAAGGGCTAAAGCCTTGTCTCAAAATGTTCTGTTTTCTCTCAACATGACTGTTAATGTTTTTTTGTTTGTTTTGTTTTGTTTTTAAAGATTTATTTATTTATTTATACAAGCACTGGGTACAGTCAGAAGCGCAGGAGGGTGAGAGAATTCACAGATCCGGAGGGAAGAGCAGAGCAGGCCGACTGATGAAATACACTGCTGAGGGGAGCAGCGGGTGGCAGGAGAGGTCTGCGCACCATGTGGGACCCTCACCTGGCGGCCGGGGATTGAACCAGCGCTGCAGAGGCTGTAGGCAGCCTCGCAACCCAGCGCTCAACCGCTGCGCCACCAGGGAGGCCCATGACTGTTAATATTGAATGTGCCTTTATATTAAATTATCCAAGAGGTAAGAACATAATAGAGAGGATGGATCTATGTCATTAAATATGACAAACCCAGAAAAACAATGATGTTTGTTCACTTTATCTCAGGTCTGCTGCATATATTATAATATTCGCGTTAACCCAATTTATAAAGGTTTTTTTAAATATGGAAGCACTTTACAAAAAAAAATCTTGACAACACTGAGGAGAGTTAGTTTATTAAATAAAGTTTCCATAACTGTTCCTCACCTGATAATTGCCCCCAAATGCAACTCTCTAAAATTTGTTTGAAAGTATCCTCCCATCCCCTTGTTATTTGCAGTACCTGCCATCTACTTTCCTCTTCTTTATTTTTAAATACATATTTCAAAAATAATTTTCATAATAATTTTGTCTCAAATGCTTTTCGCTCTTCTACATTTTAGCTATCGCTTCAGCAGTTCCAAAGAAAGAGAGACAAGGGAAGCATGTGGGAGGTGTGTGGTTTAAAACTCTGTTAAAAAAAAAAAAAAAAAACTTTGGAAATTTGATCTGTATGATTGTTGCAGGCAAAGGGTGTGTAAATTTTTCACTGGGTCAGAACCTCTTATACAGGTGCTAGATGCAGCCACCTGGAGACATCAGTGGATTTTGCAGCCTTTACTGCTGAAACAGGGAACCATATACACAGGCAGGCAGCGAGAGCAAAAGAGAGACACCAACACTGAGAAAGGCAGAAGAGCAACTCCACTGCCCAGTCCTTTGCACTACTAAAGGCCCCCAGCCACACAACTGATATTTCCTGCAAATGCAAGGCCTGTCTGGTGTTTGCTAGAAGTCTAAATGGTGGCAAATATAGCATTTTGAGGGACGGGCTATCTGTTGTATAAAAGGCAAAAAAAGAGCCTGATTTTTACTCATTTTCTTTTCAAGTAGTAATGTCATTTTACATGATTCCTTATAAATTATACTTTTGAAATTTTATGTAATCAATGACAATCTTCATGGGATTTTGTTAAATTCCTCTTCCCCTTTATTCTGTTTGGTTTTGCTATTAATTTTAGTTCTTTATGAAGTATCTTTGTACCTATTTTTTAGTACTTGAAAAATATTCATTCCTTATTTCCTGATAATACATTCAGTGTTGAGTAAGATTTTGCTGTGAACAAAGAAAATATGTGTATGCATGCATTTTCACATTCTGCAACACTTTACTTGTCCCAAAGTTTATGTAATTATGTTTATCATGTGTGCATTATGATTTACACTTGAAATTACATTTTTTATTTAGCTACTGATCATGAAAACTGATAACTTTTCCTGTTGTTATTATGCAAGTATTTCTTACTGTAATCCCAGTATCTGATTGGTCCACAGTGAATTAAATAGAATATCACTGAAACTACCACTTAGAAGAAAACCTTAAAATCACATTGCCTGATAGGATTATCTTGGAAGTTTAAAAAATACAAATAGCCTAAGTATTATTTTCATCTCTATTGTTCTATATGTGATGCTAAGGAGCAGCAGCCATGTTTAAAGGTAACTGGATGATATAAAACTGTTTAACTTTTTCATGATTTATTTCAATTTTTCTATTCCATATTCTGGACTGCCATTTCACTTAATGAATATCTCTGTTTTTTTGTTTGTTTGTTTGTTTTGTTACAGTATTTTCTGAAGTCTTTATCAAGTATATTAGAAAGGCATATATGTAGTATATACATACACACATACATTTTATAAAATAATATATAGTACAGTATATATTTACATATACTTTATAAAATTTAAGGATTGTTGCTTATTTAAAAAATTGTATAACATTGATCCCAGTTGTTAGACTTGGTACGTAAAGAATGTGAAAGTGCTCCAATCAGACCACCTCAAGATTCTAGAACTGGTTTCCTAAAGACATCCCATTTCAGCATGCAGACTATTTTGACTTTAGAACAGCAATCCCTCGAGGCTGAGGAAAATCCTTCTGTCCTTGCCTAAATCCTTTAACCTTCTTTAATCTAAGAAGAAATCCCTATGTCCTAAGTTTCTGACCCTTTTCCTAGTCAAAGAAGCAATCACTGCTTTCTCTTCTTTGACCTAGAAGAATGCAGGTTGGGGGTGGGGAGGGGTCTCATCCTTTTTTCTGTTTATCAACAAACATGTTCTCTCTAAGAATCGCATCTTTAATTTTGGAGTAAGAATGAGGGTAGTATCCTTTATAGTTTGTCACTAAGATTCTCCCTCTCTTTGACAGAGCCCCGCATACAGAATGAATATTCCTGGCCCTTTGTTCTTTTTTTAAAGACTTATTTTTATTTATTTACACATACAAGAACTGGGGTGTAGGCCAGAGATGGGGGGGTGAGAGGATTCACCATAGAGTGGGGAGCAGAACAGATAGATTTACTGAAATACGCTGCTGAGGGGAGCAGCAGGCAAGACAGGAGAGGTCTGCTGCACCATATGGGTTTGCTCCTTGGCTGGGGATGGAACTCAGGCCACAGCGGTGATAGTATGATAGCCCTGAGACTTAATCCCTTGGCTATCAGGGAGGACCCCACTCCATTTTTCTTTCGAATTTACATGGTTGTAAATAATATTACATATATTTAATTGTGATCTTCCCTCCTACCAATCTGTCTGACATTAACTTATTTGTCTATTCAGCCCTAGAAAAACCCAAATGGTGTGGGATAATTGTCCCCTGTGCCCTGACATTTGCTAGGTTTCTAATATATTTTTGCTTAAAACATTGATATTGTTCCATTTACTCTGGCATGCAGTATCACTGCTAAGTCTTGAAAGCATAATATTTTAGTGATGTTTTGCTTTCTTTTCCTAAAATTCCCACACACATTATTTCTCTTGGTGTTAGTTGAATGAAGATAATAAATTCACTTTTAATATTCATTTTAATTTACTTTGAGAGAACCGTACTCTTGAGGTACGAAGTAAAAGCAACACTTTAATTTGGTACAAAAGGAAATATATATGCCCTTTGAAAAAGGGTTCGCCTTTTTCTTCACACACTATTAAACTCAGTCTCTAAATCTAGATTAAAAACACACCTGAATGAGACCTGTAGCCTAAAGACTGATTTATGATACTAGGCTGCTTAACATTCAGTCACTCATGGGTGATTACACAGCATCAATCTCTGGATTGCAGATTACTACGATTTAATAGTCAAATATATTGCCTGGTGGACCACTTTATCCTCTACCTTGTCTGACTTTTGGTCTATAACTTAATTTGTTCCCTGTAAATAAACAAATTTTAAGCACTGATTGCAAACATTGGTTTGCCTCTTTATGTAGGTAATAAAGAAACTGATAATGCTTATTCACAGAAGAATTCCTTTATACCTTGACAACTGTCAAAGTAGCCTCTGCTTTCTCAGTTTAATGCGCACGCGCGTGCACACACACACACACACACACACACACACAGTACTATTGGTATGAAAGAACAGCTTTCCTCCTCCAGGATAGAATTATAATAATAATTCACAATTCTATAATAAAATCCATTATTGGTTCTAGTGCTCTGTGCATTTATGAAGATCTCATTGTATGTCTTCAAAATTTTTAACAAAGATGAATGTCACTTAACTGTCATTTAACTAGATATTTCCTGACCTTTTGTGTCATTATGTCCAAACCTAAGTGTAGGCTGTTTTCTGTTTGCATGTGTGGAAGGAAAATTAACACCATCTATTAATCCCCTGGATAATCCTGCTTTTGTTTATGAACTATGTTCACTGGCATTCCACTAAAAAAAAGGAGAAAAATGTTTCTTTTGTTTTCCCAAAACACAAAGAAACTTGTAATTGGATTTCAACATAGGCCCAAATTCTGCCCTATAAAATGTAATTAAATGGAATTAGAACACCGTCACTCATACCTCCTGGCATGTTAACCTCAGTAGATTACAACAGCAATTTGTCATCTGCCCTCAGTCATTAAGTAACAGCCCTAGCTCTGTGGCACAGGGACATTGCAAGTGGCCATGGACTGAACAGAGCACAGGTGATATTTGCTTTTGTTTGTCAGAGCCTCTGAAGGAAAATAAAAGGAACATGAACTCTTTTGGTTAAGCTTTCCTCAGGGTGATTAAAAATGTTCTCGTCACAAGAAAAAAATATTTCATATCCTATCCTGTCTCTACTATGCTATATTCTACTCTGTTCATTAAATTTTACCAACTTGAGTTTAGTCCACTTATATGCATAAACCACAACAGTGGTTGTTAAGGTGTAGGTTTAGGTGAGATGACTATAAAAGTGCTTCTTTACTTACTCACTATCTCTGATCAAAAAAAAAAAAAAATCAAGACTATTTACATTTGCCTAACAAACAAACAAGTGAGTGAGAAGAGATAAACTGCCAACTTTATTAATAAAATGTCTGTCTATTTCAGTCATCCATAATTTAAAAAAATACACTAAGAATTTAATAGAACAAGTAAAAGAGAAAATGTCTGTTCTACACCACTAAATAGCTGAACCCTATTACTTGTTGAGATGTATCAGATTACAAACTTAGTCCATCTTTATCTTTGATTTAGGAGTAAATGATCTTAAAATCTAACTTTTGAAACTCAAATTGTCTATTCTAGTGAAAACAGAGATGGAGCTATACTTCAGAGGATTTAGACATTGGATAACATGGATATGCCTTTCATTCACGTCGCAATATTGAATAACTACTTAAATTAGGATGAAAGAATCAAGCTCATAGAGTATTAAATGCATTAAATGACAACAATGTTGATCAGGTTTTTGCACATATAACTGCTAAACATTATTATTAATAATCATCTCATTGATAATTTGCAAGAAACTCAGAATAAGATAAAAAATAATTGTGTAGTATAAGAGTAAAGAGACTGAGTTAAACTTTTTTCTTTGAAGCCAGAAATATCTAAAGTATTCTACACTATCTCTTGGATTTTGGATTTATTTTTTTCCATTGAATAAAATTCCATTAATAGTATGTATGAAAACACAAAAGAAAATAGTTCTTAAAAACAGTGCTCCAATATGCACTATTTTTACTGTTAAATATTTTGACTTTTAAATGAAAATGTAAATATTTTTTAAATTTTTTTATAAAAGTAAAACATTATTCCACTTCTACTTATTTATAACATGGAAGAAATCAAGGTAAAATCTATCCTACAGAGTTTAAAACTTTAAAGTTAATTATAAACCAGACCAATGGGCAATTAAGATGTACTTATTAAGTGGTTCTATTAAGACAAATTATCCTAATATTGCTCTTAAATTAGCTCAAAATTTACATAATAAGCAATAATTATAAATATGAAGGGTCCTATCTATGGCTTCATTACCAACATCTTCTTTGCACATAGTGCCTGAGGTTAGGAAGACTTATTCGAAATACAATAATTATACAAATTGTATCCTTGGAAAGCTAATCTCTTGCAACAGAATACAAAGGTACAAAAAAAATCTGTTTTTAGTACAAATAATTCCTTTCTTTTTACCTTTCTTTTTAATTTTAATTTTTATTTTTTTAAAGATTTATTTATTGATGCATACAAGAACTGCGATGCAGGCCAGAGATGTCAGGAGTGAGGATTCACCAGATACAGAGTGGGCTACAGAACAGACAGATCTACTGAAATACAATGCTGAGGGGAAGAGCAGGTGAGACAGGAGAGGTCTGCCTCACCATGTGGGTTGCTCCCTGGCTGGCGGAATCGAACTCATTCTGCAGAGGCTGCGGATTGCTTCATAGTGTGGTGCTGAACCCCTTGCACCCCCAGGGAGGCCCCCACTTAATTTTTTTAATTTTACTTTCGTTAACCTTTATATGTTTAAAGATTTTTTTTCTATATTTCTCTTGCCTACTGGAAGTTTTTTAAAAATATATACCTTTTCATTGTTACTGAAATAATATTGTTTTATATCCTTGCTACTGTTTTGACAGTATAGGATTAGTCCTCCACCATAGTCCTTTGTATTTCCTCTCTCCTCATCCCTCTTCTCCCACTCCCCTCTGAGAGACATATTTCTATGGTCAGCAAGGGCTGGTTTTAAAGTCTTTAACCTTTTCTTGTTTTTTGTTTATCCTCTCTCCTTGCACTTCCATCTGTCTTGAATGCTACTCTCGGAGGGTGAAGGATTTTAGGTTGAAAATCTCTTTCTTTGAGTACCTAAAATTTCTTATGCCATTCCTATCTTGTTTGTAAGGTAGCTACTGAAAAGTGCCTGGACAGTCTAATTAGTGCTCCCCTACATGTTACTCTTTAGTCTCGAGTTTTTTAATATTTTTTCTTTGGCATTGGTTTTCAGCAGTTTTAATGTGATTTCTTTTGGTGTGTGTCAGTCTGGTATTATTTTGTTTGAAACTCTTTGGGCCTCTAGCATCAGGATATCTGGTTCATTTCTCAGGTTGAGCTAGCTCTCAGCAATTATTTCTTTAATGAATTTTCTATGCCTGTCTCTTTCTCTTCACCTTCTGAGACCCCCATGATATGGATGTTATTTCTCTTGAGGTCATCCCAAAGAACTATTGCACTATTTTTTACTTAATTCTTTTTTCCCTTTGTTGTTCTATATATGTGTCTGTGTTCTCTGATATTATTCTTCCAAGCTCACCAATTTGTTGCATTACTTGAGTTTGTCTTCTGTTGTATTTTTTAATATGATTATAGTATTTTTTAGATTCAGTAGTTCTAATTACAACATTCTCATATTTTCATGATTTTTTTTTTAATTCAGCAAGCATTGCTATAACTGTTACCTTAAGAACTGGTCCCACAGTTCTACTAGATTGAGGGTATTTTTGCTCCAAAATTTATGATAATTTTCTATATCCTCATTTTCAATTATTACAGATTGTAATAGGGGTAAACTTTCAGACTGCTGACTTTGCAACTGTTTAGATGGCCAGAGAACTGGCAAGCAATAGTAGAGCAGAGAGTAGTCAAAGTAGCAGGGCACTGAACCATCACCTCCAGTAAGCTTCAAGGATAAGCTTCCCCTATGCTGTGGATACCAGAGTTGTGTGATGGAAATCCACAGGGAAACAGCCCCACCCCCACCCCCACCCCCCATCCTAGGTCATCCTCACAGCCTAAATGTCTTGTATAGTCTTCCACCAGCCTTAACCTCTAGGCTGTATTTATTTAAGCACTAGATACAGTGCTGGGTCACCTTGTAGTTACAAAGGTCTGCCAAATTGATCTCATTTGCATTTCAAGTACAAAGCCATATAGTGGGCTGATTGCTAAGATTCATGTGCTTAAACTCTAGTCAATGAGAACATTCAGTTTTCTCTATTTTGGTTCTGACTGGGGACAAAGCAAGTGTTCTGAATATCACAGTATTAGGCTACAAATTCTAGTCTTTGCTATAAGAGACACAGTGATCTGAGCTGGCTGCTCAGTGGTTTGGGCTTCAGCTATTCTATGCTCAAACCCAGAATCATCACTGCACTCTTGCTCCTAGAATTTTCCAATAGTGCACCTCTTTCCTGGATGCCAGCTCTACATATCCCCTTAGTCAGTACATTGCTAGGTCTCCAAGTTCCTAGTCAGTACGTTGCTAGGTCTCCAAGTTCCCCAGTGTGGACGTGTGCTCCTGATTCAATAAATGTAGCTAGGTTCCATAAAGCAGCTACCCCTACCCCTTGTGAACTGCACGACCCATGTATTGCTACAAATACAGTGTAATTACAATTTTCCCTATACTTTTCTACTAGAAAATTGTTGCTGGTGCATGCTATAATAATCCATTTATCTTTCAAAAATTATTGAGTTTATTCTGTTGCAATTGTTGTGACTATAAGGAGGAGGTGAGTCTGCCATCTTCACACTGCCGCCATCTTGTTAAACTCATGTTAACCTTTAACAAGACAATACAAGGAAAGCCAGAAGTTGTTTATTGGGAAATATCAAGAATTGCAACTTGGGTGGGTTGTAATGGGACAAAAAGGTGTATTTTTGCTTATGCCTTTATTTTAATGTTAAACTTTTCTTCTATTTAAGAGTTTAGAAAAGGTCTAAGGACAGAATCCAGCATCACAATTAAATTTAATCTAAATCTGACAAAGTCCACATTTCCATTATAAAATGGAACCTCAGGAAATAATTTTCTACTGCACATTTAATTTTGTTTAATTAAAGATACCCAGACTAAGAAATGGCTAACCAACTTACACTGAATTATAACAAGAAACTTTACAAAAAGATGTGTAGGCTCTACATGAATTCTTTATGCTGAGTAAAGAGAAAAAGAGGAAGGGATGGGTAGAGAGTGAGAATGTGAGTAAGGAAGGGAGAGCAGGAAAGGGGAGAGAGACAGACAGACAGATAGACAGAGAGAAACCTCCCCTGTTCTTTTGCAGTCAAGAGTCATGAGAGTTAAAAATACAGAAGGGAGGAATGGTAGCTCAATAATTTTTTTGACATGTCTTAGGACAAAATTCAAGATGGTCCCATAAATCAACTTAAAGTTAGGAAGGAGACAGTCACTTAATATCATAAGAGGAAAAAAATGATACTAAGCTATTGGAAATATGAAATTTACATGTATACCTCATGATTTCACTTTATTGGAAAAATATGCTTTCAATTCCATGTGTCTGATTTTAATATTTCTCAGATTGTGTGGGTTGTGGCCAAAGGAAAAAAACAAAGACAGGGATAAGGGAGCAGATGGATGGGGAACGTTTCAGACAGAGGGTAGAATGAGCCACCAGAAACAATTACTATTCTCCCTCCACATCTTTAGCCAATAAATAGGTGTCACAGCACAGTGATTGATGGCAGTTTTTGATGATTTGGACAAAAAGAATTTAGAAAAAACAATGTACACTGTTTATACTGTTAACAGTTTCGGATGTCTTCTGAAAAGTTGAATCATGAGTATCTAAGTCCCAACATTTTATTGACATTTAAAAATTACCTTTAGCTTTTAGATATGTATCATATAATACTGCATTGAAATTTGGTAAACATCTTTCACTTGAAAATACTTGAACAAGCACTTTAACAGGTGGTAGTTGTATAATGTCTCCTTTTTATTTAAAACCTGTTCTAGCAACAGATTTTTATTCCAGCTTCTTTCACAGACCCCTTTGTCATATATCTCTGAGGTCAATAACCATTCATATATATTCCACAACACACTTAAAATGCAATTCTTATTTCTATGATTAGGTGTTTTCAGGTTTTAAAGGAAATTATCTAGACTGAAATTTCATTTCAATTATTAATAGTAGATGATTAATAAAAAGAAAATGCTATGAAATTTGCTAATGAATAATTATTTTTAAATGTGTTAATTATAAGAAAAACATAATACTTATTACTAGGATGAGACCTGAGTACATCATGATTTTTTTTAATTTAATATATTTTAATTTACATAATTCTTAAATCATTCTTCATTTTTGCACAATGTATGCATTTTCATTTTGGTTATATTCCCCATACAATTGTACCCCCCTTATTTTGACCCTAATCCCTCCTCTCCTACCCACCGCCCTCCCGATCATGATTTTTATAGAAACATACTGCCTACATGCCAGTGCTAAAAACTTGTTTATGTAAATGATAATGGAAGGGTTTTAATATTTCATTCAATGATTTGAATTCCTTTAGAATTATAGGTTAGGAATATAATATAGTATAATATACTGATCATTACAAGGTAGTTTTTATTGATTAATTGTATGACAATTTCATTTGCCTCTCTTCAATTTTGTTGGCACTAAGAAATTTAAAAAGAGTTTCTTGCCATATTATTATAGTCAATCATGTTTTTAGTTTTATGGAAATATATTATACCATTTAATTTTATTCCTACAGGTATTTTTTTCTTTATGTTAAAATATATAGATAATTTTGGGGAAAAAATTTTAAAAACCTCAATATACATTTCCAAGTCTTTCTTTAATTAGAATATATATCCATATATATATATATATATATATATAGTATCACATTTTAGATATATTTTTCAGGAAAGCTTTGGAACTTCAATTTTTCTGTTAATACAAAAATATCCGCTACATAAGTTAATTGGCAAGCCCAGTCCTCATTATTTAACCAAGCAGGCAAATTTGAATTGCTTTCTATCATGAAAAGATAAACTCATTTATCAATTTAATTCAAAATGAAATAAAGACTTAAATATAAGACCTGAAGACATAAGTTACATAGAAGAAAGCACAGGCAGTAGCCTCTGTAGTATCAGCTCTAGTGATACATCTGTGGATACATCTTTAACACTAAGGGAAACAAAGCAAAAATAAATAAATGAAATTGCATCAAACTCAAAACCTCCTGCACAGGGAAAGCACCCATAATTAAAACAAAAAGCAGTTTACTGAATGGAAGATATTTGCAAACTAACAAATAACCTGATTAAAACATGATGAGAGATTCTAAATAGACATTTTAACAGGAAGGCATCCAGATGACTGACACATGGGAAAAGATGTTCGCCATCACTCATTATTAGGGACATGCAGATCAAAACCAAAATGAAATATCACCCTCCAACCTATGAGAATGGCCAGTGCTGAAAGGACCAGAAAAAAGTGCTGACAAGGATGTGAAGTAAAGGAAACACAGGTACACTGTTGGTGGTGATATAAATTGCTACAGTTGTTATGGACCATCAACATATCAAGAAATACTGTATTCCCAGAGATTCCACACCTAGGTATCTATCCAAACAGCATGAAAACACAAATTCAAAAAATTATATCCAACTCTGAGTTTACTGCAGCATCATTCACAATAGCTAAGATGTGGGAACAACTTAGGTGCTCACTTGTGAATGAATAGAAAAAGAAGATGTGAAATGAAACCCAATGAAATATATTCAGTTATCAATAAAAAGAGGAAATCTTGTCACTTGTGATGACATGAATGGAACTTGAGATTATGCTAAATTAAATTAGAAGGAAAAAGACAACTACCACAAGTTTTCATTCATACATGGAAGAGAAAGAAACAAAGCAAATGAACAAAATAAGAAACCCTCAGATTCTAACAACAGAATGATGGTCCCCAGAGGGGACAGAATGGGTAAAATAGGTGAGAGGAGTCAGTTTGTTGGTGAATGAAAACCACACTTTTGGTGGTGAGGGTAATGTAGCAAAAATAGATATCTAGCTATTATGTTGTACACCTGAAATCTATATTTAATTGTAGACCAGTGTTACTTCAAAAAACTTTTAAATATTTGTAATAATCTTGATTTTTATGACCACTATCTCTCTCATTCAAGGAGAAAACATTTTTTTAAAAAAATGGGAAGAAAGGTATTGTTAAAATGAAAATGGCTTGGAATTGTTTAGTTACTATGTGCATCAAGAATTTTTACACTTGGGGGCCTTCCCAGTGGCACAGCGGTTGAGCACTGGGTTGCAAAGCTGCCACAGCCTCTGCAGTGCTGGTTCGAACCCCACCGGCTGGCGAAGGTCCCACATGGCACGACATACCTCTCCTGCCATCCGCTGCTCCCCTCAGCGGTGTATCATCAGTCTGCCTGTTCTGTTTCCCACTCTGGCTCTGGTGAATCCTCTCACCCTCCTGCACTTCTGACTGTACCCAGTGCTTGCATAAATAAATAAACAAATCTTTAAAAAAAAAAAAAAAAGAACTTTTACACTTGGGCCTCCCTGGTGGCACGAGGGTATAAGAAGCAACCTATGAAGGTAACTGCAGCCTCTGCAGCACAAGTTCGATCCCCAGCCAGGGAGAGTCCCACAACAGCAGCAGACCTCTCCTGCCTCACCCACAGCTCCCCTCAGCAGTGTATTTCAGTCAGTCTGCCTGTTCTGTTCCCCACTGTCTCTGGTAAATCCTCTCACCCCCCTGAACCTCTGGTCTACACCCCAGTTCTTGTATGTATAAATAAATAAATCTTTAAAAAAAAAAAAGGATTTTTACACTCATAAAATTTCAGTTTAGGAAGAACCAGTTAGTCCTGAGGTAGAAAATGTTTTTCTAGAATGAGACAACAATTAGGAAGGGTAATGTCGGAAAAGCAGTCAATAGAAGGCATTCACATGGAAGTTCAGGGTCTTGACTATCAAGTCCTCTGTCCTTTGGGAAGTCATGTACACTTCCCAGGTTCAGGTGTAGTCCAAAGTCAAAGTCAATAAAAGAGAGAACAGGACAGGCTTACCTCCTGCAGGGAAACTGTGAAGACCCAAGAGATAATGGGAGTTGAAGAAAGTCAGAGACTGCAGGCAGGGCAGCAGCGTTAAACAAAAACAAGAATAAAAGCTCAGAACCAAATAAAGTGACACATGGTGTGATATGAGAAAGGAAGAATTTTCTTGAGGGACATACTCCTGTCAGAGCTCACATCTTGTTTTGTTGTGCATAAATTCTGAAAGAAAAGCAACATGTTTATATATAGTCCACTGAGATGAGTTAGCTTGTTCTCATGTTACAACCATGAGTTAGTTCTTTGGTGCTTTTCAGAAACATAACCCTGATAATGAAGGGATGCTGTAGTCTTCTGTATATTTATGATTTCCATTTCATACTGAAATGTTAAATAAATCCTGATGCTTACTAAAATAATATGAATAATCACAACATCAAAAATATTTTACAGATAAATTGATATATACATGATTTCTCAAGCAAGATTTTTTTTTAAGATTTATTTATTTATGCGTATAAGAACTGGGGCACAGGGCAGAGGTATGGGGAGTGGGAGCATCCACCAGAGACAGAGTGGGGAGCAGACCAAGCAGATCCACTGACATACACTGCTGAGGGGAGCAGAGGGTGAGGCAGGAGAGGTCTGCTGCGCCATGTGGGTGACTCCCTGGCCAGGGATTGAACTCGAGCTGCAGAGGCTACAGATAGCTTCATAGGTTATATCTTAACCCCTTGCACCACCAGGGAGGCCTCAAGCAAGATTATTATTTTTTTGTTTTTGTTTTTTAAGATGCTTTTTTAATATGGGCATGTATTGCAATTATCTTCCCCCTTTAAGACTGCTATTGCTGCATTGCATGGATTCCAGTAAGTTATATTATCATTTTGATTTGTCTCAAGATATTCTGGAATTTCTACTTTGATTTCCTTTTTTATCCAATTGCTATTAAGCAGTATGTTGTTTAATCTGCATGTATCCATAGTTTTTCTTATAGTTAATTTCTTTTTTTATATATTTTATTTTATATATTTTTACATCATTTTTCATTTTTGCACAATGTATGGTTTTTCATCTTGGTTGTATGGGGACTATAAGCAAGATTATTTTTAAGAGAAAAAGACTTTTATGGTTGTTCAAATTCCTGATATAATCCAAACCACTGGGGCATTATGTTCTTTCAGCAGCTGTCCTTGAATCCAAGCTAGAATACATTTGATGACCTTTTAACCTACAGATGCTCATGTGAGTCCTTAAGTGTCATATTAATTCCACTGTATCTTTAGTATCTGGGCTTAATGGAAATCAGAGAATGTGAATAATTAAGATAATTATTAAATAATGTAAGATAATTAAGAACTTTGAAAATCAATTTGATTAAGAGAAAAATATGTAACACTGCAAATCTATTACTGATCAGTAGGGTTTGAGGATAATTGATGACTATATATTACACATATGTGAATGTATATACATATATTTCTTTGAAGGTATGGTATTTATTTAATGTGACTAAATAGGCAAGAATGTATTCTATCCTCATGAACTAGGACAATATCATCTGACCCAGTTAGGAAAGGAATTCAGATGTTGGCTTATTATCTGTGGAGCCTCTAGTAAAGGCACTAGAGTTGCTTTTTCACAGCCAGTATAGGCTCTATTTCAGTCATTTTTACAAAAGCATGTTAACATTCAAAAAAAAAACTTAATCAGCATTCATAATATTTATAACAAAAATAATTAGGTAATGTTTGGCATTATAAAGGGGCATTCTGGATACAAGAACAGTATTTAGCAATTTCAGTAGAAATAAATGACCAAATAGCTTTGATTTTGAAAAAATTAGTATTTAATAATTTTGATCATATATTATGGTGTCATTTTCAATGGCACCATGTTTTTAGTGTTTTCCTAAATTATTGACATAACCTTTGAAATAGAATATAAAAAATTCAAGTATTTTGTAGGAAAAAAAACAGAGGGTGACAATCCTAAACATATTTAGTTATTAAATATAATTTAAGGATTAAATTTCTGTAAAGCAACACTCAATATACACTTTAGAGTTCTAGAAAGAGAATGAAGACACTGATTTCTTTTTAATGAACAAAGACTCTTTTACATAGTGTTATATGAAATCTAAACTTAATCAACACATGAAAAATAATACAAAGTAAAATTATAATATTTTTTGGACTTAGAGCATATAGTACCAAAATTTTATATTCATTTTCATTAATTAGGCATAACCTATAAAACAATCTAAGAAAAAATGATTAATCAGAAACTGAAGTTGTGTGTTAATTATGATCCATTGAAACATTTTATATCACAGCCATAAGCTTTTTATATTATCTTCAGCTTGCAAAGCTAATGTTAATTACTGTATGGATTAATAGCTGTCAAGTGTGTCCTACTTTCAGTATAAATGAATATAAATTAGCTTCATATTTTGGCAATAAATAGAGTACATCACTTTTGGAATTCTTTTAACTCTTATATGTACATATCCATATAGAATTCAGAATAGCCATTATATATTTTTCTGAAAATAAAATTGTTCTTAATTCCAAAGCAAGAAGAAATAACCTTGGATCTGTCTCCCTGTAATTGAGATTGCTGGTTGCGCAGACAGCAGGGTATGAAGCAGCCCATGAGAACAGAGAGTGGAGCAACCAAGCCTAAGGCAATGACCCTGTGCTGCCACCATCAAAAACCCTTTATGTTATTTCCCCTTAACACAGTTTTACTCATTAAAACTGAATAAGGATTGAATTATTCTATTTTTCCATTAGCTATTCAAGGTTTAAAACCTAAGTTGATTTCATTTAAAACAAAACCAAATAAATGTGAAATTTTAAAACAGTACAACAGTCTTCGAAGAGTAAATGTTAAACTTCTCTCTATTATTTTCTTAACACATTGAACAGTTCATGGGTCCTGCAGTGCAGTTTGCATTCTCTAGAACTCCAATAGCCTACAGTTTCTTTCCTATAGTTTGTGGTGCTCACATGACACTGTTAGAGCCCTCTAAAGTCCTAAAGCTTGTTTCCTGATTCCAGCAGCTCATCTAACACAGCAGTAATTATTTTCATGTATGCAATTTCCCATTTTTCTCCTTACCTATTCAGTATTACCAGTACACAAAAGAAACCTAAAAAATTAGAAAGAAATTGTTAGTGCCAAAGAATGGATGGTTAACATCAACCATGGTTGTATTTCTAGTACATCAGACCAAAGCTAGGAATACAAGGCCCTTTGGGTCTCAGCTCTACCTTCTATCAGGCTGTGTTCTTCTGTGAACTCTATTCTTGCCCCATAATTGGACACTTGCCATTTATGACCAACTTTAGAAAATTTGAAAGCCTCTTAGCCAAGGACCTCAAGAAGATGATAGATAGAATCAGAATACAGCATTACAAAACCAATTTTTAAAGATAAGAAATCCAGTTATTTTAGCAATTGTGTTGTTTTGCTAACAATCCCTCTGATCTTGCATAGTTTCCCAGGGCTACCATAATAACATAACAAGGCAGGGGACTTAAACAAACAGAAATTTATTCTTTCATAGTCCTGGACATCTGAAATTAAGGTATCATCAGGGATATGTTCCCACTGAAGCCTCCACTATGCAACTCTGCTTTTCTGCTTCTTCTAGCTTCCAGTAGTCCCTGACATTTCTTGGTTTATAGGTGCATCACTCCACTCTCCGCCTCTCAGCCTATGATGTTTCTGTGTGTCTGTGTCCAAATTTCCCTTTCCTTATACCAACATTCAACAAAGATCTCATATTAATTCAGCTACACCTTCAAAGAGCCTGTTTCTAGGTCAAATTCACAGGTCGCAGGGTTCAGATTTCTATAGGATAGGCCTCCCCAAGATGTTCAGAATAAACTTTCCCAAGATATGTCACTTTGTCATGTGGGTTATTTCAAGGTAAGGCCAATCAACTCTCTTGCAGGCTCATGAGAAATTTTACCACTCCCTTAACTACCTAGGAAGATGAAAATTGGGATTATTATCCAAAATTATGATTTTTACAGAAATAGCCTATCAGAGAAAACCTATCTGTATTTCAGGGTAAATATATAATCACAGAGCATGTGGTCTTTGTTATGAAAGTCACCCTCTACTAGCCTGTGAGCGACCCTCCTCTGTTCTCAGGGCCCCAGGCCCCTGTCTCATTCCTTAGCTCAAGATCATATCCTCATTTTACCCTGCTTGCTTTAGAATCTGATTCTCCATAGATATGCAATTAAATGTGTCCTTTTCTCCTACTAATCTGTCCAGCATTAATTTGATTGCTCTAACAGCCCAAGGAGAATCCAGAGAGGTAAGGGGAAAATTTCTCATTTCCACACTTCAAAATATCTCTTTTGGGAAGCTATGATTCCATTTATAACATACTCCATTTTAGAAAAGAAGCTTAAATGAAACATCCTCTGCAATCTTTGGAGATAAATTATTCTAGATGAATTATAAAATGCAACCACTGAAATAAAGTTTTTCTTCTAAACTGGATAAAAGGTTTTTTATTATTATTATTTAAGGCCTAGCTATGTATTTCATTTTATGGCATACTCATATATGTTCATAAAACTTTCAGAATAGTTATCAGGAAAATATTCTTACACTTTTGGGGGAGGCTATTTTGTGTGTGTGTGTGTGTGTGTGTGTATTTAATACTACCTGGTGAGGAATAATGACAAATCCTAGTATAACTGAAAAGGAAGTCAAATAATAAGGATTCTTGAAAGCATATATCTGCAGAAAAATCTGAGGAATTGGGGGTTAAAAAGAAAATTCCTTTGATAACTGTGGATAGATTTTGTGAGTGTGTGATTTGGAGGGCGATTAGACAGACTTTGTTCATCATTAGGAGGCAGAAATAGGAAATAGCCTTGAGGAGCAGTGTCAAAGGTATGTGAAACAAATTTCACTTCAGTGTAAAGAGTAATGCAGTTTATGATATCCAGGTTCAAAACCAAATACATGTGGTTGTAATCTTATTAGAAGAAGTCTTCAGAGGTGGATCAGCCCTTCCATTTGGTTTAAAAACACATTTAATAAGCACAGGCTATTTGACAGAGCCTGGGATGTGACCAATACCAGTGTGAAGATGTACATTTTGCATTTTGCTAGACTGAGAGACTATACCTAGGACCCTGAAGTGTCCCCTCATTTCTAGGATCATGCTTTTGTTATACTATTAGAGCTTCAAAGACAGGTATGATGTGTTACTGAATCTGTAACTAAAATCAAATCAACATAGAATGAGTTTGATTATAAAGCACATAGTACAGCATGGAGGAATTGTGTCAGTGCGTGAAGACATTTTCTGACCCAGCTATATTTACTCTCTGTTAAGAGGAAAGGACATGTTCACTTCCCCAACCCTGGTACCCCACTAAATGTCCTCAGGTTCCTACACAGCCCTGAAAAGGATACAGTTTGCAAGCTGTAAAATACCCTGTCTCCCATGTACCCTGAAGGGGAGAATACATGCAAACGCATTAAATTATAACGAAATGGACTAATTATTTCTAACTTAATTACAAGAAATTCTTGTACAGTTTTTGTTGGTATCAATTTAGCACTGAAAAGCAAATATGTAAATAGAATGCAAATCACAATAATCAGTAAGCTAAATTGTTTGTAACAAATGTAGATATTTTACATTTCCTCTTGGCTCATCAGAAATGATTAGAGAATATAAACTATCTCATTGGAATTAATGCAGATTCTCTATTACCATTAGTATTTTCAAGTATTACTCCACTCTTTTACAAACTGAAATCATCAAGCATTAAAATGGAAAAACAGTGCTCTTTTAAGATGTAATTATCCACTATAGCACATTAACACTTTCAAGCTTCAGATTCATAATTAAAGACCAAGAGAACCACCTAAGGCTTCTTCAACCACCTGCCAATCTGGTTTTATTGTTGAATGATATGAATAAATAGGGACTTTATTTCCTTTTGAATTTGGTGAAAACATAGCTTAATTGATGAACTTCCAGCTAGAGTGACAAAGAAAAAAAGCGAAAAAATACAGATAACAAGTGTTTGAAATTAAAGCGATGTCATTAGAACAGAATTCCTGATGTTTAAAAGATGATAAAATGCATTATAAACCATGCTATGTCCATAAATTTGATGACATAGATGAATTGGATAAATAATTGAAATATACATACATACTTAAGAAAAGATCATCGGAATAATTCTGTCTATGAAAGAAATTCCATTCATAGTTAAAATCCTTTAGTTGGGCCTCCTCAGTGGCGCAGCAGTTGAGTGCTGGGTTGCAAAGCTGCCCACAGCTTCTGCAGTGCCAGTTCGATCCCCAGCCACCGGGTGAGGGTCCCACATGTTGCACAGACCTCTCCTGCAGCCCGCTGCGCCTCTCAGCAGTGTATTTCATCAGCCTGCCTGTTCTGTTCCCTGCTCTGTCTCTGGTGAATTCTCTCACCCTCCTGCGCTTCTGACTGTACCCAGTGCTTGTATAAATAAATAAATCTTTAAAAAATAAAAAAATAAAATCCTTTAATCAAGGAGAACTCCAGATCTAGAACTCATTACTGGTAAGTTATATCCATCATTTTAAAAAGAAATAATATCAAAATTTATTATAAGTTTACCCAATTTACCTTATGAGATCACCTAATTATACTGATATCAAAAGTAGACAAAACATAAGCATAAGAAAACTACACTATCATTCAGGAATGATGCAAAAACTCTTCAAGATATTAACAAGCTGAATCTAACAATTTATGAAAACTATAATACATCAATACCAAATGGAATTTTTCCAAAAGATTTAAGCCTATCTTGATGTTTGAAAGATCTTCAATGCAATTCAACACATCAATTGAAAGATCTTCAATGTAATTCAACACATCAAATAATATGGGAAAAAACATTTGACAATGTGATATGCAGAAAAATATTTAACAAAATTAGACATCTCCTCTTGCTAAAATTGCTCAGTAGAGAGGACTGGATGAGAACTTCCTCAAATTTATTAGAAACATGTACAAAAAAACTATAGCTAATATTCCAATTACTGGCAAAAGAATGAATGTTCCCACAGGCAAACATGTTCACTCTTTCCTTTTGTACATCTAACCGGAATATCTACCCAGTGAAATGAAGCAAGAAAAGTAAATAAAACATGTCACAGAAAGAAGTACTGGAAACAAACCGTAAATTGCTGCTGTTTTCAAATGGAGTGGCTGTTTACACAAAAAAGCCCAACCACTGTTGAAGATAATGTTAACAGGATGAATTCTCCTGTTAACAGTGTTAATAGGGATATATTTTTCTGAAGATAGAAAAATATGGTTATGGATGATTTTGCAAAATCAATTTGACATTTATAAAGTAAAAGCAATAAAAGGATGGAAAAATAAAATTAAAATGATAAATTAGTGAACTAGGAAATGCAGGAAATCTTGCTTGAAGAGGGTCTATGCAAAGAATACCCAGTGGTATATTAAAATTAAGCAGGGCCCCCCTGATGGTGCAAGGAGTTAAGATGCAACATATGAGGCTATCCGTAGCCACTGGAGTTCGAGTTTGATCTCCAGTCAGGGAGTTAACCCACATGGTGCAGCAGACCTTTCCTGACTCACCCACTGCTCCCCTCAGCAGTGTATTTCAATCTGTCTGTTCTGTTCCCCACTCTGTCTCTGGTGGGTCCTCTCACCCCCCACACCTCTGGCCTGTGCCCCAGTTCTTGTATGCATGAATAGATAAATCTTAAAAAAAAAAAAGATTACTGAGCAGACGTCTGGTAATATTGATCAAGAAAATCAAGAAAATGAATTCCATTTAAACAATATACAAAACACATGTTTTAATCTCTAATTTCTCTTGAAAATCCACTAATGTTTCAATAAAGGAATAAACACACAAAGGAAAGAGAATGAACAAGCAAAAAGACAGTAGACAAGAGATGACAATAAAATTTTGAACATGGATAAGAGATAAACAGTAATGGAACAGCAGAGAAAAGGAAAGATAGAATTTCAATTAATGATGGAACCAACCTGAATTTGTTAATTCATTTCAGAATCCTGGGGAGGCTCTGTGGTTGAGGACAACAGAATCTTTGTGGAATGAAGTAAAAACAGGTTACCCCTCTTCCTCCAGAATCAGACACACCAGTCTTCACTCTGACAAGTCAGAACTCTGAAATTGTTATGTCAGAGTTCTGGTAACAGGTAACAAATTTAAGACCTGTAAATATAAACATATACATGCACCTATATACATAATACATGCATACATACATATGAATGATATGATATATATATATGGAATGATATATATATATATATAAATATACACACATAGAAGCACCATTTCCTAGACGGGAAACCCAATAAGCAGTAAGTCTACTAGTTAGACTAGTAAACTAGAGAAGTATATGAAAGCAAACATTTCTAAAATATTTTATAACAGGAACCATGTCCGTCACTGTTCATAGCTTCACTTCCAATTCTATTCTTAAGGGCAAAAACTCTTCTCTCTTCAATTATTTAAAATATTATTGTTAAAAAAATAAATAAATAAATAAAATAAAATATTATTGTTACTTTATACTTCAGATTCTTTTTTTTTATTATTATTTGTAGCCTACTATCCTACCTGAATGTCATCTCTATTGACTTATCTCCTGGGAGATGTTTCTTCAAGAGTATTTTATCTCTTATTGTGAGTTCATTTTCAGTGTTCTGCCAATCATCATTCAACTGAGATCCATGCATTTAGGCTCTATAAAAATTAACAGAATACACTGTGCTTATTTCTCCTGGACTTTCCATAGTCATTACCAAAACAGGGTCAGTTTCTATATTTATTTTTGATTTTAGCATTTAATTTACTGTGAGAAATTGAACACTGTGATTCACATTTGTGCATGGAAGACTTTGGACTTGTATTTTGGATGGAGGACATTATTCTATTTTCCAGCCAAATGACATACATGCTTCTTTTTTTTCCTTTAGTTAGTAAATAGGTTGTTTTTATATTCTTTGGTGAGACAACATGCTTTCTAACCTTAGAAATTCAAGTGCTAGGCACAGAGCCTCTCAATTGATCCCATAGCGGCTGAGAATATCGAATGTTGATCTCTTAGCACTGCCCCTTTTCTTCCCACGGAATTAATTGCCTTTGCTAAGGTATGCCATCTGACCTGAAAGTCATCTACCTGTTATCCCCAAGGCAATAGCCAATGCCCCCTGACATCAGACAATAAAAAATAAACCCTTGCCCCAAGGGTGGATTATTCTCTAACACACTTCATATGTCTGAGCCCTCCCTGTGGGTCAAATCAGAACTTCCCCCTTTTCCTGATCTGCTTTATTTGTTCTTTACAGCATTTGCCTGAAGAACATTCCTAAATAAATCATTGGCACCTGAATAACTGCCTCCAATTCTGTATCTGGAGAATCTAGGACCCAGGCCCATTTCTGAGAAAAATTTTGGTAGTTCCAAGCTGCTTTGGTAACATCTCCTTCTCCAAAAGGAATTGCTCTGTCTTTCAAGTTTGAACTTACTTTTATTTTGTGATATTTTTATCTAGCATCTCTAGCTGTTTATAAGGCAAAACGGTTCTTATTAACTCATCCTGCTATGCACTGCTGCTTTCACACTACAAAAAATGGTTTTCTATCTATAAGTACTTCCTTGGGATAATACAGTTGTATTTGTTCTGTTCAGTTCAAGTTATCTGTAAATTAGGATTAAAACCATTCACTTTATGTGAAAGCTTTCTGACACTTAAGTGTGAATTTCAGAACTTGGAGAGGATTCTCTGGCCATGTAAAGAGCACTTATGATTGAAACAAGAAGACAGAGAAAGAGGCATAATTACCTCTGTACTGGGAATGGAAATTAGCACAGCTTTTTTGGAAAGCAATTTGGCAGTGTTTACCATGGATATTAAAAATATCCACACAATTTTACTCAATTCTACTTCTTTACTTAAGAAAACTTTAAGGAATATAATTAAAATACAAGGGGAAAATGCAAAAATGGCAATACTATTTTACTGTTATTGCAGAGAGCAATTGAAAACGACCTCAATGCTGACAATGGATGAGTATAAAACAAATAGAAAAATGCATAGACGAATACGAAGCCAACAGGATTCTTTAAGCAGTTTTTCAGATTTAAAGAAGTTTTTGAACTAGGAAGTCTCTGCTCTGTATTCAGACAGAAAAACATCTGAGTTTTTCTACAATCAACCTAATAAAAAAAATTGAACAAATAACATTATAGTTGAAAAGGCCAACACCACTTGAACAAGGGCCTATGCATTGATCAGTGTTATAAAAATATTCTTGAAACTGAATTTGGAGTGTTGATAAATGAATCAATGAAAGAAAAGTCATCATAGCAAGTCATCACCATTTTTTTATGGAATTAAATAATAAAATATTCCAGGAGATAAAATATATTTTGGGGAAATCCTAAAATCTCTTTTCACTCTTAGATTAGTCCAAAGCTGTTGCTTTAGCTTGACATAAAGAAACATTCTATAACTAAGTTACATTCTTACTTGAACCTAATTATCTTTGTGTTTCTTTTTTCCCTTGGATATTTTAAACACAGACTCCATTTTTGAAACTTTGGTTTACTCTTTAAGGACTGATTCAAAGGTACCCTATCTCATTGATAATTTTCTGGCCAAAAAAATAAAATTTCCTTTCATGTCATTATTATAACGTGTATAATACTACAATCTGACTTTATAAATAAACGTTTCTTTCTCTTACAACAGAATTGAAGAGCTGGCAAGGTACTTTGTCCTCTTTGTCTAGTAAACAGCAGTAGTTTTACTGAGGCTCTTAACATAAATTGAATTAAAGTAAAATAATTGAATAATTGAATTTTCTTATCAAATTTATCACTAAAATTTTTGGCATCTTATTTCTCTTTTGAAAGGACAATAATTTCAGATATTAAACAAATTGCTAAGAAACAAGGTTTCAACATTTCTTAAAGCCCCAACAATTGACATCAATTTTGCTGTTTCCAGAACCTTCTTTTAGGCACTGCTCAACCCATTTGAAAAACAGGACTGCAGAAAAGCTGCCCATATTTTTACATGTGTCTATAGCTGAAATAACTTAGTGCTAGACAGTGTCCTCACTCTGTAGGACTCATTACCATTATTAAATTATTGGTGATATGGGTGACTTACATCTGTGTTGAGAATTTTCCCCTGTATCCACTTCCATTAATATTCTAGAGCTTATTCTCCCACTACCATTCTATGATAATTGTTATAATGTCAATAATTATAATATCAAGCTTCAAGTACTTATGAAGTACCTGCATTTTTCTTAGAGCATTTACATGTAATGATTAATTTAATCCTCCAGGTACTGAGTAGGTCATTGTCATTTGCATATTAAAAATTTACTTTGTTTCCTATCTAATGCAGTCTGGAGAAGACCCTGAAGAGGATTCTTAAACAGAAAATTTTATCATTAAGAAATATATATCATTTAAAAATAAAACTATCAATAGATATTGCTTCAATTTTTTAACAGCCTGCATTTCTATATTACAGTGAATTTAATTTCACTATCTGTAGATTAACTATAGTGAAATAGTCCTAACAAATAATATAGTAAAGATAATTGTTCAAAATTGATCATTTTATCTATATTTTTTATTACATTGCTAAATTTCAAATGCAGAATATTGCAGTTTATGTTCAATTTCTATACCATTCCTATTTTGTAAAGTAACTATATGAATGTATGCTATTAAAGACTTTTATATATGTAAACTGGAAGTGTTTTTTCTGTGTGTATTATTTCTACATACACTACACACAGTAAACATGCCAGCTGGAAAGGCATGTGTGCCATTTAAAACATTATATTAAAAGTAACAGAATTATAGATTTCATGTGTATCAAAATGAACCGTGCCTCCACTGTGTATCCAAAAAGTTGGTATTTGGTGGATAAGGTGAGAATTAATTGAATTTAGTATATCCTGTGTTCCAAAGTAACAGGACTTCTGATGAATACAAGTTATAAAAATAAAGGGGGGGCCTCCCCTGGTGGCGCATTGGTTGAGCACTAGGATGCGAGGCTGCCCACAGCTTCTGCAGCACCAGTTCATTCCCCAGCTGCCCGCGAGGGTCCCACAAACTAACTAACTAACTAACTAACTAACTAACTAAATAAATAAATAAATAAATAAATAAATAAATAAAGGGGGAATAAATGATGAGTTCTAGTTTTTGTTTTTGTTTTTGTTCTACTTCAATAATTGGGAATTTTCTCACTGGAATTAAGCATCATTTTAGGCTTTGGCTTTAGAATTGCCAAGTGCACAGAGAGAATGCTGACAGAGAGTTAACCAAATACTATGAGAACTCCCTTGTAGTTGTACTGGGGCTACATCATGAGAACTGGCCAACAGAATGTACTCAGAAGTGATGGCTTTTACTTGCTGGCACTGGGGCTGTGCTCTTCTGGAGTAACCCCGCGTTCCAGAGAGCATGCATGCCTAAAGAACACACACACCAGGCAGGATTCTAGATTTTTTTTTATATTATCCCACGGATATTTCTGTTCTCTTGGAGTGTCTGATTCTTCTGAAAAATAAAGCCTTTAAAGAATTTAATTTTGATTTGGAGTAAAGTAGTAAAAATATTTTAGAGCATTCTTGGCTAAGTCAATCAGCCAGCAGAGTAAAAGAAACTTAACTTTCCACATGGAATCTCTGTCAATCAGCACCAAGATTCCTTCAAAGGGATAAAAGCATTATATCCAAATGGCCTTGGAGCTCCTGCCCTAACTCCTCCTCCCTCACCCCTCACCCATGCCTGTGCACCCAGAATGGGTCCAGCCAAGATCCAAAAAAGCAGGACTATCGCCTCCAGTAGCATCATAGCATCTGCATTGTGCCTGTTCCATGCCTCCTGTTTGTCAATGATGTGCTGTCAATGCAACATATTCTGACCTTCTCAAATTAAGTAAAAACTGTTTGAAAAGGGATTAAAACTATCCAAACTTGCCAGCATCCTGAACATCAAATTGAAATTAATATAATGTTTCTGTTATGTTTTGCTAGGACTTTCAGAGGAGAGCAGACATTGCAGTCTAATGTATATTATCAGTATTTGGTCCATGAATACAGAAATATCAAGACCTAGAGAAATGAAGTAAACATTAGACATCCAAACATATGCAGCGATTGTGGCCTGTGGAAGATACAAGATTCTTGGTATTGTGAATTTTGCTCTTTATGGAGACCATTTTATTGGAGACCAAGCATAAGCTTTTTAGATGGCAAGGTTTTGTAATTACGCAGCCTGAGTATGGTAGAGAACAAGGCTCCCCGCTCCCCTAATCCCCACAATCTCAGAGGATGTTATTTTACCTAGTAAGGAGGAATGAAGTTTACCCAAGGAAGGAACGTAGCTATTCAGCTTTTAGAAAGTAATCACAAGCATCCCTATAAATTGAGGAGGGAGGTGTGTGGTTGGCGAAGGAGCAACCAAGATGGAAGCAGAAGCTGTGGTGGCTTGTTTTGAAGAACAAGGTGACTGCTGCAAGCTAGAAAAGGCTAGGAAAAGGGCTTCTCCCCTCCATCGCCCAGAGAAACACAGCCTGGTGCAGAGTTTGATGGCTGCTTTTACTAGAAAGATCATGTTCTCTGTATTATAATTAAAAGCTTAAATAAAAAATAAAAAGGTTTTAATATAATGGGTGGAGAAAGAGCTCAAATCTGGGAACTGAGGCTGACCTTTACCAAGTTACAAACATTGCAAAATTCCCACTTTGGGAAAGAAAGGAGAGTTGTGCAGGTGTCCTGCCCAACATCAAACCCTCACCCCAAAGTTTCTCCTTGCTAAGGATTCTATGTGAGTTGGTCCTACACATAGGCAGAGGCAGGCTGGTATCCCAGTGAGGTTCAAACAAGGTGACTGTCAAGGATAAATTGTGTTTGGATGGGGCAGTGTTCTGGATATTGGGAAAACATGATTTTAGTCTGAGACAGCACAGGTTAGAGACTTGATAGTGGCTTTTCTAAATTAGATGAATATGGGGCTAGGGTATGATCATATTTCTTAACTATCTGTAACTATAAAAAAAAAAGAGGCTACCTGGTATGATTTAGCTTCTAATATTAAAGGAGCTAGTCCATTTACTGCAAGAAACCATCTACACTGTAGTTGCTTTAAAAACTTGAATCTACTCCCAAAAGCACTCTAGCTAAGACAGAATAAAATTGAAGGAAATAAATTGATTTCTTTGGACTTGTAATATACAAGATTAATAAAAATAAATAGTACACTCTAATGTTTTTGTACTTCTGATTTCAAGGATACTCAATATTTGAACTTTCTTCCTGGGAGTATGTCTGTGAAAGTCCATATTTTGGCCCTTTTATTGGTATTTTACTTTGTAAGTTTTTTTTTTTTCATTTTATTGGAATATCTTGATGTCACTTGCAAAATATTTTGATTAGACTATGACAACATAATTTCTATTATAAAGTAAGGAATTAATAAACTTTGGTAACACAGTACCTTTGAGTAGATTTAATTAAATACTATAATGACCCATATTTGAGAGCTGGGGGAGGAAATGTAGGTTGCTCACCAGTCATCCTCATAAGAGCAATGTTGAGTTTAGGGGAGTGGCCTTGAGGGAAAGAAATGTAATTTGTTGACTAATGAATGTGTAATGTGGAATTAACTTGATTCTCCTCCACCCAGTTATCCTGTATATTAAGGGTTGGGGGGAGCCCTGATTACTTCCTAACAGTCAAAAGGGAGAGTATAGTAACCACTTAGAAAATCCGTTAACTGGAAGTCTCAAAATATTTTGAAAATTAATGCTAGTTCGTTAATTGAATTCTTTATGGAATTTTTATGCTGATAATTGAAAATACATATACTGTATATAATCACGATCAATAGCAGATTTTAAATATCAACATGACTCATTCTCATGCAGTTCTTTAATAAAGTCAAGCTTATCATCATTAACCTTCAAATAAGAGCTATCTACCACCAAATTTTAAACTGCAGTAGTAATATATCTTCTGATAAAAATAAAGTGTTCTTTAATTGTATTGTCAATACAAATAATTAATAGAAATATTAACAAATGGTATTTGTGATATTTGTTTCTTGGAATGTCTTAAGCATTTTTCCCTAACCATCTCTATAGTGCCTGCAAAACAATTATGTTTCAATAGAAAACAATTGCCTGTAGACTACAGCAAGCTATCAGAAGCCCGTACTTTGTCTTGATTCAATACTCAGATTTATGAAAATAGGCATGTCACTTAAGACTTTTTCTTGACTATAATAATTCTTGGGAGATATTGGAAAAACACTTTTTAAAAAGCTTTATATTTTACAAGTGACAATATGTATTGATGTACTGAATACGACAAAAGGTACACTTATAGATATTTTGAAGACATTGAGAGGCATTGATCTTAAATTATTATTGGTTGGAAAATGTAAAGGGGGTCATTTTTCAAAGTAGTATTGAAATTTAGATTGACGTTGGAACTGTCTAACGTGGATCTTGGTGTTTCTGAAATTCTAAAATGCTCTCATTAAAATGGAGCCATCAGGAAATAGAAATATTTGGAAACATTTGTCATTGATTTGTTTTATTTGGAATAATATAACAATCATGACCTTAGTGAGTATATTGAAGCAGAGGCAAGCAGAAGCACTGACTACTATAAAAGACTCACGTGATCAGCCGTTCATTGTAACTTTTCACCCATAAAATGGATCTGAAATTAAGATATAGTAAAAAAAAAAAAAAAACTACTAGACTTGAAAATAAGGAAAATGACTAACATTCTTGCCATTGAAACTGCAGCCCTTTTGTATGAAAAGAGGTAAAGAAGTAAAATCTAGCCTTAATGCCAACTCTGCACGGTGATGTTCAACTGCTTAATAGGCCATGCCCAGGCCTACTCAATATCTCCCTAGCTTTCAGAAATAATTTCTGTGACCACCCACACTAAAAGAAAAGACTAGTTTTTTTATATTTATCAAGTTTCCTTGAGGAAATTAGTTCACTAAAATTTTGATATGTGTGCCAGTTTTCATCTGACTTTACTATATATGCATAATTTTTAAAGATTTATTTATTTATACAAACACTGGGTACAGTCAGAAGCACAGGAGAGTGAGAGAATTCACCAGAGCCAGAGAAGGAAACAGAACAGGCAGACTGACAAAATACACTGCTGAGGGGAGCAGCGGGCGAGACAGGAGAGGTCTGCCGCGCCATGTGGAACTCATGCCAGAGGCTGGGGATCGAACTGGCGCTGCAGAGGCTGCGGGCAGCTTCGCAGCCCAGTGCTCAACCACTGCGCCACCAGGGGAGGCCCGATATATATATTTAAAGGACACAAACACAAAGAGATTCTTTCTATAACTTGGTTGCATATTTATGACAATGTTCATTAGAAAATTGTAAGTGTCCATTTCTTTGTCCTAGTACTTTCATAGTAAAATAAAATTTTTAAGGAAATCTATGCAAACTAATATCAATGAAAAAATTTGTAGTATTGATTTTAGTAATAAAAACTAAATTGCATTTTCTAAAGCTATTTCAAGTTAGTAAATTATGGGCCATATAAATGTTAAGCAGTCATTAATTCTCACAAAATTCTCATGGTATAGTAAGTAGAATCATGTAGAAAAATAGGATATGAAGTATACATATCTGTAATACTCATCTGTTGTTCAATGTTCATATCAATGTTCTCTTTCCCTTTGTAAATATCTATGTATTTATGCTTGCTTGATATGGAGACTCTGAGATACCTTTTGTTTCTTCTATGCCTGGTAAAAATGAATAAGGATTTGCAGTAACTATGAATTGATAAACAAAGGGTTGGAAAATTTGGGTTGAAGGTCAAGACAACCTGAAACTGAGGAATAATTTAGACCAACAGAAATGCTACCAATTGGTAAGAAGTCTAAAATGAGTGACCAATAAAAATTAATAGCCTTGAGTCAGTTGTGAAAGCACTAATTGCAAGTTAATTTGTAGCCAGCTACACAGTAGCATTAGTAGATATTAGGGCTCATTTCAAGCTTAAAGACTCAGTGGCAAAACAGATTAAGGTGAACAAAAGGAGAATCTGAGTAGAAAAGGAGGGGACTTTAGTAAACACCTATAGTAGCACATGTCCCAACCCCTCAGCCAACCTGTATCAGAGGCACACAAGGGACAGTTTCATTCAAGTTCAGACCCATCTTCCAACTCCTGTGCAGACCATCTTTTTTTTTTTTTATTTTCTGACTTACAACTCACACCAAAGCATTTTAAAGCCCACTGGATCTACAAACAAAGGCAGCCTAGAAGTGTTGGAGAGTTAATGCAGCAAACCTTAAGAAAAGTCATCTAGGGCCTCCCCTGGTGACTCAGGTGGCTGAGCGCTGGGCTGTGAAGTTGCCCGCAGCCTCTGAAGCACCAGTTCAATCCCAGCCGGCCAGCGAGGGTCCCACATGGCACAGCAGACCTCTCCTGTCTCGCCCGCTGCTCCCATCAGCAGTGTATTTCAGTCAGTCTACCTGTTCTGTTCCCCGCTCTGTCTCTGGTGAATCCTCTCACCCTCCCGCGCATCTGGCCTGTACCCTGGTTCTTGTATAAATAAATAAATCTTTAAAAAAAAAAAAGTCATCTACTGACATTTCACCTAAAGAGAACACCCAACAGGTATTACTAGAAGACAAGCTGTATTCCTTTTAGGAGGCCTAAAACAGAATTGGTTTCCATTTCCTACAGCAATAACCTTGAAATCAACCCTTTTTGGCTTTTACTTCTTGCCTGTCCCTCCCTACTCCTGGACAACCTCCCCAATACACTGCCCAAGCCCACTTATCTCGGGGTCTTCTCTCTGGGAAACCTAAACTTCCCATAGTCACATTAATTATATGTAGTTATGATAGCAAATCTCGTAGTGGATGAGGATGGTATAATAAAGTGATGGCTTATTAATTACATATAGATAAAAACTAATATATGATAAAAATTGTAATTATCCTGGAGTTATTCCAGGAATGGATACAAAAAGACCAGTGTCATTTTAAGTGATATAATCACTCCCACAGAAAAAATCAATAGGTTTAATACAACAAATCTTTCAAACTAACAAGCCAATTCAGGAAGTCTGCTAGATAAGATTAAATCATGTAATTGAATTTTTACATACCATTAATAGAATATATAATTCAAAATGCCATTCAAATGCAATAAACTTAGGTAAAGAAGTATCTATGAATTCACTGAAGAAGGAAGGAATAAAGACTTTCATAGGAAACACTTAAAATTCTTAGACTTAAATGAACATAGAAAAAGTCTTTGTAAAAAATAATGTTTACTTTGTGCATATGAAACTACAAGTGCCATCAGGTCCTACTCTAAATCTTAACAAGTATATTTTAGAAATGTTCTCAATAGAAAATATTACCAAATAATGACAATAGAAGGGCCTCCCTGGTGGTGCAAGGGGTTAAGTCTCAGCACTATGAAGTTATCTGCAGTCACTACAGCAGGAGTTCAATCCCAGGCTAGAGAGCTGACCCACATGGCACAGCAGACCGCTCCTGCCTGGCTCGCTGCTCCCCTCAGCAGTGTATTTCAGTAGATCTGCCTGATACTCAACCCACTAAATAAATAGATCCTACCAAGGGGAAATATATGAGAATTAAAATTAAATAGGAAGATTGGTGCTGATACAATTGATATGGCATTACATTGTCTGATCACAGTGAGGAGCCTAACTTCATGAACTTAAGGATGAAATAAAAGGCAAAAGAAAAATAAGAATACCCAAAATTGGTGGAAATGAGGCATGGATACTTGCCTGCAAATCCTAAAGAAATTTCCAGTAAGAAATTTAAGAGACTGCATTTATACAGAAATAATCATAGTGTAGACAAAGTAAATTTTCTTCAAAGTGTTGCTTGGAACTGTAAACATTTTATAATAAACTGCCTAATAACAGGATAGTTAAGAAAATTACTATAGTCTTTAAAGGTGATTATAGGAAATATTTAAAATCTTTGGATTATTATGCAGTGATATAGAAAAGGCTAAATATCTAGCTAGATGCTAAACACTTATTTTATCTCATTTAATCAACCCAACAAGCCTTTGAAATATATATATTCTATTCATATAGTCATGGCTTAAAGAAGATAAGGGTCAAGGTCACACGGCCAGTAGATGTCAGTACTAGGAGTCATACCCAGAGCTGTCTTAGAATTACCACTGATGGCAGACTCCAGCCACTGGACATGGCTATTAATATTTAATCAATCTAGAGATAGCTAATTCTCAAGATTTCCTACCAAAATACATGGTAACATTGTAAACTCCTCAATGTTATAGCTAATTTATCCATTGATAGATACGTCCTCACAGCTTAGCCTGTGAGTGGCAAAATAAAGTGTCTGATACTAAGTAATAGAACTATGAGTAGCTCTTGCCAAAATAATACACTACCAGGATTGTTAACTATCACTTCCATTACCACTACCACCCCCTAAGCTACCACCTACATACATACAGCCACAGACAAGAACTACATAAAATATTCTCAAATGTTATCACTGCAATTCATACCCAACATTATAAATCTCATTATTGCATAGAGAGTTAGTGGTTTGAACTCTGATGTGCAATTATGGGGAAAAATAGCCTTTCTGAATTCTGTGATCTTCACAAAGCTTTCTATAATGGCTATGATAAACTTGACAACTGAGATATTCTGTTGAATTTGTGGAGTGTGCAAGGATAATTCACCCTTGTCAAAATACTTTGTGGTAATCCATACACACAGTAGAGTATGTAATATTTTAGCCTGACATTTTAGCCCTATAGTTGTCAGTATCCTATAGTATCTATTTAATCAGTAAGAGATACCGAGTTAGTTGATTAAAAACAAAGAGTAAGCCTGAATTAATAAAGTATCTGGAAAACTGAAGTTCAAAACCCTCCTGCTGAACCCTAATTTACTGCTGGGTGGTTACTAACTACAAGGGGGATTGCCTCTGATCTTTTTCCTGGGTAGTCTTCTAGAAACTTGATTTCTCTCAGTAATTGATTGAGTTTTTTATGGCAAAATACTCTTAAATTAGGAAAACTTTATTGCCATTTTTTCCTATCTGAAAGTCAATGGTCATTTTCTTTACCTTACCTTTCTGCATTAAAAGGTACAACTTAACTTGCTAAGCAATAACCAACTTGCTAAGGTGGTTAGAGATTGGTCTAATGAGGCGAGGGTCATAGAGCAAAGCTTCATATATGCCAATTAGCTTTATGTGTAGGAAAAGATTATCCCATGACTGCCACTGGGTTTCCACCTGGGCCAGAACTCATAAGATAGAATTAATTAGAGAATGCAATTACTCAGCAGAAACCATTCACCGTTTACTATTAGCTGAAGCAGAAATGGTTTCAAGTTCATGTCCTTTTGCATATTTTCTTTTTTAAGTAAAGGGAAACTATGAAGAGGTCAGGTGGCTTGATTTTGAGTTGAATAGGTATAAACTGGGACATGAAAGAGCTAAAATACTTTGCAAAATAGAGGGCAACTGTTCTTTTCTCCCCATAATGGCACCACTTTGATAAATGTGTGTATGTGTGTGTGTGTATTTACATGGTGCTTATGGTACCAAATTCACGTTTCCAAAGGATACATATGAAAACAATTTCACCCTTTCTTCCCTGTCATTCAAACACCCAGTTTACTTTATCACTTAACAATTGTTAAATGACTCATTTAGTCTTTCATTTAGTCCTTAGGTACTAATTCAGCACCCAGTAGGCATCAGAAACTTTGAGTTCTGTGTGTATATTCATCTTGAATTTCCTAGTAATCTCTGTTCTACACAGATTATTGGCTTTCTACTCAGAGATATATATGAATATACCTTCTAATAAAATGGAAAATTTGAAGATTTCCATGAAGCATTCAGTGAGGGGAAAATCTATGAATGAGAAATAATTTCTCATTTCTGACCCATTTTTCTCATTAAAGTCCCATTTTCTGGTCTTCTAAAACACCCCTTATGCTGTGTCTCCATTCATTGCCCCCAACAATTGCAAATGTTCTAGAATATGCTGGTGTTGGGTTCTAAGTCAGGTGGTGTTTGCTAAGTAATTTTATTTACAAATATTAATTAAAAATAGGCATAAAAATATTACATAACACAAAATATCCAAAACAAAAAAAAACTGAGAACAGTAGTATTTCACATTTTTGTAAATTAAAATCTTGCTTAATAGAAGTCAGCTAGATTCTCATATCAGTTTCTACCTCCCCTCTGCTACCCTATACATTTGTTTGAGGCATATAAAAAAGCTCAGTTCTTACAGAAATATGTAGTTGGAAAGTATGGAACATTTTAATAACCATTCCAGGAAATTATAGATATCATTCTTTGATACCATACCACAACTCAACAAACGGTTGTTGTCCAAAGATTATTTACAATGTGGAATATGAATTCCTGTCAATGAAATTTACATGTTTTGTTATATTGCAATCCATTGGTCTATCTTATAATTTGCTTTTAAATATTCTTTATTGAAGTAACATGGTTTACAGTGTCTGTGATGTAGAGGTATAGAATCTCCCCATTCAGGTGTTGTTACCCTACTTATATCTACCACCAAAACAACCAGAGTCTTCTACCACAGTCCATTATGCACCCCACCACCCCTTGTAGCTTTAGTTCCACAGTTTATTTTTTTTGTTTAAGATTTATTTATTTATACAAGAACCGGGGTATAGGCCAGATGTATGGGAGGGTGAGAGGATTCACCAGAGACAGAGCGGGGAACAGAACAGGCAGACTGACTGAAATTCACTACTGAGGGGAGTAGTGGGCGACACAGGAGAAGTCTGCCTCGCCATGCGGGACTCTCGCTGGATGGCTCTGCAGAGGCTGCGGATAGCCTCATAGTGTGGCACTCAACTGCCTGTGCCACCAGGGTGGCCCTCTACAATCAGTTTCTAAGGTTTGTAGTTGGGTTATCTTTATCTGACCCTTTGGTTTGTTTCTCTATATTCCACATATATATGACAACTCGGTATTTGTCTTTTTCCTTTTTACTGCATTTATCATAATCCTCTCCAGTCACATCTATGTCATTGTAAATGGCAAGAGCTGATCTTTTATATTTGAGTAGTATTTCATCATGTACATAGACCACATCTCCTGATCTGGTCATCTGTTGTTGGGCAATAGGTTGTTTCTATAACTTGACTATTGTAAATAGTGCTTCAATTAACATAGGAGTGCATATTCCTGGGAAAGAAGTATTTATTCTGTTTGTTTCAATAATGCCATGAGCCTACAATGATAACTAACTTTTTGGATGGTCAGAAAAAAAGTCACAATATTTTGAAATGTCAATATCATAAACATGTTGAAGGAAAAATTCACTTAAACTTAGTACAGTTACTGAAGCAGTAATCTCACTATTAACCCTCATAGCTCATGTGGTACAAGTATATCAGTTAATTAGATCTCCTTCCCTGTGTTGTATTTTAGTATTTCAAAACAGTAACATTCTGCCATTTTACCTTTTATCTACCTATGAAGTAATTATAAATGTAAAAATTAAACCACCCTATTACTTAGATTATGTGCTTGTGACTGTTGTATATTATTGACACATGTTTACAAATTATTTACAATATTATGAGTTATTTAGAAATGCCTATAATTATAAGCAGTATAGTTTATAATACATTTTAGATATTTGATTACCTTCTGTGTAAACTTAATGAAGTAAATATTGATAACATTTTGAAAAGTATACTTAAAAGGATATAAAAGAAAATACAAATTGGTTGAATGGTTGAATAAAATGTTAAAAATATTAAGAAATAACAAATTATAAATTTTCAGATAATTTATTTTAAGAAAGTTTAAAAAGATTTTTATGGAAGTAACATTTTTACAGCACTCTGATTTAGGAGAATAGACTGGATCTGGATCGCTCTGACAAATTTTCACCCCAAAACAAATTGAAAAGGCTGAATTATTTACTACTTCTAGTTGACAACACATAAATGTGAACTCAAAGGCTCTTGATCCATTCGTGTTTTTCTCAAAACAAAAAAGATTATCACATAATATGAGAAGATTAAAGACATGTAAGATAACTTCCTCAAAGTCCAACATAATGATACATGCCAGTAATATCCACATACAATTAATCTGTTGTTGCAAAGAAAAAAATATATGGTTATTATTGATCATAATACTGAATTACAAAATTAAGGTCCCTTGCTTAGTTTGAACTAGTCTCTTATATTAACTTTGGTTGAAAAAATGCTCAGAAACTCAGAATTTTTAAAAATGGTATTTCTATTGTTTCCTTGAAATAACACTACTTTCTAACAGTTTCAGTTGTGCCTCATTAAAAATCAACATCATTGCAAATAACAATAACAGTAACATAAAAGGAATACTATTTATGTATTGGCTTTGGAAATTTAAACATGAATTGATGCAGTATGGTCAAGCAGTTTAGGTCAGTTTAGGTCAACCAACAAAATATTAGGATGGGCTAGAACCTACACAACAAATTTCCTTTATCAATATTATCAATAAATTTATTCCATAGTATTTTATTTAGATGCTATTGTAACTGGATCATTCTCTCCGTTTCTTTTTCAGATAATTTTTGATGTATAAAATTTCAAATGATTTTTCTATGTTAATTGTTTATCCTGCCACTTTCTTGAATTCATTGACTAGCTATAACAGCATTAGGATTTTCTATATATAAAGTCATAGCATTTGCAAATAATTAATTTTCCTTTCCAAGTGTGATGACTCATTTCTTAATTGATTTATCTGACTAGGATGTCAGCATTTTGTTGAATGGAGTGGTGAGAGTCGGGCACACTTGTCTTATTCCTGATCTTATAGTAAAAGCTTTCAACTTTTCACCAATGGGCATGATACCAGAATATCTAAGCTTTAACACATGTACAAATCACTTAAAGGTTTTGAGATATCCAGGTACAGCACACCTCTGATTCTGCACTTTATTTATCTTCCAGGAGATTCTGCTGCTGATTGTGGACCATACATCTGGTGGTGGCAGTCACAGAGAGGGGGTGGCTAGCTGGCTATGTATTCCATAAGACTTATTTGTAATACATGCAATTGAAAATATAGCTCTTTCAGGAAACCTTAGTCAATCTCAATGATGTTTTTGAAGTTTCGACAATATTCCTTCCACATCTTTAACACTATGTTGAAGACAAAAGTTATACACACACACACACACACACACACACACACTCCTCTCTATCAGAAACAACCTATAAATTTTTTATGGTCTTTACATAGAGCTTTGATATTTTTAAGTGTTTTGCAAACATGACATGCTTATTTGCTATCAAAATAGATGGAATTTTAACACCAAAACATGAAAAATATTCTTTTTTATTGCCATCTGCTTTCTTCACTGATTATTTTATGTTTTTGGTGATCTGTGCACATAAATAGGAATTAGTTACTGAGAATTTACATTGCTAAAACAATGGCAAACAATTCTTTCCTTAAATGCTTACTTTTTTGACTCCATATATTTTCCTGATGTAGCTAGGTACACACCTTCAATGACAGTTAGAAATTTTATCAAAGTGTGAAATAAAACTGTGTCTGAGCTAAGAAAACACAAAATCTGTTAACAACTTGCACAATCAGGGAAGCATTATTTTAAAATTATCTAACAACTCAAATTGGCCAAATGAAATGTTATCTTTGTATTCTCTTTAAGATTGAAAATAAACATTCCCAATGACATTATATGTAATTTTTATAAACTCAAAAGCAAACAGATGATTAGGAAATGTGGTAACATCACAGCAGTGAAGAAATAAAACATCACATTAATCCACAATCAAAATAAAGCATGTCATTTCTGACTTAGGAAGGACATTTTGCTTCAGTTCCTAGAAATACCTTATTTCTAGTGAAATAGCAAATATCAAAGTTTAGTTATTGTCTTAATGTTTTATACATAGCTGTTTTATACATAGCTCCTTTTACTGTAACTCGGCACTGCTAATTATTGGGATAAGCATTTTTTTTCTGGAAGTACAGCATATCAACATCCCTAAATTTTGAGTGATATCTGATGTTGAAACAGCAAGTTCACATTGTTTAGAGATGGGCTTATTTCTATTTTCTCTACTGGGAAATCACAAACTTTATTTGTATTATCTAGAAGAACACTTTTTTCCAACTAATTGAGTATACTTGCTAATTATTGAAATAGACTAAAGGTGGATTCTAGACTTAAAGTATTTAAATTCCCAAGCAGGGAGTGGACTATCGTGGAGGACTCTGGGCTCCTTGGTGGCAGGTGTGCTGTGGTAACATGTATCTGAAGAGGTGTGAACCTGTACCTCTGAATTGTATACAGTGTTATCAACCAATGTTAACTCAACAAAAATAAAAGTCATAAAAATAAACAAGAGAATATCTATAAAATACAAAAAAAAAGATTTAATATTTCTTGATTGTAGGGAAGGAATTTAATAGGCTAATGTCTACGTTTTATGAAAAAATACCTTAAATATTAAGAAAATGTATAAAACCTGCCAAAGTAACCAACAGGAGGCGGGTGGGGGTGGGCTGTCCACTTCATGGATATTTGTGAGCTACAAATGAGCCTAGTTCCTCTGAATCACCTGCAATAATGTTTAAGCATACATTCTTTGTTAATAATTCTGGACTGCAGACAATACTAATAAGTATATATCAAATGACTTTTGTTTCCAGGCACTGTTTTAGAAATGTGAGACTTAAAAATAGGAAGATCATGCAGGTTAGAATCAGACAAAGAGGACTTTTCTCTGCAATTTTAGCTAACCTACTTAATCTTACTTAATTTCTAAAATAAAAAAATGATATTGCCTCAGAGGGTCACTGAGAGAAATGAATAATCCTTAATTCTAAACAAAGTAACCCTGCTAGAAGAACGTATATTCTAAATAAGTAAACAACTTCAATTTCTATTTAAAAGGTCATTTGTCATTTCAAAATATAACCCTTTGCAAAAGATCCTAATCTTTGCTTGAGTGAACTGACAGGAGCTCATGGGTCCTCAGAAGGGACAATTGAAGCAGCACAGCTATTAATACACCTTCACCTTGAGACTTTTGCTTCCATTGCCTTCCTGCCTCAGTTGCTTCCCATCCTTTTTCAGGATTTTGCCCTAATAAGATCAGGGAGCCATCATTTGACTTATAAATGTGTTGATGTATGAATTTAAAAAGCCATAGCCTTTGGGGTCAATCATTTTCTTCTCTTGGCTTTCTGACACCCTCAAGTTCCCAAGATAGATCCTGAGAAAACCCAGTCAAACTCTCCGTCTCTATCCTTAAGAGCCTTCTGAATCCCACTTGTTTTGAATGCTGCAAAAAGCATTCAAATCCTAGAAGACAACTTCAAGAGCCCCAGATTTTCTTCATGCATTTCAAACTGACAGCAAACTGTTTTTTGAAACTTTGACATTTAAATGATTTATGATTCAACCTAATAAAAGTCATCTTATGTCTTTTCCTTGTGACCAGTGAACCTCCCTGCAAAGTGTTGCTATCCATGATCTAAAGCACCTTCCCATAACATTGCACATCTTAGATGAGCAAGGAAAGAGAGGATTAGAGACTGGAAAATTAGATAGTAAGTGGGCAAAAGTCTACAGTCAAAACTGATTACCCTCTCAGAGGCTTTTAGCAGATCTCAAGTGTCTCCCCCAACTGCTTGAAATCCAGTCTTAAGGTGTCACACAGGTATTGGTTGACTTTATGCTCAGCAAATTTCCACCTTCACATCCCATAACGTCCATCAACAAGATGTTCAGGCCCAAGGTGCAACGCAGATGACAGTACCAAAGAAGACATGTCCTGCCCACTTTGCCCCAGGTTTCTGAAGCAGGTACATGGACTCTCCAGAGAGTTCACAGAATGTTGTCAATCCTATATCTTAAGTTGAGACTCGTTCCCTCTCTAATAATTTATAAAACAAAACATGTTTGTAGGATCAACATTTCTTCAGATGTTTCTGAATTCCTCTCTAGAAACAGCCAAACATATGCGTGAATATTATATAAGGAATGTTTAGATAATTTATTTTGGAATATAAGATGCATTTATTTTCAAATGATTCTTTCATATTATGTAAATCACAACTTAAAGGAAATATATGGAAGAAATTTGTGATTACCTGCCATAGTTCAGAGTTAAGATTTAGAGAATTAAATAATGCCAATGATATTCTGCAATACATTCCTGCCTTTTTAATAAGGGGACTGGTGTTTTCTGTCACGTGGTAAAGACCATAGAGAGGAGGCTAAGCATACTTAGTACACGACAAGTTGACTAAAAAGCAATGCAAGACTTCTCTCGTAAGCCAGTTGGTATAAACACTAATGGGACAATGGGAAGACATCATTTGAATGAGGGCAGGTGACAGCGATATCAGAACCAAACAATCAGGTTGATGGCTGTGGCTGAGAAAGGGTTGTTTTAAATAAATGGAATGATTAAGACTAAAAGTAGAACAGAGAGAAGGGAAGGCCACATAGAGGACTGGTATTGAATCAGGTTGGGAGTGGTCTCGAGTCTGAGGACCCCAGGTGGGCTCTCTTGGTTCTTGTCTTTGGCAAGGAAAGAATTCAGCATCAAGACCAGAATTATACAGAATAGCAAGAGATTTACTGATAGATAAGAGGAAGGGCAGAAAAGCTCTCCCAGCAGAAAGGGGTTCTGAGCAGGTAGCTAAAAAACGAGCATTTATACAGGTATAGTGAGCAAAAAGTGGGAATGTTAGGCTGTGGGGTGTCTCTTACCTGTGTATCTTGCTGATTGGTTGAGGCCTGTGGGGTCTCCTCGGTTACTGAGGAGTTTTCCCTTGTTACTTGGCCTATCTTTCTAGAACCAGCTTTCATCTGTTGCTTTAGCATTACTTTATTGTGTTGGTGTTCTGAGCATTCCATTTTCAATTGGGTTGGGGGTACCCTCCTGGTCCCACGATTATTTCTCAATCACACTGATAAATAGACTTAGGGCCTCTGGGGTCAGGGACACCATTCTGGTTCCAACAATTTTTTTTTTTTTTACAAGATTTATTTATTTATTTAGACAAGCACTGGGTACAGTCAGGAGCGCGGGAGGGTGAGAGAATCCACCAGAGCCAGAGCGGGGAACAGAGCAGGCAGAAGGACCGAAGTACACTGCTGAGGGGAGCAGCGGGCCGCATGAGGTCTGCGCGCCATGTGGGACCCTCCTCCGGTGGCCGGGGAGCAGCCGGGGATCGAACTGGCACTGCAGAGGCTGCGGGCAGCTTCGCAACCCAGCGTTCAACCGCTGCGCCACCGGGGAGGCCCTCCAACAAATTTTTACTTATTCATATTGATGATATTGATAAATGGGCTTGGGGTCGCCTCATGCTGACTGACTACCTGTTCCCATCTCCTAAGTTGCTCATTCAGTGTCAGACAGCCTCCATTTGCCATGCAGCCTCTTAGACTGCCCCTAAGCTGCTAAGCTCTTTTGGGATCCACTGTGATCCCACATCTGTGTATCTTAGAAAAGGGAACCAGTGAAATAACTCAGTATGTTTCACAATAAAAACATTAAGATCATTTGAGATTACTTCTATCTATTAGTGGGCAGAAGGACAGAACCTCTCCAGAATTTATAGGAAAGCAGGTCAATATTTCAAACTAATAGGGGAGGCACACTGAAGTTGAGGATATGCTTCTCCTCATTACACAGAGAAATGCATTGAGTGTCCATCATGAGCCAGAGTCTAACAAGTACTGTGTATACTGACTCTGACTCCTTACTCATAGCTTGACCCCTCATTCCTCAAAGTAATGCCCTTGTCTGTCGTTGGGACCCACCAAAGCCTGGGTGCCTGTGGTTTTCCTCTTCAAGCAATGCTCTCAAAGTGACTTCATCTGAATATGTTCTGTTCTTTAGTTTACTGTTAGCACATTTGATGCTTCCCCAGTGAAATCTTTTTTTTGACATTCATCCCAAACTTATTCCAACCTCCCATCATCTTTCCTACCTTTCCTAGATCATATCAAATTTGTGCCAATATTTTATCTGTAATTATATCTTATTGTCTGCCTTACCAATACACTGGAAGTGAATGATTCTAAACTTACACTACACAGGAAGTCTAGCAACTTTTTAACAATCACAAATGCCAAGAGCCCACTTCTGGAGATGCTGATTTAATTATTTTGTGGTGTGGTATGGACATCAGATAATTCTGATAAGAAAAGTTGAGAGTCTATGATATAGACTTTGGGACAAGGACCTATGAAGGCCAGGACTTTATCTCTTTAGTTTTACCAACACCCTGCCCCCCTCCCAATGTCCAGTAGAGTGCCTGCTACTTATCAGAGATACCCTAATGCAAACAAGGCATTGACACTGAGGTGTCTCAAGAGTGAAGCCCAGAATGAATATTCCTTTCAACTGTGAGTAAAAGGTTCGTGGGAATTTATGATCAAGTAAGTATGGGAGGAAATATTTTGCTGAACTCACAAGGAAATAAAACCAGGCAAGCAAAGTTATTTGGGTGGCCTTTGGGTGGGAGGTGGGTGGGTCAAGATAGAGGTATAAGTGACTACATAATTAACCTTTTACCAGCTGGGTGACCTTTGGCAAACTTCTTGCTCTGTTTGCGCCTCTATTTCCCCAGTTTAAAAAAGTGATGACAACACTACTTCAGAGTTGTGCAAACCAATGTATAGATATGAATATATGCTAAGTACTAAGAACTCACTAGTTGTTACCTGGTATAATTATTAGTAGTTGAGCATTCTATTTTGTAAACAAAACTATATTTAAACCCAGAGAGTTATATATTATTAGAGAAATCAACCCTCTGCCCATTGCTCCCCAAATGAGCTTTGTGAATCAGACTGATGAAAATACTGCTAAATCCAGCCCCAAGTCTCATGAGGTCATGGCTGTACATCGGAGACCATTAAAATAAGGCCCACCATTCATGGAAGCACTGAGGATTTCTATTCTTCAAAGAAAATCCTAGATTTGTCCTTTCTCTTTGTTTTTCTTGAAGAGATATACTATCTGGGTAGTACATGCATATGAAAATTACCGAAATGCTGAAGAGAAACAGTAACACATTGATGGAGTCAAATAAAGATTTGGACTTACTAGAGTATTAAAAGTAGGCAAGGTATAAAAAATGTTCAAAGCAGAATATAAGACTCAACACTCTATGGAATGATATTCAGAGAGTTTGTAAAATACTGAAGCTCTAAAAGGCAGTTTGTGTGATATCATTCTGGCTATTAGTATTTGTCTCCTTTCAAATGCATGCTGCCAAGGACTGCCAAGTGATAAAATGAAATAGGTGATAGATGTAAATAATGCAGAGACGCTGTCTTTCATTTTCCTTTTAGAAAGAGCTACTTGGGGAACCTATGAAGCAACTTGAAATTTATTAAATATAGGCTCAGATTCTACAGATGGATTTTGTTCAAACTCATTTTCTTGGTGAAAAGAACATAACCAAGGCTGGAAATGCTGATGTGATGGATTCTTTTTCCAAACTTACTTGAGAATGTGGACCTCCTATGGTCCATAATTACTGCTGCTGTAATTTACTAACAAGGGGAACTGGCTCATTCTAAAGGACAGCCATTTTCCAGTCCCACAAATGTTAACACCATTTTTTGCTACAATGAATGCTCGTTTTTCCATAGAACTGAGGGGTGTAAGTCACAACGATGAGTCTGGTCTTCAAACTATATTGGTTCTAATTTGGAAGTATAATTAGAAATGCTGCTGGGGAAGGTCATATTTCAGAAATAATGATGCTAAATCTCTTTTGGAAAGATTTTGGGCCAGAGACTTTCTTCCTCTATACATAACTGACCGGTAATTCTTTACCATCATTATGAATACATGAACATTGCCAGGGAAACACAGGAAAAGTTTCAAAGCTATTGGCATCAAGAATTTCAAGCACTTCCTTTCTAATGTAAAACATAAAGGTGATGAATGTCAGCTCTTTAATTTTTAGAGTTTTAACAAAACTGGGAAAAGCAGGATAAAAGCCTTGGTGTCAGAAGTTTAGTTGGCTATTATAAAGTAGCTCATATGTTCTGGAATCTAATAAAGCCAATCTTTAGACAAGTCAGTAGAGCTCTTAATGGATCAGTAATATCAACAGACAGTACATGAGCTTCACTTTTATGCCTATTTTTGCTCATCAACTATTAGCCTTCTCTTCAAACTGTTAAATAGAATATGAACAATATTTACTTCCTAGTACCTGTTTGGGGGAAGGGACATTGTCTCTTAAGAAAAAATAAGGAAAAAAGAATGCTGAGGGCCTCTCTGGTGGTGCAGGTGGTTGAGCACAGCACTATGAAGATATCCGCAGCTTCTACAGTGCCAGTTCAATCCCCGCTGGCCTTGGAGCAGCCCACATGGGGAGGCAGACCTCTCCATGTGGGCAGACCTCTCCTGTCTCACCCACTGCTCCCCTCATCGGTGTTTTTTGTTAGTCTGCCTGTTCTGTTCCCCACTCTGTCTCTGGTGAATCCTCTCACCCTCCCATGCATCTGGCCTACCCAGGCTCTTGTATAGATGAAATAAATCTTTAAAAAAAAAAAAGAATGCTGAAATTTACATTGTAATGATTGACTTGATCTAGGTTCTGTTGATTTTTTTCCCAGAACTGTTACTAAATTCTCCTCTCTTCAATTTTCAGTCAAGTTTGAACAGTTTTATGTCATATACTAATCTAAACTTGCAATGCATCCTTCTTTGTTTTGCAAGGGGTCTCTCTTTCCCTATAGAGAGGGGATAGCTGACAAATTTCATCTAAAGTTAGAGCTCCTGTTTCTTTTTTTTTTAATATTTATTTTTACTTATGCATACAAGAACTGGTGTGTAGGCCAGAGGTGCAGGGGGTTAGAAGATTCACCTGAGACAGAAGTTGGGAGCAGAATAGGCAGATCTACTAAAATACACTGCTGAGGGGAGCAGGGAGCAGTGGGTGAGACAGGAGAGGTCTGCTGTGCCATATAAGTCAGCTCTCTGACCTGGATAGAGCTAGTGTTGCAGTGACTGGTAATAGCTTGACAGTACTAAGACTTTAATCCCTGTGCCACCAGGGAGGCCCTAGAGCACCTGTTTCTACTAGTTAAGTGACTAGTAACTTCAGTTACTACTATCTAGATACTGGTTTCTCTCAGCAGAAGAATTTATTGGCACAACTGCTCTCTGATAATGGTACAAACATGGTGACTGTAGCATTGTGCTTTGAAAGTCAAGTTAAGAACACAAGGCTTATTTTTTAGCTGCTGACAGTGGTACAATATTTGATATAGTACTTTTAAAACACTTTTAAGTATAAAATAAGCTAAATAACATGTTTTGACTTTCTGTGGTAAAATAATGCTTTCATTTTAGATGCATTGACATGATGAACATTGAAAGAATATAATGCACAAATGCAAATAAGTGTTGTTATTCTTAACAGACATAGGCTGATGGTATTTAAAAAAAAACAACACCCCTAATACCATCCTATAGTTTATTTTAACCATATCTGTAAAATAAAATTGATTCCAGTTTGAAAAATGCCACACATTATCATTATTCAGGGGATTCTTTGTAATTAAAATCCCCAAATTGCCTGAGGAAACTCTGTTTTAGGGATTAATCTGAACTTGTCAACTCCATGTTTAGATTTGGAAGGGAGAATAGCCTATGGGCTTTCATCTGTTTTAAAGCCGTGTAAGAATAACATTTTTTTCAGTGTCTTACATGGAAATATTGAGCTGTACTAGATAACAATGTTCATTGCTTAAGACACTGGAGTGAATCAAAGCATTAGAGTCTATTAGAAGAACAGTCCTGGTGTAGATTTACAATGACACAGCACCTGATACATATTTGGACATCCAATGAGTGGATAGAAATAGTGAGGTTCTGATATTCTCGTAGGCATTCAAAGTTGCCTGATAGAAGTATTCCTTTTAAGTCCACTGGGTCACTTTACATCACTGGCAAACTTAATTTTCTAAAGCCAAGTTTAGGGCAAAGAGTTCAGACAAAAGAATGGCATGTTTATTGCCTGGAGCCTGTTGAAAGCCTAAATTGAAGATTTTGAATATAAAACTGTCTAGCCTTCAAACAAGAGACCGGACCTTTTTTGAAGCGTTAAGCTTTGAAATGAAAATAGAAGGCAACTCTTGTAGCTTGAATTAGAAACAGAGGGGAATGGGGAAAAACCTTTTATCAATGATCATACAAACTGCAAAAGTGAAAACAGTTGACAAACAAGAATTTCTTATTTCAGATAGTTTTATACAAGCTTTTCTCTCCAATTTTTCATCTTTTACATACTTTCCTGAGAGTGCTAGCTGATTACAGAACTATTATGAGGTTTATTTTCTTGAGTTAATATAATCTCAGGAAAGAATAGTAATAGTGTGACTTTTGAACTTTTAAGGAAAATTACATCAGTCTATCTTAGAAAATGTTGTTGAAATAAATGTTGATAAAGATTCCAAATAAACATCACTTAAGATGAAAAAAAGAAAAGTTGATTCCATTGACACTGATATTCCATGATTTTACACATATTATAGCAAACTTCATTTTCTAAACTGCTGAAGTCAGCACGCCTTTTCCATGCTGCTATTTCCCCTTTAAAGTGAAAACTAAAAAACACGAGCTTTCTTCACCCTTCAAATATAGCTAGATTTTGCTTGCAGAAGTTGTTTTTAGCAAGCTTAGGTCTCCCCCAGGCTGCATGGCTGTGTGAGAGATGGGAAAAGGTGATGAGTACAATACTATCTATGTGTGTTTAATACAGCCCAGGAGGTAAGTTTTCCTGTTTCAGAACTTCTATAGCCATTATACTCTGGGAATAGATCTTCCTCAATCAGTTCTTGACAATCCTGCAGGCCTTTTCCTTTTGAGAGGGGGAAAAAAAAACCAAAAATAAAAACAGTGTGTCAGGAAAGAACAGCAATTGATTATGCCAGCTGTCTCTTGTCCTTGCTGGACTAGGGAACCCCACTCCCTCCCCTGAGACTAGGCAAAAGGAAAAGACTGAATTACTTTAATAAGAATTTTCTAATTTCTAAGTATTTATGTATTCAGTCTAAGGGATCATTGTGTAAATATAAAAAAAAAAAATACCTAGGGGGCCTCCCCTGGTGGCTCAGCAGTTGAGCGCTGGGCTGCAGCGCTGGGTTCAATCCCCGGCCACCGGCGAGTGTCCCACATGGCATGCAGACCTCTCCTGTCTCTCCCGCTGCTCCCCTCAGCAGTGTACTTCGTCAGTCTGCCTGCTCTGCTCCCTGCTCTGGCTCTGGTGAATTCTCTCACCCTCCCATGCTTCTGACTGTACCCAGTGCTTGTATGAATAAATAAAATAAATCTTTAAAAAAAAAGATACGTAATATTTTTCAGCTAATATTCTTCAATTACTTAGAAAGCTCTTGCTGAGCAAAATTTCTAAATATTGGCTGCTTGACTTAACTGCTGTTTGAACTTGAGTAGTTTGAGCTTTCTATGCCTCAATTTCTGATAATAGTTGCTGCTTCTAATGTAACTCTAAGAATCCAATAAAAATGCATGTAGAGGACTTTGAAAAGTAACTTTGAGTTGTTCTATAAAATTATTATACTATATTACTGTATTTTAAACTCCTTAGGATTTGCACATAGAATTATGAACAAATTTAACACTGACTTCTTTGTGTGCATGTGTGTTTGTGTGTATGAAGTCTTAGGGCTTGGCATGTTGATGACTTTAGATGATCTATAGTTTTTGAGTCCCTTTATAAATGATCTTAGAATTTAAGGAAATATGTTGCTTTTCATACATATAATTTTCAGCCATGATAGAGGGAGTAGCTGAATCCATAGGGGTGATCAAATTGCAATATGGAGAGTTATTCAAGCAACATGTTGTACAACTTGAATTTATGCAATATTATATGTCAATTTTCTCTTAACAAATATAACTTACAGCACTTAAGAAAAAAGTAAATATATAGAGGAGTCAAAAATTTTCTATTTGCACAAATTTGCTTATAGTCACTAAAAGCCAGACATTGGTTTACATGTGTGGTATAGTGAGGTATCATTTTATTGTGAAAAATGGATCAAGGATCTTATTATGAGTCCAGCTTCATACCACAATGGGATAACAAATAGGCTCCTAATTTGAGGTTTCATGCTATCTAACTGAAAATTAAACATATTCTAGACATTCTATCTTAACCTCAGATTCCTGCTAGTTCTAGGATGTTTTGGAAAATCTTTGTCAAGGAACAAAAGTTTTAACCATGCATACTTTCAACCGGGAACATAGAGAGTATATTATCAGATAGCTAGGTTAAGTAAATGAAGGATTCTATTTTTTTCCTAATTGAAAATAATGATTTTTCTTGGTTCTCCAGATCATCTAAGACTCTTAGCATCCTATAATGGTGACTGCTTCCTCTTTTACCTCTTGACTTCTATTTGATTGGTTCTTCTTGTCACTGTCACAGAGATGGCCTCAAAAAGTCCTTTGCTTAATTCTTTAGTGTTCTCATTTTGTTCACTGTGAAATCATTCACCTCATGGCTTCTAATAACTAACACTTCTATACTCATTATTTTAAAATCTTTATTTCTAATTATGAACTCAGCTGTTGCCAGTGCTGTTTCAAACTTAGAAAAGAACATGTATATTTAAATACAGAGCCTCCTCTCAAGCTCAAATGCCTGCTCATGCTGAGCTCTTTGTCTTCAAAACTGGATCCCAGAGGGAGCTGTCAGTTCTGTTATGGTGCTAACTATCTTCTGATCTATAAGGTTGAAAACTAAGAAGAAACTGATTATCATGTCCCAAGTGAAAGACAAACTGTCACCAATTCCAATGGTTGGTATTTTAAAATATCACCAAGACTGTTCTGGCTTCTCTAGTTCCTAAGTCCCTACCTGAATACTCTAAGGTCTTACCTAAGACCTTTCAACTTGCATCAAGGTAACTGCCTTTTGGTCTCCTGGCCTTTGGCATTCCACAATCTTCTCAATCCTACCTGCTACATCCACATTCATCTTTACAAAACAACACTTCATCGTGTCTCTCCAGCTGCTCTCTGAGGTACACCAGTTCCTCTCTGGATTTTAAAAATGCCCTCCACATTATCTCTAGACATTCTGTTCAAATATGCTTCTCCTGGATTTAATCACTATGTCTGGCATGCCCCCTTTCTTGCCCAGACTTCCAAGTATGATTGACACTGTTCTTTGCTGTTCTTGTTCAGGTACTAGAAACTTTTAAAAGTTCAGATAATATTTCAGTTTCAATAGGGTCTCCAAAATGAAATTAAAAAAACACAACTCTTACTATTTTCCTTTTCCTGATTAGGACCTATGTTTAGAGTGAGGCCTACATATTTAGGCACAAAGGCCGTTGGTAGTGAGAAAGGATATCCCAGTCAAATTTTAAATTTCATAAGAAAAAGTTCAGCCTTTGTGCTTTTTATAAAATTACAGGACTGAGTCAGGCTTAGGTGCTCCAGAGCTACACAATACTTTTTTTTTTTTTTTTTGAGATACACACATCATCATAACTGCACTGTTTCAGTTCCTTTTTCCTCATGGATCTGTGTCTCCTATACCACATATTAAGACTGATTGTTATCATGAGCCTAGGGTCTCCACAACACACTCACAATTATTATAATTTGGTCATAGGGTCAAATAGTCTCAAGCGTATACTAGAAACGTGTTAGGACAGTAATGCTGGTTTAGCTAGTTTGCAGGCCTTGATAAGACATTTTCTTTGAAATTGAGCTTACATTAAGTTATCTTTAAGTATTCTTTAGCTAGTACTAACCTGGGACACTTACACATTTAAAGTAAACTTTCTTTTTTGAACAGAAAGTGTACAGATATGAAGGGTAAAGCTCAACAAATCTTCCTACAATGAAACTAACTTTAGTAGTCCAGATTCTTCAATAGCTTATACGATCATTGTCCCTGCTGTGCATCCCCTGAGTGAGCTCCAGGACTGTGGATCTGATGACTTTCATTCCCTGGTTGAGATATGTTATCTCACAATTTAAAGAAAGATATCTTGTTTGGCCCTGTATGATGATGAGCCTTTAAAAGGACTTTTCTTTTTCTGAAGACAGATATTCTACACATGGGAGGGATTCAGGCTAAATATAAGAAGGTTGCAAGGAAGATCAATTTTGCTGTCTAAGGATGGAAGAGAACATATGATGAGGAATGCAGCTTTAGTTCATCACACTAGAGGAATAGAATCCTCTCTTAACCCTGTGAGTTTGGACAAGTATTCCAGAGCTACATGAGAATAAAGTCCAGCTAATACCTTGATTTTAGCATGGAGAAACCATAGGCAGAGAACCCAGACAGGGACCATAACTGGAATTCTTTTTTTTTTTTTTTTAATTTATTTATTTATTTATTTATTTTTTATAAATTTTATTGTTATATTCCCCATACAATTGCAGCCCCCCATTCTGACCCCAACTCCTCCCCTCCCGCCCCCGCCCCCCTAAAAGTGTCTCTGGTTCATAGTTTTTTGTTGATTTTGATTTTCACTTTCTTATAGTTATTCATTTTCCTGGTCCCTTATTTAAGTTTTCTAGATTCCTGCTATGAGTGAGACCATCCGGTATTTTTCTTTTTCTTTTTGGCTTATTTCGCTGAGCATGATCCCTTCCAGCGCCATCCATGTTGCAGCAAATTGCATGTGTTTATCTTTTTTGAATGCTGAGTAATATTCCATGGTATATATGGACCACATCTTCTTGATCCAGTCATCTATTTTTGGGCATTTGGGTTGTTTCCAAAGCTTAGCTATTGTAAACAGTGCTGCTATAAACATAGGGGTGCAGGTGTTCTTTGGAATTGATGTTTCTGTGTCCTTTGGGTAAATACCTAGGAGTGGAATTGCTGGATCATATGGAAGCTCTATGTTTAGTAGGTCCAGAAATCTCCACACAGCTTTCCACAGTGGTTGGACCAGTTTGCACTCCCACCAACAGTGCAGAAGAGTTCCTTTTTCTCCACACCCTCGCCAACATTTGTTGTTGCTAGTTTTTTTAATATGTGCCATTCTCACTGGTGTAAGATGGTATCTCATGGTAGTTTTGATTTGCATTTCCCTGATGACAAGTGATGTTGAACATTTTTTCATATGCCTGTTGGCCATTTGCATTTCCTCTTCAGAGAAGTTTGTTTTAAGCTCTTCTGCCCATTTTTTGACTGGATTATTTTCTTTGTTGTTGTTGAGTCTCATCAGCTCTTTGCAGATTTTTGTGATCAGTCCTTTATCATTAGTGTTGGGTGCAAAAATGTTCTCCCAGTTGGTGGGGTTTCTCTTTGTTTTTGTTATTGTCTCTTTTGCTGTGCAGAAGCTCTTTAATTTGATGTAGTCCCAGCTGTTTATCTTTGCCTTCACTATCACTGCTTTGGGTGATGTGTCTGTAAAGATGTCTTTGATGTGCAAATCACGTAGTGTTTCGCCTATATTTCCTTCTATATGTTTTATGGTTTCAGGTCTTATGTCTAGTTCTTTAATCCATTTTGAGTTGATTTTTGTGTATGGTGTGAGGTGGTGGTCAAGCTTCATTCTTTTGCATGTAGCGACCCAGCATAACTGGAATTCTGACCCCAAAAATTATGACCTAATAACAAGTGTTGTTTTTAACTGCTAAATCTGTGGCAATGGGAAACTAATAACTCATTCACTGTAATTAACCTCCTTCCATAAGTGCACGCTTTCAGCAATCCAGAAGCCCCCATGATTTTATTCTATTAAAGTGAGCCAAATACTTCATTTTGGCATTAGTTATGCCTTCCAGATCTTGAATTTACTTTCTGATGCCTCCCACTTCCATGTAGCTTGCTCTACTCTCCAGGAACACATTTCTCATTTCTAGAGACAGAGGGATGTCAATAATGATGGAAGCCAGCTGTATCCTCTCATCCACTCTGCCTCCTGTCAGTATCTGATGACAATGAAAACGCAGTTAGTGAGATAACACCTCTTGAAAGACCATCACGATAGTAACTGATACAAGTGTCTCAGTGAAAGATTAAGTCTCTGGATACCATAAAGAATGTATGGAAGGCTACAATCTCAAGTCCCATGAGTAATTTTACACTTTCAACTTATCTGCGTAAAATGGAAAGTGGTGACAGGAAAAGCACTGCAGTCAGAGGTGACTTTTACTGCAGCTTCTGCTGGTCAGCATTTAAATAGCCCTTGTCTCTGCCTTTGTAACACATGCATCATTAAACCATCAAAAGTCACTCCATGCTCCTGTATTGTTTATATGACCTAGCTCATGAGCACGCTATACCACAGGATAAAAGTTCTCTTAAGGACAGTATGATAAATACATGTGAATCTTCTTTCTTGCTAGTCTTAAATTAATTCCTTCACATAAATAATAAATTTATGTGAATTAATTTAGATCTAGACAACCAGATCATCTTATTTTTACAAGTTTATATCATTTTCTCTTATCTTTAAATTTTTGACACCACGATATTGAAGCTCCAGGTTAAGTAGTAAAACCTGTAAAAGACATTGGCTATTATACAATTTAGGTGATATTTAATCTTTTCTGAACTGTCAAGCAAGGAAATGTTCAGGTATTAAATAACTAAGAAGGATAATTAAAAGAGAAAAGAAAGTCTTTAAAATATACCTGTCAACTCATTTTCCATAGGAAAATAAAAGGTTCCAATCCTTTTCTAATGAATAGCAACAAAATTAAATTCTATTGAGTTCAATCTAATTTTTGAAAAGGTAAAAGAAAATATTAGTGAGGAAAAAATGTCTTGCCAAGGCCCATGAGCTTCAACTAAACCAACACTACTTCTCTAGCATATTTCTAATTAAATATGCAATTAAAATGTTCACTACACCCTAAGGCCTCCCATCCTATTTAAATAACTTTTTGTCCTACTTTAAAAGGCAAGTTATAACTTTCTAAGTAATTTTTAGAATCCTTTAGATTCTCTATATGATTTCTCCTACACTCCTCTCTCATTAAATTGCACCACTTTAGATATATGAACAATTTCTTACATAGTTAATAAGCATAAATCTAATGTTATTAAGTAGTTGATAAGTCAAAGGGCACAAACTATTCTGAAAAATGAGTGCCTTTAACAAATTTAGGTACCATTCAAATGACTACACATGCGTGTGCACAAGCACACACACATACCTACACACACACGCATGTGCTATTGTACCAATAAAACCATAACATCAAATGTTCCAACTTACTCTCTGTTAATGGTGTATTATCTAATAGAAATGAAACTTTACATATATTTTCATTTCACATAATGCTTCTCTGTCTAATGCTTTTAAAGAAGATATATGCTTGCTTTCATTCAGATCATCTGAGTATGCTAAAATGATCAAATTGGGGTAACATTGACAGAAAAAGTTCATTTCAGATTGCGTTTTTTAACAAATCACTTATGAGATTAATCAGAGTCAATAGAACAATGGACAACTGATTAGTTCATTTGGTCTCTAAGCTTTTCATTTTATTACTCTCAGCCAAGAATAAAGACAAGCACAAAGATATCTGTTATAAAAGTTTTATATTAAAATTTCATTATTTGAACTTATTTCAAAAAATGTTTATTTGGTAAGTGGCTGGGTTAAAAAATAGATGAAGCTGTGACTGCTCCTAAGACAATGTTAAATTACTATGGGTTTTTGGTTTTTGTTTGTTTGTTTTGCACTCTCCTTACAAGGCAACCCTGCTAATTGTACCTTAGGCAAATCTAGGTTTGTGGATTTTAGACATAAATGATTCTTGGGAAAAAGTAGATGTGTTTTTGTTTTACTACTCTCTCCCCATACCTCCCTGCTCCAAACACATAGTCATTTGAATCTTTGTCCCTGATGTCAGTTTTGTGGGATAGAATAGAACACTACTAGTGATTCTTCCCAGGCTAGAAGCTTAGGAGCTAGTGTCAAGCAATGCTGAAATACATCTAGAGAGAACAGATAACAAGAGCATCAAACAGACAACTGGACATTTCCTTTCATTTCTCACCCAAGGACAGGCAATTTGTTAGCTATTATAAGAAAATAAGAAAACTGGGCATCACTGTCATGGTAAGCTCACCTTGATATTTGTAAGGTGTATGGAAGTAGGAGTGATCTATACAGTATCTACTGAGTCTTTAATATCTAGAATATATATGAAGAATTGCTGTCCACCTAAAGGGACAGGAAATCCAAAATAAAAAAGGGGAGGTTATCAATTGACAATATCCACATGAGGAAATCCAGACAGATAAATAATTAGAAAAATACACCCAACATAAGCTACCACATTATGATTGTCAGATTAACAAAAAAAAATGATAAAAATGAAAAATCAGAAAATACTAAGTGATGGTAAAAAATGGGAAAAATGTGATTGCTGGTGGGAGTTACTATGACAACACCATTCTTCAGAGCAATCTGTTAGTAGTTAGTGAGATTAGGTATGTGTATGTGTGACCCGTCTACCCCTCTCCTAGCATAACTGTAGAGACAAGACAATCAGGGAGTAAAAGTTTATATATAAGGATCTTCATCACAGCAACACTTGTCATAGAAGAAGCCTGGAGTCACATGAGTTTCTATCCTTAGGGACTGGAAATATATTCTGGAAATAAATAGGTGAAGTTGGTCAAAAGGAACAAACTTCCTATTATAAAGTAAATCCCACAATTAGGGGCCCCCCCGGTGGCGCAGCGGTTGAGCGCTGGGTTGCGAAGCTGCCCGCAGCCTCTGTGGTGCCGGTTCGATCCCCGGCTGCTCCCCAGCCACCGGTGAGAGTCCCACATGGCGTGCAGACCTCTCCTGCCGCCCGCTGCTCCCCTCAGCAGTGTACTTCGGTCCTTCTGCCTGCTCTGCTCCCCGCTCTGGCTCTGGTGAATTCTCTCACCCTCCCGCGCTTCTGACTGTACCCAGTGCATGTATAAACAAAAAAAAAAAAAAAAAAAAAGTAAATCCCACAATTAAATAATCAAAAGCAATGTGCACTATAGTGTCAAAAAATAAATTTTATTCCATAAGAGATTTTTAGAAATATGCTAGATGTACATAAAGAAATACGACTACAACTTAAATGTGTTAATTTGAAATAGACAAAATATATGTAAAACACAAGCTAAACTATACATACATGTGAATTTATTTAAAAATTAAGAGTAGATGCCCATGAGATGGAATGGAGCAGGATTTGGTGCATGTGTATTTCATGGATTGGTCATAGTGGATAAATGTTTGACATGGGCTAAAAGTTATGATTAACTAAGTCCTCTGTGCCTGGTGTTCAAAATAAGATCTGATAATATAAAGTGCAAATATAAATACTGTATACACTTAAATGTATTCAAGAGAATGATTTAAAAATTTTATGACTCATTCTTATATAAACAATTATATGCTTATGATAAATCTTCGTAAGTTAGTCTTTCCCCATAGTTTCACATAGCAACTTTTTTGTTTAACTTACTGTAGAGGGCCTCCCTGGTGACATAGCGGTTAAGTCTCAGCACTATCACTTTTGCCACCTTAGTTCGATCCCCAGCCAGGAAGCTAACCCACATATGGCTCAACATACCTCTCCTGTTTCATCCACTGCTCTACTCAGTAGTATATTCCAGTAGTTCCACCTGTCCTGTTCATCACTCTCTTTCTGGTGAATCCTCTCACCCCACCCCCACACATTTGGCCTGAACCCCCTAGTTCTTCTAGGCAATAAATAAATCTAAAAAAAATAGATTACTGTAGAGAAGCTGAAAACATAATTCACACATTCCTTTTTCCATTTATGTTCATCAGAGATGTGGTCTAGAGTTTTCTTTGTATGTGTGTATTTACTTGTCTGGTTCTGGAATCAAGGTAGTGTTGGCCTGATGAAATTTGTTGGGGGAGCTTTCCTCTGATGTCTTCAATTTTTTTTTTTTTTTAGAGTGTGAGCATAGATATTCTATCGTATTTGGAAATTTGATAGAATTTATTTATGCAGCTACCTGGCACTAAACTTTAATTGTAAGGAAGATTATGATTATTGATTCTATTTCTGTTCCTTGTGACCCTGATATTTCATATTTCAAGAATGCACAAAAAGTCTTCCCATATGCTCACTTGAATTATTCCAGTTGGCAAGAGCTCATCTTGAAAAGGAAGAATTATTCCACATCCCTAAAATTAAGCCTGTATCTAGCAAGGAACCAGGGATTTTCAAGACAACACAACACTGAATTTCTCCTTGCTAGATATTCTCCAATACCTATTGTTGAAAGTCAATTCCTACGTCTAGTCAGTGAAAATGGAACTTGCACTAGGTTTGTGTGCTATAAAATGTTTATTTTTACCAAGTTCTCTGAGGCTATTTCAACTTCCCTAAATGAATTACATATGGTTTGAGGTGAGCTTTTAAACGTGATAGGAAAAATTGGCAGGAGAAAAAGTGAAGACAAGTTGAAAGAACAGCTTCAGCAAAATCACAGAATATTTAAAGTGTAGCATGTGTTCAGAGATCCAGGGAATTCACCGAGAGATATTCTGAGAGATAAGAGACACTTGGAGTCACTTCATGTATAATTTGAATTTAAACTGAAGTTTCTGGATTTTAATGTTTATGCCAGCATTTTCAATGTTATTGTCTCCCATTGAACATACACCCATTGGTGCATGTTTGTTTATGCACTATATATGTAGTCAAATATGAATACATAATATGTACATTTATAATAACACAAATCTAATATTTTAAAGAGTGGTAAAATACATAGAACTATTGATGAAACTCATAGATTGCTAAAACCCAAGTCATTAAATAGCCTCTCAGAGTGAGCATACACTAATGTAGACCAAAATTGTAAGATTTAATAAAGATTACTGAAAACAGAAGTGTGGCCTCCAATGGTACATATTATAAAAAAATTGCAACAATTCATTGTTATATTAGCTTAAAACATTCATCAAAGTAATATAAGGAAAATAATAGGAAAACAAAGAACTATCCTCTAGATGTATCAAATAGTGTTATATTTGTTTTCTCTTAGAAACTCTTGGGAGAATTCCATTTGCAACAGTTCCCTGAAAGAGGTGTAGAACTTTGACATTTAGGTAATTCTCTATATACCTGTGCAGGAACTTCCGTGGCTATGGTTGGTGGAAAGAAGGGTTAGGGGACATAATCTGTGGGTGCTGGAACCCTATTTCAGCCACAGCATCTTTGATCATCCACTTTAAACACCAAGATTTTAGGAGAATTGTATTTGATTAGTGTTCCCCAGCTTTTAAAATAAAAGTAAAACTGACTGGTTAAGCAGATTATAATGCCAAGAGGAAGTGGCATGTATTTACAATTAGATGTATTTCAGTCTTAACTTTGCAACACTTTCAGATCACTTTCTGTTGACTACATATGGTTGTAGTATTGGTTCTTCACAGAAATTTCCTTTTTTCAATTCTGTTACTTAGATAAATGGTATTGAAACACAGATTATTCAACCAAGATGGTCCAGCAATGGAGATATATAAATTTACTACTATACTGCAAATGCAAAGCTCTTTTTTTCCTCTGCTGTTTCACTAGGCAAAAATAGAACAAGAAAGAGAATAAAACATTCTATTATGGTGTAGAAGTAACTGCATTTCTTTCTTTGAAGGAAGCATATTAATCCAGTTAGATAAGAGAAATCATTATTTAATGGTGTTTCATACTAGCTCCAGAAAATTCCACTTACATTCTTTGGCAAAAGATATGCATTTAGTCTTGATTTCTCTTAGTGAAAAAAATGTGCTTAACAGCCATGAGTACTTTTTGACTGTCTAATGAATATTAACAAAGATGCATTCTTCCTTCTGCAATACTAAAATTTGCTGTGAAGCTTGCTATATCCTTGTAAGGAAGATATTAAATATTATAGTTAGTACAGTAGCAGTATATGACAACCATAATAGTTTTTTAAATTAATGCAGCATTAGTTTATAACAACATACATTTAAGAAATACAGCCTGAAAAATCCATATCTGTATAAGCTATATTATGTTTTCCAACAAAATGTTAGTTTCCAAACATCACCATAGTGTTGCTCATTTTACCAATATACACAACCCACCTTGCCTTTCTAGTAACCAGTATCTTATTTTTATAGCCTAAAAGGTATTATTTTTTCTTCATCCATTATCTTTACCAAATTTGGCTATGTTTTTCTCCATCTGACTTATTTCATTAAACATATCTTCTAGTTCCATTTATGTTGTCACAAATGGCAAGGTTTCATATTTTATGGGCCTCCCTGGTGGCACAGGGATTAAAGACACAGCATTACCAAGATATTGACAGTCACTACAGTATGAGTTCCATCCCAGCCAGCCAGGGAGCTGACCCACATGGTGCAGCAGACCTCTCCTGTCATGCCCACTGCTCCCCTCAACAGTGTATTTCAGGACATGTGCCTGTTCTGCTCCCCACTCTCTCTAGTGTATCCTCTCACCTCGCTCACCTCTGGCCTATATCCCAGTTCTTGTATGCATAAATAAATCTTAAAAAAAAATGGCAAGATTTGATCTTTTTTATCACTGAATAGTATTTCATTGTGCATATATACTATATCTTCTTTATCCAATCATCTGTCAATGGGTACCTAGATTATTCCCAAACTTGGATATTGTGAATAATGCTGTAAATAGGGATGCATATATTTCTTCAAATTTATACTTCTGTATTCTTTGAATAAATATGTTGAAATGGGTAGCTGGATCACATCGTATTTCAATTTTAAACTTTTGGAGGAAACTCCTTAATGCACCAATATTCCCACCGACAGTATATAAGGACCACATTTTCTTCCATTTCAATGCCTATTTCTTGTCATTTTTTTCCTATTGGTTTAAAGCCTTACATCCAAGGCTTTTATCCATTTTGAGATAAGTTTTGTGTATGGGTGTGAAATAGTGACCTAGTGACCTATGGGTGCAAGTTTGTTTCTGGGCTCTTTATTCCATTGGTCTGTTGTCTGTTTTATTCTAATACAATACTGTTTTGATTGTTATAGTTTGTATTATAGTTTGATGTCTAGGCATGTGATGCCACCAATTTTCCTTTTTTTTTTTTTTTAAATCAAAGTTGCTTTGGCTACTCAGGGTCCTTCGTGGTTACATATGAATTTCAGTAATATTTTCTATATTTCTTTTAATAATGCCATTGGAATTTTTTAGATTAATTTTAACACAGAGTATAGGCAATCTTCCTTTCATACTAGTGATTCAAAACATGCAGTCTTCAATTTCATAGTTTCTGAACTTAGAAAAAATATTCAAAATCACGAACACTAAAGTAACTTGGCAAACTGACCAATTTTGCTCCCTATGTTTAAACACTGCCATTAAGCAATGATCAATTAAATCAGAAGTTCCTTGTCTAATGAAATAGACTGAAACGATTCTACCCCCATTGTCTTATTGTCAAAGTGTTTGCCAAATTATATCAGATAATTTTTAACATTTCTCCTCAGTCTCTCATTTAGGGTGTCTGCATTATTAACTACCTAGGTTTTACTCCATGATATCATGTGAAGATGTTCACATTTAATTAAAATAAGTTTAACTAATAACAGCTTTATATAATAATCCCCTTGGTAACAGAGAGAAATGTGCAATATCTTTTATGATTTTTTTTTTGGAGAGTGAGGGGACTCTTGTCCTTGTATTAACTTGGGAAGGAATACCTATTTTTACTAACCAAGTTCTCAAGCCAAAGAAGTCTGATAATCTTCAGAGTATCCTGTGAAGTGATTTATCCTTATGCTATGCATATTTTTAGATGTAAATTTTGTTAGGATTATTAATAGAAAGTTTAGATCTGCTAAAATATTTTAATGCCACAATAAAATCATATCTTAAATGTTCTATAAAATGTGATAAAAATAAAATTCTTAATCAGATGTTACTGGGTATCTAATCATGCTAACATAAGTTTCTCAACCTTAGCACTATTGATATTTGGGATCAAGTAATTCTTTGCTGGGGGCATTTATCTGTGCATTCTAGGATGTTGATGAAGATCAGTGTGCCTATATGGATGAGATGTTAGTAGAATACATATGTACATATACATACACAGTTGTGAGAACAAAGTGTCCAGATCTTGCAAATTGTTCTGTTATAACAGTGTACCTGGTTATGAAACACTGCTCCAATACATATGAGAAATTGTACAGCAGACTGAATGTTTACTTAATAATTTTCATTTATGAGGTCTCTTTGAATTTCAAAATTACATATTTTATCAAATAAATGTCATTGACGATAATAAGGTATCTTACTAATGGAAACTGTTTAATTCAATATAAAAGATTAGCTTTCAAAATATGTTAAAATGTATTGTGAAGTTATTTATGACTGCAATAAAAGAAATCAGTACAAGTGAAATTCTGTCTAACACACATACCAGGAAAAAAAATATGCATATCTACCTGTTAGGAAAACAAGATGCTGAAATTCTAGCCATGAAGTTTTAATAGTTACTTTATTCTCTGTTACACTGTTGTGAGAAAGAAGGAACATGGGCATGAAATAAAACAAACATAGAAACAAAGTAGAAGCAAGAGACCATAAAGAAATGAAGTTTTCCTAAAAAGTTGGTACCAGAAGCTGTATCTTTCTACTATGGTTGTAGATCAAAAATGAGTAACAACTCCTAGGGGAAAAAAAATTCCAGATGAATTGTACCCTAAGAAAAAGATTATTTCCTCATTGGTCTCTTCTTTCCTTGACCCTTATTAATATGTAATAAATGTTTAATGTTTTACAGAAATTTAAAGAAAAACAGTATTGCTTTCTTATAAAATAAACAGGTGCCCCCTAATTGGGAGACCTGTGTCGTAAACATATATGAAAATCTCAGATTGAATGTCATAACCTTAGCAGAACTGCTCCAATCCAATGATGGAAACCACAGAAATGGACATCCTTAGAGTTCTGCTTTACAGTTTTGCTCAAGTATAAGTGTAGAGATTTTAAGGAACCTTGACAGGTAGTTTGGTTTGGGAGATAATTAGCCTTCAGAAGAAAACATCTGTCCAGAGGCTTTGCATGAGGTTTAGTAAGTGATGAAATACAAGAGACTTTGGAACACAACTGACACTACTTGTAAGCACTAATGGTTAAAAGACAAAATAGTTTCTTCACTAAAGAAGGGATAATGTAACACTCTTCTCAACAACATATAAAAGATTTGGCTGATGTTTTACAGAAATCATGAGCATATTTATGTGATATGTGGTTGCATGAAACTTACACGTCAGTCTGCTTTTCCTACAGTCCCTCTTAACTGTTATCTTGCCAAACCTAACTGCTAAATGACTTACACAAGCTTCAAGTACTTCAGAGTTTTGCTTATTCTCAATTCTTTAATTTATAACATCTTAGTCTTCTGAAAATCAGGGAACCATGTATGCAGAAGTCAAGAAACAGTAAATACTGTTTTCTGAGCAAGTTACAAATGTGTATCCACCCATTGATCCAATATGCCATTCAGTCGACTTTCCCTCATTCACCATATTTACAGAACTTAGCCAATGAACCAAGCATGCTTCTAGATGCTGGGGAACTATTAGTAAGCAAACAAGTACAGAATATGTTCTTAAATTTATGTTCTGGAGGGGAAGGTTACACTAGGAAGAATAATGACAATAAATAACAAAGCAAACAATCACAAGTTATCTTACATAACATGGAGTGTGGTGGTCATATATACAATGAATATGCTTTATATGTTTAAAGTAGCACTAAATGTACTCCGTTTATTGTGCTAGTTTACAATTAGACCACTGTGTTCCTTGGGAATTGCATTTAGGTTCAACTAAGCTAGAGGATCTTCCACTAGCAGCTTATTTTCTCACATAAATCCAATGGTAGTGCTAATGAACTATCCAGTGCTCATACAATGTATCCACAAATCATTAGGCTTTTTTCCCCTTTCTATACAATTCTTCTAGCTTGGCTTTCATTCTGAAGGTAACAAGATGGATGCTGTAATCTATTTCTATATCCTGCCTTCCACGCTAAAAGGAAGGCAAATAGCAAAGGGTGAAATATGCCTTCCCTGTTTAGTCAGTTTCTTAGACATTCTTTGAATTCTGATCCTATGACTTACATCAAATTATTCATTTATACCTACAAATATATAAAAATATAACAGTTCACTTAAAAACATTGCTTTCCTGAATAAAAATCAAGGTTCTAATATTCAGCAAGCAGGAATAGCAAATATTTGAGAAGTTCACGGTAGTCTTACTCATACCAACTAGACCTTAGACTTCCTTAAGTCAGCAAGGATTGTCATTTCAGCAACCAGCTCAGTATATATTAAAGATGCTCAGTAGCAGGTAGAAGGAACCTTGAGAAATGGAGTATTCTATTACACTGGCAGTGGTTATTCCCCTGTTGTCTGAAACAGAATGATCCTAAGATCCTATGTGAAGTTGTTCAAGTATCATACAAGAGCCTGTGGCTATAACTGAACACACAAAGGAGAAATAAAGCAAAGTCTTCTACAAGAACCTGAACATCTATTATCTCTAGACTAATATACTCAATCCAGCCTGGAATATTATATCAAATGACAGGTAGAAACAAATTGTTCTGGGAAAATTTGAGAAAAGGTCTCCAAAGTCAAATACCTATGTGAAAATGACCCAAGTATTAGATTTATTTTGTGCATTAGTTCAATTTCAGATTATAAAATATTATCTGCACAAGTTGTACATAATGTGAAAGAAATACAAATGATATCCCTAGAGAATCTAAGTTCACAAGACCAAAAATATTTTCATATGTGAGGGAAACATTTCAAATGTATTTAGTAAGAGAGCTGTGTTTTGTTTTATTTTTTAATTTTCCTTGTGTCTGTATCTAACCAAAGGTTTACAAAGATGCAGTATTTGTTATAACTACGAGTCTTGGGACTTCAGCATTTTTGGTTATGTATCAGAAAAGGATAAACCAAGTTACTTGAGAAAACTCTTGGTTAATATCCATGCATACTTGTCCCCATCACAGTGGAAGTTCTCAGTGATTAGTGCCTGATGAAAAATTAACTTTGTATGTACACATAGGAACATATAAAAACAGATACGGGTATATACATATGATTAAGGAAGATCGTAATATGTGGAAACTGCAGAGCTTTTTTCTTGAATCTCTTCCCATGGATTTATGGTATGATCATGGTCTGTTTTTGTTTCAAAATAATAGGTAAATGTCACTCTTCTAAATCTAAATAATAACAATGAAAATTCTCATTAGATAGGATTTATAAAAATATGAAATAAGGTTTACATTTATGAGATCATAAGTATTCTTAGAGAAACTCAGTAGCAAGCCTAAGTACATGAAAGGAATTCCACAAAAAGTGGCTATTAATCCTTAAAAATGGGGATGGGGGCAGGGAAAGGAGGGATTGGAGTCAAAATAAGGGGGTTGTAATTGTATGGGGAATATAAAAATAAAATTTAAATTAAAAAATATATAATTTTTGATGTACTAGGGAAAACTCATATTTTTCCTAGGAAGATGAACTTACTCTTGGGGTCTCTGGTGTATATTTTGTTTTTGTTTTTGATAAATCCTAGATTTACCAAACTCTAAAGCCATCATTCATGATTAGAGTTTGTCTTTTCACACAGAATGAAATCTGATTTATACAGAACAATTATAAATTATATTATGCAGTTCTATAAAATAAACACATGAAGCCTGTGTGTGCATGAGTGAGAGTGTACGTGCCCTGATGGATATGTAGGTGCTGATAGATATAAGCAACTTCTACCCATTTGATTTGTATGTTCTTAAATTTAATCAATTTCAATCAGTGTTCATCGATGTAAACTAAGAAATGCAGACAACCATCTAGTGCTCTATAAATTCAACAATAAAATGACTTGACACATTTTTTAACATAATGCTTATTGTTTTGTTGGAAGTATAACTTGAACAAGGTCTTCTAAAAGTTTTCTTTACCTCAGTATTAAACATAATACCAGAAATTGTAGAACACCTTGAGAACCCCTTTGTCCCCCAATGTGAAGTGAGTAGTACAGAGATAAAGACATGATAAAATCAGGATTTCAATTAATAGCTTGTAACACTGCTATATATTTACATTGGCCTACTTGTTCACTATATATATGGAAATATAAAGTTTTTGTGGCATGATTACAAATTTACCAAATCTAAAATGTATAGAAAAATTATACAATATCTCTTAAATATTATTATTTAGATTATTTAGAAAATCTTATTATTTAGAAAATTATTTTTCTAGGAATGCATAAAGGCTGTGTGTCCAGCATATCCCCAAGTTTATGGAGTTTCACAAAGCAGTGTCTCTATCCCCTTCATAGAAGAAATTTTACCTTGTCAATTATCTGTATTTAGCACAGCCCAAGTGCATGGGGGCTAAGGAGAATAATCCCAATGCACAGTTTTCTCATCATCTAATTTGATCAAAGGACAGAATTTGGATTACCCAAGGCAGGAATTTCCAAAACTTAGTATGCATAAGTATTACATGAGGTGATTATGAAAAGTGATATTTCCAAGGCTTTGATCCAAGTCTCTCACCCAGTGGGTTGGGCCAGTGTGTCTAAATCACTTTTTTTTTTAATGAAATGGTTCCTGTTAATGTTTAATAAACATAGGAGCAGAATGTCTGTGCAGCCTTATTTTTTAGATGTCAGATTTTGACAATAAGTGTCCACCAGAGACCTGGAAGTCACATTCAACTGTAATAACAAGGAGTACAGAGATGCTATTTTGCTCATTAAGAGTAAGTGTGCATGTGTTGAAATGAAACAGCAGAGGTTTGAGATGCCAGTTTACAAAAAAAAAAAAAGAAATAGTAACATTTGCCTGAATAGGAACTCTGTAAATTTTGACTTTCGTCAGAAAATATACTCAATGTTTATCACCATACAAGTGTGTCAGTCATAAAGGGTACCATAATTCTGTGCCATGAATCAGGGACATCTCCAAAAATTAAAATAAATGATACTGATTATCTACTGTGGCCATAAAATGAAAAAGTGGTCAAAATTTTAACTTAGAAATAGCTCATCATGAATAGATGAATAACTATCCCTATAGGTATTTAAAGGATGGAATCGATTGATAGTTAGGGCTGCCTTAAGTTTTTTAAAGTGGTAAAAACATAAATATATATATATATATATATACATTTCTATTTTTGTCTATTTTGAAAATGTAAATATATGTATACCTGAGTGCTATATTCTATATTCACATACACATCAAGGTAATCTAAAATTCTCAAATCATGAAGGACAAGTTAAAAATCATTTTGGCCTCTCAAATATATCTGACCTGCCTGGAGATTGTTGCTATTGACCATGAACCCCTGGGGAGTATTAAGGTCTTTATAGGCATCGTTTTCTGCCTAGTCTCTATTGACACCAAACAACTTAGCTATTGGTGGTCTCTCAGGGTCAAAGTCTAAGGAAAGATCAATAAAAACCGCAAACAATCTCATGTCGTTTTGACAGAATTTACAAGGTGAGAGAAAATAGAATGTGGATCTCAAATGTTGACTTCGGCATCTGGACCCATGGCTTAAAAAAAAAAAAAAAAACAGCATAATTTAACTACTTAACATAAGAAAATGATCAGAGAATCTATTAACCTGCATGTTTAAAAACATTTGTGAGAGAAATTCTGATGCACTTGCATTTCAATTAACTCATTTTTAAATTTTACTTCTTATTTTAGTTTTGCTGAAATATGATACATTCAAGGTATAGAGCATGGTGCTCTGATATGATTACCATAATCAAGCTAATTGTCAGATCCATCACCTCATATCATACTATTTCTTTGTGTGTGATGAGGACACTTCGGTGAAGTGGATGTGGAGACATGGTGACCCGTTTATACATTGTTGACAGAAATGTAAATTGAATGGCCTTTATTGAAGTGTGGTTTTCCTCAAAAACTTAAAATTATATGATCCAGAAACCTCACTTCTGTTTTATATATAAAAGGGTTGAAATAAGTGTCTGAAAGAAATATATCTATGTCTGCATGTTCATTGCAGCCTTTCAAAAGTTTGCTTTACACGGCCTCCCCTGGTGGCGCAGCAGTTGAGCGCTGGGCTGCGAAGCTGCCCGCAGCCTCTGCAGCGCTGGTTCGATCCCCAGCCACTGGCGAGGGTCCCACATGGCGAAACAGACCTCTCCTGCTGTGCCCACTGCTCCCCTTATTAGTGTATTTCGTCAGTCTGCCCATTCTGTTCCCCACTCTGACTCGTGAATTCTCTCATCCTCCCGCGTTTCTGACTGTACCCAGTGCTTGTATAAATAAATACATAAATAAATCTTTAAAAAAAAAGTTTGCTTTACAAAAATATGAGGCCCAGAAAGGTATCCATTTTTGCAATAAAAAATGGAAACTAGAAGACTCTAGGAAGATGCCTTAAAAACAAAAGAAATTATCTACCTAACCATATTATTAATGAAATGTTGGGATATATTTTCCAGATGAAAATTCACAAGAGTACCTCCCAATTACCCTTTCTCTGGTATCTACTTGAGGTGAGTTGCACAAAATGGAGAAGCATACCTAGAGAATTTGGGGGATCCAAGTGAGAACTGAGGCAAAGGGATTCTCCAGGATGAAAGTGAGGCAGAAATTACCAATTTATATTAGAGTAGGAAGATATGAGCATCAAGGCAAAATTGACATGTTTGGCAGCATAGAGAGATGTTCACAAGTTCTGGAACCTAATACAATTAGTGATAAATGGAAAAGTAAGCTAAAAAGAAAGTCCAAGAAAATGTCTCTCCCTAAACATTTTTTAGCTGTTATGATTTATATACTAATTAAATAGTGATGTAACTGTTGCAAGAATAAGAACAGGTATGTGTGCATGTACACACATATATGTATGTGCTATGGGATGAGCATGAAGAGCTAATTCTCATAAATATTTCCAGTTTAAAATTTCCCTTTCTGACTGCTATTGGGAGAGCTGAACCAGACAAGTCCAACAAGCTATTTCAATGAAAATCTTATTGGCAGTATTTATCAATTTTAAAAATTAACTCATTATCCCAGCAACACCATTTCTGTGATTTCTGTCCTAAGGAAGAGGCAGCTATGTCTCAAAATGTGTGGCCCCAATTTTTCATCATGGCATTTTTTTTAGCAAAAGAATTAGAAATATTATTTCATGTTTAAATTGGTCAGTTGAAATACCAGAGTCAATCTACAAAATAGAATTTTGTAGATTTTTTTTCCTTTAAGTATATTAAGGATGTTAATAACATTAAATGTACAATCAGAATCTACAAAGAAAAAGCTATGTATATCTTATAGGCCAAGTTTATTTAAAATGTAAATAGTATCCACTTAGGTTAAGTATGTACGTACTGATCTACCTTTTCTTTGCATGGATGCAGACACCAAAATAACAGTAGTTACCTGTGTTTGCACACAGTATGTTTTCCACCTTACTCTTCACTTTATTCTCATTACTATCCTCCCTGTCCTGTGTATTCCTAAAAAATATGTTGCAACACTTGAAATGTTGACTATACAGTCACATTCATGAAACAGGGGAGCCAGCTCCCACACTTGTATTCACATTGACAGGAAGAGTGGCACCTCACCACCTGTTACACCACTCCTGGACACATTTGCTTCTTGTGTGTCACCTAGGACAGGTAGCATACCAGCATTCATACCACTTTGGGCTCTTGGTAACAATCATCTAAATACAAACCTTGGTCAAGAGAAAAATAAGTCAATATTTTGAATGTTTCCTAGTTAATGAGAGCTCATTATAGTGAAGTGTGTAACAGAGACTCCTTTCTTAAATTATGGATAAAATTATATAGCCATGCAAATGTTTGGCATAGATCAAGGAGAGCCAACCTACAGGCATAGGGTTGAGCTTTATAACCATTATTTTTGGACCAATAAGCTATTGAGATGAATTATTGCAAATTACAGTGATTTTTGACAGCTACTTTTAGAAAGATGATTTGTTACTTAGGATAGATTTATTACCTAAACTATTTCCAACCCTCTTACAATTTATAACCACAAACTTAAAGTTTATAATTTTATAAGTTTCTATAAATAAACCACCCTATCAAATATCTCATATTTACTGGTTTTGAAACATTTTTACATAGTTAAAAAAATTCAGTCTCTGTATATCATGTCCTTAAGTCTACTTCCCTATCTCACTGGAAGGAGAGAAAAGTTAAAAGTGTCCTCTTCAATGCAGGAGATATATTTGTTCTTGTAGCAAATCATCTAAATTCTAAAGCTCATTGTACACTACAGATCTTGTTTCTATGGTTACTTTGGAAAAGAATGCATGCTATTGCACACAAACCCACTATTTTAAGAATGACCAAAAAGGGTAAGAAACCACACATGCATCTCCCATTATTTTTAACCTAGGTCATCACAAGATTAGAGGGACAAAGAACAGAGTAGGAAGTGAATGTCTAAAAAAGGAAATAAAGAGACAGAGAGAGAAAGTGTGTACAAAATTTCCTGAATATAATATTAAATTATTATACACTCCAAGGACATAAAGCATTCTCTGTGTGTGCGTGTGTATTTTTAAACCATGCAAATCAATAAAGAGTAAGTTTGATGGAAAGAGAGTAAGTTTTAAGGATGACCTCTACAGTATAAATCTGTAAAAAATTGCTTTTCTATTCAACCATTATAATACTGAATTCCCTTTAATCGTTATTTCAAAGTTGATGAGCAATTATATGAAGGGAAAAGAAATAATCATGAAATAGAACTTGTGAATGCATCATTAAGTGTTGAAGACCAAAAAAAGCATATAATATGTAGTTTCTATCCTAAGGAAGATTACCACTTGCTTCTATTTAGAAAACTGACATGAATTCACATTATCTATTAGATGTTAAAACATGAAAGACATGAAACAGGTACCATAGGAAAAGAGCAAAAAGAGATGCAAGGAGTTAGGTTGTCATACTGAAGTCACACACCACTGAACATTCAAAAGTGTGTTAACAGTGTACTATCAAATGTTGGTGAGTATGCGGGGATATGGGAATGCATTCTCTTCTGGTAAGAGTAGGAACCAAAGTAGCCATTCCCAAGTGCAATCTGCTATTGTTTAATGAGCCTGGAAAGACACATTTCTGCTGACCCACAGTCCACCCTGCAGGAGAGTATGAGTTTAGCACTATGTATGACAGGGGAATGGAGCCATGTGATATCTCAGGAAGTGGGTCAATTACAAAGTTCTGTGCAATACCCTACAGCAATTAGATACATAAGATGATACATGTTTAGACATATGAACACTTTATAATTATAAATTAAAAGAAATGATTCTGCAAAACATCATTTCTGTAAACAGTATACAGTACACACATCTATGGATCTTTGTTAATCTTGTTACATAGGGAGAACCTACATGGGAAGGTAAGTGAGGAGAGGAGATACAATGGATAGAAAAAACTTAAGTATATTAATAATGACAAAGGAGATTAATTCAGTCAACTCTCTGCACTCTGCAGTGTTCAAGGCTTTAGAACTTTTTGTGAGAAACATTGCCTTAGCACCAAGTAATTTTCTGTATGAGCAAAGACTTAACTTTCAAGCACCCCTACTAAGGAACCCGTTGTTAGAGCTTTGCAGTTTTCTTAGCATATATTTAATATATTTCCCCTTAAATGGCTAGATAAACCCACTTTATAATTAGTGCATTAATTTATAAAAAAATAAAATCAAAAAGTCTAGTAACCATAAGATTTAAGGACATTGAATTGTATAAGTAGTGTCAAATCTGTTGTAGTAATCACAGATGTATCAAAAGATACTTGTCCACTCATGATAGCCCTATGTGATTTCTAAAATGTCATCTCTGCAAATGTCAGTATTCTGGTCCCCAAGTTTGTGACCTTGGAATTTATCCTTTGGAATTATAAGCACAATCTTTAATGTCTAGAAATGCTATTCTACAGTTGGCTCTAGCACTCTCAAATATGTGGCATTGTGGAACCAACCACAGAGAAGGCACATTTATAGTGAGGTATCCAGTCAGCCACAGAAAATGACTCATCAGGTTTTTTAATAGTTCAATTATTTTATACTCCAAAGATCATTTCTCAGATTTTACATCATAAAGTATATTTTAGTAATGGTTTTACTGGATTGAATGAAATTTAAGGTTTTCTGAAATTTACATTTTGTGAATCTGTCTCCATTCCCCCAGCCTACATAGAATAATAAGCTATAAGACTTGCACTAGTAGAAATTCTTTATAGTCAATCTGAACCATAATAAAAATAAAACCTGGTATGAAGTCAGTGGCACAGAATCCTGGTTCATAAGGGACCTGCTGCCTCTCCTTTCTAAGTGTTTCTCAGAGCCACCTGTGGGAAAGTTTTGCAGTAGAATGGGTAATCATAATCTGAAGTGACATTTACTTTGGCTAAGAATCAAGACTCATCAATGACCAATAGCAAGAGGCAGATCATGGGCTTCCCTAGTCTGATTTCATAGGACTGCTGTGTCTTGAATCACCATTCTGTTTCCAAAATTCAAGCCCTGCCACTCAAGTTGGAGCCAGATGCCTTGAATTGGTGAAGTAAGATGTTTTAGGGTAGACAGAATCCTCAAAGGCTTAGCAATGAACCTGAAGAAGAGAAGAGCTTGACCAAAAATATTGCATATGATTGATGGCCTTCTATGAGTGAGTCTCATTGGTAAGATTCCATCATTTGTAAAAGTATTTAGTGCTCTAAGTCATGTACATAAATTTTAACAACCCTGCTATTCCATAGGAAATGTAACTGATTCAAGGGCAAGTAGCCAGAGATATGAAAATGGAACTAGTATCAGGATTTGAGGTCCTACAGATCTAGGATAATAAACTGAAGTATGTTTCCTGTGTTGGTTTTCCAGGGATCAAGTATAGTAAAGTAATCATAGAGGGCTAGATAAAATACTGACTTATCTGCTACAATAGAGTTAAAGATTCTTTGACATGGCTTTCATACAACAACCACATTTAATTTCTTAAACTGTTTTATTAATATCACCTCTGAGCCATGTATAACTCAGAATTTACAACACCATATGGCTTAGAACAAGATTTGGGAACACAGTGCACTGTCAGATGTAGACACATCATTTACTAAAACTTAATTCTACTGAGCTGAGAAAACATATTTAATAGGCAATATCTTTTCCCCTATACAACCAATGAATGATAGGCAAGTTTGAGCAGACATAAAAGAGTATACAGAAGAAAAAATGGCAGAGACACAGGCAAGAGATCTACAGTGGATGGGAAGTGGCTGTAGGATGGGTGGTTGGGCAGACGCACAATCAGCTTGAAGTAATTGCAGCAAGAGGAATGACTCATTTTGAGCAAGGACAGACTTTGAAAGAGAGTCATAAACAGAGTAGGCAATGATTATTAACTTCCATTTGTATGCTACACGATACATTCTAAAAACACTTCCACATGTTTTATCTCAGTTGAATTGGAAAACAATCCCAAAAGTTAGAAAAGGCAGGTATTGTTCTCCCTTTTTTATATGCAAGGAAAGGAATACAGAGGGGTTAATTGAGCTGGCTGAGGTCGCTTTGCTAGTTAGAGAACCAGCAAGGAATAGAACCTAGGTGTCCAGGACCTGTGTAATGTATTTTAACCACCCTTGGCTGCACACAGCAGTTTTGCTGAACAAAGAAATTCTTCATTCATGTACAGCTTATGAGAACATTGGCATTTTTAGCCAGTCTTACCAGATTAATAACCATGATATCAGTTTCTCTCTTCCCCAGCCATGAAATCACAGAACCACAGAGGTCACCTGGTTCATCCACCATCAATTGTGCCATAACACTCATAAGCCCAAGATCATATTAACCTTTTAGGCAGCCCCATCAAAATGTTTATTCCTATTGATCTGAAGGCCAACTTCTATTTCAGAGAAGCGTATGATGCATAGAATAACTTAGTTTTACTTAGAAAAACAGAATCTTCCCTAAAGAATATATTCTAACTGCTTTGCCTCGAGTGGATGAAAAGAACATGCAGTACTTACATTGTGTATCATGATCTTGGACTATGATTGTTTAAAAATTACCTTACAATACAAAAGAATAATAGATGTCTATTTTCCAACCTAGCACGAAATTTTCTATATTCCAAATATCTAAATTAAATTCCCCAGTAATCAGCATTAGAAGAGGGAGGAGCTTCAGTAGGACCTCTAATCACAACCTGTCAATACCTATTGTTGATCAGCAGTGGGCTCCATTTTTAATTGTCAAACAAATGATTTTCCCAGGCAAAATTGGGTGAAATCTAGGAGAAAATCTCTTGTTTGCGTCCAGAACAATGCCTGCTTGGAACAACAGAACCCTAAATCAATATAACTTCACTCCATATCCTAATTATACCTGTTCTCAATATCTCCAGCTCAAAAATATCCCCTTTCTTCCTGTTAAACATCTCAAGAACAAGAAAATATAATCTAAAGTGGAAGTGAATAGCATGATCTGAATCAAGGGAACTGCTTTTCATGAGGCAAATCTGCACTTTCACATTTGAATATATTTCAGCTTTTGAAGATCCACATTTCTCTTCCTACAATGGTATTATCATTGATTGTGTGACTCGTATGAATAAATGAGGCTTAAAATACAACTACATAACTTAAAGTCCTTTCAGCAGTAAGAATACTTACAATTTGTTCTCCAGTTGGAAACTCGAAATACTACTAGCAAAACCTAAATTTGTTTAATATTCTACCACTTTCCTCATTGACTGCCTAATGTTTTTGAGCTAGTCAATTCAGTCCATTTCTGATTGATGGGTGCTGTGGCAATCCTGCTGCTGATGCTGCTTCATATTATACGTCAAAATATTCACACTGTTCCTTTGCTATACTTTAGTGAGGCGCATTCCCTTTTTCTTTATTAAGCAAGATCAATTCCACACAGACTGTCTTTCCATTTACTTTGGAATGCCAAAGTACTGTGAAGAATAAAATGAACACAAGATACAGTCACTGATCTCGAGAAAATGATGAGATTGATAAATGGAGCCCTTGTATTCTGGGCTCTACTAAGCCTTTAAACAAATAGATATCCAACTACTCATTCTTTTAAAAGGAGATTTGGAGATTTAATCACTTGCTATAGTCACTTAGCAAATGCACAGCATGTCTCTGCTTTCAAATCTACTGCTTTTTTATTCTGATTTAAGTATTTTAAAGCACCAGACTTTGTGTTGTTAACCCTACAGAGCTATTTATTCTATATATTGGGTATTTACTTGTTTTTAATGCAGTAACATTGGTTTACAATGTGTATGTGATTTAGAGACATAGGATGACACCTCATCAGATGCAGCTCCTCATAACACACCTGCCACCAAGGTACCCATAGTCCTTAGCATAGCCCGCTGTGCCCTCTCCCCACTGTGCTTCCCCCCTTCCTTTTGTAGCCTCTACTCCACAGTTTTTGAAGTTATGTTATTGTTAATTTTGACCTGTTGTTTTGTTTTTCTATATCCTACCTATAAGTATAACCAACTGGTGTTTGTCCTTCTTCTGACTCATTTCACATGGCATTATACTCCCCAGTTCCATCCAAGTTGTTGCAAAAAAAAAAAAAAAGAGTTCATCTTTTTTAGAGCTGAGTAGTATTCCATTGTGTATATATCCACAATTTCTAATTTCTAATCCACTCCTCTGTCCTTTCTTTCATAACATGGCCATTATAAAGAGCTAAATGAACATAGGAGTGCATGTATCCCTTTGAACTAGTGATTTTGCATACTTCAGGCAGATACCTTAGGAGTGGAATTGTTTGGTCACTATTTTCTCTTTAGTAGTAATTCATTTTGAAGATCTTGCATACACCAAGCACCAGGATTTTTTATTTACAAATTTAATCATTGGTTACTTCTTAAATCTATTAATGCTCTTCTTAAACAATGTGTCTAAGATTCTTAAAATCTCTGAAATTTTTAGGAACTAAGTACCTGTGGGCACATACTGGATATCCAATAGCTAAATGTTAAATAAATAAGATGTATGAATAAAGACACTTACATAGTTTCTATTATGTGCTACTCTACCTGATTTACATATTATACATATTACTCATTTAATACTAATAACAACCTATGATGTAAGTAAATGATCATCATCTTGTTACAGTAGAAATCAACTGAGTGCCATAGTGTTGGTACCTCATAAAACCAATGTTCAAACCCAGGCATCCAACACAGTCATTTCTATTAAATGCTATGCTCTGAATGAATTAAGTTCAATAACAAGTAATTGGAAGGACATAATTTCAGATATATATGAGTCATTTTCTTTGACATCTTTGGCTCTAATCAGTTTTATATAATACACTGTGTGTCCCTAATAAAAATTTGCTAAAATGAACATTAAGTGCATATGGTGATTGCTCTTATTGAATTTTATATCATTTAATGAAAACAAAGTACAGTGTGTATAATTTCCTCAATTTTAGGGATCCTGTCTCAAGAGATGTTGTCTGGACAATGGAAATTATAGTCAGTTTGCCAATGTCAATACTAGAGGCACCACAGGGAAGAGAAAAACCAACAATTGGGAGATTACATCATTATAGATGCAATTTCCTCAACATCTTTTAAATGTACCTAACCAAAGATTGATAGCAAATTTAATGAGCAATCTGTTCTTATGCTGAATGTGCATGATGCTATTATATGAAATGGAAACAACTGGAAATGTGTCAGAAATGCACTTTACAACATTAGTTGAAAATGCCATTGATTGATCAGTAGTATCACACTGTGTTTGACCCCCAAGAACTACCTCTGCAGTATGCAAGACAAATGACATGAAAAAGTTTCAAGTAAAATCCATGTTTTTAAAAAACGAAAAACCATTCTTTCTTAGAGAAAATGTCAATGTCTTTTTGAAGCAATATGCCAATAAAATGACTCCTGTCACATAAAAGAAAGCAACTGTTTGGATAAATTATGTTGTCTTATCCTTGATATGCTAGGCATTCATTTGGTAAACTGCTGCATATATTGTTTTACTTTTACAGCTGTAAATTATATCTACTTTCTTCTAAATTACAAATTATTTAATGGGTATTTACTGAGAAATTATCCTGGTAAAAGGTAAGGGAGGAATGGCGGTCATTTAATGCTTTACAAAATGACATCTCAGACTGCAGGGAAGGAGCTGCATATAGTGAACAGAAACTTACCCTGAGTAGGTCCCAAATATCCCCCCTTTCTCCTAGTTTCCCACTTTCATATCAACATGTGTTAATTGACAGATCTAACTGGTTACATTCAGGCGAAAGGGATTTCATAGCAGTAAGAAGCAGAGAACAAATCATAATCATTTGCTTGAAACAAGAATTAACCACACAGGTCTCAGCTCTTGACTTTGCCCAATTCTCTCCTACCAGCCCCCACAACTGGCAATGAGTTAAGGTGGAGGTATCAGTTAAGCCAAAATAGCATTACAAATACTGCTAGGGCAACAGATAGAAAAATAATTTTCCTAAAGCATGAACAGCATGGGGTAATTTAAACAGAGAGTTAAAGGCATGAAGAGGATGAACTAATTTTAAGAAGGAATTAAAGGCATGAGGAGGATGAACTAATTTTAAGAGGGAATTAAAGGAGTTTATCTTACTATGGTCAGCCAAGGACATAACCTCATTACCAATCTAAGAGCAAAGATTGGTCATTTCAAAGGGACAGGAAAAAAAGATCAGATGGAATATGTATATTTAAATGTTTCAAATTAAAAGGAAGGAAAATAATTCAGGCTCTGATTTAACATGAAAATTAATAGTTTCCTATAATTTACATTCAAAATCATTAGTTCTCAATCCATAATCTTTCCAAGTCTCCTGAGGCAATTACTTTTAACCATATCTGTTGTCGGTTATTATAATGTAAGAAACAATTCAAAAAGATATACATAGAGAGCTCTTTCATCATGTACTAGCTTTTTTCCATGATCTTTGACTTCCATCATGAAACATGAAGGTATAACTCAATTACCTTATTTGTCACTTCCTCTCTCCTCATGCCCACTTGATCACAATTTTAAATCATTTTTAGTGTTTTAATTGATTATTTTGCAAATGTAACTAATAATTGGTCTCTATTTCTTGTTAATCTCCTTTAGACATTCTTTCAACTATTGACTATGGTGTGGCTACTGGAATCCCTATGCTGACTCCACAACTCTTACCCAACCCCTTACCAATATCATTTGCAACTCCCTATACTTTTATACCAGGATAATGTTATTTTTTCAAAATGATTACATATTTACTTGTCTACAGATAAGTTCTGAGGCAACCATTGATAACCAATAAGGACTTACATGACTAACTGTATAGATGTTTTTCATTGCAAAATATATAGCAGAGGCTAAAAGCATTCCTTTAATTGATTAGCTTTTCTATGGTTCAATGTCAAGACAAGAATGTGACTCACAGAAGATTCCTCACATAAAAGACAAATTCTGATTTATCATGTTCATTGTACCAAATAATCCCATTTTATTTGGCTTCATGTATATACCTTGAATTTCTATTTGTTTTGTTTTTCATGATTTTTTTTTCTTTTTCAATTCTTTTATCTTGTGGGAAAATAAACAAGACAATTATTTCACATATCAGTATCTTTCAGCGGTTTTTGTGTGTTGGCTATTACTTGACTGTTCACTAGCGCCTGTATTCAAGTAACCATTCTGGAGCCACTGACATGCCTTCCCTAATGTAACCTTCAAGGTAATATAGACAACTTTTGTGTTCCCTGTACACCTTCCAATTCTTGGATTGAAATCTGTTTCCCCCCAAAGTGACAGTACTTAGAAGAGGGTCCTTTGGGAGTGTGTACCCTTATAACTGGGATTAGTGCCTTTATGAAACGGACCCTAGAGAGCTCCCTTGTCCTTTCTGCCCTGCAAGAGCACAGTGAAAATGTGGCTGTCGATAAATTAGCCAGATCTCACCAGATCCTGATTTTGCAGCTACCTTGATCTTCAGTTTCCCAGACTCCAGAAGTGTGAGAAAGACATTTTTGTTGTGTGTGTCACCTAGTCTATGGGACTCTGCTGCAGTGCCCAAACAGTGTAAGATACTAGGCTTTCTGTAGAAACTTCATGCTAGGATTTCATTACCTGTATTTCTTCAGCCATGGCTGCTATATCTGCAATTCACAGCCTCTGTTCTTGCTGGGTTTTCATCAGCTTTGGTAACCGTCTCTGAAATGGTCAACAGAAGATAGGTCTTTGAAATACTCTCATTTATGAAAAAAAATATTTTGCATTTGTAATTGATGGACAGTTTCCATGTAGAATTTCAAGTTAAATATCATTTTTTCCTTAGAAATGTAAAGTCATTATGTCTTTATCATCTGTAATCCAAAGGCGATAAAAATACAGGTCTTTTTCTTGCATCTTTTGAGCAGACCTGCTTTTCCTCATTAGTCTTTAAGCTCTGGAGAATGTCTGCTTATTCCTAATACCCTGAAAATTCAGAAAGTAACAATATATATGCAACTCTTAAAACCTCTTCTCTATACCAATTTGTAACTACCTTAAATTTAGATCACATATGGGTCAAGAAAAGTTTATTTGTCTCCATTATTTCCTCCCCTTACTTGTTCTTTCTCTTTTTTATTCTAGTTAATTGAAGTATAGCAGACACATGAAAGAAGTATGTAAACTAATAACTGGATAATTCAAGAAACACATTTGATTTCTTGACCATCTAGTCAAAAAATACGATTATAAGAAAAAACAAGATGTACTTGTTCTGACTTCCAATTACTACGCCTGGTAGACAACACATGCCCAAGAATCAAGAGGTTGAACCACTTACCCTCATCCCAGTAACTCACTTGGGGAATTTCTTGCCTGAATAACTGTACTCTGTAGGCTTAGAGGTCACACTTTGTCTAAGAGAATTATTTTCATCAAGAAATTTAGTAAGTTCTCCAGGGAACTTTAAACTACCATCTGAGCATACTTTGAGCTCCTTGTGCCAACTGAAAGCAATAGAAAAATATCAACTTTTTAGGTAACTGATCCTGAGCAAGAGAACGTAGTGCTGCTGTTATTTAATTGAAGAGGGTGTGTTTGGAAACAAATGGGCCAAATGGACCAAAGCACTTGTTGGATGAGGGTATTTTTCAATGTGCCAATTAAACCAGTTAGGCCAGAAGAGAGATTAAGCTGAGAGTGAAGGGATCTAAATAGGTTATAGATGGTATAGAAAATGAGTTCAGTTGTACCCTTGAAGTCTACAGAACAGGAGAAAGTAAGCACACTCACCTTCCTCTTGCAAATTTTCTTGCAAAAATGCCCACAGTACCATTAGCACTCCCTGAACTTGCTCTGCTAAGTGATCTAAGTGGTCCAAGAGGTGCTTTAGTGGCCATTGCTGTATTAACCTTCAGAACTGGAGGATCAATTTCCCAAGCTGTTGCTGTAAGTAAGCCTGCTGTTAACCCTCAGTTATTAGCACCCTCTAAGAATTCCCCTCAACTGAATAATCTTATTGTCTTTCCAGACAAACTGCATCTAATAATTGCTTCTGCTTTGTAAATTCTCTCCCTCTGGTCCCAAGGACAGATAAACCTAAAGGTCCATGACCTCTTCAGAACTTTGCATGGAATCTTCTGAGGCCTCATATTACAAACTTAGTTACTCTGCCTACACCTGCCTACTTCCATTTCCCATTAAGGTATTGATAATAATAGTGTTTCCTAATGCATCCAACATTCCTGATGTACTTCCTGGGAAAACCAAACTCTAATGGTTACTGTCAACTTTGTTCTTTCCCTGCTTCAAGTTTTTTGTTGCAGACATTTGTCAAAGGTTCTTCCCTCTGGAGATCTTCAATCTATACTTCACTCTCTATGCTTATTTCCTCCTATTGTCCTCAAAGTTTATATTAATAATGTTTGGCAGAGTTCATATTTCTTGGCCCGGATTTTTCAGTAAAAAATTTACTAGGCTTAGTCCATTGGCAATAATTCTACACACAAACATCCAGTAACAATTGTTTTTGAGAATTTAGGTATATGATCAAAATTTAGACAAAAAACCTTTTTAAAGGATCTTTTTAAGGATCTTATTTTGCAATACAAAATTACCATTGCCTTTTACCAAGGACAGGAATTTTGGAAGATGATGTGTGATGTCAATGAAATACACCACTGTTTAAATATAGTTGTGGTTGAAGTAGCACAATTATGTCATCTGAAATAGCTGATAGAAGCAATCTGTTAACAAAAAGTTTTGTGACATAAGTTGTTTGATTATTTATGGTATTTGATTATTCTTGACTTTTCCTTCATGTATGATAGTGACACAATGGAATAATACATCCGCTTAATTTTGATATATTTATTATAACTTATACAAGTCTAGATATAGAATATAAAATTTCTAATTTTTCTACACGTCTTGAAATATATTCCCATAAACCTGTAAGTGAAACTAAATCCAATTTATACATAGACAGGTTAGTAACTCAAACTCTCCAGAATGGCAAATTACACTAAACTAATTCCTTTGACACATTTCTGTTTCCTAGGCACTGAAATCAGGTTCAATATAATATACCTTCTATACATTCAGTGATCCTGAACTCTCCATTTCTTTCAGTCTCCTATATATTCGGAATACAGGTTCTAACTATGGTTGTGAAATAATCAACAATGTGATATAAAATTCTCAATGCACTCAAAAAACTTGAAAAAAATCTGAACACATAATCATTTAAAAAACTAAAGACTAATTCATATTGGAACAATTTAGTGTAGAAAATTTGTAAGATACAAGTCTGAAGAAGTATGTTTGAGAGCTATGGAAAATTGTTTTCTTTTGTAAACAAAGAACACAGGTAAGGTCAGGTGGAGCTGTTTATATTTTTGTATCATGATCCCACATGGTTAATTGATGCAGATGTGTTGATCCAGACTGTTTCTGCACTGGAAGTCATTCATAAAAGTTTTACCTGTATCGTGATAATTGTAGAGGGTTTTCTTTCAAAATCCCTGTTAATCACACAATTTCTTAAGTAGTAAGAAATGCTCATAAAGTCAGACACTATAAAAGGACTCAAAGAACTCCTCACCCCAGAATCTAGCCTTAGGCCTGCCACATAATAAGTGCTCATTAAGATTCACATGGTTTTTAAAAGTCTAGATCTGTTCACTTTCTCATGACCTACAAAACAGTCAATGTAAAAACACACATTAATTACATGACTCTATATACTTTGCTGCTCAAAATATGCATGGGATGCACATGGAATAATAAAATACTAGTTCAATATTTGTGCATATCTATTTTTATTTATTTATTTTAAAGATTTATTTTATTTATTTATGTATATAAGAGCTGGGGTGTAGACAAGAGGTATGGGGGGGTGAGAGGACTCACCAGAGACAGAGGTGTGGAGCAGAGAAGTCAGATCTACTGAAATGCTATCCTCTGGGGCTCCAGCCTTGCTGATCCACCCTGTAGATTTTGAAATTATAAGCTTCCATATTTTCCATATTCACATATGTCAATTCCTTAAAAATAAGCCAATCTCTCTTTCCTATCTCTCTCTCTCTCTCTCTCTCTCTCTCTCTCTCACACACACACACACACACACACACACACACACACAAATGAAGGATGAGAAAAGGAAAGCTGGTGAAAAAAGGAAGAAATAAAGGGAGAATGAAAACCTGTAAGTGTACAAATAGTACAGAATTAAGAGAAAGAGAAGGAATGCAAACAAAGGTAGATCTAGCCATTAATAGAGAAAAAAATGTTTTGTATTTTGTGGGGGAAAAAAATCTGATTCAAAGTTGTTTCTTTGCAATCAGAGAGAGATTGAATTATTCATAGATCATTCAGGAATAATAGTTGCCATTTATCCTTTGCTATATGTCATTTTATTTTTACCATGATCCTATGTGGTAGGTTTATTTTTTTATTCTAAAAATGGAAATAAAAATTGGAGTATGTTAATTAATATTTTCAATTTTCAGAATTGCCAAGTAGCAGACAGTTCAAAATCAAGCCTATTTCTAAAACCTTTTCATAACTTGTTCCCATAAGGTGAATAATGTCATTTGTTATACAAATTAACATCAATAAAATTACAAATAAAATTTCCATGATGAGAAGAGAATATGATTGAATTTTCACTCTTTTAGATATGTCTGACCACACAAGTAACCATAATTAATGAAAATACTTTATCATATTTTAAAAATTTCTTGATACTCCATTCCTCTTAATCTTCCAGAGATATATGAGAATACATAAATAGCCTCATTGTATAAATTAATAAATACATTCTTTAATTCTTGCTTTTTAAGGATAAACAACAAATACTCAGTTATCTTCTCATGATAAACTCAGACTTGGCCATCAGTTGGGAAACAGCACTGACCTTGACATTTTACCTATGTCTTACATTTTTAACATTATCTGGAAAAATGTAAAATTACCATAAACTGGAAAATATTCAGACATTGCTTTTACTAAGTTTCAGCAGTTTGGAAAAGATCAGGAATGTTTATGAATAAACATAGAAACACTATGTTTTAAAGTTGGAAAGTACCCATTGGATAATCTGTTATAATCCTTGTTCAAATGAGTTGACTTCCAAAGTGAAAGTTGCTTGTTTGTGGTCATAAATCAACTTCCTCGTAGTCATATATCACACACAAAATACATACAGAGGAGACTGAAAGGTATATTTTAAGCTTATTGTGTTATCCCCATAATTGAAGTCACATCAATTTATATTTAGAATATTAGAAAAGAAACAATTAGGAGTCTTTAAAAGCTAATAAAATCAAGATGGGATATAGAATGAAATATTCAAAGATAACCATAAGGGAAAATTGAAGCTTGCAATATCAACTTATTTTTAAATAGGTGTGGATCAAGAGCCTGCCCAAAGGGGAGGGTGATGAAATGTTTGCAGGGCCATGCACTTTACGAGAAGTCTTGAAAATATTCTGTCACTTTTAACTTAAACTACTTTTAAACTATTTTTAAAAAGTATTCAGACTCAAGAAGCTTTGATTCCAATTAACTTAATTATAAAAAATGTCCTTTATAGACTACATCTTTTAAGTTAAGGGATTACTTCAAACTTTAAAAAACACCTTGCACTTAATCTCTGAACAAGTTATGAACTCAATTAGAAGTTTGTGAAGTTTTATTAAAGACCATTAAATAGGACCTCTCTAGAACCAACTTAGAACCAACACAAATAAGCATATGATGGCAGTTGTTACTCAGCATACAGAATAAGCACACATAGACTCACAAGCTGGATGTGATGGTCTGCAATAAGACCTATGAATCAATGAAAACCTATAAGAGGAATGAAAGAGTATGTTTGCCCTTAAAAGCCTCCATTCTACAAAGCCCCCCCCCTCCAACTCATATTCTAAAGGCAACATAAAAGCCAATAAATACAGATGTGCATCCTTCAATTATTCCCTCCTAACATTTCTTCCAAATTTGTCAGTCTGCCATCTCTTCTGACCTTGAATTTGTACCTTTAATCTTTCATTTGTGGTTTTAAAGAGTCCTTTGCTTTCTTCCACTTGAACCTCAGGTTCAGACTCAATATAAGCTTCCTTTTACTTTGCAAAATATAGTGTTCATCCCAATATTTAGACCCAGAAAATGGGGTTATATCGTCTATATGATATGTAAATGTTTTTCATTAATTATCAATACATTATATTTTCTATATCGATATGTTTATTAGTACAATAAACATTAAGAAGTGTTTTATGCACATTGTGTATGTGTGTGTGTAATACCTGTTTTGATCTTTACAGAAATTCCTTTGCTTCCTATTTCTGAGAAAACTGAAGTTACCAGCAGAGAACTTCACAGATTCCTACCAACAAATGGGTTCCATCTGCCAGCATTTGTCCCTCATGTTCTACTTTCCATCTGTTTTCACCTCTCAGGAACACTGGATTCCATCATGTCCTACTTATTCAAGAACATCAATTCAATACTATCTCTATATATTACACAGAGGTGTGTGTGGCTGTATGTGTCTCAATCTATTAGACAATTTTCAACTAACCAGATGTTTTACCCATTTCTGATGAAACTTATTAAAACTTTGCTTTCCTTTCCTCTCCATTTCTTTGTGAAGCTTCTTTGCAAAGAAGCCCCACTTCTTTGCAGTGAAGCTCTTCAAAAGTTTATTCCTTTATCTCCTCTCAGGATCTCACAACTCACTGAAATTATGCCCAGAAGCCACTGAAACTGCTTGAAATTTCTAAGGATATTTCTATGCACCAATCAGGTTCTATGTGGATTTTGTTTTGATATTAATTAAGATTGTTTATAATAATTTGCCATCTGTATCTATGCCATATAATATATAATCCACTTTTTCCCCATTCTGGAATCTACATGAAGAAAATGCACAAGGAGGAAGCAAAATCAATTGAATCTAAAGCTGATAGAATAAGAAATTATAGCTAATGATGGTTTTAAACAGGTATATTTCTAGATTTGGTTCTATTTTTAGATTTTCTATATTGTTTCCTTATCCAACACAATCTATTTTCATGCTATTTGCTATTTGCAAAGACTAAAGTAACAATATACCACTAACTGGGTGACTTACACAATAAATTTATTGCATCACAGTTCCGGAAACTAAAACAAAAGGTCCCATTGTCTACAGGATTGGTTCCTTTAGAGGCTTTTGGTTCGAAGCCTTTCTTTTAGCCTCTGGTGATACACTGGTGATCTTGGGTGTTCCTCACAAATGATGTTCTCCCTGTGTATAATCTCATCCTCACTATACATTCATTGACCTGTTTCCAAATAAGGTTACATTATAAGGTACTGGAAGTTTGGTCTTCACTGTAATAACTTTTTAGGCAGTACAGGGCAGACATAAATCAACTCAAAATACCAAACATGACATCTAATCATCTCCTCAGAGACCATATAAATATTATGTTCCATAAAGCAGTAGTGAAGATTTGGGTGTGATTAGAATTATAACAGTGAACAATTAAGATTTCTTACTAGTTGTAAATGATATTCCAGCCAGCCAGTACCAAGGATCAAGTTGCCTCATTAGTCAATCACCTCCCTTATAAGATTTCCCTGGCTTATCTTCCCCTCACATCCTCCTATCCCCTTCCCTCTCTTCTTCCCCTTTCCTTGAGGGAAGAGAAACAAATCAAACAAATCCTTCTCATTTTCCCCTTTCATATCAGATAACAATTGCCCTACAGTAAAAATGGGACTATTGCAATAAACAGGTATAGTCTCCTTGAATACAAAAAGCACATTGAAATAGTATTTTACTCTCTTCCTTCAGGCAGCAGACAAGCAATATAAAATGTTATCACAGGAGCTTATAGAGAATACAACAGATATTTATTGCTTCATAAGACTGATCACCCTAGAATATAGTGAGCCACAAATGAGATATGGCACATTTTATGCTAAGGCAATTTTTCCTAAAAACAATGTTGTAAAGTTTTCTCCCCTTTTGAAAAATACTAGTATGGCTGATAATAAGATTTAATGTCAGGTGAAGTAAAACTATATTATTCAAATTAACTTTCCATATTATCTCATGCTTTCACAACTATTTAACCCTCCCTTTGAGTGACAGTATCTCCAGCCTGAGCCTAAGTAACTACCCTGACAGCACAGAATAATTAGTCAATTGACAAACTCTCCCCATCTCAACCAGAGTGGTAATGTTCTTGGGCATCTTACCAAGTTAATGCAAAGTTAATGCAAACTAACAATCCCGTTAGATAACAACCCTTGTGAATTACATGAATTCCACCCATCTTGCTCTGAGATTCAATTCTCTATCTGAACAGCAATTTTGGATAATTGGACTCTTAAAGAGAAAGAAATTAGGATGCTTAAGTATAGCAACAAGAATGAGTTTGCTTTTTCCTGATCCTTATTATGACTGAAAATTAAATGTCATTCATATGGAATTCAAGTAAACACAAGCTTTAGCCAGCAGCTTGCTCCTACGAAACTACCATATTGCTGTAGGGTGGCATCCTATTCATTCACTGAAGATCAGTACCAACTTCCAGCCATATCAGAGTAATCTCCCAAGTAGACTACTCTTTTCAATATTGGAATCTGGAATTAGGTGGGTTAATATATTGAAATCAGTACTACATTTCCTAATGCATTCAAGGCTGACTTGCTTTCCTCCCAAGAGGGGAATTTAAAAATCCAAGAGTTACCACAATGTCCTTTTCCCCTCATCTCATCTTTATCTTTTCACAAACCCCGTCTTTACTTTTTCAAATCCACTCCTTTCCCTACAGTTCATCTGCTCGCCCCACAACTCAAAATTTTAAGTGATAAAATGTCCAGAAAGAAACTTTTATGAGTGTATTATATAATTATATATTTTGTCATATATTATATGATTATATAAGTACATCTGTATATTATATACTAACACAATCACCATGATACCACATATCAGCATTCTGGAATGTGCCAATGTTTATCTTTCTCTGTACCATTTCAAATAATGTCTAAATTCTCAACTTCCCATTTAAAACAATACTTCTCCATACTTACTGATTTCCATCTCTTTCCCTGTTCTCTACCTTTTCCCCATAGGATCCACACTACAAAATATATAATACATAATTGTGTTTGTGTCTGACACAAAAGTAACACACTGAGTGCCCATCACACAATTTAGACCACAGACCAGAGCATCAGTGGAATGCCTGAAGTCTACCATAAGCTCTTTCACATCTACATCCCCAGTGGGTCTTTTATGGGTAAAGCTCTATCCTTGCACTTTTATTTGCAAAAATGGTGGACTGGTTTCCTTTAAACCAACAGTCCTAGAGGATGGAAGGAAAACAAACACAAAGTTGGAAAACTATCTTAAAGGAATCTGTCTGAAGGAATTAAAATGCTAAAAAGACAGAGTGCTCTTTGAAGAGGTAGGAATGCAAACTAATGAATCTAATACTTAGGCCTTTCTGTTGGACATATGCCTCTACTTACTCAGAAGTCCCTGGCTGAGAAGCCAGAGACCAAAAGCAGACTATGGTAAGTGGGAGGTTTAGTAAGTGAGAAAACCCTGAATTCAGGGTTTATACAAGAGGAAAGGCTTTAGCAAGCAACCAGGGATTAGTTGAGAATGCCCGGAATAGTTATGGTAACACACATCTACAGAAATGTGAACCTATACCTCTGAATCACAGTGTTATCAACCAATGTTGCCTCAATTAAAAAATCAAAAATATTTTTGTACTTTTGATATAGGGCAACAAGGGGCACTAAAACTGGCCACCAAGGATAGTACCCAAATAGTTTACGGGTCACTGCCTGAGTTCTTCACCCACACGCACAACTGCAAGACTACTCGGGTTCAGCAAACAATAATGGGATTCATTTAACAAACAAAGGCAAACAAAGAGTTACTGAGGCCACAAATGGCCCTTTACCTCACCTGAAGGAGTGTCCAGTCCTTAAAGTTCTAAATACAAATGCTCATAAATTGGCATCTTCCCGCCACTGAGGGCCTGGAGCAGGTGGCAGCCAGGCTATAGGCCAGGATCCAATTCACAAAGACGGCAGAAGACACTACAGGAGATACTCCTGGAGCTGTCGAGATGAGCCAGCACAGGAGCAGCTGAATGACCTGACAAAGGCTTACCCTCATGCAGCTCAGTGAAGCACCCGGCTCCAGGTCTTTGCCTTCCCTTCCAGGTTGTAACAGCAGCAAAACTGGGAGCAGTTTCAGTGGCTCAGCTACTTGCAAAGCCTCCGAACTTTTCTTCTCTGAGGTTGGCTGCTGGAAGCCTCTCCATGTCCTTCAGAGGACTGCAAGAGCCTTCTGGAAGATCAGCCCGATGGGGGCTGACCCTGGAATCGCTGAGGATCCAAAAACACTGAAATTCCGAAAACTGAATCCTGGGGGCTGCTTCTGCTGTGCCTTGTGTTTCTTATTAGAGTCTCCACCCACACCAATACTTGGTTCACATTTTCCCTGGGGCTATCCATTCTTACCTGCACCCTGCCCTGTAACAAACTTTGGCTTCAGCCACAGGTTATACTTTGATATGTAAATGTTTGGTTTGTATACTATTTTGAGGGAAATTAAAGGTAACAAAGAAAAAAAAAAATAGTGAAAAGGTAATCCTAGCTCCAAATCAATTTAAGGTCTACTAAGATTAAGGAAATTTGTTCCTCCATTAACTGCCTACTAAGAGCAAAAAGAGATTCTTTCTAGAGAACATGATCCAGATTATCCAGATTTCTCGACTGTTTCATAGCTTCATACATGTCTAGATCGATCAAAATTCACCAGGAATTCCCACAGATAAAATTAGAACAAAAATTCATAAAGCTCAAGGTTGGTGCAGTCACTGACTTTAATGATTAAAATATTGAAGAAAATAGATAAATCTTATTTTTCAAGTACTTTGTAGATTTGTAAAAACTAGTCTTTTTTTAATCAAATGGGTCATAATTTGTAAAACTGCAAAATAACTGAGTGTGAAAACTTAATCTAAGATTTTGAAAGATTTTATACAGTTGAAAAGAGGATTAATGAACTAGAAGACAGACCAAAATAAAATGTCTGGGGTGAAGCTACTGAGGACAACTTCTCATCAGTAAGCCTTTCCCAAAACTCATGTAGGTGGTGACCTCTGTCACTCTCATTTTGCTGTTAACATTTTTAAAATAACTTTTATTTGTGGTGTCTCCTTTTTTCAGCTGTTTCATTCTATTTTGGAATTTGTTGGAAATGTGTGAGAATTCCTTGAGGTCAAAGATGAGTGTAGAAAAAATTGTATTTGCTTCTGCTACACATCTGAAGACATTTCCAATCCAGAATATTTAAATACTAAATATGACTGAGGCCAGAACCTTTTAGAAAGAACATATTCAGGCTCCAGAAAGTGTGAACTATGACTTGTGGTCTCAAAAACTCAATTTAGATATATTTCTTCCACCAGATCTAATTCTGTGACAGAAGCATTTTTTCACCCTCTATATATTTTTTGTTGATCACCCTTTTCAGTGATAATGTGGCTTTACAGGAATGCAAGCTTAATTTTGGGGTCTCTCGTGCAATTCCAGACAAGTCGTGTGACTTAGGTTTTATTTTCCTTTCCTTTCTTGGCAGTTAAAAATGCTGTTGGCAAATGAAAATCATTGGAAATTCTTAGTTACACCAGTTGCTACATGACTGATTATCCTCTTTGGAAATACTTTTCCATTTGTTTTGGCCTTCAAAAATTCCCTTTATATTCTTAGTTCAATTATGTAAAAAAGGTGTTAAAAAGTTTAAATGTTTTATTATTTTGTATCTTTAGGTAGGAAAGATATGTACAGTAACAGGGAATTTGGGAAAGTTTCTTGACCTGTCAAAATACCACTTTTCTGCTCAAATGTTTCTGATTAGTTTCATCAAGAACTGCATGTTGCAGAGTGTAGTAAGTTTTAAGTCTTCATCTTACGAGAGAAATACAAGGTGTGCCTGATCTCTTTATCCTTCCTGAAGGCTTTTTCTATACCTTTTGTCCACTACATGCTGTTTCTTAATTTTCTTCTTTCTTCACTGGTCTCTCCTTCTTATATCCTCCTCATTTTCTCAACCTTAATGTCTGAGAAAACTTAAAGGCTCGGTTATTTCTCTGGGTGAACTCAGAACACCATCTATGCACAGACAGTATCTACTGTTATCTACAGTCTCCCCTTTTCCTTGAACTAAGGTCTTGTATGACAATTAACTACTTGAAATCTTCACTTGCATATCAAAATAGCATCTCCAATAAAAGTCCTGATTCTATTTTTCACCTGTTCCTTCTGTATATTCTGCTTTTTATTAAGGAGCACTTTTATTTCTTCAGATTCTCAGGCCTAAAAAAAACAGTAGTCATCCCTGGCTACTCTTCTTTGTATAGTTCACATTTGATTTATGTGAAAACACTGTCCGCTGTACCTTCCAAGTATCTGGAATCCGACAATTTTAACAGTGTGCTCTTCCCACCTGAGTTCAAGCCATCACTATCATTCACATCGCTTATCTCAATAGCATCATTACATTCAGTTTCACTTAAAGTATGCTCATTTATCCTCCAGAGAACAGCCAGAGTAATTCTATTAACATGGAAATAAGACCTTATTAGACCTATAACTAACACCTCTAATGTATTGTCTTATTACCTAGAATAAAATTCAAATCTTTCCAGTGGTCTTACAGGCTTTATGGAATGTGGTCCCTGACCACCCTCCGATCTCACCCCTTCTATCCTAATTTTTACTCATCACATTTCAGCCACACCGCACTCTCGGCTGCACTGTGAAAGTGCTCTGCACAATTCTACTCAGTACTTTGCACCTGCTTTCTTCTCTACCTGGCCTTTGAACACTACAAAGTCACAGGGGACCTGCACAGCAGTGTTCATCCTTGGTGAGGTCTGCCCTAACCACTGTTTTTAAAATAGTGGCCTCTTGCCATTCTCTGTCCCTAACTTAGATCCATTCCATTCAAGTTATCCATTCCAAGTTATCTCCATATAGCATACATGGATTTATTTTTTAATTGATTTTTTCTCTAAAATTTAATCCTCTTTTGTTAACAGTTTTATCACAATTCCTGTACAGAGCCTAACAGAGTAAATATGCAACCAAGCATAAAAGGTCTATCCTCATTAAATAGCTTAAAAGATGGGGGCTAAGATAGTTTTGTGTGTCTCTCGATGTCATACAGAGAATACCTAGAAATTAAATCCTGGTCATTTTTATTGAGGTAAAACCGCCATGATTTCTGGCCAAATTTCAAATAATAGCAAAACAGTGCATTTTCCATTGCTCTTTGCTGCACTCATGAAAATATGTTTGCATGTTAAATGACTTCACAGTCTGACCCTAAACTGTCCTTTGAGCCTTCTCTCCTAGTATATCACTGTCTTACAGAAGACCTATCTAAACCCCAGCGCTGTTGCTCAAGCTTTCTCCAAACAGTCTTGCCCTTGTGTACCTCTCTGCTCTGCCTCATACTTCCCCCTGAGCCTCCAGTGACCTCTCTTCCCATTTCTAGCTAATGAAATCTTCCTCGTTCTTTGACTCAGGTCAAATGTCACTTACGCCGTTAAGTCAGCTCCACTTCTTGCAGTAAAAATTAATCCCCTTCTCTGACCCTACTAGAACTGTTTTTGTTGAACTTTTGACATTTTATGCTCCATGCTTCATATAAAATGTAAAAGTGGCTGACCATTCTCATAAGAGACTAAGCTTCTTGAGGACAATAGTTTGTATTCCACTTTATAATTTCCCCCCAGGTCTTAACATTGTTCCATATACAAAGTGTGCATTCAGTTAAATATTACAATATTTCTTTCAACTACCCAGTCTTATTAAGTTGTCCCAAAAAGGAAGATTTCCAATTCTCATTTTAATGTTATTATTTTGATGCATAAAATTATAAATCTGGATTTACATTTTATTGACTGGTATATATGTCACTAAAATGATTCTTAACACAGCCAACAGCATTGATTTACATGTTTTCAAATAAATCTACCTTAATTAAAAAGAGAATAAAAATTTATTTTTATTTAAAATAAATAAAATTATCTCTATTAAAAAAGAAAGAGATAATCATAAAGTCAAATCTGTATGTTTGGAGGGAAATTCTCATTGAAATATAAAAGAAAACTAGGTTATCTTCGTTCCTTTAATTCTCCAATTATGCCCCTTATGTGTCCAATGAATTTTCAATTTCTATTGTAATATTAACTTCATTCCTTTGGAAGGTGGAGTGCTTAGTCATGGAACAACAGATGTTCTGATGTAGCTAACACTGTAAAAACTTTGTGGAAATAAATAGGTAAATAGGTAAAAACAGGTAAACTTGACAATGATAGAGTTCAGATTCGAGAGTACTTTACATTCCCAAGTTATTTGTATTTATTCCTTATAATTATGAAAAGTGAATGAAGGATTGAGCAGAAAAGTCATTTAACCATATTTTGAAATTGAGAATTTAACATTGGGTTCAGCAGGAAATGAAGAAATTAGACTGTCAGGGAAGAAATTTGAGTGTAGGAGTTTGTTAGCAAAGAAAGAAAGTCAGACCAGTAATACTGGGGGAGATTAAAGGGGGCAGGGAATGAAAGTTACAAACTTAGACCAGAGACCCTACAAAAATAACATATTTAAATATCTACTAATACTAGTTTCATTAATATTTTTGAGTGCTTACTGTTGATATGAGTCGTAATAGTGCCTAAGCGTACAGTGCCGTTAAAGTATAAACTAGTGAATTGTTTTACATAGTCAAGGAGATGACAGACACAGTGACAGTTGAGAAGTATCACTAGGAGAAACTAGGAAGTGAATAAGAAAAAGAGGGGTATTTATTTTTCTGGAGGAATAGCATCTGTAATTGCAATAGCAGCATAGGGCCTAAGAAACTCATGCAAATCCCATATTGATCTCAGAAGACAGCAAGAAAGTTGCAGTGGTGTGAGATGAGACTGAAGAAATGGGTAAATATCAGACAAGGAAAGATATTGTAGACCCTGTGAAGAATTTCTTTTTAAACAATAGAATTCATTCAACCACCATTCATTCAACCATTGCATTGGTTATACTGTCTTGTCTTGAATGCATTAGAAAAATGTAGGGCAAATATTTTTCCTCACATCCTGGGAATATTTGAAGTTCAAGCTCTGTTTTTCAGGTCAGACACAATAAAATTCTAATTTTAATAGAGTGGCAAATTTAAAAAGGATAGGTTTACTTCGTTTATCCTGCCTATCCATTCCTCCAACCCATCAGAAAGATACAAGGAACCCTAGAATTGACTGGAAGTGGGGAATTGCATTATTAGAACTGGGAAAATTAATTTTAATAGGTAAACAATGAGGGCCCCTCAAAATGATTTGAACTTGCAAAGTGTATTTGCATGGAGCCTTCTCAAACACTGTGGATCTTATGGCAGGACCAAATGTGGGGTCACTGATTTTCACTCAGTTCTTGGAATTTGCATGACCCTCTCCAGCTATCCCTTATATCTATCCTTAGAGTGACTGCACCTCCAAACTCTAGCACATTTCAGGGAGAAATTTCCCCATACTTTAGAGGATGAGGGTTGCACTGAACAAAGCTCCTAGGCCAACAAAAATGAGAAGATAATAATTTTAATGTCATGTTTGTGTTTCAAAGCATGCTGGTTGCAGAAAGTTAAAATACCTAGTACAGGAATGAGAAGATGTATGCAGAATTTATAGGTTATGACAAAACAGGTCTGCATATTTTGTTACTTTCCAGGTAGCAGAGTAATTGGAAAAACATTGCTGGATGTAAAAAGTAGAGATAATTGGAAAAACATTGCTGGATTTAAAAAGTGGAGATAATTTTAAAATAATCGCTGATAATTTATTGATTGGACATTGAAAATAACATTGAGAAACAAGAGCTAAGTCATCTGAGTCAGGGAAACCGATGAACTTAGCGTTAAGTAAGTGGGGTAGAAACTTTTCAAGTGATCTCTATATTGATATCCATGAGACAGCTGCAAATGTACATTGAAACCTGGTTGGAGATTAATAATTTCTATCATCTGTATAGAATCAATAGCAAAGGACAAAAAATAAGGGTTAGTTGCAATAATTTATTCCATCTGATCAAATATTCCATCTGATCAAAATAATAGTATCAGATAAACTATACCAAGACAACAATTTATAGATTAGAAAAGTGAAGAGTATATAGAGGGTAATTGGCCTAGATTCTAATTTCAAAGCTTATAGTCTTAAATCACTATCATTTTTTTGCCTCTCTGTGAATGGATGTGTGCAGGGTCAGGAATGGGCACAGTGCAGGTTTTCTGATCCCAGGCAGACTGGGTAAAAGAGGAATCGGAGTCCTCAGTGATTTTGCAGGTTTTTATTGGGATTACCAGGCATACGGCAGGCGGTGGTGCTGGGGGGTCAGGAGGCTGGCAGTCCTCCCAGCCCCCGGCAAATCCTCACTCTATCTGGGCTCTCTCTGGCATTCTCTCTGCTTCTCTTCTTCTCTCGGCTTCTGCTTCTCTCTCTGCTTCTGCTGGCGTCCCCATGATGTCGCCCTTAAAAGCCCAGTCGAATCCCATCTACCTATGCCCACACCCTACTCCAGGTGCCGGCCATCAGGCATGCATTCAGGACCTCGGGGTTCCGTCATCTATCCTGATGGTGGGAGGGCAGAAAAGCCTGACATTTTTCCTTACCCTACAGTCTACCCTCTCAGGGTTTTCTGCCATACAATCTACATATATACAATTTTCTTAGCAAACATAAACAATGCAGCCATGGCCCACAAAAGCAAATACATCACAATCTAACAACAAAATACAACAGAACACAAATCAGTCCAGGCAGGGCCCCAACCAAGTAGCAAAAGACAATTACTGGTACCAGCAGATGAGCCACCAAATCTGCTGCCGAAGGCACTGCTCATACGAGGGAAGGGAACCACTCACAGCATCTACTATAACACACCAGGAGACGTCAGGCTTCCTGGCCTTCTCTGGCTGTAGTCTCGGCTGCAAGCCACACACAGCATCCACCCCCAGGATGCAGTAGCTCTGGGATGGGCGATTCTATTCTGTTGGGGGTAATCGCCAACCCTCAGGGTTTCTGTCTGCAGTCGCTCTAACACTCGGCCTTCACAGCCACCCATGCGACATGCAGACCCCTGCACTCAGGCCAACCCACTGCACTAGCACATGGGACGGGGATCCTTGGATACAAACTCTACATTCGGCTTGGGCTCCACCCCAAGCCACGTTCCCCACCCGTCCCTCGAGGATGGGTAACTCAGCTCCTCACCCTCACTCGACAACGAGCAGGGCATCACCCACAGGTGATTTTACGAGACTCACTGGCCTTCCTCAGCTTACTTAGTGCTTAACAGCCACTCAGGGCTTCCCAAACTTAGCATCAGCACCAGCTTTTGCCTTCTCAGTTGGCTTTTCTCCTCTGGCTGCTGGGCATACACAGGCTGCTTTTGGCCATCAAGGCCCACTGGCCACCCCCAGATTCTCAAAAAAACATAAACTGCCAAGGTCCTATGCCTTCTGGCGTGATTGTCAGTCCAAGTCCATCAGTCCAAGTCCATTAGGCCTCTCCCTGCATCAGCACTGGTGAGCTCCAAGTCATGGTCCTCTCTACGCTAATGATTCTTGCTGCCTCAGGGGTCGTTGACTGGCCCTCTCGGGCATCTCCTCCTCCAGGCATGGTCTTGTCCCTTAGCTCCTGGACCTTGTGCACCTTCTGTGCTGCCATGTAGCCTCCAGCACTGTCACAGGCTCAGTCTGCTACTCCTGAGGTCTTTGGAGGGCTCCATACCTGTCTGCATGGATCATCTTGCTGACTTACGCCAATTGTAGGGTTAGGAATGGGCACAGAGCAGGTTTTTTGATCCCAGGCAGACTGGGTAAAGGAGGAATCAGAGTCCTCAGTGGTTTTGCAGGTTTTTATTGGGATTACCAGGTATATGGCAGGCAGGGGTGCTGGGGGGGGCAGGAGGCTGGCAGTCCTCCCAGCCCCCACAAATCCTCACTCTATCTGGGCTCTCTCTGGCATTCTCTCTGCTTCTCTTCTTCTCTCGGCTTCTGCTTCTCTCTCTGCTTCTGCAGGCGTCTCTTTGATGCCACCCTTAAAAGCCCAGTCGAATCCCATCTACCTATGCCCACACTCTACTCCAGGTGCCCGCCAACAGGCATGCATTCAGGACCGCGAGGTTCCGTCATCTATCCTGATGGCAGGAGGGCAGAAAAGCCTGACATTTTTCCTTACCCTACAATGTGGTTGTCCAGAAGCAAAAGATTTCCAAGTGTTATGATTTTGTAGGTTATTTTGAGGGTTTCATTATATTCAAAATATTTTCCATAAACATTAGTGGTAATTGCTACTTTGTCTTATTTTGGTGCACACGAGGTGTTCATAGAAACATGCTGCTTGGGGAGAGCAGGGGAAGCCTGTATTTTTGAGTCAAAAGTGGAGAACTGATGGTTTTGATGTTGGTTTCCACGAAGTTTGTTAACCTTGCAAAATGCTTCACAGAGGCATAGGATGAGGGATAAGAACAAGTGTCACTCAAAAAAAAAAAATTTTTGAGCAACTATAAGATACTCCTCCAGGTACTGCAAGTATAACAACCTTGTTGTTTAAGGCCTTGATTTGGTACTTACCAATGAGGAGCTCACTGGAATTAGCAGAGTGAAATAGAGTCTCTGGGTTTGAAGTCGGACAGCCATGAGTTGAAGAATAAAGAGCAGGTAACACTAGAGTAGGAAAAAAGGAACATGGGTTATTGTTGCAAATTGCATTTGAGGAGAGTGGATGTACACTTGCTGGGGAATGTTGACACATTACATAAACCATACTAAGAAATAGTCGGGTATATTTGAGGAATCTTGGGATATGCATGGCCTCTTTTTATGCAGTTTTTAATTAACAGGGATATTAAAAGGGGAACTTTTAAGTACGGGTTCTCAACACTTAGCATTCATTAGAATCACCTGGAGGTTTCATAAAGTAGTATTGACTTCTCTCCAAGAGTTTCTTATTCAGTAGATTGAGGTAGGCCTCCAGACTTTTCATTTCTAATGAGTTCCCAGGTGATACTGAGCTGCTAGCTGATGGATGACACCTTGAGAATTCCTGCCTGAAACAAGAGTAAATTTATTTTGTAAATAATCAGAATAGTTCAACTTTAATCCCATTCCTTGTTCTCTTTTCCAATCGCTTCTTAATCAGAGGTAAGATGCTCTTCAGCTAACTTGAGATATTCTATCCTTATTTAGAAAATTGAGTATAAATCATTTTATATCCCAGAAAAAGTCCCTGTGTCTCTTTATGATAAAGGTTTCAGATGCATTGTGAAACGTCGGTTTTGCTAAGGAATAAGTTCTTAAAAGTACATTTCACAAAATGTCGAAAAGCAATCAGTTAAAAAAAATTCTCACAACAAGATATTTTAAGTATTTAAATCTTAAGGAATATCGTGTATTCCTCAAGAAGTTGAGTTATGACTAATATTAACTTAAGATGTGAAATCTTAACATTTGCTTTCTTGTAAAAGTTATTGACGGTACACTTTTAGTAAATGCTTATACATTTACAAACTATACCTCTAAGAGAAGCACAATCCACATCTACTGAGTGTTTCTGGATGTTCTTCCAAGTTCCTTGTTCATTTTTGAAAATTTCCTTGATCTCTGTAGCATTTTGTACACATTTCTAGCTATTGCTATGTAACTCTGTGTTGTGGGGAAAGCCTGCAGGCTGGCAAGGCAGGGAATCTGGGGGGCTGGCAGGCCTCCCAGTCCCTGGCAAATCTTCACTCTCTCTTTGGGTGCTCTCCGACATTGTCTCATGGCCAGAGCTTCCTTGCTGCCACCATAACCATCCTCCACCACAGCCGTCCTGCTGAGTGATGCTGCCCTTATAGCCTCAGCCTCCAGGCTCAGGTGTGACCACTGATGTGTGCACACGCCACACTCCAGGTGTCCACAGTCAGGCATGCCTGCCCCACACCCACACTCCCAAGGCTGCAGGTGATAGCCACAGAGGCCAGCGGCATAGAAACCTGACAAATTCACTTACCCTACACTCTGGTTAGAATCTTCTTTTAGGTGATAGGGTTTTTTTAAATTAATTTATTCATTTTTTTATTCTTACAATGTTTGTTTCCTTTTCTCCGGTGTAGTTCCTATAGAATTTCCACCATCAATTCACCCGTGCACCATTAGGTGATAGTTTAAATGCCATTTTATTGGGTGAATTTTATCTGACCCTCCTCACATTTCGTTGTTTTAATTTTATACTGAACATTGATTTTTTTTTTTTGTTTTATGAACTTTATTGAAGAAATAGAGACAAGTGATAGGAATACAGATCTATATATTTTTCCAAAGTTAAGCGATGGACAGGGAGTTTTAGCGCCCCTGGTTCTGTGCACCTGTAGACAAGCTCTGCTGTGCATTTTTAATCCAGATTTCTTCTGCCTAGAGCTGGTCTACTGACCTCACTGGGAGACCAGAATAGATCTTTTCCCAGTGAATGACTTTCCTCAATCATAGCCAACATTTAGAGAGCTTCTAGAGGCCAGCCTGAGGGAGTGTTAAGTATGGGCTTTGAAGAAAACAGGAAAATTACATTAAACTCTTGATGTCCTCTTGAGAGCTCTGGGGATAACATACTGACGCTGTGGGATTTTTGTGAGAATTAATATCATATAGAATATGTAAAGTGCCTGGTGCAAACATGCCACTATTAAAATATCTCTCCTTCATTTTCCTATCTGGGAAGGATCGCCGTTCTTCAGTAATTTTGCTAAATAAAGTTGTTTTGTTTAATTCTTGGTCACCTTATAGAGTTGGAAAATATTTTTCTTAAGAGATATAGGATTTTTTTTGACTATCACATAAAAACATTCACCATTTATTCTGTGTCTAATATGAGCCAAGTGTGCCTGGTCAATTTATATTATCTCCAATCTTCACAACCTTGCTTCAAGGTAGATGGGATTATCTCGAGGATGTTAAATGACTTACAGAGAGAGCTCATACTCTTGAAAGTAGTGTTCACATTTAGGTACTTGTCATTCCTCATACCTCACTGCTCTACGTGCATAATGTTGTTTAAAGGCTCGGTGTACAGGAGAAGAAATAACGAGTAAGGAAAAGTGTAGTCATTTATTTGACTATTTACAATAAATAGATAGGAATTCATGCTTTTAAAAAATATTTTGAATAGGGTCTCCCTAGTAGCACAAGGGGTTAAGCACCACACTATGAAGCAATCAACAGCCTCTGCAGCACGAGTTTGATCCCCGGCCGGTCAGGGAGCAACCCACATGGTGCAGCAGACCTCTCCTGTCTCGCCCACTGCTTCCCTCCGCAGGGTACTTCTGTCAATCTGCCTGTTCTGTTCCCCACTCTGTCTCTGGTTAATCCTCTCACCCCCCTGCATCTCTGGCCTGCACCCCTGCTCTCGTATGCATAAATAAATACATCTTTAAAAAAAAAAAAACAGAATGTCTCAACTTTATCGGTGACCTTTATTTATTTATTTTTTATTTATTTATTTATTCAAGCACTGGGTACAGTCAGAAGCGCGGGAGGGTGAGAGAATTCACCAGAGCCAGAGCGGGGAACAGAATAGGCAGACCAACGAAATACACTGCTGAGGGGAGCAGCGGGTGGCAGGAGAGGTCTGCACGCCATGTGGGACCCTCACCGGCAGCCGGGGATCAAACCGACAGTGCAGAAGCTGCGGGCAGCTTAGCAGCCCAGGGATCAACCGCTGCACCACCAGGGGAGGCCCAAATAATACATTTTTAAAAAAAGATTTTGAATAATGGAATCTTTCCATTTTAAATTGTTTACTTGTGTTGCACATAATTAAGCAGTGTTAAAATATTTCTAACAGAAATCAAATGGTGGTGGTATAATTGCTGTAGAAATAGAACAAAGTGTTTTTAACCCTAACCCTTCTCTCCCAAAGAATATTGTATTTGCCTATTTCACAGTATTTCTGAAAATAACAGACTGATTTAGACAAATAAGTTACATAGGTAAAAGGCCTTTTAAAGATTGACTCATAATCTCACTGCATTCCACATCTATCATATCATGCCACTTCAAGTATGAGGATCTACTTTCAGTAAAAGTTGCCACTCAGGCTACAATTTGAACAAAATTTCAGAAGATAAATATGTTCAGGCATATTGCTTTGTATGTCAAGAGACCTGTGATTCAATGTAAGTGGTTTTGATGTATTTGAGTTTCTGTACCTGAATATTGTACATCTTTAAGCAGAATAATTCCAGAGTACTTTTGCAATGGTAAGAGACAGTTATACTGCAGACTTTCTTAGCCATTGATGTGTTTTCAGTTTGTTCTTATTTATGTTTAAATGACTTAACTGGACCAATAATTCTTAATTTATTAAAATTCTAAATGAATATAGATATTGAATATACTCCCCATGAAGGAGGTGTATATTAACCTGGCTTTCTAGTTTATTATGATATAAATCTGGTTATGGAAGATAAGCATTAGATTAATGGAATGCTACATAAGAATTTGAATAAGTACTATTTCAATTTTATAGAATGAATGTAGATTTTTGAAGGGATTGACTATTTTACCATTGAAGTTTTCATCCTGGTGGACTATGAATAAAAGTAGTGTTAGAGGATGTATCAACACAAAAGGCAGAGGAGCATCGCCACAGTCAGGGGAATGTGCACCATTTTTCTGGCCCCTGCTTCCATGTGCTAATATCATAGATGCCTTGGATTATAAATCCCAGCATGCCAGGAACTTAATATCCTGATGTTGCTGCTGGGAAGGAGGAAGGACCAATGCAGATAGATTTGAGGTGGGGAGGAAGGAGAGGCACATGAAGAGGCTGCTCCTGATACTTGAGCACTTTGGCAAGCGGGTAGTTGTCATCTTGACATTATGATGGATTATCCACTTGTATGGTACATGATGACTCACTGGGCCCTGGCCAATCTATTGGTTGATTTTCCCTTTCTAGAATGACCTAGTAGTCTGAAATTTTCTGGAACAGGTTATTTGAGTACTTAATAGAGAAGAATTTAGAATTCAGGATTAAAAACTATCTTAATATGGAAAAAGTAAGGGCAATGTAGGCCTCTTAGGGTGGGTGAGTGACTTGTAGGAAACATGAGTGAGTCCTTAAAAAAAGATGGAAGATGTATGATAAAGTGAACATTAATATACAGAAGCCCTATTTGATTACAATCTGAAAAAGAATACCCAGGCATGCTTAACGCAATAAACTGCATGACCAAAACATCCCTTGCAGTTCCCATAGAAAGTGACATTGTTTCTGCCTCCAGCAGGTCTGGGAAGGAGGTCTTCCAGGTTATATAAGGGATTGCTAATCTTGGGTTTGGAGAAGTGTGTGGATCGCCCATAAACACACATTCATTGTGCCCATTATTCTGTTTTATGTTTGTAAATAGACTCATCGTGTTTTGGAATGCTGACTGCTTATGTTGAAGGTCAACGATAGTTTCTGTCTGACAAAAGGTTTGGCTATGCTGAAGTATTGTCTTATATCTGAGTAATAATAATGTTAGCAATAGTTATTCTGATCCTCTTTCTTTATGTTACTAGGTAGGCAGAACATGATGGTTGTTGCCAGATTAATAGTACACTGTGTGATATTCTTCTTATTCAACAACATTCTATCAGGTGCTCTGTTTTTTCTGTACAGGCACTGATATGGACATAAAGTAGTGTACCAAAATGAAATGACTATTTAAACTGTTATCCCTTCAAGAAATATTCATGGCTACTGTCTCAAGACACATGGAAAGAAGTTCCCATCACTTAAATTCTTCCTTTTGAATTCCATTAAGTATACATGAGATAAGAATATAGTAAATAATCCAAGACTCCTCAGAAATGGAGTAGCATATATTACTCCATTGAGAATCAAGAGTGAACTTATCCACACCACTGACTCTAAGTAAAGGTAAAAACTGAGAATTGTGCCATTCATTTTGGACTTTGGAACCGTGGAGCACAGGACACAGAACACCAACACATATAAAATATCTTGTCCCCCAAGGCTGTTTTAAATATATCCATGGAAACCTTTTTTTTTTTTTTTTTGGCTGCTAAGTGTATGTTGCTAAGCAGTTTACATTATTATACTGGATAATTATATGAAAACTGTTAAATTTCTTCCACGCTCTCATTTTATTCTGTAAAAGTTCTGTCCACTGCCCAAGAAACCTTACCAAGCATTGAAAATTTTTTTTCAGAAGCCAATTTTTGTCTTCTGGATATTGGCACTTTATCAAAATGTATTATAGGACATTTAACTAGAAATCCTAAGCAAGTAAATTACCATCTATTTATGAGAAACCTACCATATCTGCTAATGCAAATGAATACAGTATGTTACATTATAAAAATACATATTTTTTTTAAATAGAGGCATGCTTTATTTATTTAGTTTGTTTGTTTGTTTGTTTGTTTGTTTATACATGCACTGAGTACAGTCAGAAGCGTGGGAGGGTGAGAGAATTCACCAGAGCCAGAGCAGGGAGCAGAACAGGCAGAAGGACCGAAGTACACTGCTGAGGGGAGCAGCGGGCGGCAGGAGAGGTCTGCGCACCATGTGGGACCCTCCTCTGGTGGCCAGGGAGCAGCCGGGGATCGTACCGGCGCCGCAGAGGCTGCGGGCAGCTTCGCAATCCAGTGCTCAACCACTGCGCCACCGGGGAGGCCCAAAAATACATATTTTGATTAAGCTTGATTTTTACTTTGGCCTAGAAAGAACCAATATACAGATTTCCAGAGAATACCTGTGAGAGAAAGATGCTCCATTTCAATAGTGTTCTATCTAGAATCAATCAATTGAGAAGCTCTAGTCTGTAATAATCACTTTGGAAGCCTTTTGCACGTTCATATTTTTCCAGGGCAAATCACCCTGTCAACATGAAGGAGTAGTAATTCTTCTGGAGAAAGAGACTAAAAGTGCCACTTGGAATGGGAACACTATATACAAAATCCACTGTGTGGGCAATAAAATGTATCTCTGTTATTTTCCTTCTAGCCATGCTTTTCACAATAAGATTTTGTGTGTGTGTGTGTGGGACCCTCGCAGGCAGCCGGGGAACGAACCGGCACTGCAGAGGCTGTGGGCAGCCTGTCAGCCCAGCGCTCAACTGTTGCGCCACCAAGGGAGGCCCCACAATAAGATTTATCATAAAATCATAATTGCCTTTTGAAAGAAAACATTTGCCATACAACACTGTTATGAAAATAAGAACTAATTAATATTTGATGTGTTGAAACTCTGGTTATTTCTTTTAGTAGATCATGGGATTTAAGGCTATCAATGGTGATATTAATGTTGACTATCAATGTTGATATTATCAATGTTGACAATGAATTGTGAAACATCAATTGTTTAATGTCAGGCTACATTGGTTTAAATATCACCTTTGCCACTCATATAACCTTCAGCCTATCAAATAAAATCTTTCTATCTTGGTTCCCTCACCTACAAAGTGAGATTAGTACTAAAGGTAAATCATCAATCCAAGCATTAGTTTGAGCATTGTAAAGCTAATAAATGGGAAAAGCTTAGATCAAGGCCAGGCACAAAATAAGCAAATATAAACATATCATTATTATTATCATTATATTTATGACTTCTTCTTAATCAAAATTCATTTTGCTCTATAATTATTGTAATTGTATCTTAACTGATAAGGTAAGACTGAATATGGCATATGGGTTCACATTTTTACTCTATTCTCAACAAGATGCAAACTCCAATTAGTAAAATAGAATAGAGTTTTAACTAAATTGAATTATTTCATTGCTGAAAGTAAATTCAACTGATGTAATTTGGTTTTGAATGTCCTAACACATTTACCTTATTTATAGAAGGTTTACACTTGACATACACCAGATTTGGTTCAAGGAATGCAATAGTTTTATTCTTATACAAGACTCCAAATACACACACAAGAAGGGAAGTGCATTAGGAATCTAGGGACAGAATTCAATGCTAAATAGTAATTGAAAAAGATGTGTTGCTCGGAAACGGCAGAGTGCACTGCTTTGTTTCAAGTGAAGGGTAATACAAATCATGCATTAAAATGGTAGAACCTTTTTAAAATTTCAACAATGCTATTGATGAGAGTTCTAATAAACTCTGACACATAACTTAGAATGGAGTATTTCAATCATATCAGTGGTTCACCAAGATAACCCACAAGAACTGATTTTTTTTTTTTATATTGAGGTTTGGTTACATACCTCTTGATACTACAGGTTATGGTTGCATAAACTGGACTTAGATTAGGGGTAATGAAATATTCCTTCCAAGAATAATCACCCTTTCAGAAAAACCTGCACCTAATCAGAGATGTCACACACCATTGAGTTTTATGCAAAGGACTTGCTGTTTAATAGCTGTTTGGTGACATTTGCAATTGGATGCAGTTATTAAACAATGTAAGATGCTACTTTGTTACTTGGTGGGAAGAAAGGGTCCCATCACTCCCTCCCAATTTCAGAACATGATGACCCTGGAAGTTAATGAAAATAAAGAGATCCACACAGAGAGCAAAACCCACAATGCAGGGGCAATGACCATTCAGACGTTGTTTGATTCTTTGAAGGATGAAATTCAAATACCTACAGACAAGGCATCTGAATTGTAAGGTGTTCCCACCATTATTAATTTCTCCCTCCTGAAGATTCATTATATGCAAGTCCTCACCTACGGTTCTGGAACTTATTCCAAATTGGAAAATAATTGATCCTGCACATAAAACAGTTTCTTAACACTGATATTTTCAAAATCTGCTTTTTACTTAACCCTAAACTTAATCTAATCATTACTTAGCAAATTATAACTTAGCATTAAACTTATTTACACATGGTCATCAAAAGGCGGCTTTTAGTTCATTTTAATGGTTGATTTTATATCAGCTGTGCTTATAAAGAGTATAACAGAAGGGAAATATCTACTGAGTCATATTGTATACCAAAAAAACTCTCCTTTAGTTTTTAAAGACTCACAATTAACTGTAAGTTAAACATATTTCATGAAAATAAATTATCAAACTTTAAAATTGTAAATTTTCTCAGAAGTTAGGTTAACTTTTGTGTGGCTATGGTTAATAGATTTTTATATCTTTTCTCCCTATTTGTAAAAGAATATGGTTAAGAATATACATATGGTAATGAACAACCATCACTTTAGAATGAAATTTATTAGATCCAGAACTAGATAGAGATATTTAATTAACACTACAAATATAGTAAATTTACAACTCCAATGACAAACATCTCTAAAAAATAAAATCAAAAGTGAATTTTTGTTACCTATGCTATAGTAAAAGTAGTATTGAAGTTACTGTAAAAAAGTATCTTTTTATTTGGTTATTTTTCAGATTAATAAATAGCACTGATATTATTTTATTAAAACTTAATTTGTAATACATCTACAATTAATAGTGATAAATATGAAAATAAATATATGGTGATTCTGGTAAACATAATGTGTTTTAGGTTTTTGGTTTTTTTTTAAAGATTCATTTATTTATTTATACAAGCACTGGGTACAGTCAAAGACACGGGAGGGTGAGAGAATTCACCAGAGCCAGAGCGGAGAGTAGAACAGGCAGAGCGACAAAGTACACTGCTGAGGGGAGCAGCGGGCCGCAGGAGAGGTCTGCGCGCCATGTGGGACCCTCATCCAGCAGCCGGGGATCGAACCAGTGCTGCAGAGGCTGCGGGCAGCTTCGCAACCCAGACCCTAACTGCTGCGCCACCAGGGAGGCCCGTTTTTTAGTTTTTAAGTGTAAGTTTCATAATTGACTACTATACACTTAAGATAAACTAGATTTTTTCCACGTTAACATCACAAAAACCTAGCTGACTCAGAAACACAGAAACTGACTTCTTGCTCAAAGTGAAATATCCTAAAGGAGAAATTGTAATTTGATTGTTGATTTTCAGGGAGCAGTTTGAGGCAGCAACCAGCACCTCAAAATATTCCATGTCAGAACAGAGAAGTAGGGAAAAGTAGTCTTGTCACCACTATTAAATAGTATATTGAATACTTGAAAGTTGCTAAGAGAGTAGATCTTAAAAGTTCTCATTGACAAAAAAATGTAACTGAGAATAGTATCTGTTAATCAAACTTAATGTGATAATCCTTTTGTTCTGTAGATACATATAATTGTTGTATACTTTAAGTTATTTCCATGTTATGTGTCAATAAAGCTAGGAAAAAAACTGTACTTCAGAGGTGACAGTCCTTGTCATCACTTCTGCTCACAGTTTGTTGACATGAACTGGTTCAACCACAAAGAGACCAGGATGAACAATATATCTTTGTTCTTGAAAAGGAGAAGAACCAGAAATAAAGGTTGAATAACTAATTACACTGATGGGTTTATTCTTAGCATTGTCTGAGAGATAGAGATGACAGGTACTTAGAAAATGTAAAAGCCTTGTTCAAGATCACATAGTAATTAAGTTTCAGAACCAGGATTAGGGTGTTTGTCAACTCCAAATCCAGTGCTCTTTCCACTATAACTGGTTATATTTGTATTCAATCTTCATCATTTCATCTCACATCTACTTCAAAAGAATGTATAATAAATTTGTCACCATTGGCTTGCAGAAAACCAATCATAATTCTTTTCATCTTGCTTTAGATCGTTGCCTCAACTGCAACCATTAGTATGTTATATAGAAATGTGATTAGCAACCTAAGATTATACTTCAGTCTTCTCTACCTCAGACACTTGGCATGTCTACCCAATCAGTTACACATTTCCGGATTATCCTCAACTTTCTAATTTCTCCCATTGAAGGTAACCCCTAAAGATCAGCTCTCTGAAATGTGTCTTCAGTCTTATACTTCTGTGCTAGCACTTTCAGGTATACAAGACAAATTGCACTGACATTTGTTGAAAACTCAAGAAGGAAATTATTTTCAGACTATTCTAATAGGGCCAAGTTTTTCAGGAAAGGAGAGGTATTGAAATCCTCTGAATGAAAAGGCAAGAGAGTTTCGAAGTACTGATGTGACCTAGTGAAGAAGTACAGAAGGATGGTATTGAGGAGGGCTTATTTATTTAAGAAGATCTTTTGTGTTTTCTTTTTATTTTAAAGATTTATTTATTCATGCATACAAGAACTGGGGATAGGCCAGATGCACGGGAGGGTGAGAGAATTCTCCAGAAACAGAGTGGGGAACAGAACAGGCAGATTGACTGAAATACACTGCTGAGGGGAGCAGCAGACAAGACAGGAGAGGTCTGCTGGCCCTCGTTTGTGTTTTCTAATTGGTATTATTAAAGTTAGACTTCTACCCTCACATAATTACTGGGAAATATAGTCAGAGTCCATGTTTTTTTTGGTTTTGATGACTGAATAAAAAGGATGTCTCCAGCTCTTTGAGAAAAATATTCTTGAGTTGTAAAACTGGCAAGAGACTAGATTTATGTAAGTGGCTGGGATATAATTTATAATCACAATTTTTCTAAAGTAAATATTGTAAGAAAAGGGAAACCAGAGGCATAGGGTCAGAAGAAACCTATATGAAGTTTAGTAAGGTTGAGAAGGCTCACCGAGCTTGTGTTGGTCTCTGGTTTGTGTCACTCTTCCCTATGCTGTGGTGACAGCAGCTTTCCCTGTGCTGGGCATCACCCTACTCTCAACTGTATCCTTCCATAGCTTTTGAGATATGCCTTCTTCCAACATAACAATTTATGTCATATCACATTTTTCCATTTAAAATATTTCCTGACCCCTGGATCATATTAAATAAGTTTGCAACTCTAGAATTATCTTCTAGCACTCAACTTGTTCTAAGTGTACGTTTCATATTGCATCACACTAATCTTTTCATTAATATTTAAAGACAAATTTCACTACATTTCATCATTCACATTCCACTCACTTCTAAAATGGACTTTCTGAGGATGATGTCACCAAGATGGTGATAAAGGAGGTTCATGGCTTCCCTCCCAAAGGGAACAAGTAAAAATTAACCAGAAAGACATGACATTGAAAGAGTCCACAGCTCAGGGTGAGATTGTAACACTCCCTTGCACCTCAGGGACTACATCAGACTGTAGACTGTGCCAGAGGGGACACAAAGGAAATTCACACTTCATTGGACACAATATGAATGGAGAGAAATAATTGGAGGTTGTGGAAAAAAAAAAAAAAGAACAACCACAAATAATTGATCAAAGAAATAAAACCAGAAAGCAAAAGACAAAATGGCAATAGCCAACCCTATATAGTAATCACCTTTGCTGTAAATGGACTGAACTCATCAATCAAAAGGCATAAGGTGGTCAGATGAATTAAAAATCAAAACCCATGTATAAGCTCCTTGCAAGAGATTCACTTCAGCTATAAAGACAAATACAGACTTAAAGTAAAGGGATGGAAACTGGTAGTCCAAAGACAATGCAAACTATTAAAAGGCAGGAACCACAATGCTCACATCAGAAAAAAAGAATTCCAACAAAAAAGGTAGCAAGAGACAAAGATAAAGCTTTTATAATGATAAAAGAGTAAATAATGCAGTAAATCATAATTATCAATATATATGCAGCCAACATAGTAACAATGAAATATATAAAATAAATATCAACAAAACTATGAGAGATATTCACAGAAAGTCACAGTAGCAGCCCACTCACAGCAATGGACAAACTATCAAGACAGGAAATTATCAATATAATTTGATGACAAATTGGATCAATGGACTTAATATTTACAGAACATTCCACCCTAAAATACCAGATACACTTTTTTTCTAGTGTTCATGGAATGTTCTTAAGGATAGACCATGTGTTGAAACAAAAAACAAGTCTCAGTAAATTTGTGAAGACTGAAATCCTATCAAGCATTTTGTTAGATCATAATAGCATAAAACCAGAAATCTACCAAAAGAAGAGGGAAAACCCACAAATCTTTAGGGAATAAACTTGCCCCTGAAAGACTGTTGTATCGATGGTGAAATCAAAATGTAGCTGGACATGGGTGGACACAGCCAGAGATCCAAGATCTCAAATATAACTTCATTTTACCAGAGGAGGAATATTTAAAAATAGGCTGAAAGTGAAAGTAACTAATTCAGGCTAACTCCTGGGATGGATGATTACTACAAAAGAACTACTTGGAGGCATGAGGAAATAGAGCATTTGTGGGGAACTGAGTGTTCTTGAAGCACAAAATATGAATAATGTAGCTGGGGTGGAGTAAGAAGAGGGGGCAGCCAAGATAAATCTGAACTAATTAGGAAAAACCTATAAAGACTTAAAATGCTATCCAAAGCAATTTAGAATGTATCCTGTCAGGATGATGAAACTGAAGTCCAGAGTCTTTACCATTTGTTCAAGTTCATAGAGTTTGCTAGTAAGAGAGGAGATAGGAGCTTGCCTACAGCTTGATAGTTAATGAGTGTTTGTTTCTTCAGAATATGCTGTACTCAGTAATTAACAGTGAATCCTGACATTCCTATGAGTTAGAGATAAGTTTTCTTCACTTTTCAAGATGAGACTGATTAATAGAACTGATGTATCAAGGTCACAATACAGTCCTTTTGAGCTAAGGATTAAAGTTAGGCACATTTCACTGTTGCACTTATTTTTCTATATTTTGTCTCTGTAAATTACATGTTTTCATCTTTGATTTGCTACCATAATATTCCATTTGATCTTTGAAATTCCTATAATTTTCTGACCTAAAATTATAAGATAGAATAAGTATCCAACTTAGAATCTTTTGACAGTTAAATGCATGAGAAACATGTTGGCAAATTAAAATAAAGAAACACTACATAGTTAGGCAGACAATACATTTCCCCACACCCATGTATTACATGACAGAGAATAAAAATGTAGTATAGTAGCTGTACAACTAAATAATAATTAAGAATAAGTTATATTTTTCATGTGAAAAACTATTTTTTAATTACATGGTATGCTTCCTAAGTAGACTCTCCCTGAGTGCATTGCAAATGAAAACATCTTTAAAGATTACTTATTATTTGGAAATATTAATTTCAATAATCTATGCAAAAATAAGTTCTAAAGACAAATCGTTTAAAGATTTATTTATTTATTTATGTTTAGAAGAAGTGGGGTGCAGGCCAGAGGTGCAGGGGATGAGAAGATTCACCAGAGACAGAGGGGGAGCAGAACAGGAGGATTGACTGAAATATACTGCTGAAGGGAGCAACGAGCCAGACAGGAGAGGTCTGCTTGCGCCATGTGGGTCAGCTCTCTGGCTGGGGATAGAACTCAGGCCACCGTGGCTGGCGATTGCTTGATAGTGCTAAGACCTTAAATCCTGGCCACCATGGAGGCCCCTCATCACATGTTCTACATATTCAAAATGTAACTCAAAATCTTCCATTTACAAAACATCCTACTTTTGAGCCCCTGAGAAAATGGAGCAATCATTCATTAGTTACCCACACCACAAATGCAATTATTATTCTAGATTCTTCCTTTTGTTTTCCCTCTCTGCCCCATATCAAATCAGTAGTGAAATCTATACAGTTTTAATTCCTAATCATTTTTTAAAACTTGTTATCATCTCTATCTTAATGCATTTTGCTCTGACCCTGTTATAGTTTCCATGTAGGTTATTAGAACTAAGTGACTTAACTCTTTCCCATGTTGGCCCAGTTAGTCCTCCTCCTGCTATTTGAACCATCTTTCAGTGATAAATACAAATATCATGTTGCTTAAAAATATTACCTCTGGATTAGCATTGACTAAGTGACTAAATTAATAAAATATGATTTCATCAACACAATCAGGACTGGTCATGATCTGTTGGAAAAAAGCACTTTTTTAGTTATATTTCTACCTGCTCTGCACAATAGGACCTAAATTATTACCTAATTACCAGATATTTCATTTTGTGATTTACCCAAAGACCTTACAGGGAAGGGAAAATATTTCTTCTTACATATAACTAAGTTCTACCTGTAATTTCTTAAAAAAAAAAAAAAAAGAAAGAAAGAAAAAGAAAAGCTAGCAAAAAATAAACCCATTCCATTTTCTGAAAATAATGTTTTAATCAAAATTGAGGTGCATTAGAGTTTGTTCTGCGGAATTATGGTAGTTAGGGGTTTACTTGAGAGCCATCTGGTCCCTTAGAGAGAGTTGCAAACAGATTTTATAGAAAACTAAGCTATGAATCAATGCTTTTCTGCAGGTCAGGGTTTCAATTCAGGAACACTAGCTAACCCCCAGGTTTTCAGCATGATTACATTTATCTATATTTAAAGCACAAAGGAATCAACATGCTGGAAAGTAATTGCTCTGTTGCCATAGGGAAAGAGATTAGGAAAACTGTGAGTTTAAGGAAGAAACTGTAATCCCTTTTATTATCTACTCTAAGTCATAAATGAGTCTATCCCTAGCCTAATAAATAATTATGTCATGAACTATGAGGTCAGAGGAGTTTAGCAAGATTATTAGGAAGTACAACTATTAGAAACTTTCCATATTCCTAAGGTCATATTATCTCTTTTAAAAGTATGTTTTTGACAGCACTGAATGCAATGCAGATGCTAATGCACACAGCAAGGGAGAACAATTACCAAAACCATTCATTTACTAGGTGATCTCTAAGGTCCCTTCTAACTTTCAAATTCTATGCCTATGTCTAAATTAGAGTCATTTTCATTTGAATTGACAAAGCTAATCATATGTTTTAATTAAGATATGTTCCTTTCATTAAGTGACAGTGTCAGATCAGGGAATTATGTTTATGAGAACCCAAAATTTATCTGGAAACTCAAGGTCATAGAGCAGGCACGATTTAGACAAGCGTTCATGATCACACAAAACAAGTTCGATGGCAGAGCCTGTGCTAAGATCTTTTTGTCAACTGGGCAAGGAAATAGAGGAACGGACAGACAAATGTATAGTGAAGTCAGATGGGAACAAATGGCATGGAATAAAAATGCATCCTTGAGAGGGCCTCCCCGGTGGTGCAGCGGTTGAGTGCTGGGTTGCAAAGCTGCCTGCAGCCTCTGAAGCGTCGGTTCGATCCCCGATCACCGGCCACAGGGCGAGGATCCCACATGGCGCGCAGTCCTCTCCTGCCGCCCGCTGCTCCCCTCAGCAGTGTACTTCGTCAGTCTGCCTGCTCTGCTCCCCGCTCTGGCTCTGGTGAATTCTCTCACCCTCCACGTTTCTGACTGTACCCAGTGCTTGTGTAGATAAATAAATAAATAAATTTAAAAAATGCATCCTTAAGAAAGGGGCGGGGGTATTATAGCACAGTGATCCCCGGAACGGGCACCATTTTCCCCACCTCCACTTACAAGCAACTGACTGGGATATGGCTCCCAAGAGGCTATGAATGAAGCTTCCTAAATTGCAGGCAACTGAGGAGTGATGAGGAGTGAAGTGAACATATATAAATTGAAGTGGAACAAAAGAGGCAAGAGGAGCATTTGGAGGAGAGACACATGTGTGAGAGACACATGGGGAGGCCACTCTTGGTCTTTGACAGAAACAACGGTAACCTTTATCTTACCCCACACTCTGGTGTCCATAATCAGGTAAGCATGCCCCTCCCACATGCACCTTCTATGTTAACAAGATCAAGGTCACAGGTGATAGCCACAGAGGCCAATGGTGTAAAAGCCTATAGTGGGCTCGTTTTTTACCCTACAATGGGCTGTATTTACCCTACAATGGGCTCGTTCATCTGCAATGGGCTAGGAGCTGGGAAAGCCCAGGATTCTCTGTGTGGGAGACAGACAGTTGCCTTTCAGGGTCATGAAACCAGCCTCCAGTGTCAGGGGTGTCAGCAACTGCTCAGCACTCACTGTTCCTAATGGTAGGTGGCACTCTCCTGGCTGTAGTTATCTACTCAAGGAAGCCCCAGGAGTCTGGGTGAGGGGTGGGAGGTGAGGGTGCCTGTTGGGAAGGCCAAGCTGATAACATCTACAGCCCCCGGTGTATCAACTTCACCCCTGCCTGGCAGTCAGTGCTCTTAGGAGAAATAGGTAGTGGTGGTGTTCACAGGTCTGAAGTGGGCTAAAAGCCAAGGGGAAGCAGGATGGGTTTTGTAGCTGGTAGAGGTTTGTAGGGTAAAGAAAATGTCAGGCTTTTCTGCCCTTCCGCCATCAGGATAGATGATGGATCCTTGTCCTGAATGCATGCCTGATGGCGGGCACCTGGAATAGGGTGTGGGCATAGGTAGATGGGATTCAGCTGAGCTAAGACTGTGCTTTTAAGGGCGGCGTCACGGGGACACCAGCAGCAGTAGTAGAAGCAGTAGAAGCAGCAGCAGCAGTAGAAGCCGAAGCCGAAGCCGAAGCCGAAAGAGAAGCTGAGAAGCAGCTGAACGAACTCCAGAGAGCTCAGATAGAGTGAAGACTTGCTGGGGGCTGGGAGGCCTGCCAGCCCCCAGCCAGCACCCTGACTGCCATATGCCTGGTGAACCCCAAATAAAAAACCTGGAAAACCACTGAGGACTCTGACTCCTCCTTTACCCGGTCTGCATGGGATCAGAAAACCTGCACTGTGGCCAGTCCTGCCCCCTACAAGGTTGAGGCTTGACAAACTGGAAATAAATTTCCTTGTTTCTCCTTAGGCAGAGAGAGGGGCGTCCAATAGCCATTTAGGGCTATGAGAATTCACACAAATTTAATTTCAACTTCAGCTCCAGGGGTGGGGTAGGGAGCCTGGGTCCTTCCGACCTCTGTGCAGTAGTTCTAGATTTATGTGCCCAGAAAATTTAGACCATCTTCTTCCCATCCCCTGCTGTGTCTGGCTGGCCCCAGCGATACACTCCTACAATGCTAGATTGCATCTCCTCCCTCTCTCTTTTCAGCCACCAGCTTTAATAATGCAAGTGCATGGATAATCAAACATCCTCTGGTGATAAGTGGATGCAAGATGAATGAGATATGAAGTACTTTCTGAATGTACATAAGGGGAAGTTTTGCTAACGTGGCTTACTTGGCAGTGTTTCCTGGATGTGTGCTCCAATATTCAGTATGTTCTATTTTAAATAACTTGCTAGATGAGTGGCTGTTTAAAGAAAGGTGGGGAAGTGGAACTTGCTTTGCCCTCTCTTAAAAAACAAACAAACTAACAAACAAAAAAACAAAAAACCCACCAAAACTCTTGCTTATTTCCCCTTCACAAATCAACACTTTACTTATGAGTAGAACTCAGGTGAAATTTGCTACTGCTGGGAGAGCTTTTCTAACTTCCAAGCAAGGGCAAGTCGCTCAATTATATGTTCCCATGGCACTTTTTAAAAAACATTTAACACTTCTATGATTACTCTTTCAGCATCTGTCTTTCAAACTAAATTGTGAATACCACAAGGATGCTGTCTGTCTCTGCCTTATGCACCTCCGTCTCTCCAGTACCTGGCAATAGTAAATGTTCAATAATTTATTATATGAATGAAGAAAAATAGGTTAAGCAACATAACACCCAAAAACCTCCATTTCATGTGCTTCCACCACATGAAAATCATTGATGATTTATGCAAGAACAATTTCAATGTGGGAGTTGTCCCAGGAGACATAAAAGGAAAATAAAAAAATAAAAAAACAATTCAAAAGTATTTTCAGGAAATGCTCTTGACATTTCAGATGTGTTGAAGAGGGAAATGTAACAATTGGTGAAAATGAATGTACCCTTTTTTCATTGATAGTTACCCACTGACTTGAATAACTAAGAGCTACCATGTTTGCGACCTTGTAAACAATGAGATCAACAAGAAATACTGCAATAAATGCCTTGTGAAATTTCTTTGAGAATGCCAAATAATAAGTCACAGATATTTCGTATTCCCAGCTAGAGTGAAATGGGAATTATAAAATCATTACTTATAATCATAATGCATTTGATTTCCCATAGTCCAGGAAGTGCTGACATTTGAAGTGTCAGACATAAAGAGCAGCCAAATTCAGAGAAAAAATTGCCAGGACTTTTAACCACCCACCCATTCCACCCCACCCCTAACAAAAACAGAATAATCTGGTAACCTCCCAGGCGTCTATGCAGCAGCTATACTTCTAGAGATTGAGTTTCAACTGTTCTCTTCCTTGGGTACCTAATTTTCAAGTTGGTCCCAAGATAGCCCCACAATAATCCTGCCATGGGACTCAAAAGAGCACAAAAAGGGTATAATTGACATTTATTTTCTGTTAAAATTCTTCCAAGGACAAAGAAGAGGTCTAGGAAATAGTTCCCACAAAAAAATATTGCTCTTTATTTAAAAAAAAAAAATTCTTTGTAGATTTTGTTCTTTCCCAAGTGACTTTAAACACATAAGCATTGCCACTTTACTCCAACAAAATGGTGTTGAATATAGATTAATATAAATTGCTCAGAAATTTAAAATCTTAGCAGAGGAGGGTAATTTTAAATGAAATGTTGACACATTTTGATTTTTGTCACTCTGGGGATCTGAACTAGATAGGACTTCTTTCTTAGTGGATCCAGTGTATGACAGATGCCCTTTTACTCTTTAAAATATTCTTTAATTGTAGATTGAAATACTATATTAAGGGACTTTATTTCAATTTTATTCAACATTCACTATCTCAAAGGAAAAATTAAAATGCAACATATTACTCTAAGTATATTAGAATGAACACAATAGCTTTACTCAGTAAAGAGTCAATGAGGCCTAAGGTCTCTGCATATTGAATATTTTTAACAATGAAGCTGGTGAAATGAAGTGAATTAAGTGCTATCATTTAATAATGTATAATTGTGACAATGAGTTTTCTAGCTCCTATTTCTAACATTTCAAACCTGAGAGGGTGAGGTGCAGTCTGGGGAGGTAAGGCCCCTGATAAGAATTTAAAGTGGGTGTGTTTGGATGATTAGGAGAATCAATATTCAAGTTTATCCCTTTGTGCCTATCAGTTATTCCTATAATTTGTCTCACTAAGATGGTTTTATTTTGATACACAAATGCAGATTAATACTAAATTTTCCTTAGTGTGTGTTAAAAATCAATACAATGGATTCACTAGAAATTTTAGCCAAGAAAAATTGGCTTATCTTGTTGGAAAGTATGAGGATGATTCCACTAATTGTCAGGACCCTCAACCTAAGAAGTAATCAACAGTAGACAATGACACTCTGTGTGTATTTTTCATACCATATAATGCTGGGAACCAAATTTGTTGATCTGTAAGGAGTACTTATAGGAAGTTTTTAGAAAATTTTTGTTGGAATGGAAAAATTTCCTCCCCTTTGTGGTTTTTAAATTACTCTGTATTTTTTATATGTGGACCAACATTATTTTGTTAAGGAATTAAGACCATCAATGAATGTTACTGTGAAAATACACATAGATGTGGAAGTCATCCAGAAAGGCTGTACTCCAATGTAGCATCCATTCAAACTAGACTGCAAATCTATAGTAATCAAAGCATCATGGTACTACAAAAATAGACACATGTATCAATGAAATTGAATTGAGATCCCAGAAATAAACCAATACTTCTATGGATAGTTAATCTATACCAAATAAGCCAAAAGTATACATTAGAGGAAAGAAATTCTCTTCAACAAATGGTGTTGGGAAAACTGGATAGTCACATGCTAAAGAATTATTCTAGACCACTATCTTATACCAGACAGAAATTAAATCAAGATGGATATGAGAATTGGATATAAGAACTGAAATCATAAAATACAAAGAAAACAGAAGCAAAACACTTTATGACACTGTTTTCAGTGATGTCTTTAGGAGGATTCAAAACAAAAGCAGGAAATAAAATGTTGGGACTATATCAAATTAATAAAGCTTCTATACAGCAAAAGAAATGATCACCAATATGAAAAGATAGCTTATTGAATAGGAGAGAAATCTGCCTATCATAGATCTGACAAGGGGCTAATATCTAAGATATACAACAATCTCATACAATTCAACAAAAAGTAAATAAATAATTCAATCTAAAAAAGAGAACACAAGAACCAAATACATAGGTATCCAAAGAAGACATTCAGATGGCCAATAAGACCAAGAAGAAATATTCGCTATCACCTAATAATCAGGGAAATCAATGAGATACAATCTCAGGATGACCCGAATCAAAAGACCAGAAGCAGCAGTGTTGGTGAAGGTGTAGAGAAAAAAAAATCCTTACACAGTGTTGTTGCAAATGTAGACTGGTCCAGCTCCTGCGGAAAACAATATGGCGGTTTCTCCTAATATTAAAATTCAATCTAATACATGATTCACAAATTCCATTCCTAGGTATCTTCCTAAAGAATGCAAAAACACTAATTCTAAGAGATATATGCACTCCTGTGTGATCTGAAGCACTACTTATATGCATATCATGAAAACAACATGAATGCCCAAGGACACCTAAGTAGATTAGAAGATGGGGGTATACCAACAGGTACACACACACACACACACACACACACACACACACACACACACTGGAGTACTACACAGCTATAAACAGAAGAACTGTTGCCCTTTGTAACAACATGAATGACACTGGAAGGTGTTATACAGAGCAAAATAAGCCAGAAAGAGAAAGACAAACATTGGATGGTTTCATTCTTATGTGGAATATAGAGAAACAATACAAATGGGCAGACAAAACCAAACCAAGAGCAAACCCTAGAAATCTGACTGTAAACCTGAGGCTATCTCAAATGTGGGCAAAATATATAGCAAAGAGGGGAGGGGCCCTAATTGAATATGGTAGATAAGTATGGGTTCCTTCACAGTGGTGCGTGTACATAGGAGGGTATGTGAAACTTTACCCCCAAATTGTGTATAGTGATGCAAGCCAGTGTTGCCTTAAAAAAAAATTAAAAAACTGCTTTCACCTAAGACAAGTTGCATATACAGTATGTCAGCTCTGAAATTTCATTATATAGTATTACATACTATCTTCTATTACTCCAATTACTAGGCAATGCATATTTTCCCAAACTCACTTTCCAAACTACTAGTATATTTTTCTGATATTCCCAAAATAACAAAATCAAAACATAATTATTTCTGAATAATTTCATGAGAATAAAGGAAAGTAATGTTAAGTCTGAAAAATAGACTACTTTTAGCACCTATCACTTAAAATACATACTTTAAAGATTCCTTTAAAATATAAAATTTGCTTACTTTAAAAATTAATAATCTCCTCTGTAAAGATGATTACCAACCATTGACCATTCAGCTGAATCTCTTTCAAATTTATAATAAATTGTAATTTCCAAGAGCACATGCTTTACAAAATAGACCTAGAGTGCTTTGAGAATATGTATGTCATCCTCTGTCAGGATCCTGCTAGTCTTATATGGGTCATTCCAATTTAAGTTGTATATGTGTGGTCAAAGCAAGCATGATTTTAAAATATTTTTTCTATTAGTTTGTACCACCATTAGACACAGCTTTATAATATTTACACAGTTTCATAAGCAATGATACTATACTTATGTCAATACTGACAAGATAATTACCATTTATAACATTATTATTATTTAAATGATCATTGTTCAAACTACCCAGTATATGGTACATTGTTATCACAGCCTGAGCTGACTAAGATAACTTTTGCTACTGAGAAGTGGGGTGCTGTTTTATCAAAAACCTACAAGTGTGAAAGTGACTTTGGAACTATACGACAGATGGAGGAGGCAGGAAGAGTTGTGAATGTGTGATAGAAAAAAACCTACACTGCCATGATAGGATTGTTAAGGGAATAATGACAAGGGCTCAGAAAGAAAAGAGGAAAGCCATAGAAAAATCTTTCAACTTTTTAGAGAACATAAATAATCTGTAGAATGTGTGTAGAAATAAGGATTATAAGGACCTTTCTGCTGAGTGCTCAGGCACATACGAGGAAAGTGTAATTGGATGATGGCATAGACGTTATTTTTGATAAAAGGTGGCCGATTCAAATGTTTTCCTGTTCCAGTGTTTTGTGGAAGGTTGAACTTGCAAGAAGCCTATTGGATATTTACTTGAGATTTCTGAGCCACGTGTTGAAGGATTGTCTTGGTTTATCTGACTGCTTATAGTAAAATGTAAAAAGAGAAAAATATCAATGAATTGAGAAGGAAATGTGAAACAGTAAGCAAATTGAAATTAGAAATTGAAGATTTAAAAAAATTTCAACCTATTCATAATACCAAAAAGTGAGAGTGCATGTTCAGAAGAAAGCACTAAGGGTGTGGGAAAAAAAAAGAAAAAGAAAAAAATTAAAAAATGTTTTGATGGCTTTGTAACAGGGTGGTCCCCAGGAAAGGGGGAGGTTCCCTGCCCCTCCCAAGGGAGGGTGGAGCTGAGCAGGAAGAGGAGAAGCAGAAGAAGAGACTGAGGAAGGAAGGAGCAGGATGGAGCCAGGAGACTTGGAGGAGGCACATGGAGCCTAGAGACACGTGAAGAAACTGTGCTTGTCTTTTGGTCGTGGACTGGGTGACACAGATGTGGGTGAGACCCGTGGGGAGGTGACCATGGCAGCTTTTATCTTGATGTTGATTTTGCTCTTTTCCTTCCGGGCTTGTCTGGTTGTTTCTGACACTTTTCTGTGGGTCCCCACTGGAAGATGCTTTAGACTTGTGGCAGGCTTTGGGGCCTTGTTCTGGGCCGATCCCATTTGGATGGAGTTTTACCCACGAGGGGATGGGTAACTTTGGGTGCTTCATTTAGAAACTAGACTCTTTGCCTTACCTGTATTGTTTCCTAGTTTTATTAAAGTTCCTTCCCATTAAAGTCTCATATGTTTTGTGTTGATGCGGCGGATGGCAGAACCCATTTAGAATAGGCAGGTTTGCGGGGTTTGGGCTGCCCCTCTCCCTGTCCTGTAACAGCTTTAGTCTGGAGTGGGGGTGGGGTCCACAAAGCCTGTATGGGATTAACTCAGGACATTATTTCCCCCTAACAATTGTACTCAAACCAAAAGCTTATAACCACAATATGAATGAATCGGGAAGGTGACAATCCACATTATAATGACATAAGCATATAATTCAACTGGCAGCAAAAATGGGGAAAGAAGTGAACTTCTTGGCGTGACTTGGGAGATGGGCAGCTCCTCCTGGCAGGCCAAGGTGCACACAGTTCCTGGCCATTGCATGTCTGCGGGGAGGCGAGTACCACCTCTCGCCAGAGTCTGTAGAAGGCATCAAGACTATGGACGTGGGTTCATAAGCATCTCACATTGCCTCAGTGTTGGCGCCTATATGCTGCAGCCCCTGCAGCATAAGTTTGATCCCCAGCCAGCCAGGGAGCAACCCACATGGCTCAGCAGACCTCTCCTGTCTCACCCACTGCCACTTTTCAGAGGCAAATTATTGGCATTGCCTGTTAATTGTAATTTAGGGCCTCTCAACCCAACCAGCTTTTATCTATCCTTATATTTTGCTTGTCTATTTATCAGGGTCTTCATAAAAAAAATATATAGTTACTTTGTAATGGATAACTCCACCATCTCTATCTCAATTGCCCCTACCTGCCCATCACACCAGTGTCAATACATATAATATCTTGATTGATCTGGATCATTCTAATATCAATACATATGATAATGGGAGAGAATGAAAGAAAACTACTGTACTTCCTATAGTCTATAAATGAGGACAATAAAATTTCCGGATCTGTGAACTTGTGCTATTTTTCAGGAAAAGAGGAAAAAATGATCCTGAAGATGATTCAGATATGAGTAAAGCCATTAGCTCAGACCAGCAGGTCTGAGACTGAAGACATGGAGCCCAGAGACAGGGGTATACAAACTCACCAAGCAGAGTATTGTCATTTAGACTCACAAAAAATATGAAACATTTTGGAGTCATCTGAGTCTGGAAAACTAAAAAGAATTAGGAGATGTTGAGGGTCAGGCCAAAAGCAGCTGCAGACATGTCCAGGCATGTCTAGACACAGCCACCTCTGGAAGAATGTAGGAAGGAAGCTGGGCTGCTACAGACCCCACCCAAGAAAGAGATTTGAGCAATCACAGCTTGAGAACTCCCCACCAATCAGAACTGTTCTTACTGAAAACCTGATTCCTATAAAGCTGACCTGTGTCACTGGCCTGCTCCTAGGAGTATAAGCACTCCCCACTCTGGACAACAGAACACACAACTCAAGTACCTCTTGGGTCTGTGCTCCCCAGGTTGCAGTCCTAATAAAATACCAAATAATGGGTCCTCTTTGGTGGCCCAAGGGGTTAAGACGCAACCTATGAAGCCACTGCAGCATAAGTTTGATCCCCAGCCAGCCAGGGAGCAACCCACATGGCACAGCAGACCTCTCTTGTCTCACCCACTGCTCCCCTCAGCAGTGTATTTCATCAGTCTGCCTGTTCTGTTCCCCACTCTGTCTCTGGTGAATCCTCTCACCCCCCACAGCTCTGGCCTGTACCTCAGTTCTTATATGCATAAATAAATTAATCTTTAAAAAAATACCAAATAAATGCTCATCTTTTTCTTCAACCAGGTCTTACTCATGCTGGGATGAAATATGATATTATTTTTCTTGATAGTAGTATTCACAATCTACTTTTTCACATAGAATATCAATTATAACATTAAGATTAGTTTTATAAATATTAAGTACTACAAAGGTCTTTCTATTATTACAATTAGAGTAGTACTCTAGTTAAACAAAAACTTGGCAAGAAGTAATTTTGATTTTAGTCCTATGTTTATCATTATGTATGTGATTTTTGGCTGGGTCCTATCTGTCATTCTCTCTGTTGTGGAATTTTCATGAAGACAATAACTTAATTTGCACACTGCTGGGGCTGTGGGGAAAGCAACCCTTGTAATACTGTAATTTGGAAACATTGTGAATAACAAAATATAAAATCTATTATTCTGGTGTTATTTTGGTAGTTAAAATAAATTTGATTATTTCAGTAATAATCTTTAAATAATTGAATTTAATAATCTTTATATTTAAATAATCATATTTAAATATAGCTATTCTCTGTTGGATATGAACCTGTGAGTATATTTGCCTCCTTGGCACTTTAATATTTACGTCTTATACATGTTTAGAGCAGAAAATGTTTTAAAAATTATTACCATTCCTATAAGAATTTAAATTCTAAAGGTAAAGGTGTTTTGCTTCAGCATCAGGCATAACCACATATAATTGTTTGTCTCCCACCTGCTAATGTCACTTGAGGTGTAAAGAATAAACTGTGAGTTTGATTTTACATTAATCATGAAAACATCACCTTGACATTTAAAGGAAAAGAAAACATTTTATGGGATTGCAAATGAGCACTTAAGACATCGAAACGTCTCCATGATAAAAAAACAAAATTCTCTTCTGTAGTCTTAAAAATGCCAGCTTTCCTCTCCATAGTAACATTTATCAGAGTAGCCTACATAGATTTGGGGTGAGGAAGGCAGCTCATAATTCTTCAAATCATCATTGAGTTTTGCTTTGAACTAAAGCCATTTTTTATCTTGAGAGATAGATAAATAGAAAGTATTTTTAAAATGTCTGCATTTGGGAATGAGGAAATCATGCTTTGTGGAATAACAGTAGAAAAATGAACCATTTCAAAAATGACTTCATTTTCATGGGATTATATATTTTGGGGATGACTGACAGATGCATTTATTCTTTTGAAAGAGTGGTCCTTAATGTGTGAGTCATACAGAGGGTTCAAATGGGAGGCAGATACTAAGATACAGAGAGATATTTTAAGGATCTGGAACTCAATCTGCATGACTGGATACCATTTTTCAAGTATATACTGATACACACACACAGACACACACATATGCACAATAATATCATCTTAATAATTACCAGTCAGGAATAGACAAAAAAATAGAAAAATAACTCAATATTCAGGTTCATTTTATGTAACTACAAAGAAATACAGTTCTCTATATCTTTCATTCTGGTGCTCTCTATTAACTGACCAAGAAAAAGGTGATAAGGACATATTTAGCCTGGCTCCCTCATACAAGCTTCTGGAAGCTATTTAACAACAATTTTTTAATATTACAAAATTCACAGCAATATGACAAATACTTTAACTTGTATATGACTAACTATAAAAATTGGTAGAAATTCAAACCAATATTTCCAGCAAAGGCGTTGAATAAAGAATTATTTACACATGTATAACAAGGATAATAATATGAATAAAAATACATTACTGTGCTCCTTCCCTGGGCAGTTTCATATTCCTCGTCTTCTCAACATTTTTCTGAGGGATTCATGTGTGGGGAGGTGCAGAGAAGAGGTAAAGAGGATTGAAAGACCCTATGGGTTATCAGAGCAAAGAGTTTATTATCTAACCACTGCTATTCAAAGCAGGATTTTTGAATGGGCATCCGAAAAGTCCTGGAATGTCAGGCTTTGTGAATAAAAATACTTTTTTTCTAAATTTTTTTACAACACCAAAAGGGAGTTCTCAGTGAGGGATCAATCTGTGGAGAGTTTCCTGCAGACTAGAGAAAATATCTTTCCTGCCTATATGCATGCCATGAGGCAGCAGGAGACACAGGAGAGGTGTCTCCATAAGTGATATTGGTCATGTGGAATGGTTCTCAGTTTGTTCCAGAAGCTTCCTTGTGCCCAGGAACGGGTTGCAGAGTTGCCATCAACACAATTGTGGAAGCACGACAAAGAAGCAGATGGCCAGGACATTGGGTTCCAACAACAGGGACTAGTGCTTTATCCCCAGATGCCAATATGACCTGTCATGCTTCTGTTGTCATGAGTGAGGGCTCAGACCAATCTAGCCACCCTGCTGTGGAAACCAGGGAGAACTTAGAGGATACCATGTGTATCTGAAGAAATCTTGTTTTGATTCTACAAAGAAATACGAAGCCCTGGTCACAAAATCGGATTCCAGTAGAAGCCTTTTGAAATCAACAATCAGGGGTAAGATTTAATTTTTTTACTAGATATCTCCACTTAACATTTTGTTAAATACATATTATTTGTTAAATGCTACATTTAACAGTATTTTGTAGCTTCATTTTAGTCTACTACCACCACTTGTTTTGGTCTTCTTGATACAATTGCATTGATTTCATAAACCTTTTGTTTATGAAAGTTATTTTATATTTAGGTTATAATGGGTAAGTATCCTTTCTCTTTTTTTAAGTAATCCAAATAAATGGATACATTATGAACTCTAATAAAATTTAGACATGTTTGCACATTCTTTATTTTATGTCATTGCTGATTTTGAAGTATGAATTATTAAAAATGTATTTTGGATGCATTTTTTTCCTGTGACAGCAAGACATGAATCAGACAATTTACATTGTTTTCTCTAACAAAGGTGTTAGTAATACTTAATTTTGAATTTTGATGCCAGGATTTCAGTGTATGATGCTACATGACTTAATCATGAATGTTTATGATGCTCTTAAATAACGAAACTCACTTCTGAATTTGATTTCAAAATTATATGACTCAATAAAGCAATAGACAAACAAAGCACATTCTTCCATAAAAACAACCATCACAGAATCTAAAAGATGCTTGAACTTATTAAAATTCACTCAAAATTGCAGTATCATAACAAGTTGATCAAAACATTACAACTAAATGAAGTAATGGTAAGAGAAAATCATTTTAACTTCTCATCTACCAACACTAACATAGAAAATATTTCTTATGCAACTAAGTACTATGCTTAGCATCATGTTTTAAGACAATCTATTAGTATGCAATTTTATGTTATTGACTAATGTTTTGGTTATTTCATAATATTGTACACAAAGAAAGAAATGCTGGAAAAAAAGAAAATCTGATAAAATTGATATCAGACTCACTATATATAACTTTTCATCTATCCAAGAGGTAAACTTAAGATGTGTCTTTAAAAGATGAATTTTTCCCATTTCAGGAAAAGAGGTAGGCAGTAGAGTCTGCTCTATTATAGATTAATATCTGGTGATAACAGAACCCTTAGCCTGCTGCTGTGAGAGATGGGCCTCAGAGTCTTCTCAAATGCAGGCTTTGATTAAAAGGAAGATAAATGAAAACGATTTTCTGGGTTCTTTCCTGCCAATTTCTGAACCACCACACACATTTAAATTTCAATAATTTCTCTTTCTTAGGGCTCATAAGAGCACCCCTCCTATACACATTGTCACCTTTCTTTCGGTCTGCAGCTCAGATCCAGTGAAAAGAATGCACGGGATCATTCTGTTCCAAACTAATTAAAAAAGGGACAAAATTTCTGTGGATGAATATGCCAAAAAGAACGGAAGAAAAAATGTTCTTGGGCCTCCCCTGGTGGTGCAGCAGTTGAGCACTGGGCTGCAAAGCTGCCTGCAGCCTCTGCAGCGCCAGTTCGATCCCTGGCTGCTCCCCGGTCTTGGGAGGAGGCTCCCACCTGGCGCGCAGACCTCTCCTGCCGCCCGCTGCTCCCCTCAGCAGTGTATTTCGTCACTCTGCCTTCTCTGCTCCCTGCTCTGGCTCTGGTGAATTCTCTGGCCCTCCTGCGCTTCTGACTATACCCAGTGCTTGTATAAATAAATCTTAAAAAAAAAAAAATGGTCTTATTGGAATTGTTGTGGAGGGTTGGAAATAGCTTACTGTTTTGTGGATGAAAAAGTTCTGGAATGGAGGAGAAGCCCTGAATATATGGGTTTTCATCTCAGCTCTGACACTTAGCTGTCTGTCCCTATCAGCAGGACTTACAACCTCTCATTAAGGAGATTTAATACCTCTCTTATAGGTTTTGAGGTCAATCTTAAATAAGTAACATGATAGGACTTTATGAAATAGGTTGTAATATGTTGGTGTAAGTAATCACTAAGTTTGAAAGGTAGTGACTCAATATTCTCATCAGATGGCTGATTTACTCAGGTCAGTGCTTGTGGAAATAATTATGTTATTGGCCATTGTTAAATTTTATTTTTGATCGATGTTTTCCTGTATGTATTCTTTTCCTCCGAGTTCATGAAAAGTGATGATTGTGCAAATCAATTCACTTAACATTACTGAATGCTTACTTTATATATATATATATATATGTATGTATGTATATGTGTGTGTATATATATATATATCTCAGGCATCTTGCTAAGAAATTTGAATGCATTATTTTCCAGTGTAATCATTACATGAGCTTTACAAGGATGTTACTTTCCCTATACACAGAAACTACAGTCTGAAAGTGACTCAGGGTAAAATTTTACATATTAAACTGGGATGATTTTCCCCCATTTATTTCTTATTATCCAGTAACTTTTTCCCTCATTCATCTGTAACAAGATATTTTATGCCAAATGCCTCAGGAACAGTAAGACACCACCGGATTTTACAATTTCTGATTTAAAAAAAAAAAAAAAAAAAAAAAAAAAACCTTCTCAAATTATAGCCCAAGGAGTAACTAAAAATAGTGGTGGATTTTATTTTGATTCCTTCTTACATGATACAAAGTTTTAAAAATATCTCACATTATTCCATCTTTCCCAGAACACATAGCTATTAAGTAGTAGAATAAGGCTTCAAAATTCTGTAAGCTTTACCACCAGAAAAGATTAGAGAGATTTTTGTGCTCTGTCATCTTCTGTCTTTTAGATGAGCCCAAATAAGAGAAAATGATTAAAAACAAATAGCAGATTTGGAGATTCAAGGATATAGTGCACCTATGATTTTATGATTTGGTAAAACACCAGAGAAATTATACCAATCCTTAACATCAAACCAGAGAAATACTAGTGTGGATGTCACAGCAGATAACCAAAATGTTATTGTTGACCTCATATCAATTCCACATACCCTATTGCAAGTAGAATAGTATGATTTTTTCTTCAGCCATAGAGAGTACAGAGATGGTGGAGTATGTCACAGTCCTGTTAAGTTTCTCATAACTCCAGAAGAGAATCAAGCAAATCTTCATAGGATCTCTAAAGTGGGGAGCAGGGGAAGTGAAAGCAGTGGAACAAACTGAGAGAATTACTCAGACCTTCCATGCTCACAACAGTGACCTGGCATGGAAAAAAAATTAGAGCACACAATGGAACATGCACATAGACAGGTTTTTTCATCTTGCTATGGCAGTTGGAGTTCATCCAAGGTCATGAAATGTATTGACATTTTATTATTTTTCAATATCCTATTTAACTGAAGAATAAGTCACAAAATATAATTCAGATCTAAGGTGTAAAGGTAAATGAATTTTCACAAATTTATATAAAGTAACCACAGATCAGATCTAGACATAGAGCATTTTCACCACCCCAGAAAGTTCTCTTTTGCCCCATCTATTATTGTCTAGAAAATTCAGAGGCAAACACATTCCCTATTTGTTCTAATTTTTTTTTTCAGTATTGTTTTGACTCTCCTAAACGTACCCATTTTCATATAAATTTTAGCATTGTCTTGTTAATTTCTTCAGGAAGATCTTTTAACTTAAATTAGTCTCATGTTGTCTGCTTAGTCCTCGGTGCCTGCTGATCTCACTACCCCATTCTCCTGGCCTGCAAGCTGTTGATTTTTCTGAGCAGCTGCTGGGTCCTGCACCAGGCAGGCATACTCAGGAAACAGGCCACGGTCTGGTGGGGATACCAGGGTTAGTGCTTCCCCACTTACGACTTTCCCTTTTCTGATTTTTCTTTTCTTAATCCCCAGGATGATAAAGCTGGACAGACCTGAGTCTTGCCCCATCTCTTTCCTTCTTCTTTTTTTTTTTTTTTAAGATTTATTTATTTATACAAGCACCCGGTACAGTCAGAAGTGCAGGATTGTGAGAGGATTCACCAGAGCCAGAGTGGGGAACAGAACAGGCAGAAGGACCAAAGTTCACTGCTGAGGGGAGCAGCGGGCGGCAGGAGAGGGCTGCGCACCATGTGGGACCCTCCTCTGGTGGCCGGGGAGCAGCTGGGGATCCAACCAGCGTTGCAGAGACTGCAGGCAGCTTCGCAACCCAGCGCTCAACCGCTGCACCACCAGGGAGGCCCATCTCTTTCCTTCTTGAAGGATCATACACCCTCTAATTTCTTTTTATTTATTTATTTGTTTGTTTGTTTGTTTGTTTGTTTTGTTTATACATGCACTGGGCACAGTCAGAAGCCGGGAGGGTGAGAGAATTCACCAGAGCCAGAGCGGGGAGCAGAGCAGGCAGAAGGACCGAAGTACACTGCTGAGGGGAGCAGCGGGCGGCAGGAGAGGTCTGCGCGCCATGTGGGACCCTCCTCTGGTGGCCGGGGAGCAGCCCGGGATCGAACTGGCGCAGCAGAGGCCGCGGGCAGCTTCGCAACCCAGCGCTCAACCACTGTGCCACCGGGGAGGCCCCACCCTCTAATTTCTGTCTGCTTTTGGTCACTCTACAGTGTCTTCACATTGTATTTTATTTCTAAAAATAATTTGTCTAGCTAGAAAGCGTAATTGTCTTTGGAAGACACTTTCGTTTTCTGTATGATACTCTGACATTTCCAGAAGTTGGGCCTGTCATCCAGTTTTTAAAACTCAAAGAAATCATGTATTTTACTGCAATCTTATGAGCAATGTCTCTCCCATGCTGACACCCTCTCCACTCTCGTGGAGGATGTCATCAGTGTGGTTGTAGGCATTTAAGGCATTTGGCAAAGGTAACAGCGGGTGGACTATACTTAAAATTGAAATTCAGTGGGATATATTTAAGTGATTCTCAAATACATTCTTGTCAACATCCTGTGAATGAATGGCTTCCGGGAGTAGTCTTCCCATTGCACTTTCTCAGCAGATAGAATCATTTGAATGTGGAGTGCCAGAAGTTAGTTATCTGGTACAAGAAATAGATGGTTAGGGCCTCCCCGGTGGTGCAGCAGGTTGAGCGCAGTGCTGTGAAGCTGTCCGCTGCCTCTGCAGCACGGATTCAATTCCCATCCAGCCAGAGAGATTCCCACATGGCGTGGCAGACCTCTTCTGTCTTGCCTGCTGCTCCCCTCAGCAGTGTATTTCAGGCATCTGCCTGTTCTGCTCCCTGCTCTGTCTCTGGTGAATTCTCTCACCCCAGGCACCTCTGGCCTGTACCCCAGCTCTTGTATAAAAATAAATAAATCTTAAAAAAAAAATACATGGTTAGTGTTAGTGAGTGAGAAAAAACATTTGATATGTTCAAAATCAAAAGATACTTCTTTTTGCCCCTTTTCAATATACTTCATTGTTTTTATTTTTATTTTTTAAAGATTTTATTTTTATTTATTGATGCATATAAGAACTGTGGTGCAGGGTCTCCCCTGGTGGCACAGGCGTTGATCACTGGGCTGCGAAGCTGCCCACAGCCTCTGCAGCGCCAATTCGATCCCCAGCCACCGGCGAGGGTCCCACATGGTGCGACAGACTTCTCCTGCCATGCCCGCTGCTTCCCTCAGCAGTGTATTTTGTCAGTCTGCCTGTTTTGTTCCCCGCTCTGGCTCTGGTGAATTCTCTCACCCTCCCGTGTTTCTGACTGTACCCAGTGCTTGTATAAATAAATAAATAAATCCTAAAAAAAAATAACTGGGGTGCAGGCTAGAGGTGTGGGGGTGAGAGGATTCACCAGAGACAGAGTGGGGAGCATATCCACTGAAATACACTGCTGAAGTGAGCAGCAAGCAAGACAGGAGAGATCTGTTGTGCCATGTGGGTCAGCTCCCTGGCTAGGGACTGAACTCATGCTACAGTGGCTGAGGATAGCTTCATAGTGCTGAGACTTACTCCCTTACACCACCAGGGAGGCCCATACTTCATTTTAGAACTGCTTCAGATTTACAGAAAAATTGGAAGCAACTCGAGAGTGTTTCCATAGAACCCCCCCACATACACACACACACACACACACTCTTATTAGTATGGTACATTTGTTGCCATTGATGAGCTAACATTTGCTGTACTATTATTCATCAAATCTGTATTTTACTGGTCTTTTCTTAACTCTGACCTAATGTATGTTTTTGGCTCCGAAATCCATCCAGGATTTATTACTTTTAGTCATCATGTCTCTTAGACTGCTCTTAACTATGACCATGTCTCATTTTCAGTGATCATAACAGGTTAAAGGAGTGCTAGTCAGACCTTTTGTAGAATGTCTCTCAACTAGAATTTGATGATTTTCTCATGATTAGGTAAGAGCTAGACACAGACCACAGAAGGGAAATGCAGTTTTCATCATATCAAGTCAGGATACTTGTTCTCAGATGACTTATCACTGCTGATATTGATCTTAATTACCTGACTGAGGTGAGGCTTTTCAGATTTCTCCACTACAAAGCTTTTCTCCTTCTGCCCCTTTTTCTAGACTGTACTTTTTGGCAGGAAGTCACTAGGCACAGCCTGTTCTAGATGTTAAGAGCCATGTTCTACATCTCTGAGGGTAGAGTATCTACATAAATTACTAGGAGTTCTGCCTGGGGATTTCTCTCTTCTTCCCTGTTTATTAATTTATTTAATCATTTATTTATATCAGTATGAGTTCATGTATATTTTTATTATTTTACACTTTGGATTTAATCCAATAGCAGTTCATTAAATTTTTTGCTCAGATCATTCTAGATTTCACCAGTTGAGCATCTTCAATTGCCCCTGATATCCCGCCAACATACCCCCAGAAATTAATCTAGGAAAACTTTCTAGTCATCTCTGTCAGGAGATTGTAATTACCAGGAAAGTATTCAATGCTGCAGTGTATACAAATATTAATGTCGTACATAAAGATGGCTATATAAAAATCACACTCTACAGAAATTCTCAGAACTCCTTTATTTGTCACTCACAAACCTCTGGTATTATATTGTAAGTAGTAGTTTATATTTATTTGAAATCATATTTTATGATCCTATCAATAACAAATAATAAAACTCAAGAAGGAAATATAAATAATCTAATACTTCTCTAATAATTATATTAAAAGCTTCTTAAATTTTGAAGGGATTAAAATTCAGTCAAAATTATAGACAAAACAGAATTATAAATATGAGTTATTAATTCTCTGGCATTTCTGATATTTATGGGGTCAATCAATATTTTTGCAGTCATAAAATGGGGAAGGGAGGACCATGGACTATGGTGGAGGACTTGCGTGTTTTGGTGGGGACGGGGGTGTAACAACACCTGAAGGGGGACGTCCTGCATCTCTAAACCATATACAAGATTGTAAACCAATGTTATCTCAGTTTTAAAAAGAAAAGGAAATAGCCTGTCCTTATTCCAACAACAACAAAATATTTTACAGTTGTAAATTACTGTGATGCATTTTTCTCCTTCTAAATAAATATTCACTTTTGTACCAAATTTTGTGTCCAAAATTTTGTATTATGTTAGTTACAGCCTTCCCTGTCTACTACCAAATGTACAATACAAATTCAGTCAATACAAATTCTGGACCCTAGGGTACCACGTAGTTCAGTCTGTGTGCGTGCACAGCAGATAGCTGACGACCATCTTACATAGGTCTTCAGTGCACAGGTACACCTGAAGATCAGAGGGGTGAAGAATCTGAATTAATGGAAGGTTATTTTGTTTTCACTTTTTAACATTCCATGGAAAGGGCTTGTAAAATAAATTCAATTTAGCTATAGAAAAGTAAACGTACATGTACTGTTTGACCTGAGAGAAGTCCTCATTGTGAAGGTTAAATAAATTCTTTAAACCCAGAAAACTGACTGGTAAATAGTAGAGCAAGTTTTTCAAGGTAAGTCTCTGGGTTTAAAAATAGAGGCTTTGACATGGGAATAATGAAAATACAGATGTTCTAGCTATATTTTACATGTATATGTATTCCTAAAATCCCTTTGAATATGAGAATATATACATGTAGCATTGGGAGACTTTTGAGGGAAGATGCCTTTGAGAAATAAGTTATATCCTTTATTTGACCAAGGTTATTTTTTATTTTATTCAACAAACTTTAGAAACATAACCTCCAAAATAATCTGATGCACTGAGTTTTATTTCATCCCCTTTTACAATGTCAGGAGCTATGTAGAGTTGCAGATTTTAACTTTCCAGCCATTTGCTTGGCCTGCCACAATTTCACAGCTGCCAAGAGGATACAGAGTTCTGGGTTAAAGACAAAGGACTCCATTTCTAGGGATACAGTGGCCATAAGACTTCATGTGTTCACATCAACTCCCCTCATCCCCCCTCTTTCTTATGAGGGAGATGTCCAGGCCGGCCAGGTAGATGCTATGTGCACAGATCTGTGTCTCACATAAACACCAAGCTTAGTGAGACCTCAGTCTACTTAGGGGACTCCTAGCAAACACCCACTTCTTACTCTCAAGAGCCAGTATCTGCATTATTATTATCAGGAAACATTTCTACCTTTAGACACACAGGAAGACCCTATGTTTATCTCTCAGGAATCTTTACCCGACAACCTTGGGAAGTTACACCAGAACAATATCTGTGACAAGAGGTGGGAAGCACCATGGAGAACATACAAATGAGGAAACTGAGGTTGAGTAATTTGTCCAGGATTGCTCAGCTAGTAAGTGGTAGATTTGGGATGACAAAGTTGGGAAGTTGGGCTCTAGAGAACAGGCTCTTTACTTCTGGATTTTCCTTGTTCATGTTATTTCTAGGGTAGAGAGGGCGCCACTAAAAGCTAACTGAGTAGTGAACTTCTTTCTGTTAGGTCCAGGTACTATAAGGCTTCTTCTGTTCCAGAAGGGATGGAGATACTGAATTCCTTTTGTATTTCTTTAGGACCAACCTCTCCCCCACCCAATATCTCCATTTTTTTAGAATTTCTCTATTAAAACTTCAATAAGAAATGGTGGCATCAAACATACTTTCTTACCCACGTAGGAGCACAGCTTTTATGAAAGTTTTTTCTCACAGGGAGAGCGTCAGTTTTGCAAATAATACAGAGAAACTGTTGCACTGATAGGGTCTTTCTATGGGTCTTTTGTCCATCCTCATAAATTAACACATAAGGAGCTTAAGGCACAAAGCACTTAAATGCTTGCAGTCCTACATGTAGTAAGAAAACCACATGAGGAAAAAGTGTTTTCTGACTTGAATTGTGTGTGCTTCTGTTGGACCTGGGTACAGTGAGCCTCACACTCTCAAAATCTAAGCTAGAGTTTTCTATCTTTGAATTGTTGGAAAAGACTATACCACAGTTCTCTTGTGGAGAAGTAGGGAGAGCCACAAGCAAAAAACAAACATTTGTTAGATTTTTTTTTTTAATCTAAGATAATGATTATAAAAACCGAAATGTAATTAATGGATTTTTTTTTATAATTGCTAACTTTTAACTGGCCTCAAATTACTCACCACGACAAAGAACATTTTTTTTGGGACCAGTAAAGCAATTACAGAAACAAATACTTTCTATTCAGTAAAATGAAATAGACCAGGGCGGAAGGCCTATTTATATCTATTTCCCCTGAGGCTATTTTTTTTCTGGAATGAGTTTCAAGGAGAAATGAAATTTTGGGACCGGATGACTCAATTATGTAAATGCACTAATTACATATGGAACAGATCCTATTTTATATGTTTTCTTTCTACTTTTCTTTATGACTAGGAGAATGGTTTTCAGATACATATGTTTTCCAGAGTTCTGAGAAGGTGAATGTTCTATAAATGTGCAACCTTTAGAAACACAATTTGATTAACTATGTCCTCTATCATTCCTCCAGGTATGGTTATTTTGTAATGGGTAATACAATTTTGATATCAGTGAGACGCATTACTAGAAGTTTCCACAGACCTTCCACTTAATTTGAAAACATTACACTATAATGGCCTCATAAGTAGGTTATTAGGCTTAAGTTTACTCTGGAGGAAGTTTAAAAGCTGATATCCTCCTCATGCAGGACCACAACTATTATTGTTCTTTAACACCAAATGTGATTCTCTATTGGTAAATAATATTGTTTGCTCTATCATTTTTTAATGGAGCTACTTTTTCATATACATAAGGCAGAATGATAATGCTACTGTATGGTTATTTTTGAAATATATAGTTTAGGCAAAATAAAAACAAACAGAAATAAAAGTGCTTCTGAAAGAACATTTGAGAGGGTACCTAGGGCTCATTCAAACAAAATTGTCAAGGCTCAGAGGAAATAAATTTTTGTGGATGTCCTCTCTGTTCTCTGCTCGTCATTCAATGAGCCAGTGCTCTTACATTCTTATATCTCTTTTCTAAATCAAAACATCCTCTCACTTTCTTAGCCACTCCTACTTCAAGATTCTTCACAGGACATTTTCATTTTAAAGGAGGAAGTAAAACCCTTTAAGTTGAAAGGATGAAGGTCTACTGTTTGGCTGTCCAGCAGGCCAGCATTTGGAGGACGTGGGACATTTTTTTGGGTACCCCTAAAATGCTACTAGGTGTATCTACTTTAGATTAAAGCTTTCATTTACAAGCACCCTGGAATAATGGCCTCTCTCCCCTTCCATAGAACTCTGCCACAGCAACTCCCTAACCAGTCACAAAGATAAGATAATGTTGGAAATTTAAGATTTTTATGTCAATGTTTGATGCATTTTTGATGCTCAATTGATTGTTGTCTCCTCGACGTCATCATCAGCCTCTTCAAAAGTTCTGACTACATTCCTCAGAATTCCTTCCCTGCATTGCCCATGGATAGTTGCTGAGGTGAGGACATCAGGAGAGATGTGTGAGGAGGAGGTGCAGCGGAAGCCATGATCTCCCCCTTAATGGGGCGACACCCAGAGCACTTCCTGCTCTGTGGTTTCCAGCTTCCTCCTGCCACTCCAGCATTGCCTGCTGTTATAGTAACTTTCCTAATAGCTGATTTCCAACCCCGCCTTCCAGATCTTCAGAACTTCAGCTTCTTACACTTTGGGGTGTTGATCTCAGACAAAGAAGCAGCCAGTGACTTCACCAAGGAAATGGGGTTTATTCAGAAATAACAAAAAGCAATTGGAAAAGTGCAGACTTGTGGTAAAATACTCCCATACTTCCCTAGAACAAAGAAGAACCTTCGTTATATAGATTCTGAGGGACTTTTGTAAGGAGAGCCCCCTGGAGGAAACCAGGAGTTCAAAATGCCACTTTGAGGCATCTCTCATGGATTGAACTGTTACTGTGCAGAAGATCCTTGTCCTTCTCACAGGGGGGCAGCAAAGTAGCATCACTTCCTGTTGGTGATGCCACACGGGTACCTTCATGGACTGTGCAGTGTGCCTGAGCAGTCATGTGTGGGAACTGTCTTCTGCCTTTCTACTTCCTTTACATGAGGTTTCTGTGCCTTCATTCTCAGAGGCAGAAACCCTAGTTCCCATACAAACTCTTGATTCCCATATGAGTGGCAGCAAGTTTTGTGTTCCCAAGCCATCCCAGTATGATACAGATTTCAGAGAAAAATGTTAACGTTCTTTGCAGTACAGAAAAGTTTCATACTTGAAAGTGAGAGTGATTGCTAGGGCATAGCTGTTTAAATCAGAAATAATTTCCCAAAGTATGTTTAGCTTTCTATGTGACTTTGATTTGCAACGAGGCACGAAATTTAAAAATTCTCTTACTTAGATGTTTAATTTTCTGTCTTAAACCTCTCTGCTTCAGGGGCATATATATGTTAAAAGTATAGTCAATGTTGTAAGCTGTTTAGTTCACACAGAGTATAGAAAAATTTTGTAGATTTTAATTTTTGAAATGTTATTAGTTCTATAAAAACATTGAAAATATTCTGATTTATTTTCATAACTTCTACATGTTTTCTAAAATATTTCCATAGGAAATACAGAAATAGAAACTATTTTTTAAAGATTTATTTATTTATGCATACAAGAACTAGGGTACAGGCCAGAGATGCGGTGAGGGGGGATTGAGAGGATTCACCAGAGACAGAGTGGGGAACAGAACAGGCAGAATAGAAACTATTAAAGCTCCATAATTCCTAGTAATTTTCTAATTTAGTCCTACATAAAATATATACACAATATTGAATGTATCCATATATTCTATTTCTTATTAAGCCACAGCTATCTAAAATATCATGACCTCACTAAATGCTTTCAAACAAGAGTTCTAATTTTAAACAAGATCTCTTTTCATTTTGCTGAAAGTCAATGGGACATGAAGATATTGCTAAATCGCTGACCAAGACGATTCTCGCCAGTCAGCTGAAAAAGTGTGACCAAGAAAAAGCCAGGCAAACTTTATTTACTTGAAAAAATGATAATTTCCAAGTTTGCTCATACAAATACCCTACTCTCAAAATTTATAAGCTCACCATCTTTTATCTGACATCACGGTATGGATGGAAATACAAAGTATTAACTGCATATTAACTGCTTTGGAAGCCTGTGCTCTTATTGAAGGAGTTGTGTCATTTACAAAGGTCATTACTCACTGCACAGATTTGAAGCAACCCATGTGTCAAGGATTTTGTTATTGTGGCAAAACATAGGTCAAGCTAATGCTTCCAAAAGGACAGTCAGTGTTACATATAAAGTGGACTTTCTTTTGTTGCAATAAAGAATCACACACAGCTTTGTTAAATAAATAAACCACATCTGCAACTTCTGGCCAGGAAGCACACTGAACAGAGCTGTCCTGGAGGGAGGTCACCTCAGCAAAGTTCAGGGCATAGAATTCAGAGCATGTGCACTGTATGAAGAACTGGGAGCTCAAACACGGAGCTACCCTTTGTACAGAATAGTTTGTACAGATAATGACTGTATCTAAACACCTTGACACAAAATGGTTTATTCAAAAGACATTTTTGCAGGAAGGTGACTGTTCACATTTTAAAATCGATCCATATAGTCCTTATCCACTAAAGAACTTTTGTGACTAAGAATAGGTTTAAAATTTTATCAAAATATTTTAACTCCAATTTTACTTATTTATAATTTCAGAGGTCAAATTCTAAAAGAGATGGCATATAGTGCCGGGATTAAGTTAACACAGATGCATTAGCTTACTCTTGCTACCCACTACGACTTTTACTCATGTACATCCAAATGGATGTGTTTTGGAGTTGACTCACTAAATATCACTAACCATATTTCACAGAAGAACATAATTTAAATGAAAATGTTTTTCAATAATGTATTTTTTATAAAGAAAATCAGCTATTTCTCTCATCTGTACCTTGGGTAGCTCTCAAAAACACCTTGCTTTCAATTACTCAAAATATTTGGTGTTCCTGTACAATGATTTCAGCAAACTTGATTAAATATTTAGCCTCCATAAACTCAACACTCAGAGGAACTGCCTTGTTTTAGAACTTGTTTACTCCTGTTGTTAAAAAGCATATTTTACATTTAATGCAGTTTTGAAAACCTGTTGTTGTGAAGTTTGAGTTGTGAAAACACAACATGTTGTTGGTACCTTATTTACTTTAACACTTCATTTTTTAATTTTTTTTTATGTTTTTTAGCCTGGGTGGGAGATGATTTTTTAGAGATGTAAGTATTTTTGGAAATTCTCTTCCTCAAGAAACTTTGAGGTGGCAGGGTTATTGTTTTAACTTGACTTCATTCTCAAATATGTGAAGGCTTCTAGATAGCCCTGTTTCTTGAAGTGATCATGATTTCAGTGAAAATAAATGATTATACAATAAACACAGTTTTAGAAAAGTTATTTTTGTAATTTTTGAGTTGTGGTACAATAACCTCTATAATTATGCTCTATATTATGATTAAACTTTTATAAGTTTGATTTTGCATAAAAAGGAATGCCATGTTCTTAATGAATTATTTAGCTAACATTCTCTCAATACTGACATTGTCATTCAGTTTCACTGATTACTGAAATAATTGTAAGTTCTTAAGCTCTTATAGTTTATTTTACTGTTAGTGACTATCACAGCCATCATTAAGTATTGTTTATATCACTCAGAATATGGCTTTTTTCCAACAATTTGTAAACATAAAACACAGGAGGAGATTTTTCCTGCAATTTACATCTGTAATTCCTATTTTCAAAAAAAAGGGGGGTATATTTTGTTATTCATGCCATGCCCCTACTGCTGATGAGAAACAATATAGCTTGTGTGCTAATATAATCATTGATCACAAACCAGTTCAGGGTGTCAGAAATGATAATGGGGCTGACATTTCCTTATTTTGTCTTCAAAAAGCTAAGGCTGGAATCGAAGTGAAATGGCAGATTTTACTGAGAACCAGGGCCAAAATCAAGCCTTGAACATTTGACCTTGCGTTTCTTGCACAAGTGATCTGAAGTGCCCCCTTCTTGTGTGAAAGGCACTAGTTCTGTGCTGGAAGTACAGTGCTAAACATATACTAAACATAATCCATACTGGAAATGAGAGAGAAGCAGCAGACAATAAAAAGTAAAGAAGCAAATACACAACTTGGTCCGATAATAAGACTATGAATAAAGGCAGAGGAGGTTGAGAGCCCCAAGGGCTTTTTTTTTAAAATCCTGGTCAGAATGGTCACTGGGGAAATTTTCACTGAAAAGAAACATCTTTCTTCATTAGCAATAGGTCATTTGGATCTCCCTTGACCCACAGTCTGAGCTTTGCTGAAGAATACTTGCCTATATCTTTTGGTCCAGAGCCATGAGGGCACCTTTAAAACTTATCCTCTAAGGCCTCCCTGGTGGCAGAAGGAGTTAAGACACAACCTATGAAGCTATCCGCAGCCACTGTAGCATGAGTTCAATCCCCCAGCCTGCCAGGGAGCAACCCACATGGCGCAGCAGACCCCTTCTGTCACTGCCGCTGCTCCCCTCAGCAGTGTATTTCAGTCAATCTGCCTGTTCTGTTCCCCACTCTGTCTCTGGTGAATCCTCTCACCCCCATATCTCTGGCCTGTACCCCAGCTCTTGTATGCATAAATAAATAAATCTTTTAAAACAAAACAAAAAAAAGTATCCTCTAAATTCAGTAAAAGATCTTCCCAGCCACTTTACAAAATGCAATAACTGAGTATATGGTGCTCAATGGCTGATTCACCATGTTTTCTATACTGTGCTTTATTCAGCTCTTGACTTTTTTTTTTTTTTGATATGTTAGAATTGCTCAACTTAGGCAACTTTATTAATATAAGGAATCAACCCATCCATTTAAGTAAGAATTATGATGTTGTGGCCACTGGGCTTTCAAGGGAACAGAATCACTATGAAGAGGTAGGAAATGAAAGATGCATTTCCTTTTCATCCTTTAACGAGTCTACGCAACATTAGGTCAAACTGGAATAGCAATGCATTTCATCGACTAAGAGCAAGAGAGGTTTTCTAGACTTTCCAGACAATAAAAAAGAGCTTTTCTTCTTTCTTTCTCTTCCACACCCTTCCTTTCATAGAGTCCTGTGCTAACTTGATCTTCTCCTGCCATCTTCATCTGCAATCCATCAAGTCTTACTCCAAAAAACATCCCAAATCATTCCAGCTCTCCATTATAAAATCTGCCTATGTGAGTCACCATACCTTACACCTGGACTACTAAAATATTTTAGTAAGTAGAGGGAGACTAATTTACCCAATGTGGACTTGTGGTAGACAAGACAGAAGTGCAAAGCAGGGACAACTTGGAGAAAGTAACTAGTTATGAGTATAACAGATATTGTGTTTTTCTTGTAACCATGTATTGCCTGTCTTTCGTGGTCATCCATATAACCCACTAACTGTAGATTTAGTGTGATCTAATGAGTTGAGGGAGGAACCTACCTATGTCTTGAAGAGAACAAGCATCCATGGGAAGAACAGGCAGATGATTTCAGGCGGGGTTGTGGAGCTTTGCAGCAGCAGTAGAGGGAGCAATGCTGAAGGAGATCTGTGATTACCTGGATAGTTTTATGATGCATGCAAGTTCTGTTCCATGGCATGTGGAAATTTAGCAGGAGAACCTACTAGAAGCATAGTCTTCATATTGTTTGAAAGGTGGAAAATTTGAGTATGGGGGCCTCCCTGGTGGTGCAAGGGTTTAAGCACAGCACTATGAAGCTGTCTGTCAGCCTCTGCACCACAAGTTCAATCGCCTTGCCTGCCAGGGAGCAACCCACATGGCGCAGCAGACCTCTCCTGACTTGTTCGCTGCTCCCCTCCACAGTGTATTTCAGTCAGTCTGCCTGTTTCCCACTCTGTCTCTAGTGAATCCTCTCACAACCCCCCATGCCTCTGGCCTGTACCCCAGTTCTTGTATGCATAAATAAATAAATCTTTAAAAAATTTTGACTATGCTTGAAAATGAATGTTTATTCCTGTAATCAGAGGGTAGAGAAATTTTGGCAAAGATGTACTATATAATATTCTGAATTTAACATCACTGTTCAGAGCAATATGGTAATGTTTACAAGTTTATAGTTACTGATATAAATAGGCCACAATTGCAGATATTTATTTAAATGGGAGACTAAATAAATCAGAGTATTCTTCTAGTGCATCTCTAATCTCCACCCATGAGTCTATTTCTTCAAAATTATATTACAGATGAAATGACACCAAGTTTATTTTGCATCCCTCTTGATAAAGCTAAGATATAACTCAGCGAGGCAGATGGATTGAATTCTTTTATACCATTTGAGCTCAATAGCTTCAATTGGTCTCTCAGAGACCTATCAACATAGTGTCCTTGTCATGGTTTCTAAAATTTAAATACAATGACAGACACTGTGCTTCTGATGCATATAGATTCCCAAAGAATTGGAGTGATTTTGAATTTAGATATTTGAAAATTTTAATTTGTTTAATTTGGCATGTAATTCATGGTTAAATTCTTCTAAGAAAATGATCGTTCACTTTTTAAACATTAAACTGGAGTGCTCAGTTAGAGAGGATATAATAAACAATAGTTACCTCAGCTATAGATTTTCAAGCAAGAATAATGAACCACAGTCTTGAAGACTGTAAAGTTAAATTTCAGTTGGTGAATAGGCATTTCTCTTTGGACAATTATATTATGCCAATGACTCACTGTTTTAAGTTCCCAAAATAGAAACAGCCAATTTAACTTGATAAAACAAAATATATTTCTATCCTCTCTATGATTTTAAAGGCAGTAATAGGAACATGGCAGTATGTATGGCAGTAATAGGAATATTGTCACTTGTAAAATACAGCAAAGCTGTATTAAATTATTTTATTTAATAAACACATGATTGTTTTCCCTCCTATGACCATAAAAACTTTTAACAAGTCAGATAAAAACATTCAATATTTAAATATTGAATATATATGTTTAAAGAATCTCTAATTAGATTACTCTTGAAGTTCAAATACATATATTTTGAAAGGAGAACAATAAGTCATAAATTATCCGATGCAGATTTTATGTACTTATAATAGGATTACATCAATTTTGTCAAGAAGCCTGAGCTCAGTTTTCATAGAAGAGGAGAATTTGGCTGTTGGTATACATAACAACTCATAAAATATGTAAAAGATTCCACTTCAATTCAATTAAAGGGGAAAAAGAGACATGCAAATTTAGAAGAAGAAAAAAACTCAAATCCCCATGTATTCTATATTAAATAATCTGATTTTGCAGAAGAACAATTTTTAAAAAATGACAAAACCAATTCAAGAGCAGCAAAGCTTCTGAGTCTTGTTTAGAGATCATTGTTTGGATTTAAAAAAAAATTCTGAAGCAGCTGGAGGAAAGTCTGGCACAAAGATAAGACTCTGGCTATAATATGCTCTGTTGCTTACTAAAACAGAAGGAATCACAGGGCCATAAATGTGGGGATGAGAAAGGAAGTGCCTATACAACAGGCAGCAAGGTAAAATGTCAATTCTCACTCAACCTCTTCAAACAACCATGCATGACTTCTCCTGAAATTACTACTGCAGGCTCGATAGTTTCTTCATTAGATTCTTACAGCCACCTCTACACGGTGTTAAACCAGGGGTGAATAATGGGTGCCCCACAGAGTCATAAAGCTGAACCCCTTGCTAACAATCTCTGTGTGGTGACAGAGGGAGAACACTGACTAGCTGTGGAGTGTTACCGCGAGGGAACTCAGCTGGCAAACAATTTCTCTTCCATTATCCGAGGTGATTAGAAGAAGCCAAAAGCACTGTAATTTTCAGAGTGCTTTTGTTATTTAAAACATACATGAAACCTGGTGTGGCCATAAAGTTTATGGAAACATGCAAATGCCCTTCTGAGAAGCAAACACAAGATCGTCTTTAAAAGGAAAATCAAGATTTATTTTGACCTTTAGCCAAAAGCTATTTCCCAAAAGCAATCTGTTTGAAATGGAAAAGAAAATAATGATTTTCTTGAGTTTAAGTTTTTACTTCTCTCCAGCTTTATTATATTAGTTATCTACTGCTGCGTAAAAATGTCACCCCAGTACTTTCAGGTTTCAAACAACAAAGCCATATTCTCTCATAGTTTTTGTGTGTTAGGAATGTGGGCACACTTTACCTGGGTGCCTCTGGATCCAGATGTCCAGTGAGGTTTCAGTCAAGTTGTTGGATAGGAAAGCAAGTACCCAGGGCTAGCCTGTGACTGAATAATAATCCCTCTAGCTTAGGCACAAGGTTGATTGTAGGTCTTAGCTCCTCAGCACATAGGCCTTCTACAGTCTGCCTGAAGTGTCCTCACAACACAATAGCTGGTGGTGGGGTGTGTGCATGTGTGTGTGCATGCGTGCATGTCAGAGAGAGAGAGAGAAAAAAAGAGGCAGAGAGAGACAGCAAATACTCATGATAGACTCCAAGTCTTCTGAGTCTTTTTGGAACCTAATCTTGGAAGTGGATTCTTATCATCCAATCTGCTTTCTGTTTGTTAGAACTTAGTTAATTAGTCCAGTCCATAATCAACACAAGGCAGTTTCACCAGAGAAAGCATACCAGGCCAGGATAATAGGGGGCCATTTTAGAAACTTCTTAGAAAATTATAGTCTCTTGTTTTTTCATTTACTTTTAGTTTAGGTAGAAGTCAGCTCTTTCTGTCAAATGGCAGGCACTGAAACAGAATCCTTCGTAAAAATACCACATGATGAGTATATTTTTTTAAAAGATTTATTTATTTATTTTTGTGTAGAAGAACTGGGGTGTAGGCCAGAGGTGCAGGTGATGAAAGGATTCACCAGAGACAGCGTGAGGAGCAGAACAGGCAGATTTACTGAAATATACTCCTAAGGGGATCAGCGGGTGAGACAGGAGAGGTCTGCTGTGCCATATGGATTAGCTCCCTGGCCAGGGATCAAACTCAGGCCACAGCAGTCATAGCATTGAGACTTAACCCCTAGGCCACCAGGGAGGCCCATATATGAGTAGTATGTCCATACTTAAGAGCTTATAGCATTATCCTGTGTAGAGAACACTTAAGTTATATTTTTTTCTTAACAGATGAGTATTTACTATTTTAAGAAAATAATACATGATCACATAAACGTACATCATGGTTTATCTTATGTTAAAAAGAAAAATACCCTAAATACCTTCTGCCTTTCCTTTTGTTTTTACATTTTAAACAGATAGGTTGATTATTAGGAAAAGGAAAAAGAGAGGCACTTGTAGAAGCACAGGTGGGCAGGAGAGCTATACCTTTCCCCGCTTGCTTATAATTTTGCTGAAAAGTCTGCTGACTGTCTGATTAGTGTCCCCTTGTAGGTTACCCTTTTTCTCTTGTTGTTAGCATTCTGTCCTTGTCATGGGCTTCCTACAGTTTTATTATGTGTTTAGTGTGTGTCTGCCTGATAATATTTTGTTCAGATCTCTTTGGGTCTCTTGGATCAAAACGTCTGGTTCATTTCCCAGATTGAGGTGGTTTTCAGCAATAATTCCTTCCAGCAATTATTTCTAGTCTTTCACTTTCTTTTCCCCTTCTGGGACTCCCGCATTATGCATGATATTTCTTTTTAGGTTATCCTAAATGGCTCTTACCCCATTTTCTTTTTTTTTCCTCCTTTTTGTGTTCTGGCACTGCTTTCAAGCTCATTCATTCTCTGCATTTGTCTGCTGTTGAGCTCCTCTATTTAATTTTTTTTAATTAACTGATAGTATTTTTAAATTCATTTGGTTCTGATAGTAACTGTCTCAAACTTCTCAGTTTTCACTCTGCTCCTGTTTTATAGCATCCATTGTTTGTTGCTTTATGTTTTTCAGCTTCATGAGCATTGTCTAACTGTTACCTTGGGCACCTCTTCAGGCATATTCCAGAGTTCTGCTGGATTAAAACTTTTGCAGGTTTTTTTTTTTTTTTGGGTTACATCTTTTTGTGATATATTCTTTGTTGCTTCATGTAAGGGCGGGACTGGACACAGTGCAGGTTTTCTGATCCCATGCAGACTGGGTAAAGGAGGAGTCAGAGTCCTTAGTGGGTTTTTGCAGGTCTTTTATTGGGGTTCACCAGGTATATGGCAGGCAGGGGTGCTGGCTGGGGGGCTGGCAGTCTGGCAGGCCTCCCAGCCCCCAGCAAGTCTTCACTCTATCTGGACTCTCTGGCGTTCGTTCTGCTGCTTCTCGGCTTCTGCTTAGGCTTCTACTGCTGCTGCTGCTGGTGCTGCTGGCGTCCCCCCCGTGATGCCGCCCTTAAAAAGCACAGTCTTAGCTCAGCTGAATCCCATCTACCTATGTCCACACCCTATTCCAGGTGCCCGCCATCAGGCATGCATTCAGGACAAGGATCCATCATCTATCCTGATGGCGGAAGGGCAGAAAAGCCTGACATTTTCTTTACCCTACACTTCATATTTCGTTTCTATGGATGTAATCAGAATAGACTTTCAGACTGCTGCCGTTGTACCTGCTGAAATGATCCTGGAATTGGTATCAGCAGGGAGTAAGAGGCAGAAAGGAACTTGGACTGCAGGGCACCAAAAGATTGTCTCCAGTGAGCCACTGAGCTTCCAGAAACTCCAGCTTCCTTTTGTGTTGCGGATACCAGAGTTGTGTTGGGATCCACTGAGAGCCCTGCCCCGAGGCCATCTGCTTAGCCTAAATGGTTCCTATTGTCTCATGGTAACGTAACCCTGCAGGCTCCTTTGAGCAGTAGGCACAGCACTAGGTAGGGGTTATAATGGTGATATATAGAGTTATAAGCTGGGGATTTATTTCTTATTTTCTAACACAGAGCCTTACCTTGGGGTGCTCGCTCCCCTTGTTAAGAGCTAAGAGCTTGAACTCTAGTTAGTAAAAGTGTTTATTTGTTTTCATGATTTTGGCCCTGGATGGAGGGCAGGGCCGGAATGGCAGGTGTTTTAAATATTAAAGCCTGAGGCTGTAAATAGGAGACATAGGTGATTCAACTTGCCTCTTCCTGTTGTTTCAGGATCCAACTGTTCTACATTTGGGCCCTCAGAGTTATGATAAAAAGATATTGATCTGAGGCCTCCCAGGTGGCCTAGGGGTTAAGGCTCAGTGCTGTCATTGCTGTGGCCTGAATTTGATCCCTGGCCAGGGAGCTGATCCACGTGGCACAGCAGACCTCTCCTGTCTAAGCCCCTGCTCCCCTAAGCAGTATATTGCAGTCAATATGCCTGTCCAGCTCCTCACTCTGTCTCTGATGAATCCTCATCCCCCGCACCTCTGGAATACACCCAGTTCTAGTATGCATAAATAAATAAAAATAAATCTTTAAAAAAAAAGAGAAGTCATTGAATTGCTTTGTAGAGAACGAAATATTATGCTTTATATTCTGATTTCTGAAGAAAGAATTTTTTTTTTAAATGTATCAATAGTGAAGACTGAGAGATTATTCAAAAGGGCTTTTCATAGTCCATGGAAGATGATTTTAGCTTGATTGAGGTTGGAGATAAAGAAGTGCAGGGAGCAAATACAGAAAGGTGAGGATGGAATCAAGATGTTTCTTGTAACTATTAGTAATAGGAGTTGATGTTAAATTAGATGTGAGTAGTTCAAGAGATAAGGACTTTTTTATTTAGCAGAAGAGAAATAAACCACTCTTTTTTTCAACTCACTTTCATTATTCTCATCAATAAATAAGATAATTCAAGCTAGATTGATGCATGGGTCAGATAATCCATAATAAATTATAAAGCTTTCCTGCACATATCATCATCTTGCTCCCCAAAACTCTGTTTAGTAGGTTTTTGCTACCCTCAATTTCTAGATAGGATGCAAAGACTTAGAATTTCAAATTGCCTATAAGGGCACTTTAAGCTGCTTATTGTGCTTTTAACCCAAGTTTCCTGCTTATATTGCAAGTGCCCCACTAATCATATTGCCTCCCAGGTCACACTTAACAATGCTTGATTTAGAAATGTAGGGGACAGTAAGAACTATACACAATGCTACTTTAGATCATTTCTTTTAAAATAATAAACTAATCACGAGCATCATTATTATCCTCTCCTTAAAAAAATTTAGATTCCCATTTTAAAAAAGCAAACCATATGTTTTCTATGTATTGCCACTGGCTACACTTTTCTAAACAGAGGCGGGGGGCGGGGGGGGGGGGGGGAAGCGCAGCGGATGAGCGCTGGACTGCAAAGCTGCCTGCAGCCTCTGCATTCGATCCCCGCCTGCCGGCGAGGTTCCCACATGGCGCGCAGACCTCTCCTGCCGCCCGCTGCTCAGCAGTGCACTTCATCAGTCTGCCTGCTCTGCTCTCCCCTCTGGCTCTGGTGAATTCTCTCACCCTCCTGCGCTTCTGACTGTACCCAGTGCTGTATAAATAAATCTTTAAAAAAAAACAAAACAAAAACAGAGGTGGGGGGGGTTCCAGTTTCCCTGCCCCATCCAAGGGAGGATGGAGCTGAGCAAGGAGGGGAAGAAGCTGGAGAGGAGACATGAGAAGGAACAAAAAGGGATGGCGAGCAATGAGGAGACCTGGAGGAGGCACACGGAGCAGAGAGACATGAGAAGAAGTTGCACCTACTTCTTGGTCCTGGACTGGCTGAAATAGATGTGGGTGAGGGACCGTGGGGAGGTTAACAAAAGCAGCTTGTATCTTGATTTTGACTTTGCTCTTTTCCTTCCAGACTTGTCTGGCCATTTCTGCCCATTTCCTATGGGTCCCCACCAAGAAGTGCCTTAAACTTGTGACAGGCTTTTGGGCCTCAGTGGCTCAGCTTTGGGCCAGCCCTGTGTGGCTGGTCATTTACCCACGAGGGGATGGGTAACTTCAGGTGCTTTATTTGGGCACTGTATACTTTCCCTTCTTTTTGTTGCATACTCATTGTATTAATGTTCCTTTCCATTGAAGATCTGACACACTAGACTATGTTTTGTCTTGATGCAGTGGATGACAGAACCTATTTAGAATGGGCAGGTTTGGGGGATCTCTGGTGCCCCTAAACTTGCCCTGTAACAGTACCACTACAAGAAAATATGCAGGCACCATTTCCTTCAAGCAAGTTGTATATTTAACCAATAATGTGAGGATGATTCAGAAATATAAATACAAAAATATGTACTCACCCAATGTTGGGGCTTATTATAAAGTCTATCATAAAATCACGGAGTCCCATGTAGAAGGAGCTTTGAGTCACACTTCACATTATAAACATGTGTAGTATGTATGAACAAAAGGTGAAGAGATGACATAAGGATGAGAGTAAAACAATAGCAGAGAAGATAAGAAGAACAAGGGTGTGAATCCCTCTGTCTTGTTACATTGGGTGCTGTTGAACATAAATTTTATAAGTTTTGGTTAACTGACTGAAGAAAGTCCCCAATTTGGTGAAGATAAAACTGATGAAGAAACATCATTTCATCTCAAAGATCTCAGAGTTTATGGATTGCCTCTGCCACAGATTGCCTTACACTTCATTTTTTTTAATTTATTTAGTTATGCATACAAGAGCTGGGGTATAGGCCAGAGTTGTGGGGAATGAGAGGATCCACCAGAGACAGAGTGGGGCACAGAACAGGAGGATTGACTGAAATATACTGCTGAGGGGAGCAGCTGGTGTGTCAGGAGAGGTCTGTTGCACCATTTGGATCATACTCATGCTGCATTGGCTGCCCATAGCTCGTAGTGCTGAGATTTGACCGCTTACACCACCAGGGAGGCCCCTCCCACTTCATTTTGAGTGGCTTAAGAAAAACAACCTCATCACTATATTTTTGGACTTGAGACATAATTCGTATGTTGGTTTTTAAGAAAGACTTGAATGAATGGAATGGAGAAAGGAACACAGTGCCCTATTTGAGGCAAGATATCAAGTGCTTTTTATTAAAAATAGGCAAAGAGGAAATAAAAGTTATATTCTTTAAAAAGACTTCATCAATAAATAACACCACTAAAATTTCACAGCAGAACAACAGCTTGCTTAAACAATCTAAAATGTATCTACTGATAAACATGCTCCTTTTTTGAAAACCAGAATAATCTGTGAGTTCATAGGTCAGTTGGGATATTACATTTATAGTAAAATAAAAACTGCTCTTACCTAACTGGGCCACTGGTGTGGTGCACAAAACCCTCTTTTAGCACTCTGTTGCCCTAAATTGATGAATTTAATGTCTTAGTTCTCATGAGCAAAATAAGTATTATTGAAAAGGACTCATGCCCTAAATTGATGAATTTAATGTCTGAGTTCTCATGAACAAAATAACTATTATTTAAAAGTATTCATGGCACAGCATTTTGTCAAGCAAACTTTATATATATATATATATATATATATATATATATATATTTCTAATTTTGTAAACTTGAGTCAGGTAAATTTAATATTTTAAAAAATTTGTTCTCAATGGTTTGAAGGTAAAGTTTGTAAGGTAACAGTAAATAAGAAATTCAGACCCTTTATGCACTTTAAGTATTTATGCACTTTAAATATCACTGTATGGTAAATCATTTTCTGCATATATGTGTATGTGTATGTGTGTGTATGTTTTTTTTTTTAATTTCCCTGGTAAGAACTGGTTTCTTGCAAGAGCTGAATATAGCACAAAATATTATTTCCTCTTTTCTCTAATATTAACCAGAATGAAATTTTCTGTATTTCCATAAACAGTGAATCAAAACCCAAAACAAGATTGGCTATCAAAAGCCAAACCCTGCATTTTTATACATGGCTGCCGAATACTTGTCAAATCTATGTGGTGCTAAACCACACTCCCTGCTTCACTATCATTTATAAAGGGAAAATGAGTATAACTGCTATTTCCTTGAATATATTTGAAAATACATTGTTGCTTTGAGGGAGAGTATTTTTTACATGGTGACATTTATTTCTTCTTTTGCCATTTTGTATTTATAAGTTGTCTCTTCTTATTTTTATTGTCCCACTAATCTTTCCCCTTAGCAGATCTTTTATATTTTATTAGTAATATCCGGCTTTTTCAGGAAAGTACTTTTTATGTCCCTGTGGAACTAAATTGGCCACTGTTGTCCTTTTAGCATATCAACTTTGAGAGATGAATTGGAGACCTTACAAGTGTTCCTTAACATAAAGTTGACACTTCAAAGAAATCTCTAGAAAACGTTCTATTTGGAAACAATCATGTTTAAATATTCATGGCTTATTTTCAGCTATTTTATTCCAGCTCATATGAAAACTGTATTTTTATTTCTTTGCAGTCCATCTGCTCTTTTATATTCCAAATTAAAACCTTGTAAGATATCATGCAAATACTTAACACTTCTATGTTCCTAAATATTTGAAAGAGGTATGATTTCTTCTAATAAGCATGACATTGATTTAAGTGGAAAAGATATTTGTCTTTCTCTCCCAAATGCTTTCTCTCCAGATGCTTTCCATTTATAGGAAATACTTTACTAATACATAATTATCATATTATTAATAGTATTCATTGGCATTCCAGGTATCTAAATATTTTGTTGCAATTATAATCTTTCCAAGGCAGTGCATGTTTAGCTAACCTATTTCTTTAGAATTATTCCTTTGCCAGCTTTTATAAATTTGCCTGTGGTAATCTTGCTTTCAGATTTTCTTTTTAAAAGGAACTATTTCATCTCCCATAAATGCTTTTTAGAAAGAGGCATAAAAATACTTATATTGATTGGTGATCATGAGTTTTATATTAAATTCCACTAAATATTAATTAATCATCTTGTTTAATGTAGCCATGCTAATATGTTACACACACTATGAGGATGATTTGATTTTTTTGACAATGAAAGTGTATTTGTGCCCCTATAGGATGGCACTTTCTGTAGTATCAGCCATCTCTTAGACAACATTTTTTCATTATATTACTGATTAATATTCTCTTCCTCAGTGACATGTGAATTATAGTTCTCTTTCATCTAGACAGTAAATAATACTAAATCTCAGGTACTAAAACCATGGTACAATCTGTATTCAAGGCATCACTCCATTCTGATTATTTGTTTTTCTCTTTCTATGATTATTTTTATAGCTAACAGAGTTAGCAAAACAAATTGGTTTAATAAACAAATGAACCAATCCATCAGAGAATAACTCAGACTCATACTTCTTTAAGTCAGGTACCATAACTCCAGAAAAATGAGTTTACCAGACTGTTCTAAAGAAACCTTGCTTTAACATGTCTCTCTCTCTCTCTGATCTTGCCCACCCCCTCCATTTCTACATGTTAGAATGATGCTTATTTTCCAAGCACAGCTTAAGTCCCTCCTGATCAATTCCGGTTCTGACCCATCTTATCAAATCACTTTCCCCATTTTCCAAATTCCATAGAATCTCATTCCTCTCTTGAGGTAGTACTCTGCCTAATTTCAGTAAAGCTAGCTAATAGTCATTGTTTATAACTTCCATAAAGGAGTACGTCCATTTTTCAACCCCTATTATTTTTTAATGTTACTTTAAAAAAAAAGAAGAAATAAGATTTTAAAGATGAGGAAACTGAGGTGCAAAGAATTCATAAGTGGTAGAACTTTCATTTCAACCTAGAGACAATCATCCAAGAGTCAATGCTATTAACTTAATACTGAATGTTTTAATGATAAAATTTTATGATACCATCTAAGGGTTAAATAATCCCTCAATAAATCTATTTGAGGGAGCCTCCCTGGTAGCACAAGGGGTTAAGACGCAACCTATGAAGCTGTCTGCAACCTCTGCAGCACAAGTTCGATCCCCCGGCCAGCCAGGGAGCAACCCACATGGTGAGGCAGACCTCTCCTGACTCGCCCATTGCTCCCCTCAGCAATGTACTTGGTCAATCTGCCTGATCTGTTCCCCACTATGTCTCTGGTGAATCCTCTCACCTCCACACCTCTGGCCTGTACCCCAACTCTTGTATGCATAAATAATTAAATCTTTAAAAAAATAAATAAATATGTTTGAGTATGTGATATATATTTTGAAACACTATTCAACCACTTGTATGATTCAGTTTTGACCTATGTGGTCCACTTATTGGTCCAAACCCACTATCTCTTGATTTTCCCAACATTTATCATGTTTTCCAAACCCAAAATAAAGCTAATTATATAATGCCATTAGACTGATCATCTTGCTTCCTGTTTCAGAATAATTACCATTTTCTTCCTGACCTTTAATCTTCCTGAAACGCATAAATTTTCTATCTGCAGCTAATTTTAGATAAGTACATTCATAAGAGGCTAATTTGTAGGATGAATTAATTATAAACAAGTTGAAATGATGACAAATAATAAGTTTAATTATGTTACAACAGTAGTCTAAAAGATTATATTGCATATTTTAGCTTACTGTTTGTTTTCAAAACTCACTTCAAGATGCTAACACATATAGATAGACAGACAAATAGGTCTCTTGCGGTGGCAGAATTGATTGTTTCCTCATCTGTGTTTCCACAGCATATATTGCAGTAAAAACATTTACAAATTTGTCTTTATTATTTTATTTATGTTCATCTTTCTCCAGATTGTAGATTTCTTGAAGATAGGGACAATATCTTTTAAATCTATGCCAACTGCTATTTTATATATCAATAATCAGGTTTCCCCAAGAATCCCAAAGTAGAACTTTCCTATTTGGTATGATTTAGAAGGTTATTTTGGGGTCTATGAACAGCTAAAAAAAATGCCTATATAAATTAACATAACTTTTCCCAGATACACAAATCACAAAATTTCATAACTTCCACTCAGGAACACTTCTATCATTAAAAACAGTGGCCCACAATTGACAATAAATAAAATGGAAGAGAATCCAAATTTCAGTGAACTTAATAGCAGCCACTAATACAATGGAACAGACACTAATTCTATTTTATTTATTTGTTTATTTATTTATTTGTTTATTTATTTATTTATTCATTTATTTATTTATTTTTGTTCAGTGGCTGCTTCTCTGGTCTCCATGAGATTGTGCCATCCTGCCCCATGGAAGGGAATGGTAGAAACATCAACAGACACTTCACTTCAAAGTCACCTTTCTCTAGGGAAGTTCATGCAAAGTTCTTAACTTTCAGCTTCAGTAAGCAAAGCACAGTATGAGAGAAAAGTGTGGGTAATTGTTCTAGACCAACAGAAGAAAGCAGTGATATAGGAACAACTTTCTAAGTGATCCTGGTCCCTATTTCCTGCATTAAAAATTAAGCCTTTGAGACCACCGACTGCTGTGTATAGTACTGACATAAAATCATGCATGATGCCAGAAAGGAGGGCAGAGTGATTATTACAGATATAGGGAGTGGGGACAATGAATAACAGAGAGGATGAGGATAATATCAGTTAGATTTTTGGAAAAACTTATCACAAAAGGTGTGAAGTCCTATAAAAATCCAATGGATATCACACATACGGGTCAGATGACATCAGGACACAGTATAGGGTGGCCCTGATCACATGGGTCTGAGTCTGGCTTTTCATCACTGTCCAGAGATGAATGACCACCTCTAATGCATACAATATTTTGTACCCCAAACAGTAAATACTGATGACAAATACTGGAGCCATTACATTAAAAACCACAACCCCATCACCTGAAGAGAGTGAGATGACCACCTTCTTCTTTAGTTAAAAGTAGGTTTGGTTGTATGTTTTCTCCTGAAAACCCAAGTTAACATAAATAACCTGGTAATTGAACAAGTTAGAGGTTTTTTTCTCTCACAAAAAATATTCATAACTTTCAAAAAAATTTCTCTTACAAAATATCCAGTCCAGGAATGGGATGGGATCTGCTACACAAAATCATCAGAAAAGTGGTGTCTCCTCTCTGCTCACCACTCTGCCAATCCAAAGCCCTTACCCTCATATCCAAAGTCACACTCAGCAAAAACACAGCTGGCAAATTGTCCTAGTTCTCTCACATTTTCATATGAAATCACTATAAATGGCCTGACTTAAATAATGGGAATTTATTTTCTCACAATTCTGGAGATTGGAATCTGAGATCAGGTGCCCACATGGTTGAGTTTTGATGAGGATTCTTGCTCAATTACAGATGTGTTCTCACATGGTGGGGGGAAGTGTGAGAGCAAGTTCTTTGGTCTCTTTTTTTATAAAGGCACTAATGCCATCATGAGGTCCTCAACCACAAGATTACCTAAACTTAATTACCTTCCAATGGGTCTATCTCCTAATAACAACATATGAGCTTAGGACTTCAACATATGAAGTTTTGTGGGGGCACATGTCAGAGATAGCAGGAATGGAGGCCCTAATCTGGGGGATCATATTTTTAGATAATAAGTAAATAACTAGAGAATGATATACTGGGGACATTCTATAGTCTTAGGAGCTGAAAAATTAGCTTTACTGATTCTGGAAGCATGTGCTTCCAAATGGCAGATGGTTCAATTCCTAATACTTACAGTTATGTCCTATTCCAAGAGTTTTTAATTTAGTGTCAGGGATCTTCCAGCACCAGGGTTAGCAAATGATGGCCAGATCTGGCACGCTACCCACTTTTGTAAATAAAATCTTGCTGGAACATAGTCATGCCCATTTATTTACTTGTTTTCTATGGCTGCTTTCATGCTACCACAGCAGAGGGGAGTAGTGTAACTAAAACCATATGACCTTCAAGGCCAATATTATGAGGTCCTGTGACAGAAAGTTTGTGCAACATTGCCCTAAAGTATCCATAGACATATGTTATGGGTTCATGAACCCTGGAGAATGGTGAACAGAATGATGTCTGTATGGATAATTATTCTGGAATAGGCCAAACTTTTACCAACTTCTCACTGATCCACTGAAAAAGTTTATAAAGTCCTTTTAAACCTTGAAGGATACTGGGTAACTGGTAACAGTATGCTGACATGTCCCAATAAAAGACAGCTGGTGTGTGAAATAGCCAAGTGTCTGGAGTCATGTAGATTACAGCCATGAAAGTAAGTGTTCAAACTTCTGAAATGAGAGCTGCCAGTACACTTACTTCTTAGAAAATGTGTCTTTTATCCTAGTTATTTCAAAATAGCATCAATTGACTCTGTTTCATAAAGACATACAGTATTACAAAAATAAAGTTCAAGAAAGAAAGGCAAGGCAAGGTCAAGGTTGCATTTTTTCTTAATTTCATAAGCCTTGTTAAACTCATTTCAGTCTGGCAAGAAGAAAGAAATTAATGCATCTTAAAGATTTTACCTTTACCTGCTAAGCATCTAAAGATCATTTACATAAAACTTACATTAAAATGTATCGTTTCTGTAGTTTGGTAGACCAATCTTTCATTTTTATATTATAATCTCTTAACAACTGGGATTTGCATAGCTTGTAAAAATGTTTTAAAAAATCGTTTCATTTCCATTATTTCATTGCCACCCTATGAGCATGGCAATTATGCACTCTTTTATGGATTAAATATAAAGGATTCAAAGAAGTTAGGTCTGTGATAGAGACACCTGACTTGATGAATTAAAATCAGAATCTCCAGTTCTCTACTCATTCAGAAATTACACTCCTATTAAATGACTCTATTTTTATAGACAAAAAATGTGTGTGCATGTCTATGCAAATTTATCATCATTAGAAAACAGAAAATATATTGATATTGATAACTGATTCCTATACACACAAAAAAAGTTAGACATACTGAAAGTGAGGACATTGATTTCAAGTTTTCTAGTTGACATTCAGTTGCTCCAGTTTTTAAACTAACATAACAATATATGTTAATTTGGCCATTATGTTAACATGGTCATTTTAAATTCAAATACTTAATTTTTAGTTTTTGTTTGCCACTAGTGAGCATCCCACATTATTCTTATGTCCTCCCTCTTCTAGATATTACCATTAATGGTGGCAGGAAAGAAGAAAGGAAGGTGAATGTCGCCAGAAGAAAAATTATGTCACAGAATCACAGGGATAAATATTTAAATCAGATGATACCAATGGAGGTTCTCTTTTGAATAAATATGCAACAATAACTTTGTTTTCCTTTGATCAAATTCTGCTTTCCATTTAAATTTATTAGATATATGGGAACTAGCACCTTTATATATTTTAGGAGAATAAAGTAAACTATATCGTTAAGAATCTCTGAGAATTATAGATATTTGATCCTGCTTTTAGTAATGCTAACAATTCCAACTCAGTCTGAATATAAATCAACAATCATAAGTCAGCTCTATTCCATTTTCTCTTAGCATTTTAGTCTTTATAATCACTGTTTGTTCCTACTAAACCAATAACTAAAAATAATTCAGCTATTTGGTTTCCTGAGTAATTCAAAGATGTGTCAACTAATTAGGCTATTTGAAAACACAATTGTAATTAACATACTGTGTACTGGGGGGGGGATATTTTAGTATTTATGGTTTTTAGGACACCTGTAAAGAGAAATCTGCAACACAATAGAAGTCAGCATAATAAAAATGTTAGAATTTACAAAATGTCATCAAATGCTTTTGGCCCACTTCTATAAAAAACATGAATAATTCACAATACTATATACGGAATTAGACTTTGCTGCCCTGATTCCATTTAAATAAATGTGTTTATGAGTCACCAATTTCATTTTCCTCTACTTATAAGTGGTGACCTTTCACTTATGAGCTGGAAAGCAATCAACTCTGAGTACGGAATGAGATAAAGGAAAATAAATTTAAATACTTATAGTAAACATTTATGATGGTATGTGCATTAATGATTCCAAACACATTTTTGTTTAGGGAGACAAGTATACAGTTCATTTACACCACAAATACTTACTGAGAAGCTACCATGTACCTGTTCATGCTTGTTACATGGTTCCAGTAAAAATTAGAAATAATAAAATATATGAACATAGATAAATTAATTAAATAATCCCAGTGCACTTTATTTTATAAATATAACTATATGTAAATGTCATAAATATAAAATATAAATACCTTACACATATCTCATATTTTTAAAAAGATGCAAGAGAGTGATAATGATCAATATGTAGTGATTCTCCCATGTTTCTTCCTAGGAATTCTTTATACACTCCACACTGTTATTGGCAGGTATCATTAGAATAATTTGATGAGCTATAAACTCAAAAATGGAGGTAATCATGAAAACAATGTTAAATGCCAAAGGAGATAGCTAACTGCTGCTCATACCTAATGTACTTCTGTTCTCATGCTTTTTATTTCCATCTCAATTAAAATCGAACTCAATCCACCCCATTCCTCATTTTCCTAATTTATTCTGGGACTTGTATCAAAAGCATTTTTGGAGTGCTCTTCAACTTCGCTTAGACATCAATCATAGAACCAATTTCCTATTTCCTTGTGTGTTTACATGACTGCTGTCTGTCCTCATGATAATATCAGAATATGCCTTTACTCCATTGAACAATATTTTATGCATTATGGATGTCTCATAAATGGTTGTGAAATAAACTACTCACACCACTCCTTGTACAAAAAGCCAATGCTGACTGTCTATCATGTCCACTGCATTTGACTTATTTAAGCAAACAAAGTCCTTAGCTGGGCCCCAGACACATGTTGAAACTTAACAGTCCCTTTACTTCACACTTACTGAAATCACTGACAGTGAACAACTCAATTTCCTTGCTCTTTCTCTTGTGCTTTGCTCAAACTTTTCTAATCTGTCTTAATTATCTATTTTCCTATTCCTTTGCCTAGTCAATTTGTTCATATTCAAGTCCCATTTCAGTTGTCATCTCTTTTCTATAACATGTCCCAAACATTTCTTCCTCTACTTATTTGCATGGCACTTTATATTTGTCTCTATCGTGTAAGATCAAAGGGAATTTAGAGTTACATCTAATTTACTAGGAGCGGCAATGTATGCAGAAAAAAAAAAGTTTGACTCTTTCTTTTAAAGTAGGTTATTTATTAAGAAAAACCCATGATCCTAAGTAACTTTCCTAATATTTCCAAAGAAGGAAAACTTAAGTGTTTTCCTGTCAGTGTCCATAAGCCAAACCAGAGACGGATTTACATGCCCACTATTTAGGTCCATCGCTGTTGACGATTGGGGGTAATCTGTTTGTCTAGGTCTGCTCAGAGTGCTGAGTTCTATTATTTGCAATCCTTCCAAAATGATGCAATATCATAAATGGGTGCTTTAAACAAAAGTAAGAAAACGGTATTCCTTGTATGCAAAAATAATAGATGTTTATTATATCTACTTTCTAGAGCAAAGAACAACCTAGAATGGAGAGAACAAAGCCAATCTCATGATAGATGAGTAAGAACCTGTTTGTTTTCTCTGCCATTCATAGAGGGCACATAGTTTCACCAAACAGAGCCAAATGACCACTGCACAACAAAACTGCTTTAGGATTAAAAATATGAAAACTCTTGGGAGCATGCTGTGATGGAGGTTTCACAAAGAGAAGCCAATGAGCAACTGAAGTGGTGGTGTCAGTGCAGGGCAACATAATTCTTAAGAAAAGTCATTAAAGACCAGAATCTGATTGTTTGCCAAGCATGTTGGTTGGCTTCATTCTGCTGAGGAACATGTATAACTATAAAGCTCCATACGCTCTCAATATTTCTGATAGATTTGATCTCAATCGCATTATCATTCTCTAGAAGAAAATTCACCTGAATAATATTCCCCATATTGGGGAAGAGTGAATCTAACAAGGAGCATCCCAGTGAGGGTTAAAATATGCCACATGAACAAAGAAGGAAGATTTCCAATAAATTTTGCATCATTAAAAAGAAAATAATCCCAAGAGTAATGCTTTTACAGTATAATGGTCTTTTTCTTTTAATGACAGTAGATAATGTGCCATTACACCTCTTAAGACAGGCACTCAATACATGTTTGTTGATAAGAGGAATTTATTTAGTTTGGCTCTCATAGATAGCCACGGACAAATAGAATCTGATAACAACAATATAAATGGGGAGACATCTGTAGAAATTCTGCTACATCTCAACTACTGTGAAAAGTAATTTATTCTGCTGGAAACATATCACAGTAAACCAAAGGAAGTCTGATGTAACCAAGGCTGCAATTCCCTGTGAACATTTATTCGCTATGGTAATTATCTCTGATTAGAAAAATAACAATAAAAATCCCCATGTTCTTATAAAGGATTCATGTTGGTGACTCTCCCAGAGGGAAAGGTCTTGATGGTGTTAAAATTATAACCATTATTATGGACAGTGTAGCTATGTTTTCATTTGCAAACTCCAGAGTCAAGAGACCGTAAGAAAGGAATTAGTCTAATTCCATTAACCTGTTCCTAGGGATTTAATAACAGGGAACTAGTATAGGTGCCAGAGATTATTGGTAGTTGACTAATGGTTTTGGCTGCCAATCTTAGGCAGTTGCAGCCATCTGTTCCCCAAAATTGTTTTGTAGAAAGATATATAAAACAATTAGCAAGTTGGAATTCTATGAACTATGCCAAGAAAATGCAATTCAGTTGAATTTGGTGCAAAATAAGGTTCATTTTAGAAAAAAAAAAGAGTGAATAGAATGGAATTTATCAGAAGCTGCTAGAGGTGAAAACAAACAGCAATGATTCTGTGGTGGAAAAATTGGAAAGAGATAGGTGGTGTTCTTAGACAAGAAAAACTTTGTGGGTGGCAAAAAGATTATGATGCTAACAAATAGAGAAAGGCAATAAAAAGGACAAGGTTAAAAATTGAAACAAGGCAGTTGCTGCAGAATTCATAGTGTGTTCCATGGAACACTTTGCAATAAAAAGTCTTTATAAGCAGGTTCAGTAATGTCACTCATGACTCATACTTCAATACTAAATAGGGAGACAGAACCATTGAAAACAAGCTACTAAAATTCAGCCAATTTGCAAGCAAAGTACAATGATTGATCCAACATAAGTCTGTGGAACACAGTGTACACAGAGGCTAATAGTGATTGTATATCAAACAGCACTTTGGATAATGGACTGTAAGCTGAATACTGCAGAAAAAACCTTGAGGATATGATAATACACATCTTAAAACTATGTAAAAGGGAAAAAAGATTACAAGAGAAATGACTATCCAACAGATGTGCAGATAATACAGAAGACACTGTGAAGCAAAGGTCCATAATACAAAGAAGCAAATGGACAATAAAGCCCAATTCACCTGGAATCAAAGTCTTTGGACCTATGCAGTGTGAAATGGACTGTTGGCTTCTCAGCTTCCTCACCCATTTGAACATATGTAAAAATGGCATCACTATAGCTTTCTTTGAAATCATTAAGAATTTGTTTTTAGAAGTATTCTTATCAGAAAGCTCTACTTCCTTAAAAGCAAAGCAAAACAAAGGAAAAAACACAGATGAAAATGAAGTATAAAATTTATTCTCTACTGCTTAAAGAATGGAGGATCTGACATTATCAATAAAATGTGGAAACACAGATATAGATTTCTTTTACATGTTTAATGGCTAATTATATTAGATACAATTTAAACACCTCTTGGTAAATTGGACCATCATCCTCTTCTCTGTTCTGCTCAGGGAAGTCTCAAGCTACTGATAAATAACTAATACCTTTTTTTTCAAACACTAAAATGATTGTTTTTCAGTGACAATGGCAGGTGGATTCAATTAACTAAATCAATTCTTGCCTTTGAAATATCTGTATCAACTGAAAGTTTTCCAAGATCACAGCATTTATACATATCAGCTTATTATACATTTAGATCTACATATGACATTTTTAATGAACATGCCAAATGGAAAAGGTGGGTCGTGTAGGTCTAAACTGTAACCACATTTCTACAATTATTATTTAAATCCTAAGCAAATAAATGATCAGCATGTTAAGATAAAATCTTTTGGATGGTTCATCCTGATGATGATTTCAAAACATTTATCTAGCATGCTCCTGCCACTCAGAACCACAGCCATTTATTAGAAAGATCCTTAAAGTTCATGCTATCACCTTGCATTTGGTAAAAGTTGTATTTTTAGAGACTGACCCATATAGATAGCTAGGAGTGAAATTGCTGGAACAAATGGTAGATTGATTTTCAGTGTTTCGAGAGACCCCCATTTCACAGGGGGGTGACCAGTCTATACTCCCACCAACAGTATACAAGGATTTCATGTTTCCATGTCCTTAACAACACTTCTTTGTTCTTGTGTTTTTTATAGAGGTCCGTCCTACAGGTATGAGGTGGTGCCTTAGCGTGTTTTGGATTTACATTTAGGGATCAACTGATCAACTATCCTATATCAACCCACTGGTCAGGGAAGCATCATTGAGACTCACCACTGATGAAAGAGATCTCTAAGAGAGGAAGCATCGGCCAAGGCACAGGATGACATGGCAGGGATGGTGTACAAAGTTCCACAGATCAGAAGGTTCAAACAACACAAATTTATTTTGTTGCCAGTTTTGGTGACTAGAAGCCCAAGATCAAGACACCAGCAGGATTAGTTTCTTCTGGGACCTCTTTTCCTACCTTGGGCATGGCCTGCCTTCCCATTATATCCTCACAAGGCCTCTCCTCTGTGCCTGCCCTCATTCCTGGTGTCCCTCTGGGTTCAAGTTTCCTCTTCTTGTAAGGACACAAGACAGGTTCTGTCAGGAACTACACTCCTAACCACATTTGAACTTTATTTATGCCTTTAAAAGTCCTGCTTTTAAACACCATCATACTCTGTGGTATTACTGGGAATTAGGACATCAATATATGAATTTGTAAGGACATAATCCGGCCTATAACATTTTTGTTTAGAGTTGGAGAGAGACAGCTAGGGATTCATCAAGACTACTCTCTGAAGTATAGTGAAACAGGATATGCTGAATTCAGATTGTACCTGCATTTTAGAATTATTTGTTGTAAACCTCTGAAGGTGCAGCTGCCAAAGAGGGATGTGGCTAAGTACATATAAGGCTTCCTGTAATAGAAGCTTTGGTTAAAGAAAGGAAGATCCCACTCCCACACCTCTGACCTGTACCCCAGTTCTTTTATAAATAAATAAATCTTAAAAAAAAAAAAGAAAGGAAGGTGCCAGCTTACTTCAGCAGAGCACACCCCATGTATAGGGTGGCCTGGCAGCTGGCAAGAAAGATAGAGAGACCTTGCCAGGCAACTGCTCTTTGTCTTTATATGGTGATGCTATCTATTCTGGATCCTTCAAACCTAAATAAAATCACTCATGGGGACATTTAACTATTTTTCAACTTTGATTGTAAAATGAATTGCTATTACATTAGAAACCAAGTATAAACCAAAGGGAAAGAGATAATCATGTTCTACAAGCACAAAAGAATGACAGAGAAATTATGAAAATATTAAACTATAAGGTACAAGATGAGGACTACAGGGCCTCCGCTGGCCTAGAGCTTAAGTCTCAGCATTGTCAAGCTATTGCCAGCCACTGCAGCATGAGTTTGATCACTGGCCAGGGAGCTAACCCACATGGTGCAGCAGACCTCTCCTGTCTCACTTGCTGCTCCCCTCAGCAGTGTATTTCAGTCGGTCTGCCTGTTCTGCTCCCCACTGTGTCTCTAGTGAATCCTCTCACCGCCCCCTAAACATACACACCTCTGGCATATACCCCACACAAATGAGGACTGCAAGGAATTCAGTAAAGAGAAAGCATAGGTCAGGGTCATACATCAAGGGATAAAAGAGGAAAATAAGGGCTGAAATCACATAGGGTTCTTAAAGCATGCTAGAAATTCAGTTTCTATTTGGCATCATGAGATGTCCATTTAATTGAAAGGTTTTAAGTTGAAGAATTTGATGATCAAATTTGCTCTTTTGAAAATAAATTCTAGTGACCAGATACTGACTTTTTTAAGAGTTTTCTATTTAATACCCTGAAAAGATCTTTCCAGACACATCAAACTAATGTACTATAATACAAACTATTTGTTTTGTTGTATCCCTAGAAATGCAGTGATTGCAAATGACTGAGTGAAAGAAATAAGAATAAATATGAAACAATTTAAAAATGAGGCATGCTTATCACATGAGGGCAAGTGCTTTGAATCTTGGCACACCTGTGATACATGTACAGAGACATTTTTCCATGGGGCTATCTGCAGATACCTGCAAAGATGCTGATTAAATCATAGTCAAATTAGGACATAAAATATCTGTCAGTAGAATAAGATAAATATTTATATGTTCATGCTTAGAGCAGAGATAGAGACAAGGACAAAAAGGATCTTAAAGACTTAATGTGGAGTGAATAATTAAGTTGCAAAATTTAGTTGCTTCACACAGATTGACAGTATTTATGTACATTTGTGAAAACGCAAAACAATGTAACAATGGAGTTGTAGATTTCCAGAAGTAAGCAAACATCTGTTGCTGGATTCCATACCCAATTTCTCTTATGGCTGTCTCTAAGAGGAAAGTGGGGAATGAGCTTGGAGACCAAGAAAAAAATGTGCAGAAGCTACTTTTTTGTTGCTCAACTTTAAAACATAACAATAAAATCTGACAAAATATGAATAGCATTAATTACTGGTGGTGAGTACACACTGCTTTTGATCTCTATACTTTTCTATAAATATTTTAGCTGTTCAAAATTATTTTTAAAAGGGAAAAGTTTCCTCATTTGTAATCCACTATATTTATATTCTACTTTATTCTGTGTCCTGCATTCATGTATTCATTGCTCATTTTCTCCTTACAATGTAGATGGGTTTAAGTATCTTTATTCTTAATTTATCACGAAGGCTCTAAAAGGTAAAGTGATGTACCCAAATTTTTCTTGGAACTACTGAAAGGCAAGGTAGAGCATCCAGCATTTCTGATATCATGTGTGTGTCCCCCCTCTGTCCTGAAGTACCTCTGGTATCTTTGTGACAACTTCTCCTGATCTTATTCAGATTTGGCATAAGACACTATAAGAAACACCAATGCATGCCTTTCTGCTCTCTCTAAATTTAGTTCAGTTTTTTTCTGTTAAGAATATCTGAAGAGGAGGGAGTCTGTATTTTTCACATAGAGTGTTGTAAACTAATTTACCTTAATAAAAAAATATTAAAAGAATGTTTGAGGCCGTGGCATTTGGGTGATGGCTTGTGACTCCCTGGATGAATCTACCTGACCCTTAGCTTCTACCACATTCTAGCTTGCTGGACCTTGGCAAGCTACTTATTTCCTTATGCCTTCATTGTCTTGTTGGTAGTATGGGGGATTTTCTCATTTTCAAATAGGTAACTAGTGCCTAAGCATATGTACCTAAGTTTATTGAGAATGGGCTGGATAATCCATACAGTGCTTAGCATAAGTTTTTTTTTTTTGGAACTATTACAATGTGGGGTAGTAGAAGAGAGTTCCAGACTGGGAAGAAGAAAGTCATAGAAATAATCTCTGGGTAAACTAGTTTGTGTTCTCTGTTAAAAAGCTCTCCACATAAGGAAACTCAGAAAAGAGGTGGAGTAAGAAACATTGAAAATAGCACAAACACATTACTGTGCTACACACAGACACACACACGCAGAGCATAAAGATTAACTGGATGTGTGTTTCATTTTGTGTACATTATACTTTCAAGAAAATGATCATCCGGTTAATAGAGGGGAAGACAAGGGAGATAAAAGGAGTTGCCCCCCCCCAATAGAAAAACTAAATTTTATTAAAATATTAACAGTTGATTTTTTCAGTGTTCAACCCATTCTATAGCATCAGAACACAATAAAAGCATATAAGATGCCCATTCAAATCCATGCATAAGTGTGGAGACTCTAAAAGATAACTTCAGCCACCAAAATCAAAACAAGTTTTGAAAACTTCATGCTTTAGAAAATATCTGCTAAAGGAAATAAGTATGAATAAATGGTAACAGAGCTCATTCGAATTCTTTCATTAGAATTAGCATTAGAAGTCCAAATTTGCAACAACAATGAAAATAATCAATGACATATTTTCAAAGGTGGAATCAATAGTTTAAAAAAAGAGGCTATGCACAATGTTTTCAATACTCTTGTAGAAACAGTGTCACTTTTATCTCACTCTGATCTTCAAAAGCAGGTGACCTCGTTTGGATTTCAATAGAAAAATCTCATGAATTTACATGGCCATGTTAGCTGCATAGGGTTGATTGGAAAGATATAAAACCAAATAATGCCATAAAACAGCGCTGCAGGCACATTGCCTTTTTAAACTATTTGCATAAAGATGGACTGCACATTCTTATGTGCATGTAGTTAAACTCCCAAATTCAAAGGAAAGAATGAAGTCCTACTTAGGTTTCCCAGGGCTCAATAAAAGCATAATTTATACAATAATCTCATAAGCAACTTGAAAAGAGGAAACAAAAAGAAAGCTGGTGGAATATTAGTACTTAGTTTGTTGTCTACCTCATGAAACACTTAAACAAACACTTGTCAACCAAAATATCCTTCTCGTGTTATGAATGTGGAAATAAATGATATAGATACTCAAGGTTCGGTGAGAGAAGACTAACTAAAATTGCTGTAATTTCTCAATTCTTTAAGTAGATAATGAAATAAACATAAAGTTAAGCAATAAAATTGTAAGGTACAAAACGCTTGTTCATTAGTCCCTGAGGATAAGGAAAATATCCCCAGTGATGTGACTTTGAGGTTTCTTCTAAAACTTAAATATCTTTTTTAGTGTGAGTGCCTGTTTGTAAGTTCATATAATTACTCCTTTGGAAGATTTTATGTTTTCAATAGGAATCATTTCTAATTTTTAATTATATTTATGCACTATATTTATTTGTGATAAATTATATTTATGCAATTTTTGTCATTCAATTCAAAATCTTTTTTAAATTATTTTATTTTATATAATTCTTCCATCATTTTTCATTTTTGCACAATGTACGCATTTTCATTTTGGTTATATTCCCCATACAATTCCCATCCCCTCTTATTTTGACCCTAATCCCTCCGCTCCCCCCCCCCCATAGTGTGTCTCTGGTTTATAGTTGCTTGTTGATTTTGATTTTTTCTTTACAATTAGTCTTTTTCCTGGTCCCTTATTTAGGTTTTCTGAATTCCTGCTATGAGTGAGACCATTTGGTATTTTTTTTTCTTTCTGGCTTATTTCGCTGAGCATGATCCCTTCCAACTCCATCCATGTTGTTGCAAATTACATGAGTTTATCTTTTTTGATTGCTGAGGAATATTCCAGTGTGAAGAGGTACCACATCTTCTTGATCCAGTCATCTATTTTTGGGCATTTGGGTTTTTCCGTAGCTTAGCTATTGTACATAGTATGAAGGCTAAAGATATTGCTGGGTAATTCACATGTGTTTCATCATTGTTTTTGTGGGTTTTTTTAAAGATTTATTTATTTATTTATACAAGCACTGGGTACAGTGAGAAGTGCGGGAGGGTGAGAGAATTCACCACAGCCAGAGCAGGGAGCAGAACAGGCAGACTGATGAAATACACTGCTGACGGGAGCAGCGGGCAGCAGGAGAGGCTGTGCGCCATGTGGGACCCTCACCCGGTGGCCGGGGATCGAACCGGCGCTGCAGAGGCTGCGGGCAGCTTCACAATCCAGCACTCAACCGCTGCACCACCATGGAGGCCCTCATCATTGGTATTATAAAACAATGACCACACAAGTAATTCTGGTTTTCTTTCACCCAAAATGTTTTCAAATAGGACTGTAGAATATTCTAGATCTCTGTTTAAACTTCTATCTTTGTATCAACTACAAAGAGAAGAGACAAGTGCCTCTCCTTTTCACTCATATAATTAGGGACTATTAATCTGTCTCTTTTGGAATGTTGAGTCTTTTATTAAAATAAGGGATTAGGTATTTGACAATGGCATTCAATCATTAATGTTCAATAACAGTGAAACTTCCTCAAAACTATCTTGAGGTTGGAACATGCTGAAAACAAAGGGAAAACCTAGTTAGTGGAACTTCAGGCTGCTTGTCCACTGGAATGATTATACATGGTGTCTTTTTAAATGATATGTTTTATAATTAGAATGAGTTATCCAATGGTAAAAAATATCTATGACTACTCTTCTCCATGGCTTTTAAGGTCTCTTTAGTTGTAAGAATTTATAAATTATTTTCTAAGTAGAAGAATTTGCAAGTGAAATATTAACAGTAATAAAAACTAATATATGTAGCACTTTCTAAATGTAAGGAACTATTCCAAGGATTGTAAATAAGTTAATTCACTTACAACTCACAGAAACCTTTTGTAAAATAGTAATATTAACTTTTCTCCAAACTAATATATCTGAAATCTTTCATTAATATTCATTAATGCATTTATACAAATAATATTTTCTATCCAGTGCACACAAATCTGTTAGAACATCATCAATACCTGCCAAAACATTAAGAACCTCAAACTGCTAGAGCTTGTTAATGTTCAGATTTAAATTTAAGAAAAAAAAATTTAAATACCAAGCTAGCAAATATTAGAATTTGGTGGTGCTCCATTCCAAAAAAATGTGATACAGAGGAGATTTTCCTATTTCTGGTGAGAGTAGAAAGTGCTAAGTTTTGGGAAAATCTATCAATAAGTATCAACAGCTTTACAAATGTTATATATTAAAATACTTCCAGGAATTCTCCCAAAGGAGAAAATCATATTTAAAACTACTTATGTACACAGTTGTTTATTACAGTGTTAAATGTAATTCCAAACTAATTTGGAAAAAAATTCTAATTGGGGATATTGAAAAATAAAATAGGGGGCACTCATATGGAGTACTTAAGTAAAATAAATTAAAATTATGTTCACTTCTAAACCTTTGGGTTTTTTTTTTTTGAACAAATGATAGTATCACTAAAATGGAGAGACGTTTATGTTAGTAAGAAGTTCTCAGCTGTATGTAAGTACAGACTCACATGCCACATATGGACCAAAAGATAAAAAGTGACACCAATATCCTCCTGCAAACCTCCTGTCAGCTGAGAGCCCATGTTAAGATTAACTTTACTTGGCGCAGTGGTTCAGCGCTGGGTTGCGAGGCTGCCTGCAGCCTCTGCGGTGCCGGTTCGATCCCCGGCTGCCCCCCCCCCCCCCCCCCCCCCGGCCACTAGAGGAGGGTCCCGCATGGTGCGCAGACCTATCCTGCCACCCGCTGCTCCCCTCAGCAATGTACTTCAGTCCTTCTGCCTGCTCTGCTCCCCGCTCTGGCTCTGGTGAATTCTCTCACCCTCCCGCGCTTCTGACTGTACCCAGTGCTTGTATAAATAAATAAATAAATCTTTTTTTTAAAAAAAGATTAACTTTACTTTTGACTCCAAAAGTCATACCATAATTGTCACCCTCCACACAGCTCCTGGAACATTCTAAATTCTATACAATTTCTTCAGTTCACCACTGTCCCAAATTTGTTGACACAACTTTGCCTACAGCATGCTTCACCTGACACCCAATTCTTTCCCCACCACCAACTCCTCCCTGCCCCAAATGAACTTGCTCAAGACATTTTGCAAGTTTATTGATTTTGCTAGAATGTTTACACATAGTTTAATGTTTACCTCATAGTTCTACCTTTTCTTTCTTTCTTTTTCTTTCTTTCTTTTTCTTTCTTTCTTTTTCTTTCTTTCTTTCGCACTGGGTACAGTCAGAAGCGCGGGAGGGTGAGAGAATTCACCAGAGCCAGAGCGGGGAGCATAGCAGGCAGAAGGACTGAAGTACACTGCTGAGGGGAGCAGCAGGCGGCAGGAGAGGTCTGCGCACCATGTGGGACCCTCCTCAGGTGGCCGGGGAGCATCCGGGGATCGAACCGGCGCTGCAGAGGCTGCGGGCAGCTTCACAACCCAGTGCTCAACCACTGCGCCACCAGGGAGGCCCATAGATCTACCTTTTCTCATCCTCCTTTCTAGAATCATCAGTGAATTTTCTCCTTTTTCACATGTGGTGCTTGTGTTGGTTTGAGACTCCTAGAGGTTTCAACTTGACCTTAAGTGGAGTTTTAAAGAATAACATCAAAATGCTAGAGCTTATAATATCTAAGTTGAAATTTAAAATAAAAGACATATTTAGTTACCCTATGAGCAAGTATCACTATTTAGTAGTGTGGCATTCCAATGATATATGATAAAAAAGGAAATTTTCATTTCTAACAAATGTGCCTTTGACAGGATTCCTGAAGAATCAGTTTGTTATTAACAACAGAAACTTTTAAAAATGGCAGACATAGCTTATATGATTAAAAAAACAAAATAAGATTGTTCACACTTGTGAAAACTATTTCTGATTCAGACAAAGCAAACCATCTCTCTCAGTTTTCTGTTACCTAAATATGGTGCCTCCAACCTGTGCTGCTTGAACTATTCTTGTACCCTGGAGTTTTAGGAGAAGGATTTCTTACCTGCTATGCACCAATTTTGCAGTTCAATTCCCTGAGCTATCATCGCAACAACCCAGAACTAGTCAATCTTTCTCTTCTCTCCTCTCTACAGCCCTGCTCCCCATGTCACCAGCCAACACTCAAGCTTCCTCAACACCCTTTCCAAGCACTGTGCATCCTCTAGGCTGGTATATGGAGAAGAGGCTCCTGACCGTCAGAGACATCACATGGATGGCAAAAAGAAGGGAGCCGGATCTCTTTTTATTTAAGTAGAAAGCTCAATGGAATGTCCTTTGGTTTTCAGAAAATTCGCAAGAAAAAGATTTAGATCATATGTTGAGGAGGAAAGAGCCCAGATAAGAGCTGGAACAAGCTCACAAGAGCCCTACTCGGTCAAATCAACCCCAGTAAGGATGTGCTTGAAAGGGCAGGAGAGACGATGTCTGCACTGTAACTTACCTTTTTTTTTTTTTTAGATTAGATTTTTAGATTAGATTTTTTTAAATAAATTTTATTTTCATATTCCCCATACAATTGCAACCCCCTTATTTTGACCCCAATCCCTCCCCTCCCCGCCCCCCACCCCCCGTAGAGTGTCTCTGGTTCATAGTTGTTTGTTGATTTTGATTTTCACTTTCTTATAGTTATTCATTTTCCTGGTCCCTTATTTAAGTTTTCTAGATTCCTGCTATGAGTGAGACCATCCGGTATTTTTCTTTTTCTTTCTGGCTTATTTCACTGAGCATGATCCCTTCCAGCTCCATCCATGTTGCTGCAAATTGCATGTGTTTATCTTTTTTGAATGCTGAGTAATATTCCATGGTATATATGTACCACATCTTCTTGATCCAGTCATCTATTTTTGGGCATTTGGGTTGTTCTTATATTTACAGCTTTTGTTCTCTTTCCTCAATTCCCACATGCCTACTAAAAATCCGCACTCTAGACAGCCGTGGAAGTAGAACCATCTCATCTCCTTCTCTCCCCTCTAGGGCTGGTCTCTCTCTCTCAGGCACTCACCTCGGGGTGGGGGCAGGGGGTGTCTTTATTCCTCTGTCCAGCAGGAAGGAGCAAGGACAACATTGCAATGCAAGTGGACCATGTGTACTGAGTTTTAAAAGTTCAAGTCTTGAGGCAATATCATCCCAAACATGTTGCTCAGGACGTTCAAAGCCTTTAATGTAGTAAATTCTCCCAAGAATGGTCTTTGCTTGAACTAGGTCTGTCAAGGACAGACACAACATAACCTTCATGAGAGGAGCTTTTCTGAGCTTGCAGTTATGGATTTACAAGTGAAGAGACACTGCAAGACTGGATTATCTTTACTTTGAAGGGGCTCAGTCTAAACTAAATACTTCGTAAGACATGTTTTCTAGCAAATTTTAACACAGTGAATGATACTTGTTTAGATTGGGACTCTCTGTTTGGAGAAACACTGTCAATCCTACCCAGGTTTTCACTCTACAACTGCAACTAACCAACCTTTTCTTGTTTGACTGATAAATCTGTATGATAACAACTGCCATGTCTTTGAGGATTTATTTGTCTAGAAAGTAAACACTTTGATTCATAAAACCAATTAATATTTTGATTACTAACATGGCAGGACACTTGGTCAAATTGCCAGCACCCTACAAGTAAGATCGATCATTTAAACTATCGAGAAATGTGAAGTTAGGATTTCTCATATCATCAATTATTTTAACTTTATTAATATCATTAATAAAAAGTTTAATGCCATTGAATGGGCAAAATTATTATTTTCTTACATATGCTGGCATCCATCAGTGCCAAAATGAGAGACTAGAATTCATGAATTCTATTAAAAATAACTCCCAATTATTTATGCTTGTTCTATGCTTGAGAAATGAAATAAGAAAGTGGAATTGGGGCAGATAACTTGTTTAAGTTTTTGAATAAGCATGAACTTACACATCACTTGATTTTCTACCAAGTACCAGGTGATTCAGAGTCCACAGCTTTCTAAGACATGGCCATTACCCTTAAGAAGAGAATGACTGGGCCTCCCTGGTGGCTTAAGGTTTAAGTCTCAGTACTTTCACCTCTAAGGACTGAGTTCCATCCCCAGCCAGGGAGCTATCCACATGGCACAGCAGACCTCTTCTGTCTGGCTTGCTACTCCCCTCAGCAGTGTATTTCAGTAGATCCAACTGTTCTGTTCCCCACTCTGTCTCTGGTGAATCCTCTCAATCCCCACATTTCTGGCCTACTCCCCAGTTCTTCTATTCATAAATAAATAAACCTATTTTAAAAAAGACATGAATGACTAATTTAGGGTGATAAAGTCAATATAAAGTTAAGTTAATAACAAGCTCAATAACAGAAATATGACCACTGAGAGAGTGTGAAAACATCCAGATTTCTAGATTGGTCAGAGAAAGTCACAAACCCTGAAAGAGTGATAAGAATAAGAAAATGAGGAAAGGGAACATTTGGGGGGGGCATGGGCAAAGGGCATAATGCAAAGAAAAAGAAAATCCATTGCATCCACTAAAACCATTGCAAAATGAACACTTTTCCACAATGGAGTCTTAGGAATATATCTTGTGTTACCTTTATCCATCCACCAACTTAGTCTTTATTTTGAGATTATTAAATGACTGTTGACTCAATGTGGATAGCTACCTGTGGGAGAAAATTAGACTGAGTATAAGGAAGTTTAAATTCTAGAACATGTTCTATTACTAACCTGTTTTGTGCCCCAGGCATATACTGACATGAACTCTGATATAATAATCCAATAGTTAATATACAGCAGAGGACTCCTATATATTTATGACCTCCTAATGTGTATTTCATGTTCTACTATTCCTCTATATTTAACCTATTCAATGGGGAATCTATTTGCAAGTATTAAAGCAACATTGTAATGAAAGGTGGAAAAATTGGACGCAAAAAATCGTTGACCCTGGGGCCTCCCCTCGTGGCCGTGGCGCTGCGGTTGAGCGCTGGGCTGCAAAGCTGCCCGCAGCCTCTGCAGCCCAGTTCAATCCCCAGCCACCAGGCGAGTGTCCCACATGGCGTATAGACCTTTCCGGCCACCCACTGCTCCCCTCAGCAGTGTATTTCCTCAGTATGCCTGTTCTGCTCCCCACTCTTGTTCTGGTGAATTCTCTCACCCTCCCACACTTCTGACCGTACCCAGTGCTTGTATAAATAAATAAAATCTTTTTAAAAAAAAAAAATCTTTGACCCTCTGGGAAATAAAGCCATTGCAGAAATAATATTCTGTCTGAAAGTATAGTTGCAAAATTATATGTGAGAGATAAGTCCACTATCTCTCTAATATGTTTCTGCTCCATGTAGACAATCTGTGGGCCACCTTTCAGATTTCTGCATAGACTGTCTTAAGAGTTGGATCAGGCCATGGACTTGGGAACCTACTATTTTGATTATATTTTTAAATATTGTCTCACTTTTGAGAAGTGATTTTCTCATGAAATTCCACCTCCATGCACCGGCACTACACACCTAACTCTACATCCCACACTTTCCTATCAGAGGAATGCTTATTCACACTTGCTTAAAAAAATTTGGCTTTGCACACTGATAAAATCACTGGGTAGGAACTAATCTTGATGTCAATATGAACAGAGATGTGAAGGAGGGCAGGGGGTCTTAAAATTAAAAAGCCTACATTGTGCAAAAATGAAAAATGATGTAAAAATATATAAAGTAAAATATATATTTTTTTGAAATTGTAATTGGGAGAGATTTATTTCTTGATGTTGTCATGTATGCTTACTATTTAGTTCAAGGAAACACTTCTAAGCATAGTCCACTATATGACATAGTGGCAGTAGGTAAATAAAATACAATTTACACAAATTATTTACTTGATTGAAGGCTTTATGGTACATAAAAGGTAGGTTTTTTTATAGTTGCTCTCAGCTTTTTTCACACTGACTTCCATTGTATTTGGGTGTTCTATGCCCGAGATTGCTCAGCTGCTGCTGTTGCCATTCGTTTGTTTTCTTTCCTGAAAGGTGGGTTCTTTCATATAAAATCTTATTTTTAGTTCCTTCTCTGGCAATTCTTTCCTGGATTCTTTGTTTTGCATAGTTATAGCTGCAATGGAATCAGCATCCTAAAGTCACTAAGAAAAATCCTCCTACTCCAACATCACATGATCTTCTAATTCTACTAGTTAACAAAAAATGTCCCAGGCCAGCCACAACAGATCCTAATGAACCATATAATATCGAATCCCGGGCACAGGGGATGTTTTCAACATCTAAAATTCCTAGAAGTTTAAAGGGGTTTCCCTTCCCGGGCTCGCCCGGCTCCTGCTCGGTGGCCATGGGGCACCTAAAGTAAAATATATTTAAAAAGAATATAGGAATAAACTATTTCCTAAACCTTAAAAAATAATTTAGCAAGCTCTGAATTAAAAAAAAATTTTAATTTTTTTAATCTCTAAGACTCTTGCACAATAGTCCAGTCACACTTACTGCTCCAGACTGCACAAAGTGAAAATTTCCTCCTTCAACATCACAGTCAACACTATGGTCACCCCCTTTCTGGACACATTCCAAACACCCTTGAATGCAGTACCCAACACTGTTGAAGCAACAAGCTTGTATTATGTGATTCCAAAAACCCCCTATCTTTTGTTAAGATGTGCGAAGGACACATGGGTGTCCACAATCCATCTCCAAACAAAGGTTCAACCTCCACTTTAAAATAGGGAGGTGGAGCTTGGCTTTGCAAGCATGAGTTCCACTGAGTCTTAAAAGAGGAATGCAGGATGCACGGCTCTCTCTGTTTTTAACGTACGATTGCTTTCTGCATCCCAGATTATTATATCTACTGATAGCAAAGAATTCATTCCTTTCTGATGTTGGATTCTGTTTCAAGTAAAATATCAGTAGGATTTTTCAGTAAAGCCAGAAAAAAGAAAGCTTTATTAGAGAGAGGGACTATAACAGAATACAAAGATAATTTCGTAATTTTTATTATTAAAAAAGATGAAAGCACATCAAGTTTAAGATTTGACTGAAATTTGCTTCATTGTATAATCTGCAGGGTTTCACCTATTGATTTGACTCAATATTCAGTCTATTCTTCCCTCAGTGCCGCTGCTGTACTCCATAATGTGGTGTTGTCTTGCTTGCAAAAAAATAACAGTGACTTTGTCTAGCAACTACGAATGTCAAAGTAGACTTTGCTCAGGTTTCAGAGACACTGTATTCTTTTTCTGTTTGTTTCAGCACTTTTCAGGGAAATCTAATGATGTTAAAAATCAGAAAACCAATCAAATTTTCAACTCATAAAAGAGGGGTTAGAGGTACTTAAAACATAGAAGCACATACTTCAAAAATTATCAACACTTTTGAATTATTTTGGCTGTGCACATTATATTAACTGAAAGTTTCTTCTTGAACAATAGGTTAACCTACGTGTTCTGTTCCCCATTTGTAGTGCTATCAGTAACATATAAATGTGTTTTGTTTTCTATTGATTTGTTCCTCTTATCAAGTAAAGATTTATGTCTTGTTTTCTAAATAGCCTTGAAATACAAACTGCTTCTTTGGTTCCAGACATTTCAATAGAATCTTATGTAAACCAAATGCTTTGGTTTCTTCAACCTCATCATTAATGTCAGTGCATTTTAATGTCTTCTTTTTTATCCATTAAAGAAATTAAACAAATTAGCATATGTCCACAAGCCAGAAATTTAAAAAAAAAATCAATCCAAACTTGAAAACACTGAGTAGCAAGGCACAAAAAACCCACTAAAGCAGCTCTTAACTTGTAAATCCATCAATATCACATTACAAGGGTTATTAGTGAATAGTTTGGAAGATTGAATGTCTTTCTATTTTAAAAATGTATTTCATTGTGTTTATTCTCTAAGAAAACCTAAAAACATAAAGAAAATATCATCATTCAACTTTACTACACTATACTAGAAAAACACAAATATCAATAATATTCCAATTCCGTGTATACTCAGCTATGGAAATAGTATGTTCCTGTCCTCTATCAACTTTAATAGTTGAAACTTTTATAGTATAAACAAGAATATCAGGATTCTAGCTACAGCAGGCAGCCAAAGAAGTGAAAGCTTCATTGAATTACCTAAGTAAGGGAGGCCCGACAATTGATGTTCACAAAGCAGAGTGAGGGAGTTTCCTGGCTGCTAACACAAGAACATGGGCACCCAGTGAAATCACACACACACACACACACACACACACACACACCATATATATGTGTATGTATTAGAGATCTCCAGGGAACCAGTAGGGTGTTGTTTATATCTTTTTAATCTATATTTATATTCAAGAGATTTATTATAGGCTATTTCTCATATGATTATAGAGACAGACAAGTCCCAAGATCTACAGAGGAAGCATGCAAGCTGAGGACCCTGGAGAGCCAATGGTTCAATTCTCATCCAAGTCCAAAGTTCTGTTAGCCAGAACAGCTGGTGCCAGTCTGCAATCCTAGCAGGCTACAAACCCAGGAAGAGCCTTGTTTCAGTTCTAGTCTAAAGGCAAGAAAAAAATCATTGTCCCAATTTGAAGGCCATTCACTGATAAGAATTTTCTCTTTCTTGGAGAGACTCTGCCTTTTCTCTTCAGTCCTCACCCACACTGCTGAGGGCAATTTTTACTCAGTCTACTGACTTCAATGTCATTCTCACCCTAAACCCCCTCACAGAAGCATCTTGAGTTATGTTTGATCAAATATCTATGCACCCCATATTCCAGTCAAGTTGACATATTAAAATAACCATCATAGCAAAGACAAATATTTATAAATAAAAAAATAAAGGAGTTAGATGAGCGCTTTTCAAGTATATCTGTTCTTCAGGGTTGTTGCTGTTATATCTTTTCTTCATTGGCACTTACTACAGAAAAGACTTAAGGCTTGGAATGTAGGCACAGAAATGTACAGAATGAAAGTAATAGGGATTGTACCATTCTGGGCGCTAAACATTGGTTCTTTAAGAACTATATACCCTCAGGTTAATATTATTTTTTGCTGAAAAATAAATAAAAATAAAACCTAGACGCATTTGGTGGCAGATTTTTTATTATACTTTTTTCCAAGTGATTCTGGCAATGAAAGTATTATAGGGGAAGCAATATTTACCCTGAAAATTGTCAGGTAGTAAAAACCTCTGCTTTAATCTACTACATCTGAGGTAACCATTACTCATTTCCAAATTATTACCAATTTGGAGTCGAATGAAAGAGGATCTTCTGATATATATTAGTGGTTCTACAGAAGAACCACTGCTTTCAAACTAGAGAAAGTTGGGTGCTGGTAACGAATTCACCTCCTCCATTAATATTTTTTTTCAAAGATTTATTTTTATTTATTTATGCAATCAAGAACCGGGGTATAGGCCAGAGGTGCATGGGGTGAGAGGATTCACCAGAGACAGAGTGGGGAGCAGAACATGTGGGTCTGTTCAAATACACTGCTGAGGAAAACAGCAGGTGAGACAGGACAGGTCTGCTGCACTATGTGAGTCAGCTCCCTGGCCAGGGATCGAACTCCTGCTGCAGTGGCTGGTGATAACTTGATAGTGCTGAGACTTGAACCCTTGTGCCACCAGGGAGGCCCTCCATTAATATTTTATATAAACCTAATGGTGCTAATACAAATATCAAGAGGTGGCTCTAGGAACCCCCCTGGTGGTGCAAGGGGTTAAGTTGCAGCACTATGGGGCTATCTGCAGGCACTGCAGCACAAGTTCAATCCCTGGCCAGGAAGCTGACCCACATGGTGCAGCAGACCTCTCCTGTCTCAACCTCTGGTCCCCTCAGCAGTGTATTTCAGTGCATCTACCTGTTCTGCTCCCCACTCTGTCTCTGGTGAATCCTCTCAGCCCTCTCACTTCTGGTCTGTCCTCTGGCTCTTGTATACATAAATAAATAAATCTTTAAAAAAGAGAAAGAGAGATGGTTCTACACTCCCAGAGTATCTGGTCTGTCACAAACCAAGTCAGTTCCTAAACTATTGAACACCCAAAGAACAAGAAAGTAGATGACACAGTAGGGGCCCAAGAACCTTGACCATAGGTTAGCAAACTATATCCTATGTAGGAATTGTGAGCAATTTTTTACTAGATCATAGTCATGGTCATTCTCTTTTTAATATTGTCTATGCCTGTTTTCACGTTACACCAACAGGCTTGAACAGCTGGGAGAAAGCTTGTGCGGTCAACAAATTTAAAAACATTAACAGAAAATGCTTGGGAAGCAGAATATTGACCAGAACTTGAGGTAATTATACAAAGTGAAATAAGTTAAAAAGTTAATGACCAAATTATTTTTCAATGTTTACTATATGCGGGATAATAGGCATACAAAACAGAAATATTCCTTGACCTTCTAGATTCAACTCATATTCCATTATTCTATTCCATTAAATCTCCCTTTGTCTCTTCCCTACTTTAGAAAAATAGTTCAGTTATGTTAGAGTTGCTCTTGGTAACATAAAACTTCCAGTCCTGTGTTTTATTCCTCTTTTGAATTAATGTCTAGGTTATATTGCTACTCACAGAGTTTAGTAAGACTTGAAATCATGCAATATTTTCTGAGGAATGTCACTCTTTCTTAGAAAGGGGGGAATGAAACAATAAAGTGACATCTGCTTCCTAACAAAAAGATACCCGTGCGCCACCTACAGGGCACACTGGGCATCACAGAATTGTTTAGTCTTCCATTTTTGTTAAGGTGAAATGGATCCCAAAGTCCAGAAAAGAAGGCCCCCTTCACACCCACTTCACCGTTTAGTATGAAGATTATATAAAGGACACACACACACACACACACACACTCTCTCTCTCTCTCTCTCCTTCTCTCTCTCTCTCTCACACACACACACACACACACAATATTTAGCCCAGTGACAGACACAAGGCAAATAGACAATTATTTTTTTTTACAGATGATGTCAACTTATGCAATATATTCCAGTATATTTAAACCTCACATAGATGTGTCCTCTTCATTTCTAACTTATCAAGATGCATCCCTCCCTGTATTACTCTGCACCTCCATCATTTTGTCATTCAAATGTTTTTTCACTCTTTACTAAGAAACTGAAAGCATCCTGGGGGGGAGAGAGGAGTAACAGTTCTCTCTCTATAAAACCTTGGCTTTTTGATGAAGTCTGTGCTCAAGAATCCCGTTTGAATGAAATAAAGAGTGGATTCAGGAGAAAAAATAACAAATGAATACTTAAGTAGATACTTTCAAAGATCCCTAATCTTAGTTTATGGAAGAAACAAATAATGGTCCTTTTTTTTTTTCTTTTAGGACTCCCCTTACAAAAATGGTTTGTGCTGAGTCTGCCCTTATGGCAAAGCATTTTGTCATTTGGAAATCATGTGGTTCTCACAAAACGTAACCATTGCAGTTAGTTATTTGTCTCCAATGCTTATGCAGTCATTGATGCAGTTGGTTTTGCACAGCTTGGAAAAGCACAATTTTGTCATAGTTGACTAACAAGATGACATTTGGTAGAGAAAGTTTTACTAAGGAAAATGAGATGCCCCAGAGAGTTTTGAAGCTGCACTTCTTCCTTTCAGGTTAATGTGACCCATTAATACATTTCAGAGTTTCTAGTGCATTTAAAATTGGTTTATTAAATTCTTCTGCAAAGATAAAAAAATTTTCAAAAGTGTCACAATTCATTTTAAATGAAATTCGGAAAATTAAAACAAGGGCGCCCCCTTGTGGAAAGAGTAAAATAAATTTCAGAGTGCAATAAATTATCAGTTAAATCAATGATTTCACCAGTATTTATGAGATAAATTCAATAGTGTCTGAAATAGAAATGATTTATTTTCTAATGATTCCCATCAGAAATGGATAACAAAATACTGTGCCTTGTATTTATATGCGCCTGTCCAATACGATGCAAATTAACTCCTAAAGCCAGCTTAGCTTGGATGAGTCCTAGACTTGGCAAAAAAGGGTCCAGTCCTAAGTGGTTTTCCTACAAATCTACCCAAAGGATTTATTCCAGGATCAATGGCTTGTTCCAGAACTCAAGACTGTATTGGCATATGAAATCAAATATGTTTCACTGCAAGACAGTGAGTTTAAACAAAGGTAGGTAAATTTATTGATGAATTTGTTTGTTTCACAAATGGGTACCTGCTGTTTAAAAGTGTACCTGTTAATACTTCTACCAAGACAGTTGTTTTCAAACATACATAAAAATGTATTCTTTTATTTTAGGGAAACTTTTTTAGTCTTGAAAGTTCAGAATGAAGTAAAAGGAAAGTATGATTAGATTTATGAGCAGTGACATAGAAACAAATTCACTTCCTTTAGGCTAAGTGCCTCTGTCTCTCATCTTAGCTGCACATTTTAGAGTAAACTTTTCTTTTTTTAAGTCAAGTTCTATTTTCCCCATCTATCCTTATTTTCCCCCATGGCACTCTATTTGGACCATGGAATTTAAAAACAGCAAAAGTATACTTAACGAAAATAACAGTTGGAGTTATTAATGTTTCACATGTTTAATACTATAAACCATCTTTATGCACACTTAACGAAAACGAGGCATGCATGCTCCAGTAATCCTTTATAAAATAATTGAATTCTTTTTGCATTGGAAAATTGCCCAGATGTGAGTAGGTACGGATAAACTCCATTTGATTTATTCTATTTGAATACAACTCCTGATCTCTATTGGAAACCTCCTTTGGTATTTTATTTTCTCAGTAAGTGGTACTGGTTGTCTGTGTTTTTTAAGATGTAAAAACATTCTGCTTAAAGCTTTACAAATGACCTCAACCTCTGTGCACAAAAATATTGGTGTCATTTCTCTTTGATTTAGATTCTTCTATTTTTTCTAAGTCAAGTTTCTCATGAAAGGAAGAGATACTATAATAGTGACAGTGACAGCCAAGTTTTCTGCATATTAAATTCATCTGAATTCAGAGTTTTGGAAGCAAGTCAGGAAATGGGAGACAGTGTACACAGGGCTGATAGTGTACAATCTGAAACAGCAGAGAGAAATGACACTCCACGTGAAATTTTGGGCTGTTAGGTGGGTGGCCAAATGTTTTAGGTACAATGATGCCTGATACCAATTTTAATATTTTTGTTGTTGTTGTTGTTGTTGTTGTTACTATATAATAGGTTATTCTTTCCACCACCTAAAAAAAAAAAAAAAAAACTTTGTTAAGAGTCGTCAAATCACAAATGTTTTGAATGTGCTGTATTGGAAAAAACACATGGAGATTGAACTGCAATGTATGGCATAGGGTTATGGGGGCAGAGAGAGTTTCAACCATGGGTAATGCAAAGGGAAAGAGCAGGCATGCAGCAGCATCAGAAAATCTAATCAAAAAACAACCATTTGAAGAATTTAAATCCTCAAGTATTCTCAGGAATTATGAAGACGATAAAGACTTAGTATAGAACCTGGTCATTGGACAGGATAATCCCAGGAGACAGCAAAAGTCCACAATAACTGCAAAGTCCTCTTATCTAGCTTCTATCTACACCTCTAGACCTTACAAAATAAACACTAAGTGTCCACTTAAAATGATGCATGCATGGCTTAAAGCCACTCCTGAGACAGAGCCTCTGCCTAGACTGCCAGCTCCTTCCTATACCTCTTCACCACTCTGTGTCTTTTAGCCAAGATGACTTCACAGTCTCTCTAATGTGTGACCCCATCACACTCAGCACTGTGGCCTGTGCTGTCCCTAAAACAGCATCACCCTTCATCACCTGATGTGTGTCTGCCTTTTCATGCCATCTCTGTTGTCACCTCAGCGACAGCGAGTGTTCCTTCAGGGGGCACTTTCCAGTAATAGACACACTCAGTCTATACTCTTCTGGACCATTAGAGGATAAATCCACTTCATGTGTGCCCTCATTCATTTTAACAACATTAACAGAAGAGCAAACTTCTAGAGAACTCTTCACTTAGCAGCTTTCTCCGTGCTGCCCTGCCGTCCACGGCTACCTGTGAAGACAGCATACAGATGTCTCACCTCACCATGTTCTCTGTTAGGCTGTTCTCCCTTTTCCAGCCACTATTCAGGGGCCTTGAGGCAATGGTGGTTCAGAAGCTCCATTTTGTGAATCAAAGGAATCACCAATGTACCTTGAATGGATAGACTATATTCCCTTAGTTTTCAGGATCAATTCCATCCCGCCTTACAGCCATTTATTTTTAATTTCCAGAAGCCCAAATCTCCCAGAACACACTTTATCCATGTGTATCTGTTTCTAGTCTAAGTTCTACAAAACTTCTCCACTGTAGTCTCTGTTACTGCTATGGCTTGAGCAACAAACCATGATGATCCTCAAATTTGTTTAGTTTCCGATAATATCTTACCTCAACCGAAGTCTGACTTCCATTACTGTTTCCCTGAAACTCTCTCAATTGGAGCTTTGTTTGTGTTCAGACCCAAAATCAAGTTATAGACACTCTTACTACAATAATTTAAGGACATATTTAATAAGGACACATTTAATAATCACTGCAGTGAGGTAGAGGTCAATAGAGAGAGCCTCCAGATATCGTGGCTATTTCCCACATCTTTGATGTTTTTCTGCCCCAAACACCAAACAAAATTCAAGTGAACCCATATGTTTTATGCCACAGTTTCCCATTAGATGAAGTAGGGGGGAAAGAATATAGATGTTAAGAGACAACAAATCAATAACAAAATCTCTTATTTTCTCTTCTGCTCCACAGCAATTTCTAAATTAAATGGTGTTGTTGGTGATGTTTGGCATTCTAGATGATGATTCATTTGCACAGGAAGGTTTTTCTGCTCAAGTGCATGAAATTCAAGAGATAATGTCAATCATTTCCTTTTTGGTATCCCAATAGAGGTTATGGAAGTAATGTTTCCTTCACATTGACCATTAACACTGACTGTGGAAGCAAGGCAGGAGAGTAAGTACTTGATGAGCTGAAGCATCCAGTCATTATCTAGAACATGTTTGAACTGCCAAGGAAACTGGAGAAAAAGCTATATTGGAAGAATTGAGACAGTTAAGAAACACACCTATAGCAATGGTTAGCACAAGGAGCAGGAGTTACATGAAAACTTGGTTGTAAGCTATAACTTTTGGTCGATAGGCAGTAGCAGATGCCTACCATCCTCACATTTGTTTGGCTATTTTATCATCCTCTCACATTATCTCAACTCTGGCTTCTGGGAGAATACTGCCTCTCTGTAATTCTCTCAGGTGGATGCTTGGTTTTCTTCACATCTGAGCATGGAAACGTGTTGCTTAGCATCATTTGGGTCAACAATGGACCACATATATTAAGTCTTTTTGGCTATGCCACATAGCTTAAGTGTGTGGTAGGATGAACCACCTAAGTTTGTGTAGTTATACTCCATGACCTTCACACAATGCTGCAATCACATGACAAATGGATTTCTCAGAAGGTATTCCTGTCATTAGGAGATGCATGACTATACTCTGGAATCTGAAGGTGGGAATGTTGTCCTGATTGGTTCCATTGCAGTTTCTTCTGGTCCCTTCAGGCACATGTTGCCTCGAAGGACTAATCTGGCCCTTCAGGCACATGTTGACTTGAAGGACTAATCTGGCCCTTCTCCCTGGGTAATTATAAACTGACATTCTAGATATTCCTCAACTACTGAACTTATGAACACTTGCTCAGTTCTTTCTCTCTGCTCCTGCTCTTAACATCATTCTTTATAATAACAACACTTGTGGAAAATCCAGAAGCAATAATATATAACACTTTTATAGAGCTTGGAATACAGCAGATCCATGTAAATAAACCCATTGCAACAACCCTGTACAGTAAGAACTATTATTGTCTCCTCTGTACAGAGGAGGAAATTGAAACACAGAGATGTTTACACACTTGGTTCATTAAAAAAAAAAAAAAGAGGTGGAATTTGAACCTGGGAGATCGTCCTGCAGAGTGTACCTTTTGCTACTATTATATAGACATTTGTCAGTTTTTGTTACTTGAATTTAGTAGTCTTGTACTTCCATGTGTAGTCTATTAGGGAAATTAATATTTCCTTTTCCATATAATCTTCAAACTCCAGAGCCCTCACTTTTTGGTAAGTTCCATTTAAGTTCCTCCATGTTTTCAATGCCCTGAAATAGATTATATTATTTCCAGTGTGATCAAATAGTAGTAAAAAAATTTGGGTCAAATTCCCCTGCTGATATGGACACTAATAATTATATCAATATAGTCTTAGCTTATAAATATATTTTAGCATTTATGGTGGAATAAGTGGAATGTAAAATATAGTTTGCATTGAAGTTAATATACCAAATGTGGGCTATGAGTCCCTTAATGTTTGCTGAAGTTATTTTATAAATGTGTCAGTGATTCTTAGCAGTTAGTATAAAGGAATAATCAAAATATGTTACATGATTCAGAAGGCTCATAAGATTAAAGCAAGTCATTTTCTCAGGGGAAGCACAACTTTTAATGAAAATGAGATGAGAGAGATAATTCCCCAATGGTTCCAAATAAGAAGACATTGTGAAATATTATAAACAACAACCTCATCACAGAGATTCATTGAGATATCTTAAAATATCCCCCAAATATAAGCCATTGACCTTCCAACGTGCAAATGAATAGCATTCTGTAAGGAATTAGGATAATGTATCTTTGTAAATTTTTTTAACTAATGAAATTTATTTTTGTTTCTCAGGTCATAGTAAAATTTATGTTTTTTTTTTTCAATTTGCTGTATTCTGTACATGTTTCTTTCTCCATATATCCATTTCTTAAATACCTGCAATCTAGGTTTTATATATTACAAGAATGACTAAGAAGTATTGCCTCCAATTTTTAGAAGACAAAAAATATTTGTAAGTCATATAGTGATTATTGATCATTAAATATTGGTTAATAATAAAAGAGTGAAGGTGGAGGCCTGTATTTAAATCCTGAAGCACTCCAGTATAATGAAGACTTTTGCTCTGAAATCAAACTATTTACATTTCAAACCACACATTTAAAATCACAGTTAGGGCCTCCCTGGTGGCGCAGCGGTTGAGCGCTGGGTTGCGAAGCTGCCCGCAGCCTCTGCAGCGCCGGTTCGATCCCCGGCTGCTCCCCGGCCACCAGAGGAGGGTCCCACATGGCGCGCAGACCTCTCCTGCCGCCCGCTGCTCCCCTCAGCAGCGTACTTCGGTCCTTCTGCCTGCTCTGCTCCCCGCTCTGGCTCTGGTGAGTTCTCTCACCCTCCCGCGCTTCTGACTGTACCCAGTGCATGTATAAAAACAAAACAAACAAATAAACAAACAAATAAATAAAACATGCCTCTAAAAAAATAAATAAAAAAAAACATATTTAAAAAAAAAAATAAATAAATAAATAAAAATAAAATAAAATCACAGTTAGCAGCTGAGTGACCTTGAGCAATTGTATCTCTCTCTGCCCCAATTCCCTGAATTGAAATACTGAGGTAAAATGACTCTATAGCTCATATGGTAGTAATAAGAATTAAGTGAGTTTATACATTTAAGGCATTTAGTACAGTGATTAACAAACAAATCAATATCATTTCCAGTGATGATGAAGATGATCTTCAGGGTCATGTACCTAGTTTTAGTGCATGTCTATTATTAATTAGTATGTTAGTATTAACAAAGCACTTTGCTAGTTCCAGAATAAAGTGGGATTTGAACCTTGGAATATCTTATTCTAACTGAACTGTGGAGCACAGCAGATAACCAGGACTAGAAGAATCTAGTGTTATGTTGGAGTCTGGAAATGAAAGAGCTCTTTGCTTGCTTTCTGGTTCTCATGTATTTGCAGAGCACACCGATACATGCTCTGGAACTTCTCTGGACTTGGGGGAAGACCTGCCCTTCATGAGCGCTGTTGGGTGTCTGTGTCATGTGTGCACGCCAGCAGTCTGGTCAACACACATCTGTTGTGATGAGACCCAGTGGATCCCTATGCAGCCAGATGAAGGATGGATGAGGCAGATTTCTCCACTCAACCAAAGGAACTGAACAGACCAGAGAGTCCTGAAGTTCCTCAGTGGCTGAATGATCCAAATTTATCTTGACCACATTCAGCTGGATCTTAGCTCCCATCATTTGTTAAACATTAAGGAGTTCAAAAGAGCGGAGTGAAAGAAGCCAATCTGAAAAGGCTACATATGATATGATTCCAACTATGTGACATTATGGAAAAAGCTAAACTATAGAGACAGTTAAAAGATCAGTGGTTGCCAGTGGTTGGTGGGATGAGAAAGGATGAACAGGCAGGACTCAAAGGATTTTTAGCTCAGTGAAAATGTGCTGTATGATATAAATGATAGATATGTATAATTATACATTTTTCCACATCCAAAAATGTGCAGCCCAAAAGAAAATGCTAATGTAAACTCTGCCCTATGGGTGATTTTGATAGATCAGTGAGTTTCCTCAGTTGTATCAAAATGCCCCACTCCAGTAGGGGTGTTGGTCGTGGGGGAGGCTGCATATATATGCCTGCAGGTAACATCTAGAAAATCTTTGTACCTTTTCCTCCATTTTTCTGACAACCTGAAACTGCTCTGAAAACAAACAAAAGACTTAATAAAAATGTAAAACACAATTTAAAAACAACAAATAGGGTCACATAATTCATAGAAGATTTCAATGCCCAGAGTATTTATATGTTTCAAAAACATCTCATCAACTGTTTAACACAGGAAAAATATAAGTGTCAGTGAAAGTATTTGCGTATTTATTATTTTACATTTTTATTGAAGGACATTGGTTAACAATACAGTATAGGCTATAGGAGTATACTTTACACCTTGACAGATGTATATACCACACCACGCCCACCGCCAATGCTCTAGTTATGGTTCACCAATACCTAACTCTATTCCCTTTACTGGACTCATAAGATCCTGAGAAAACTAATATTGTAAAAGCATTTTTTTCACATACATGCATGTGCTCATAGGTCCATGTGTTTTGGGGAGCAAGATGGAGTTGGGGAAAGACACTAGAAAGTTAATCTTTGATACACACATACTGTGTGCTCTCACAATGAAGAAATCAGGCTCAGGTGTTTAGTTTACTGTTCTCTAATTGTAACTGAAATCATCTGCGGAGCATAATTTTGAAAGGGACTATGAGCAACTCTAACTTAAAGATTTATTTTTAATGGTTTAGGGAGAGGCCTCGGTGTCAATATTTTTCAAAATTTTTCCAGGTCGGATGTGTAGCTGGTGTTGAAGATTGTGTCTTATACAATGAGAAACAGCACAGGCATTTTAATTAGCTCAGTAACAAGATATAATTTGCTTTTAGAAAGATTTGTCAGCAACATGGAGGGGAAGAGGCACCTTTCAACACAGCAGCACACAATTTATTAAAAACTTCAAATTGTTAGAAAACAATCTAAATCTCCAATAGCCAGAAACAGTTAATTGGGAGGAAATATTCCTCTGACTCCATGGTTATATTATTCTTTATTGACTGGGTAAATTGAATTGCTAACACATCACAGAAGATGATTTATTTGTGTTGTGAAGTAGATGACGGCTAGGTCCCAATACACTATTGAGATACTGTAAATTTTAGTCCCTGTATTTAGATGTGTCTTTCCTGTTGAATACTAGGTATTAGACATAGGTTAAGTTTTATATAATTAGTTCTCTGTACAATTAAGTCATGTTTTCATCATTTTTGAAGCTATTAATGTTTATTATCTATTCATGGGAAATAAATTACAAATCACAGTTAGCTCTACCTGATCAGACGCAACATTAATATATCAATGTCACCGAATAGAAGTATATTGAAAGGGGTGGGGGAATGTATGGAATAAATTTTCAACATTAGATTAGTTATAGCAGGGAAATTATTATTTAAAGCACTGGGTAATTTTACATACAAGTACATATGTATTAATATCTGTAGGATTACATCTTTTCTCAACTTTTATTCTCACAATATTTCACTCAGAACTAGACATTAAATGCTTATTAATTTGGATAAAGTAATTGTATTTTGCTTTTGGGGGGGTAGTGAGTCAGGTAGTGGGGAAGGGACCTGGAGATCTGCCACCAGAGAAGATGTGGGCGGTGTGGCTCCCAGTTATGGCTACCAGTTGTGACACTGATGATGGTCCTTCTTCTGGTTTTCCAGACCAGTATTCTAAAGTGTGTGGGCAGGATATTCAGAACCACTTCACAGGATCAGATTGAGTCCCAGGGATGGGGGTGAAGGAGCAGTCCCATTCTGAACCCTGTCTTCTTCATTGGGGACCCTACCTGCTTGGCTCACCCCAGCACCATGACCTGTATCTCTCCGCAAAGATGCACCTCTGCCACACAATCATCTCTCCCCTGCTCAGAGCCACCAGCCTGTCTGGGAGGGCAGCCTTGCACGTCCGGTTCTACCCCCCACCATTCTCCAAGAGCTGCTTTCCACCCAGCTTTTGTTGTTTAGAGTTGAATTTCCTCAGTGTCCCTTCTGTCACGGTCAACAATGGTTTCCCATGTCCAGGGGGTGCTCCCGTTGGGTTCAAACTCACATGATCTGCCAAGTCCCTGCCCTTCTGGATCACCTTAGATTATCCTGTCAGAAGCTAAGCGGGAACATCTCTGACACCATCTTCCCCTCTCCACCATACCTGTTTCCATCAGTGTCCCTCTCTCGATCTCTCAGTTGGTTCAGAACCCAAGAGGGAAAGTGGCACCATTAGAGGTTATCCTCACAGCCCATTTGTTAAGATCCAAGTCATCAGAGAAAAATATTTTGCAAACATAGTAAATAGAATATCACATTACTAAAATGGAGTTCACATCCTTTAAATTAATATATTTGAGTAAAATGTAAAAGGAATTTCAGTCAGAAATAAAGAGGCCAATCATTACACTACATCAAATTTACATATGATTTACATCAAGAGACTTTAAAGTCATTCCCTTAAAAGTGTAAAAATATTTGAATAGGGGAATACATTTAGATCTATAATATCTATCTATTTTCAAGAGAGGAAATATTTGACTTCTCAATTTAAAAGGTATACATATTAAACTATTTAAGCTTATGCCTTTCAAAGAAACACTTACCAAATGATCAAAAGGCCAAAGATACTGTAATTGCTTTATAGATTATTGGAATCATTCGGAAGCAAACATTTGAATGTTTCTATGTATTGATTCCCAGAAGTAAATCAGCAGTTTATTTGTAATCATTATTTATGCAAAGTAACCTTTAAATTTTCTTAAAATTGACTGTGTTTATTCAGATTTTTATTAAGTCTACTGTACTATACAGGTATTCATGTAAAGCACATTAAAATTACAGTACCAGGGGGCGGAGCAACATGGCGGCGAGGAGACGCTGCGAGTAAGATCTCCCATTAAAAAAAAGTTAATAGGGAGGAAAAGCGGCAGGTCCCAGTGAGAACTGGGACACGGAAGATAAACGGACGACTCCAGCAAACTGCCCAAAGAAGAAAGTTGCCCTAAAAGAGGACGAGAAGGGAGGGAAGCGCAGAACCCTGCTCCCCTCCCCCGCCCACAGAGGCAGCACTCTCCGACCGGCAGAGAGGAGGGAAACAACAAACCAAAACGGCCAACAAGAAAAACGGACGCAGCAAGTGGGACTGTGAGTGGAAAGGAACTATTTCAGCCACCACACCCCGTGAACGGGAGCTGAGGCGAACCCTGCAGGATCCGCCGCGGAGGTGAGCTCCAGGCGCCATTAAAGAGAGCCCCGCCCCCCAGGAGGAGACCAGAACCAGCACACAGCCCCCGCCGCCCGGTAAGCTTGCACGAAAGCGGCGCGGATCCGGACCGGATCGCAGCTGCCCAGGTCCCCGCGCCTGCGACCTAGGCTTGCGGGGAGACGGCGGAGGCCCTCCCTGAGTGAGCAGGAACAAGGCGCCCAGGCAGGGGAGTGGGATTCAAAAGGTGCCATTCCCGCGCCACTGATCTGGGCTACAGCCCGCGTCCTGGAACTGAGGGCTTTGGAACTGAGACCCGGGGCACGAAATTAGGGGCGTGGGTTCCCCACGACGGTGGGGCACAAGGCAGACACAGCACCCCAAAGCCGTTGAGGTGTACCCTACCATCCCCGCTCTGCTCCCTGTCCCACGGGGTGGAAAATCAGCTCCCCAAGGGCTCTAGGAGAGATCTCTGGCGCCACCTAGCGACTTGACCCCAGCACAGGCTACTGAAGGAGCTAGTGGCCAGCTGGGGAGTTAGCCCACACTGGGCTCCTTCCGAACAAGTAGTCTGAGCCCACAGGGAGAGCGAGCACCCACAGCCGGGGCAGACCAGGCGCGCAGAAGAGTATGCCTGAGACCAGACGCGCAGGGAGTGTGTCCCACATCACCATTTTAGAACAGGGACATTTCTTCAGTAAAGACTACCTGCAGAAGGCTTCCTCAGGAGCCAGAGGTGAGCGGGGGAAGTTCGCCCACGCCAGACCCCCTCTGGCCTGCAGTCCAAGCCCAGAGGGGAGCAGGAACCCACCGCCGGGGCAGACCAGGCGCACAGGGGAGTGTGTCCCCACATCGGCATTTTAGAACAGGGACCTTTCTCCAGTAAAGGCTGCTTGAAACTGACAGATGACTCCTGGAAGAACCAGAGGGGAACAGAGAAGCCCACCCAAGATGCCGGCCAGTCCCAACAACACAGTGTCCCAACGCATACGGCAAATTAGAAAACAGACAGTAGGGAGGAGAAGAACCACACGCAACCTAGCAACTCTCCAGAGAAAAAGCACACCACAAAAAGAAAGCCAGCCCCCAGATTGCAAAGACAATAACTTGGAAGAATTTCTGAGCCTTCCAGAAAGAGAATTTAAAATTGCCGTGATTAAAAAACTGACAGAAGTCATAAAGGAAAACAATGATAAGGGAAAAATAATCAACGATCAGAAGAATGCAACTGAGTCCCTAGAGAGGGAAAACAATGGTCAGAAGAAAGAAATTGAGTCCCTAAAGAGGGAAGTAAAAGAAATGCAGGAGATCAAAGAATTAATGGAAGAACTAAAGAATTCTGGGAAAAGCAATGAAAGCAGAATAGATGAAATGGAAGAACGAATAAGTAATCTTGAAGACACAGAAATAAAAAGAACCAAAACAGAAAAGGAAAGAGAAGTACGAAGGAAAAAGAACGAAGAAAGACTTCGGGAACTATCTGACTCCATGAGGAAAGGAAATATAAGAGTTATAGGAATACCAGAAGGAGAGGAGAGAGATGTAGGAACAGAGAAAATATTCAAAGAGATAATTGAAGAGAACTTCCCAAATGTGAAGAAGGAGCTGAAAATTGATATACAAGAAGCAAGAAGAACACCAAACTTCCACGACGAAAGGAAAAATACAGCAAGACACATAATAGTAAAGCTCCCAAGAATCCAGGACAAGGAAAAAATAATGAAGCTGGCAAGAGGGAAGAAACAGATAACATTCAAAGGAAAACCAATCAGGCTGACATCAGACTTCTCCGAAGAAACACTACGGGCAAGGAGAGAGTGGAGGGACATAGTCAACAGACTCCAAGAAAACAGATGCCAACCAAGAATACTCTATCCCGCAAAGCTCTCCTTCCTCTTTGAAGAAAGAATATGGACCTTCCCAGACAAACAGAAACTCCGGAATTTCATTGCAACTAAACCCCCACTCCAAAAAATACTACAAGGAGTCCTAAAGCCAGAACCTCAGAGGGACGAATAACAATGAAAGAAGGCCAAAAAAAAAAAAAAGTTATTAAAAGAATAAATAAATAAAATCAAAGGAAAGACAAACACAATGGCAAATACAGATGTTAACATATCAATATTAACTCTAAATGTAAATGGACTAAACTCTTCAATAAAAAGACACAGAGTTGCAGCCTGGATTAAGAAACAAAACCCAACCTTTTGCTGTCTCCAGGAAACACATTTAGCTACAAAAGATAAAAATAGGCTCAAAGTTAAAGGATGGAAAACAATCCTACAAGCAAATGGACCAAAAAAGAAAGCAGGAACAGCTATACTTATATCAGATAACACAGATTTCAAACTCAAAAAGATAAAAAGAGACCCCAATGGTCACTACATTATGATCAAGGGGACAATACTTCAAGAAGAAATAACACTCATTAACATATACTCACCAAACGAAGGAGCACTAAAATATATCAGACAACTGTTCTCCTCTCTGAAAACAGACATCAGAGAAAACACATACGTAGTGGGAGACTTCAACACACCACTATCAACAATGGATAGATCAACAAGACAAAAAATAAGTAAAGAAACCAAAGCTCTAAATAAGGACCTAGAGCAATTGGGCTTAACAGACATCTATAGAACACTAAACCCCAAAAAAACGGAGTACACATTTTTCTCAAGCGCACACGGATCATTCTCCAGGATCGATCACATACTGGGGCACAAGACAAACATCAACAGATACACCAAGATTGAAATCATATCAACCATCTTTTCTGACCATGAAGGCATCAAACTAGAAATAAACCATAAAAAGAAGGCAAGGAACTTTCCTACCTCATGGAGATTAAAAACCACACTACTGGAAGACCATTGGACTAATGAGGAGATCAAAGAAGAAATTAAAAAATTTTTTGAATTGAACGACAAGGAGGACACTAATATCCTAAATGTATGGGATGCAGCAAAAGCAGTAATAAGAGGAAAATATATAGCAATAGAAGCTCACATCAAGAAACAAGAAAGAACGCAAAGAAACAACCTAATCTCGAAGCTCAAAGATCTAGAAAAAGAACAACAAAAAAACCCCAAAACCAGTAGAAGAAAAGAAATAATAAAAACCAAAGCAGAAATAAATGAAATTGAAACTAAAAAAAACAATCCAAAAGATCAATGAAACCAAGAGCTGGTTCTTTGAAAAAATCAATAAAATAGACAAACCCCTAGCCAGGCTCACAAAGGAAAAAAGGGAGAAAGCACAAATAAACAGGATCATCAATGAAAGAGGAGAAATCACAACGGACACAGCAGAAATCAAAAGAATAATCAATAACTACTATGAACAGTTATATGGAAACAAGTTTAACAATCTAGAGGAGATGGACAAATTCCTACAACTCTACAATCACCCAAAGCTAGATAAAGAAGAAATAGAACACCTAAACAGACCAATTACAATTAGTGAAATTGAAATGGTAATAAAAAACCTCCCCAAAAACAAAAGCCCAGGACCTGATGGATTTACAAATGAATTCTACCAAACATTCAGAGACGAATTAGTGCCTATCCTTCACAAACTCTTCCAAAAAATTGAGAAGGAAGGGACAATACCAAACACGTTTTATGAAGCCAACATTACACTAATACCAAAACCGAACAAGGACAACACAAAAAAGGAAAACTACAGGCCAATCTCCCTAATGAACACTGATGCAAAAATCCTCAATAAAATTTTAGCTATCAGAATCCAACAATGTATCCATAAGATAATTCACCACGACCAAGTTGGATTCATTCCAGGGGCACAAGGATGGTTTAACATCCAAAAATCAATCAACGTTATCCAACACATCAACAAAAAGAAATATAAAAACCATATGATAATATCAATAGATGCTGAGAAAGCTTTCGACAAAGTGCAACACCCATTCATGATAAAAGCCCTTGAAATTCTGGGGATACAAGGAACATACCTCAACATCATAAAGGCCATCTATGACAAGCCAACAGCCAGTATCATTCTCAATGGTGAAAAGCTGAAAGCAATTCCATTAAGATCTGGAACAAGACAAGGATGTCCACTCTCACCATTGCTTTTCAATATAATACTGGAAGTCCTAGCCAGGGCAATAAGACAAGAGAAAGACATCCAAGGAATCCAATTAGGAAAAGAAGAAGTCAAACTATCACTATTTGCAGACGATATGATATTATACATAGAGAACCCCAAAAACTCCACAGAAAAGCTAATTCAACTCATCAATCAGTTCAGTAAAGTGGCAGGATACAAAATCAACACGCAAAAGTCAGTAGCCTTCCTATACACAAACAATAAATCTGAAGAAGAAGAAATCAAAAAGACCATCCCTTTTGTTATTGAAACAAAAAAATCAAATATTTGGGAATAAATCTAACAAAAGAGGTAAAGGACCTATACAAAGAAAACTATAAAACACTGTTAAAAGAAATAGAAGAAGACACAAAGAAATGGAGAGACATCCCCTGCTCGTGGATTGGAAGAATAAACATTATTAAAATGGCCATCCTACCAAAAGCAATATACAGATTCAATGCTATTCCAATCAAAATTTCAATGTCATTCTTCAAAGAAATAGAACAATTATTGATGAAATTCATATGGAATCACCAAAAACCCCGAATAGCCAAAGCTCTCCTGAAAAAAAAAGAAGGGAATGGAGGCATCAGACTCCCAGACTTCAAACTATACTACAAAGCCATAATCATCAAAACTGCATGGTATTGGAACAAGAACAGACATACAGACCAATGGAATCGAATAGAAAATCCAGAAATAAACCCACAGATTTATGGTCAACTAATCTTTGACAAAGGAGCAAAGACTATGCATTGGAGCAAAGAAAGTTTGTTCAATAAATGGTGCTGGGAAAACTGGGTCGCTACATGCAAAAGAATGAAGCTTGACCACCACCTCACACCATACACAAAAATCAACTCAAAATGGATTAAAGAACTAGACATAAGACCTGAAACCATAAAATATATAGAAGGAAATATAGGCGAAACACTACGTGATTTGCACATCAAAGACATCTTTACAGACACATCACCCAAAGCAGTGATAGTGAAGGCAAAGATAAACAGCTGGGACTACATCAAATTAAAGAGCTTTTGCACAGCAAAAGAGACAATAACAAAAACAAAGAGAAACCCCACCAACTGGGAGAACATTTTTGCACCCAACACTAATGATAAAGGACTGATCACAAAAATCTGCAAAGAGCTGATGAGACTCAACAACAACAAAGAAAATAATCCAGTCAAAAAATGGGCAGAAGAGCTTAAAAGAAACTTCTCTGAAGAGGAAATGCAAATGGCCAACAGGCATATGAAAAAATGTTCAACATCACTTGTCATCAGGGAAATGCAAATCAAAACTACCATGAGATACCATCTTACACCAGTGAGAATGGCACATATTAAAAAAACTAGCAACAACAAATGCTGGCGAGGGTGTGGAGAAAAAGGAACTCTTCTGCACTGTTGGTGGGAGTGCAAACTGGTCCAACCACTGTGGAAAGCTGTGTGGAGATTTCTGGACCTACTAAACATAGAGCTTCCATATGATCCAGCAATTCCACTCCTAGGTATTTACCCAAAGGACACAGAAACATCAATTCCAAAGAACACCTGCACCCCTATGTTTATAGCAGCACTGTTTACAATAGCTAAGCTTTGGAAACAACCCAAATGCCCAAAAATAGATGACTGGATCAAGAAGATGTGGTACATATATACCATGGAATATTACTCAGCATTCAAAAAAGATAAACATATGCAATTTGCAGCAACATGGATGGCGCTGGAAGGGATCATGCTCAGCGAAATAAGCCAAAAAGAAAAAGAAAAATACCGGATGGTCTCACTCATAGCAGGAATCTAGAAAACTTAAATGAGGGACCAGGAAAATGAATAACTATAAGAAAGTGAAAATCAAAATCAACAAAAAACTATGAACCAGAGACACTTTTAGGGGGGCGGGGGTGTGAGGGGAGGGATTGGGGTCAGAATGGGGGGGCTGCAATTGTATGGGGAATATAACAATAAAATTTATTAAAAAAAAAATAAAATAAAATAAAATTACAGTACCATACAAAGCACCTTCAATAATTCATCCTGAAAATAAAAGGATAAGTTTATTTTTCTGAGAAATTAAGTGTATAATCAATTTGAATTTCAATAAGTTGTCCACATAACACACATACATAATATACATATTATACTTGATGAATTCAACTTGTGAGTGTACTGTCAATTTAACCTTACATACAGTTCAATGGACACATGGCTATCTAGTTTTCAAGAAAAATTTCAAACTTAATGCACGTATATGGGTATACATAAATGTACGTGTGTGTGTGAGTACTAATATATAGTTCTTGCACTTCACATGCATCCAAGTTCTATCTAACCACGATTTTAAGTGGACTTTATCTTGGGAATTCATATCTATTTTGGAAATAACATTTACCAAAGATTGCTTTGGAAAGGCATATGCTAATTAGCTTCTTAGGGCCTCCCCTGTGGCGCAGCGGTTGAGCGCTGGGTTGCAAAGCTGCTGCAACCTCTACAGTGCCGGTTCGATCCCCGGCTGCTCCCCGGCCACTGGAGGAGGGTCCCCCATGGCGCGCAGACCTCTCCTGCCGCCCGCTGCTCCCCTCAGCAGTGTACTTCGGTCCTTCTGCCTGCTCTGCTCCCCGCTCTGGCTCTGCTGAATTCTTTCACCCTCCCGCGCTTCTGACTGTACCCAGTGCTTGTATAAATAAATAAATAAATCTTAAAAAAAAAAAAAAAAACACAGTGTATGAGGGTCCATTTAAAAAAAAAGAAAGAAAATGGGTCTTGGTTGTTATAATCATTCCACACTAAACATTTCAAGTTTATCAATCATACAGTATGATTTTCAGCAAAGGTAAATCCATTCCCAACAGTATCTCAGCCCTTAGTGTCTGATTTTTGAAGTTGAACAATGATACTAGCAAAACTGAGACATGTTTTTTATTCCTTCTCTCCTTTGATGCCAGGAAAATTTCTCCTCATCTGCTCTTCTCAAATTAGTCAGGGACCCAGCAATGCAAAATGCCCTAACAACCTTAAGTCTTCAGCAAGAGTCCTCCAAAAACCCAGAAATACCCTCCCCCTTTTCTTCAATTGTATCTTATTGCACATCAGTCAACATTGTGACATCACAAAAGATATAAAAAGTAAGATGGTAAGGGCCTCCCCGGTGGCGCAGCGGTTGAGCGCTGGGTTGCGAAGCTGCCCGCGGTCTCTGCGGTGCCGGTTCGATCCCTGGCTGCTCCCCGGCCACCAGAGGAGGGTCCCACATGGCGCGCAGACCTCTCCTGCCGCCCGCTGCTCCCCTCAGCAGTGTACTTCGGTCCTTCTGCCTGCTCTGCTCCCCGCTCTGGCTCTGGTGATTCTCTCACCCTCCCGCGCTTCTGACTGTACCCAGTGCATGTATAAACCAAACAAACAAATAATAAATAAATAAATAAATAAGACAAGACATGCCTCTAGAAAATTAAAAAAAAAAAAAGTAAGATGGTAAGATATTATTACCAAGGTATTATTATTATTATTATTATATTATAATATTATTATAATATTATTTCCCAAGGTATTATTATTTCCCAATAATTAGGTATTATTTCTCAAGGTATTATTTCCCATAGTGATAGACTGTAGAATATTAATCTCGGTCAATTCCCTGATGTGGAAGTATAGGGGTGAGGGGGTGAGGATGAGTATGGGGGTGAGGAAGTATGGGGGTGAGGAAGGTTTCTAAAAAAGTTTGAGAAATTTATAGTCATCGTGTATAATATCATATCATAAATCCTGTGTGTTTCACTACAAAATCTGTTTAAACTTGTAAATTCAATGTGTCCTAGGAAGGTTTCTCTATAAGTTTATTTTTGTCATCTAACACCTATTAACATCCTTAGGAGGAGTGACATGAGTACTCTTGCTCCAAGTAATATAATATTTTTGCCTCTGATACAATGTGTTATTCCATTTACTATAGCCAGCTAATGGCTGAACTAGTCTTACAGAGGACCCAGTTGGAAACCTGGAGGAAGGACGTACTCTCGCATATAATCTCATCAGTGTTATGTTTATTGCAATGAATGAAAAGCATGAATTTTCAGCTAAGCCTAGAACCTCAGGAATGTGGCTCTTTAGGACTGTACTTCCCCCCAACAGATATACTTGCTTGGTGTCAGTGGGAATCTATCTGTCTAGGTAGACAATTTGTCATTCCCTCCTCTCAGAAAGGAGCTTCCAAGCTTCTATAATTCCAGCCACATCACCAGGAACTCAAACTTTTACCAATCTCAATCAGCTGGATCAAAGACTTAGATATCAGGCACAATTTCTAACATGGCCTCCAGTTTTCTTGTTTCTTGGATCACAGATTATGTAACAATGATGAAGAATCATGAATGCCCCATCACACTATAGCCTCATAGAAAAAATCAGTCTGTGCTCTGTATAGTTACATGATTCCTAATTCCAAGACCTTGACAAAAATCACAATAGCCAAACTATGTTTGCCCTATTGTCCTGTCCACTAAGAATTTTCTCTGAGTTCAAATATCTGGAAAAAATACCTAATATATAGGAGAGTGTTAGGGTCCCACATTAGAGTATAGGGAGACTCGGTACATCATCAAAGTGCTTCAGAGGAAGGGATATGATTTCCATGGGTGAGCAGTGTAAGGACATTTAACTCCATTGACTTTAAGAATGAAGAATGTTCATAGTAGGTTTCCACAGAGTAGGTTCACTCACTAGAGGAAAATCTAAATAGTTAATCAGAGTCATTACATGCAGAGAATCTGATATGTTAGGATGAGACGGAAACACTTCTCAGAGATTGGAGGCCAGCACAGATGATATCAGAAGGGACACAGAGGAGATTCAATGTTCATTAAACAAGAGGTGGATGGAGAGAGGCACCTGGGGGCTGTGATCTGGAGCTGCAGGCTGTCACTCAGTCAGAGATCCTGGGAACTGGAAAGCTGAGAAATGGGAGGCACACAGCCTTGACTGAATGGAAATATGTGAGGAGGAGCCAGGGTGCTCCCTACAGGTAAGGTTCGCAGTATAAAGGACAAGAACAGTGCTCTGAATTTCACTCTCCCTCCCTTACCTCTTGAGATTTGTATTGACCTTGTTAAGCACAGTGATAACCTGCAGACGGCAGAGTCTCAGAGCAGGAACCCCAGAGGCGAGAGGTATCAGCAGTGGCATAAATACAAGTCAGCCACTCCTCAGCATATTCATACCAGTGGCTGGACTTTTCTAGGTCCTCCCCCCATCCTCTGCCTTGGGGAATTTAAAAACAATCTTCATACATGTGAAATTCACCAAAGATCAAAATAATAACAACAACAACAAAAAAAAACTAAAATCAAAACTACATTGTCACCTACTGGAAACGTAGAAGTAGCCCATTTCTCTAAGTTACTGCTATAGGTACTTTTTTAAAATAAGTCAGTCTAAACTGAGATGAGATGATGTCAACAACATGGTGATAGAAAGGAGCTGTTATCAATCTACTCCTAAAATCTCAGAACTATCTTGAAGCATCTTTGGATCTCAAATGGAAATAGCGGTTCAAATATTTCCATTGCTAAACATTCTAAAGAAATAGGAATCTGTTGAAATACTAAGAGAACCCCATCATCATATTTGTTTTCTTTTTTTTTTTTAAGATTTATTTTATTTATACAAGAGCCAGGGAACAGGCCAGACACACAGGAGGGTGAGAGGATTCACCAGAGACAGAACAGGGAACAGAACAGGCAGACTGACGAAATACACTGCTGAGGGGAGCAGCGGGCGAGACAGGAGAGGTCTGCTCGCCATGTGGGTTGCTCTGAGGCCAGAGAGGATCGAACCGGCACTGCAGAGGCTGTGGACAGCTTCACAACACTGTGCTCAACTGCCTGCACCATCAGAGAGGCTCCATATTTGTTTTCAAAACATATTTTTCACTTATTCTATCAGAAGACTAAAAATGAATTTTAAATGAAACCACACCTACTTCTTTCATAGATTGACTATCTGTCTTTAACAAAATATACTTTTCTATTTACTAACAAGGCTTCTTTCTGTTTTTTTAAAAAAAAATATGGTTCTATCTTACCATTGTGATAATATGCAAAATTTATTATTTACAACTTACATAAAACATTTTTACAGTAATGTCATCAAGTTCTATTTGATTATTTGGTCTTATCAGTTGCTCAGCCATTACATGTCCATTGAGGTTGCTTTTGAATGATATTAAAGACAAAGGAAAACAGAGAAAGGGAAAAATGCTAGACTCTAAAACAGCAAAAATGACATTTCAAATGTATTATTTCCATGCTAGCCCCAGATATCTTTTCAAAAAAGAATGGCAAGTCTATTACAGAGAATTACATAATATATATTATACATGTTATCATAATATTTACATATAAATACTTATATGAAAGCCATTTATTTCATACATATTTATATAATAATTAAGGTCATTTTTTGAGCATCTACTTCAGACCTGTGCTGAAAATGATCTATTCAGGATACAAAATTACTATCATTTGTCTCTATTCATCTTTCATCTTACTTAAGAAAGAAAGCCAGTTACAAACCTAATTCTGCATGTTGTCAGTGATATGAAACCCTGATCTTCCATTTATGAACTTGAACTTTGACTTTATATTGTCAGAAGAATAGTACATTAATGCAGCACTAGAAGGTTAAGTCCATTTAATGGAAGCCTCTATATTTATGATTTCAAATGAAAATTAATTATAAGTGCAGTGTAAATCACAAAGTGAGTAATGTAGATCTCTTACTAGTTTAAGAGATTTTTCCAAAGCTTAGATTTTAATGGCTGATTGCAGTATTTTGAACAGTTATTTTTTAGAATTTTGAAACAATCATAACTCTGGACATTAAAAGTCTACCTCCATTTTGGACATTCTACTAGATAAAAGTTTATTTTTGAAAGGCAATTACATTCCTTTTAATAAATTCATTTCCCTATAATGTTTTAGAAAGTTGCTTAGTGAAAAATGCATTATCGTTATTACTATGACTTCATTACACATTTTTATGATTATAACACAATTAATGTTCCATATTTGATTATTCAAAGAGAAAAGAACAAACATGATTTCTGCTTTGCTAGGCAGTAGTGTATCCTTAAACTTAATAATGAATAAAAATTAGATCACTTCATTAAAATTCAAATAATAAGCTCCAAAGTACAATTGCTGAGAGGGAAGATGATAATGATTGCTCTGTTTTAGTTTAATTAAAATTTATTTCCTTCAAAATAAAAAAGTTAAACCATATGAATATACTTTCTGACTTAATCCTTTATAACTCTACATATATATGTATGTGTATCAGTATCTCGGTCATTGAACAACTAGTAGTTCTACTGTTGTTCGTAGATCCTAAGGCCACATGTAGTGAGGAGAACTTGAAGACTTTTATATCACTCACTTTCCATTCACCATAATCCTTCATGTAGCAATCTCTAAACCTCAGTTTTCATTAGATATAGCTCTACAGAGCTCATATCCACCTATAAACTATATCTAGGTTGACAAAGTTTTTTTTTTTAATCTTAAAGAGAGTCAGAGAGAGAAAGAGAGGCAGAGGAGCAAGGGAAAAAGAGATAGAATAACTGAAAGAAAGAAATTTAACAAAAAACTCAAGGTTTTTGTGAGAATTAGAAGAAAATATAAGGAATCATTTTTACTACTAGGTATGTAGTAGCAACTCAATAAATAATGTCAGTATCATTACTATTTTTTTTATTTATTTATTTTTTTATAGAGGCATGTTTTCTTTGTTTGTTTGTTTGTTTGTTTGTTTATACATGCACTGGGTACAGTCAGAAGCGCGGGAGGGTGAGAGAATTCACCAGAGCCAGAGCGGGGAGCAGAGCAGGCAGAAGGACCGAAGTACACTGCTGAGGGGAGCAGCGGGCGGCAGGAGAGGTCTGCGCGCCATGCGGGACCCTCCTCCGGTGTCCGGGAAGCAGCCGGGGATCGAACCGGCGCCGCAGAGGCCGCGGGCAGCTTCGCAACTCAGCGCTCAACCGCTGCGCCACCGGGGAGGCCCAGTATCATTACTATTTGAATATACTGGTAAAAGTGTTTGAGATGAAGTGTAAGATGAAAAATTCTACCACTTGATGGCCTATAACCTGGATTATTTAAGCTCTTCATCCTGGCCTTTTAGTGAGCCAGTCATGCCAGATCACTGTACATACCTTCTGCCCCAGATGAACATTGGTCATTGATTGGGATCATTCGCTCAAACTAAAGCCAGGGTTCCTGTCCAAGGCTACAAGAGCATTATTTTACATATGAAGTAGGCAATTCAGGTGGACTTGCTTGGTTAGTGTTAATCACTACAGTAACATTTATCTTTCAGTCACATCTGTATAGACAACCCTTTGTATTTTCATTGACCTTTCAATCACCTTTGAGTCTAAACGAAGCTGATATGATTGATATGGCTATCAAATTATGGAGGTTCCAAAAGAATTATATTTTAACTCTCTTACTGTATGTATTCAAAGCAGAAATTGACTTCTTGCATGTTAGATAACAAGATATTATACACAGTTGTGCTTGTCCTTTTTTCATATTTCTTGAGACCACTTTTTCTGGTTTGTGTATATGAATCCCTGGCACAGAGATTATTATGTTTGAAATAAAATGTGAATGTCAAATTATTTAATGCATTATGAATACATGTATAAAAAGCAGTAAGTAGTCATGATGACTTTATAAAATGACTTATAAAATGCAGTCTATAGCTAATCTAAGAGACTGTGAAGTAGGGATATCTTGTAATCAACCCTACAGCCAATTCTTCAGTTCTAAGTTTGAGCCAGTCCTAGTGATGCTGGGTGGATAAATAAGGGATCACCTATTCCTGAGTATTCTGCTCTGGCTCAGCTGTTCTCCCTCTCCATAAGAAATATTCTATTATGCCCAGATGGATGAGGGGTACCTGCCTAAAAAGAGGTGGTCCCAGTTTCAGCCATATATATATATATATATATATATATATAAAACTGGACAGGAATAGTTTCAGCCACATATATATAAACCTAGACTAGAAAGGAAGCCTTTGAGATTTCAAAAGATTTGATGTGAACCCTTGTACACTCAGACTTATGATTTTCAGTTGTGTATCTTCTCGAGTCTTTGTTGGTTTCCTGGAAACTTTAACCACTGTCTGACATTAAAAATAGTGTAGATTTCCCTGCTATGAATTCTAACTCTCTGACATTTTTTCTGCATCTTTCATGAGAGAAATATATTTGATTTGCCTGGATCACTCATGTCTGGTCACCTTCAGTCCACACTCCTAATTTGCCTTCATAGAATACTTGATTCTAAAGTCTCTATAATTTCCATTGATACATTCAACATCCAGAAGTTGAACAAAATATGTACTTCTATTGTGATTGCATATTAGGGAAACTATGCCATTAATAGGTTAAGAAAAATATGTGAAATGTTAACATAGGTAGAATGAAACTCTGGGATGCAATAGAAGATGCCAGATGCCAGATTCAAGTCCAGTACCCTTTCTACTATATCCTATTGTCTGAATGGAGGTACCAAATATAACCTCCACACTTAATTTACAGCATTACTGTAAAGAAAAAAAGTGATGACAAATGTGAAAATGATTTCTTCACATCAACTATTAAACACTTTTTGTTTATAGAATCTTCATCTGTCTTTCTTCTAACCCTTAGTAGGTAGCTATATGATAAAACAAACAATAGAAATAACTTACAATTATTTCAATTTTATTATTTAAAAATATCTGGGCTTAAAGATGACAATGACCTTAAACTTAATATAAATAGGTATGATGTGGGACATGGGGGAGAATTGAATTGAGAAGAATAAATATGAAAAAAGAAAACCAGAAATATTATAATAACATCTTAAGTATTATTATTGATTTAAGGCCAGTATGCTTAGGTGGGAAAATTCAATAATGCATTGATAAAATTTTGCCAAATATAAAACTCATGTTGGAAAACACTGCTTGGAAAGAGCTCATTAATACAGATTTATCTAATAAAATTGCTTACCAAAGACCAATATATCTGGATATAGAATTTTGTAGATTGAAATCTGAGGTTAAAATTTTCTTTTATTTCAAAGACCTTATTGAGTACATATTTTTCAAGAAAAGAAACTTGAGATTTTGATTTTTCTATTGGCTATCTTTTAAAATACCTTTTCATAAGTCAATTTAATGATACAATATGTTGTTGGTTACTATTGACATTTGCCTCTTTAAATTCTAAAACCTTCACTCCATCAGCACACAATCTACAAGCAATCTCGAGAATGAGCGGATATATTTTCTGTCCAATACCAGGAGTTATTTCTCTGAGACCTTATAAATGACTGAAGAAAGCTACATCTAAAAACTAAAAGGATATCCTATCTAAGAAGGACCATTATTGGTTTCAAATAGGTATTGACATAAACAACCTTAAATACTCTTTATAACTCTATAAGTAAGTTCTAAAAATGGCTGCCTCCAACTTGTCAAATGTACATTATGAAAAAGGAAAAACCAAATCATACTACCCAAAAAGCAAAATGCAGGCAGTCTCAATATGGCCTATTTTGATAATGTAATACTTATCCTTAGAAAATAAGAAACATTCAAATAACTACTTTACAAGGTATGCTCTATTCAAATAATTCATTTTATGTATGTCAAAACATACATACATATAACTTGTCATTGCAACAATTCAACAGTTAAGCATTATTGGGAGTCTGTTAGGTATTATGGTATAAAACACAATGGATGGTGTTTTATCCCTAAATGTATATGTTGATACCATAATCCTCAATATGACAGTATTTGAAGGGAGGCCTTTTAGAAGGTAATTAGGTTTACATGAAGAGAAGAAGATGGAATCTCTATGAAAGTCTAGTATCTTTATAAGAGGAAGGGACCAAAGTGTCTACTTTGGTCTGTCTGTCTGTCTCTCTCTCCCTCTCTTTCATACACAGATACACACAGACACACACACACACACACAGGGATGGTGGGGGTTTGTAAAGCCAGAAAGAGGACCCTCACCAAGAACCTAACTAGGAAGACACTAGATCTTTGACTTTCCAGCTTTAAGGACTGTGAGAAACAAATGTCTATTGTTTAGTCCACCCCATTTATGACCTGTTACAGCCTCCTGAACAGACTAAGAAAATAGGCATCATAAAAAAATATCAGATAGTCTTAGTTTAGTATGTGTAAGGGATTTAATTGGAGGTCAGTATAATTTAAAGAGGTCTATATTGAGCAATATTTACTTCATATTCTGGGAAAACAATACCTAACAATATAAATTAATAGTATATAATTAATTATATTAAATCAGTTATATTGAAAACTAGTTTTACATATGAAAAATTGAACGTGAACTCTATTAACTAACTCAAATCTCAAGCTATTCCTTCCACGGGAATATGCAGACTAGTTCAACAGAAGTTTTAGTTATTTTTCAGATTATGAGTATTGTTTATTGTATACATAGGTACCTAAAATAGCTGCCTTTACAGAATAATAGTTCATGTTTATTTATTGAGTTAAAAGAAAAATATACTGTATAAAATGGGGTCAGGCACAACATAAGTATAACAATTTACCAACTGGATATAAATTCTTCAGACCAGACACTCTGTAACTGGTTTATACAGCAGTAGAAGTGTCACCAGAAAATACTCTTAATATCAGTTAACCAGCTATCAAGGTTATTGGTCAATTCTGTTTTAAAAAGTTAATAAATGAAGAAAAGAGGAAGACAGAAAAATAGGGGAAGGGAGACAGGGAACGAAGGTAAAAAGAAAGGCAAAAAGATTAAAATATCTAAATAAGCACTTACTAAGTAGCTATTATGGGTGAGCCTTCATCTAAGGAGTGAGGAAGGGCTAGGGAGGGAGGGAACCCTGCAGGTGTTATGCGTAGAAGCATAAATGATTATGTCTTTTCATCTGATGGTTTAGCATTGCATAGTTACTATCTAAGAAGTTTATTTTACCATGGCTCTACTTTAACATGGTAAAGAACAAGCAATTTCACTTTTTCGCATCTAAATTTGGTTTTTAAATTAGGGCAATTTTCACCTTGAGAACGATCTCTACACTAGAATGAAGGATATCTGAACATGACTTATAATTCTATTAATGTTTAAAAAATGAAAACACATCCACCTATTCACCCACCTACCCAGGCACGCACACTCTCCTGGGAAGGTATTTCAAAAAAAAATCAGGAGAATGGACTTCTGGTTCACAGAATCAGAAGCTACCATCAAACACTTGAAGTTCCCTTGGCCAACAGGGAGTGGACGCAAATTTTATCTCAAATTAATTAACAGTAGTATTAGCTTATGCTATTAGTTAAATAATACATTTCAATTTTTCTCCACCACTTTAGGGAAGAGAGCATATTGGAAAAAAAATCTAAGTTCAAAGACTTGTTATAACTATGTGTTCTCCCAGCCCAACCCTCGTATATTTCACCACAAAATGCGACTAAATTATAGACCTACCTTACAACTACCATCAATATGAATTCTTTCACCTACTCTGCTCTAATTATCCAAATTAGAAGATTTGAACTTTCACATGAATTCATTTCTTCGCATCTAAATTTGGTGTTTAAATTAAGGCAATTTTCACCTTGAGAACAATCTCTAAACCAGAATGAAGGATATCATAAAATTGTGTTGATATCTACTTGCCGAACCATATACAAATCTCCTATATACATACGTGTACATATAAAATATTATATGCATGTGAATACATGCATGTAGAGCCATCTGTTGATTCCAACTTTGAAATCATACATTCTCTATCCTTCAAATAGTCAAAATTAAAATATTTCTACATTGTCTGTGCTGGTTTGAACCACAATTTCTATTAGATAGAGCCAAACATATCGTAATCTACCTACTAATCTTCCCAGAAGAATAATATGTATATCCAAAAGCATGTGGTGCTGGCTAGACAGGAAAGGAGAGTGCTTGGAACCACACAGAGACCCGAGATAGGAAGAGTCAACTACACCTGAAGAGTTGAAGCCCAAATCAGTAGGAAAAATTTAGACAACAGATGGTAACACAAGGAAACATTTGGCCTCCTGACTGTTCAACACAATGTAATGAGGTGCCTCTACAGGCAGTGCTCTGAAACTCAGCAGAGCAAATGATAAATCTGTCGCAAAGTTCTGTCCCTGCCACAGAGCCAGTGCTTAGGAAGAATTATCCAGCCTTAGAGGGACTCTGCTCCTAGCTAGATGGTGAAGGGAGGCCTTAGGCTCCTGGAATAATACAGAGGAAGAGAGAGAGGGGCTGGGAGGGGCAGAGAGCAATGCTGGTAGAAATAAAGAGGCCAAGAGGAAAATCATGCTAATCTGGGAACATATTTGCAGGGTTAATCTAGTGGGAAAACTGACTTGCTCATAAGTGACCTGATTGAACACATTAAATCCCTCTTGGGTTTAATGCCTCTTGGTCCTAGAGTCTAGAACAAGACAGAGTGAGTGTATGAGTAAGGAAACTATCTCTTCAGCAAATGGGCAGGAACTTGGGAGCTAAGATTCATTTAAGCCCTAAAATAATGACAGCATCTAGAAAGGACCTGATTCCATACTCACCACTTGCCCTTAATAATGACAGTTGGAACTTTTTGCAGATGTCTGTAGTTAATCCTAACATATTTCCATTTAATCCCACATTTGATCAGTTCGGAGAGCTAGATCTAGAGATACCTTAAAATTCAATCCTGAGAGTTGTGCACAGATGAAGAGAGAGGATAATGTGTAAATGAGAACCCAAGCCATTCTTCCTATTTTCCCATAGTTTCTGACTCCCACCTAATGCAATATAGCAAGATCAAAGTACACACACACATACACACACACACGATGACAACTAATAACAGAAAGAAGACCTTTTAAGAATTGTCTATATTTGAACTAACTTCATCATAGGCCACATGCTTGCTAGAAAGGTCAGACAAAATTATTAGAGTTTACAATGATTTTTCAAATTGATCACTTTGTGTTAATATCCAGACCGTTCAGAGTTCAAGATCACTGCAGGGCTCATTCTTTCCCTACTTACTAATATGGTATGTAAGCTCCAGAGGAAACATGGAGACCTTTCATTATCTGATGCTAGTCTCTAGTCCTTGTTATGAGTAACTGCCATGGTCTCCTGCTGATGAATTTAGAGGCTGGTGAAAGATGTGGGGTGTTTGTTATTTTAACTGGCAGTCTATATTTATCTTTCCTGGGATGGTAGTTATTTTCCCTGATTCTTGGGCTCCAGCACTATATTTGCAGTCACCACAACTCTCTGATTCTTGGGCACAGACTTCACATGTTGCTGTGGTGAAGATGCTTATTTTGTTACCCCATGCAGGGTCACCTCTCCTCTCAAAATATCAGCTTTGTGGGAGGCATGAAATCTTTCATCTCAGCTAATTTTTGCTCCTTCATGTGTGCCACTGAGAATTTCTAGGTCAATTGCATGTCAATGAAAGCCCACAAGAAAGTAGCATTGTAACATTGGCCTGTTCCACCTGAACACCATCCTCCATCAAAGCCCTAATATACTGGGTAGTTAGATAATGTGAGTCCCAGCTATGAGTTCTATGAGAGCCACAACACACATTTCTAATGCCCTGTCTCTCTGCTGTCTCTATTCCAACAAGACTTCTCCAGAAACCACAAAAAGGAAACTTGCTTCAATTAATTGAGAGATTTAGACATAGTGGATATGAGAATTGCCTTGAATTACATCATCAACCTTCTCAATTCTATGGCAAAATTCAAATTTCAAAGTTTTTTTTTTTTTACATACACATTAGTAGTTTAGGAGAAGGTGGTTAAGTTGTCATTTTATATTGACTGAAATAGCAAGAGAAGTTTTCTTTTTCTCTTCACATCCCTTATTATCATTCCCAAACCTCATCGAAGTAATATAATATGTCTTGATACCCTTGGAGGAAATGTAAGTGAGTCAAAAAAAGAAGAAATGTGGGAAGGAAGAAATAATGGAGGTGATTTGTAAATAATGGAGGTGATTTTAAAATAGTATTTGTATTGGATTAAGTGCATTTATAATACTCTTGAGAGTCCAATAAGCTCAGTCAATTACAATGAAATTCTCTGACCAAATTCACCAATTATTAAACATTTACCACTACATAGTATCATTGTCATTCAACCTCTTGTCATGATGGGATGCAATGGAGGATTTCTAGAAATCTTAGTATACATTTACTGAGCTAATTTTTTTCAGAGTTCCTTATTGCAGTGCTTGCCAATCTTTCATTTTATTCTTCAAACTACTTGATAAATGATTCACACATCTATCATAAATAGCAACTCACTACAGCTTGAATCTCAAGTAGGGAAATTGATTGACAGATAAGGGACATTCTATTCAGGGCTAGACCACAGAATTTAAGGAGCATGAAAGATCCATGAACAGCTTGAGACTAGAATCATCTTCAGGTGATTCTAATATGCTCCCACACAGCATACCCCCAGATGACAGCCACTGTCCTAATATCTCCCAAACGTTTTCTTCTGAACCTGTCACTCTAAGGTAATAAGGTTAACAAATCTCAAACCTATTTCTCCATAAAAATTCTCTTAATTGGAACTCAAGTCACGTTGCGTGTCTCTAAATAGATTCCCATGCATTTCAAACCCCAAGTCTCCAAAACTTCTTCTCCTTAAAACCTGCTACTTTTCCTTGAAAAACCACCTTTCTTAAAAGAAAAAAAAAAAAGTAATTTCACTAGCTATTCCACTCAAAAACTTGACAATCATTTTTAGGTTTCCCTTTTCCACTATCCACTATGTGCAATCTATTGTCAAGTTCTAGTTCAATCCCATCTTCTAAATCTCTTACAAATCTATTAAACCCTCTAGTCCTACTGCTAATGTCCTGGCTGTGGTCATGTCCATTTCCTACCAGAATTCTTCAGGTTTCTTGGCTGTTTCTAGTCTTGCTTGACTCTTCTCTGTGGTCAGAGTGAGATTTTGCAATGAATGTAAATCGGATCATACAGTTTTCCAGCTTAAACAACAAAATAAATAAATAAATAAATCTGAGTTTTAATTCTGACTTGCTTTCCAAAGAGTTATGTCAGATCAGGCTCGTTACTTCTGGAACTCTCTGGTAGGCAGGAAAGGAAATTAGTTAACATAAGCCAATGAGGGAAAACGTTTGCCCTGGCACTAGGCCAATTACCAGTACTATCTGACAATTTTGTCTTCAATTGGTTTTAAGACACAGCACCATACTGAGATTTTCTACTCCTTTTTTGGTTGGGTTATTTGTTATTTTATTTATATGAGTACTTTGTATATTTTGGGTATCAATCCTTTGTCAAAGGTATGGTGTACAAATGATCCCTATTTGCAAATGCCATCATAATATATGTAGAAAACCCTAAAGTTTCCAACAAAACCATGAACTGAAACAATAAGTCAATATGTAAAGTTGCAGTTTACAAAATAAAATTATAAAAATCAGTTACATTCCTAGATCCAGAAAATGAGTTAGAAAAAGAAGAAATCAAGAGAATAATCCCATTTATAATCACATAAAAACACATTCAATATCTAGGAGTAAATGTAACAAATGAAGTGAGGGACCTGTAGAAATAATCAGTTGTTTTTTTTTTTTAATAATTTTAGAATGTGGTCCATGGACTCATGCATCAAAACTTACAGAAGAACTGGTGCCTTAGTTTCCTCATCCTGAACCAGTCCCTATGTTAAAAAGAGAGATTCTTATGCAGAGTCAGTAATTCTTCTTTTGTATCTCTTTCTAAGTCTGTACAAGTAGCACTGAATTGCTTTGTATTAAATATATATATTGACATTGCTATTGACATGGCTTTTTATCTGCTCCCATGGCATCTAGTAACATGCTATTCAAAAAATGGTCCCAAAAGAAGTCCCTGAATACATTCTTTAAAATATCCTTGCTAATGCTGGGGGGAAAGGATGCCCTGAATAAACTCCACAAACACAGGTTTTACAGACTCCACCCCCACTCTAGACCAAAGAGATCCAAGACACAAAGAATTACAAATCCCATAATTTCATCACCACCAAAGCGAGGATTGCTGGGAACTGAAGGTGTTGCCAAGCAGCCAGGTCTGGTATAAAACCTGACATGTGGGCCTTGGGAGTCTCTTGGCTTTTTGCCAGCTTTCAGCATGCTATTGGGGTTCCAGCTCAGCAGAACTGGTAGGATGCACTTGCCAATTTATCTCTGTCTTTCCCCCTGAGTTATACATTTTTTCATTTCCCTTTCTTTTGTAAATAAACCATTTATTAATCTTTTTGTGTGTCCCTGCAGATGAGTCTTATTATAGGTCCGTTTTAAGTATGGGGGTGAGGGCCCACAGTCAGGCAACCCATTTCATATCAGGGTTGCCCTGTAACACTTAGACTTTTCAAACTGTCATCACATTCAGTTGGAAATACCTAAAAAAATTAACAAGTCAGAGGCGAAGTGGGATGAAACATTACACTTTGCTGTTAGCATAATGTAGGTATCAATTATACACAGTCAAAATATGGTGCTTGAAATAGTTTATAGTGGTTTTTTTATTTAAAATATTTATTAAACATTTATTGTATACTCATTCTTGGGTGAGAGAATGAAAAACAAATGAAAAATTATATTAGGAAATAAGAAACAATCTAAGGTCTGATAGAGAAAGCTTGAAAAATAAACCCAGAGGAACTATAAAATATTTATTAGTTCAAAACCAAGTTACATAGTCTCAAATTACTAAGGCTTCATGGGATCTCATTAATGCATGGAAAATTTCACTACAAATCCATTAATTTCAATTTATAAACTGAAGTAACATTTAAAAATCACAAGACATACAGAAAACAAATGCAAAACAGAACAAGTTTCACAAACTTATAAAAGAGATTGTGACAAATATGGGAGATGACTGCTTAAAAGGTGAGGTACTTAACAAAATATAAGGTACAATGGCAGAAAATTAAATATCAACACGTTTATCTCTGACATATTTATATTAAAAAAAAGAAATGGCAGGAATTAAGTCAGGGATCCTCATATTTTCATTGTACTACAAGAGCACAAATTCTAAAACTTTAGGGACATCTTAAAATTTCAACCATTTTTGGAAGTTCTGAGAAATCTGTGAACTGAAGAAATGATTAACAAAACTATAAATAGGTATTCTACACCTTTACATTCTTCCTCTCTTCCACACAGGAAAAGAGTAAATGACACAGGCACGGACAAGAGATAAAGATAGACAATTCCAAAGAGATTTATTTAACCTAGAGCAACTATTTTGACTGCTATATTTTCACTCTTTGCTATATTTTGAGAGTTGTGCTGGTGATCAAATTGAATTCACAGATAGAAACTCAAGTTCTACTGTTTCAAGGCTGATGTTTTCTGTATCTGGCATAGTCCAGTTTGGAATAACTGTTAGGGTCATAGAGGTTGGATTCAGGGCTGAGGATAAAAGGTATCTTTTCTCCTCCATAATTGTAGGTATGTATTGTAGCAACTGGTGTAAAGGCCGGGTTAAAACATAAGTAAATAAATTAAAAGGCTGATCCAAAATCTCTGTCATTCATTTTCACCAGAATGACTTACAAATACCATTGCATAAATTTGTATAGTGTCTGTGAATATTCACAACACAATTTTTTCTTAAAAATGGAGTCCTTTCCTCTTCTCCAAGATCAAGCATGTTATTATTCCCTTGCTCTGTTCTAGCCCTCAGCAGTTCCCAATACTCCACAAAATGACGGCCATAGCCACTCCCAAGTTTTCTAGACGCCATAGGCTGACCATGTAACCCTCAAAAAATCTTCAGATGACAATCACTTTTAAATTCTAGGTACCTATATTTATTAACATCTAATATTCAGTTCAAAATCAAAGCCATTTTTAATGTCCAAAATGTATTTCATTATTTTTCCCCAACTATGTTCATTATCATTTTTACTAATGAGTGACATACATATCCACCCACTCTCAAAAGTTGGAAACCATTTGTCAAACCATGAAAGGAAATCACAGTCGGCATCCACAAAATATATTAAGAACAATATATATGTAAACAAATCAATGCCGCTGCTCTCTTCATTTTATTCACTGACTTTTATAGTAATTACTTCCTATAAAGTTAAGTTGGCAAATAATTAAAAAAATTATTTGCAAGAGTGTTTCCATATGGTTTATAATTTTGTTTATGTCTTTTTATCCAGAATTTTTATTGACTATTTTGCAAGTGTGCTTTAGCAATTATTTACCATTTTTAGCCTAATGAATAATACTTTCACTTATATCACTTCCCATTTTCAGGCCAGCATACATTCTGAGATCCTTGCCATGTAACCAATTACATTTGTTATTGCTTTTAGCTAATTTAGACTTCTATTAGGAAGTCTATTTGAGATTAGTTAATTCATCAGCACGTGCCTAATAGGGTTGAGACACTATGTCAATTCTGTACCTTGTCATGTAGTTTGTCACCTTTACCTTATTTACTTAATTCTTTGTAATCATTTTGTTCCATTTATAATAACATCAAATGGGGAACTGTATAATGTGTATATCTGGAATGTGAAACTAATGCATTATCTTTAGCATCTGATTCTCTATAATGATTAACTGGCAATGCAATTTCTTAAGCAACTTAGAAATCTCCACCAGGGAAAACAACAATTTATTAAGGAGGTTTGAGAGACGCTTCTTTTTCCTCATCCTAAAGTCTCTGCTACAGAAAGAAACTAACTACAAAATAAAAGTTCACCAATAAAGCCTAAAGAGTTTCAGCTTTTTCATCCAAGAGGAATACAAATAAATGCTACATACCAGTTTCTTATTAAATGTCTTTCACAAAAAGATATCATATATTTTATATCTAGGGGTAGATTTCATTTGAAAACTATTTTATCCTCATAAATAGAAAGTGATTTTTCAAATATAAACTCCCCTGTCTTATACTCTACCAACCTGCCATCATAATTCCAACGTAAAGGAAGGGAAAAAAAGAAAATGTGGAAAGTAGACAGAGCAAAGAACTACAAGCAAACATTGTATTTGGACAAAAGAAAATCTCCTCCAGATATTGTTAATAGAGACCTTGTACTTTGAGTAGAATTTAAATAAATGCATGGTGTTGAAGGGAACAGGAAAAACCCTACCCTTCTCCCAAAGTCTTCCAAAAACTGAATAAGAGGGAATACTGCAAATAAATTTATGAGACCAGTATTACTCAAAAACCAAAAGCAGGTAAAGATACCACAAAAAGAGGGAACTACAGAACAATATCCTATGAACATAGACGCAGAAATCCTCACTGAAAGAAGCCAAGAAGATATATCAGCGAAAGGAAAGTCATACAACAAATGGTGTTGGGAAAACTGGATGGTCACCTGCCAAGGGGACTGTCTCATGCCATATACAAAATTAACTCAAAATGGGTTAGACTCAGATGTACAACCTGAAACCATAAAATACACAAGGAAGACATAGACAAAGTACTCTAGGTTATTGGCTTCAGTGACATCTTCATGATTTGATGCCAACTACAAAAGAAACAATGGCAAAAATAAATGGAACAACATCAACCTAATTAAAAAAATAAAAAACTTCTGGACAGCAAAAGAAATGTAATTAAAATGAAAAGATATCTTACTGAACAGGAGAAAATATTTGCACATCATGGATTTCACAAGGTGCTAATATCCATGATCTACAGAGAACACATACAACAAGGAATTCAAAACAAAAAGAACTCAACAACAACAATAAAATAGTCAAAAAAAGGGCAGAAGGGCTAAACAGACATTTCTCCAAAGAAGATACACACATGGCCAATGGGCATATGAAAAAATGCTCATCATCACTTGCCATCAGGGAAATGTAAATCAAAACCACAGTGAGATACCAAAATTATCCAAATCACCAAGTGTTGAGAGTGTGGAGAAAATGTTGGTGGCAATGTAGACTGGTCCAGCTTCTAACCAAACAATATGGGGCCTCCCCGGTGGTGCAGCGGTTGAGCGCTGGGCTGCGAAGCTGCCCGCAGCCTCTGCAGCGCTGGTTCAATCCCCGGTCACCGGCGAGGGCCCCACATGGCACGTAGACCTCTCCTGCTGCCGGCTGCTCCCCTCAGCATTGTATTTCATCAGTCTGCCTGTTCTGTTCCCTGCTCTGGCTCTGGTGAATTCTCTCACCCTCTCGCGCTTCTGACTGTACCCAGTGCTTGTATAAATAAATAAATAAATCTTAAAAAAAAAAAGAAAGAAAAAAAAAGAAACAATATGGCATTTTCTCAAAATATGAAAAATAGAACTAGCATAGGATCCAGAAATTTCTCTCCTTGATATCTACTGGAAGAATGCCGAAACACCAATTCAAGGAATATATGAACTTGTATGTTCACTGCAACACTATTTACAATAACCAAGTTATGGAAACAACCTAAGTGCCCAAGGACAAATGAGAGATTAAGAAGATGTGGTTTTGGGCAAAGGGGTTAAAGACAGTGCTATCAAGCTATCTGCAGCCACTGCAGCATGAGTTACCTCCAGGCAGCTGGCAGCCAGGGAGAAACCCACATGGCACAGCAGACCTCTCCTGCCTCGCCCACTGCTTCCTCAGCAGTGTATTTCAGTACATCTGCCTGTTCTGCTCCCCACCCTGTCTTTGGTGAATCTTCTCACTGCCCCCCACCCCCGCACCTCTGACCTGTACTCCAGTTCTTGTATGCATAAATAAATAAATCTTCAAAAAAAAAAGAAGATGTGGTTTACGTATGCAATGCAATTCTACTCAGCTATTAAAAAAAATTAAACTCGGGCCTCCCCGGTGGCGCAGCGGTTGAGCGCTGGGTTGCGAAGCTGCCCGCGGCCTCTGCGGCGCTGGTTCGATCCCCGGCTGCTCCCCTGCCACCGGAGGAGGGTCCCACATGGCACGCAGACCTCTCCTGCCGCCCGCTGCTCCCCTCAGCAGTGTACTTCGGTCCTTCTGCCTGCTCTGCTCCCCGCTCTGGCTCTGGTGAATTCTCTCACCCTCCCGCGCTTCTGACTGTACCCAGTGCATGTATAAAACAAAAGCAAACAAACAAACAAATAAATAAAAAAAACATGCCTCTATAAAAAAATAAATAAATAAACAAATAAATAAATAAATAAATAAATAAAATTAAACTCTTGTCATTTTTGACAATGTGGATAGAACTGGAGGAGATTATGTTTGGTGAAATCAGGAGAAATATAAATACCCTCTCATATGTAGAATATAGATTTTAAAAAAGAGTCAGAAAAAAAGACCTAGAATTAAGGCTACCCGAGAGGGAGGAGGAGTTTTGGCATCAAATGATGGGGGGGTGTTGGGGGGGCACAATGTACTATGGTAGAGGTCTATGGGTGCCTTGGTGGTGGGTGTGGTGTAGTAACATATTTGGACCCATACCTTTGAGTCATATACAATGATACCCCAAGAAAATGCAAGAAACTAAATAAACAAATGAATCATATAAAATCAAAACTACAAATGAAGATTTAGACAGAAGCTAACCAATAGACATTTTTCCCATACATACTTGGCTAAAAGTTTCATTTTTCTTAGTAGGGAAGAATTAAAGAGATAATAACAGTGTGAAATGTGTTAGTAGTTGTATACATCATAATTATAGTGTTGTGCATTTTTTCTCATGCATTTTCTCCTTATATATTCAACATTCTGTTGTCCAAATTGTGGCACAGACTTGTTGAATACTTGCTCCCCTAATATATCACGGACAACCTTAATGAGGCAAAGACAGGTGTGCATTATCTCAACAAGGGCAGGTACTAACTTGCTGGAATCTTTATAGTGCCCCCGTCAATGACAAAGTTGGAATATTCATATGTTTTGAAATCTAGTTTACTGCATGTCTTTCAGTATGTGTGGTTCACAGAGGGGTTGATCAGGAGTGGACTTGACTAGACTTTGATAATAGTCATAATTTACTAGCTTACAGTTAAAGGGGCCGGAAGAGCCTATACATCCAAAATACCAATGACAATGCAAACCAAAGTTAACCACAGTAAAAAATAATTATTATTATTTAATGATTTCAAATTAACAAATGTTAAAAGGCATTGCATTCCCAGTTAGCAAAGTCTTACATTCATTCTGATAAAGACAATGTCTATGGACTTAATTTGGTATGGGCACTGGATTGAATAGTGACAGCCATCCCAATTTTGTGTCCTTCCTAGAACCTCAGAATGTGAACTTATTTGGATATAGGATCACTATGGTTGTGCATAAGTGAGTTCCTACCGGTGAAGGTGAGCTCTTAATCTAGTAGACGTTTACGACAAGAAGCAGAGAAAGGAACCAGTGATTACATGAAGGACACGATGTGACAGTGAAGGCAGAGACTGGGGTTGTGTGTCTACAAGCTAAGTAACACCAAGGATTGCCAGCAGTCACCAGAAGTTGAAAGGGGCAAAGAAGGAACCTGGAACCTTCAGAGAAAGCAAGGTCTGCTGACACCTTGCTCTCTGACTTCCAGCCTCCAGAACCATGAAAATAAATTTCTGTTGTTTAAAGTCACCAAGTCTGTGGTATGGCAGCCCTAGAACTACAGCTCACCCTGGAATAACACAGGTCTAAATGGTGCAGTTTGCCCCTGTGTTTATAGCAGCACTATTTACAATAGCTAAGCATTGAAAACAACCCAGATGCCCAAAAATAGACGACTGGATCAAGAAGATGTGGTACATACACACCATGGAATATTACTCAGCATTCAAAAAAGATAAACACATGCAATTTGCAGCAACATGGATGGCGCTGGAAGGGATCATGCTCAGCGAAATAAGCCAGAAAGAAAAAGAAAAATACCGGATGGTCTCACTCATAGCAGGAATCTAGAAAACTTAAATAAGGGACCAAGAAAAAGAATAACTATAAGAAAGAAAATATCAAAATCAACAAACAGCTATGAACCAGAGACACTCTATGGGGGGTTGGGGGGCAGGGAAGTGAGGGATTGGGGTCAAGATAAGGGGGTTGTAATTGTATGGGGAATTTAAAAATAAAATTTAAATAAAATTTAAAAAAATAAGGGGGGTGCAATTTTATGGGGAATATAACCAAAATGAAAATTCATATATTGTGCAAAAATGAAAAATGATGTAAGAATTATATAAAATAAAATATTAATTAAAAAAAGAAATAAAAAAGAAATGGTGCAGGTTCATTTATACATAAATGTGTTATTTGTGTTATTTTTCAATAGATATTATCAATGCATAAATCTTTTTTAAATACCATGCATAATAACAAACAAGGTTTAAAAGGAAGAGCTATAAATTTTTGCTTAATCTCCTATTTCACACACATAAGCAAGCAGAACAATGATATCTCTTTCAATGTGAAATTTGGCCTTCCTTTTCCTTCAATATTATTGCCAGCTGACATGCAAGGAAACTTTTTTTTCCTTTTGTCAGATAATTTATGACAGTTATCTGGTTTATTTTGTACAAATACAAAACATATTTTTTATATAACTTTCCAAAAAAGATCTAGTTTCCCCTCAGAAATTTAAATTTGACATCCTCCAGTATGTAATATTTACAATTCTCTGAGTATCCAGCTAAGTTACTAACTGAGGGAATCTCTGATAAATGTGGAAGAGAGTATGTTAGAATCTATCACAGTACTTGATACGTGCTAGGCAATCAGATTATTTTTCCAAAAGCTATGTTTATACCAGTAGAAATAGAGATCTGAAGACACCTTGTTCTCTTTATTAGCAAGATACCATCATATCAGTTCCTTCTCTGGCCTCAAACTGAGAATTTGATGTGAGAATTTGAAGGAAAATTTTTGGACTGTGTTATGTAGGTACCTTAATGCAATTAGTTTAAAATGGAAGTGACATATTACAACATATGCCCATAAGCAGAATGGGGAGTTGAAGAAGATCCAAAAGGATATTACATGCACTTGTCAGAAGTCACAGCACTGGTGTGAAT